>NC_080421.1:96238994-96849827 GCF_029873635.1 Malania oleifera
CAGGGTCTAATACTATATATATGTAACTGATATTTCTATATTACTGTATTACTATGATTTTGAAATAACCATAACATAGTAAAACTGATCTAAATAAGTTGAAAATTTGAATAGCTAACTGAATATTTAATATATGTATATCTAAATATTTGTCTGAATATTTGAGTATGTGGGTGTTATGGTTCTGAAATCATGGTATCTTGAAAATACTATTAATCATGTTTCTGAATATTTTGTAAAATTTATATCTGTATGTACACTAAAAATTCATCATTTTATAGAACATGTATATTTCATGATATTTTCTACTAATAAACTATAAAACATGGTATTTGTAAACTGTATAAATATTCTACTACTATGTTACGAGCTCATGCCACACAATTAAATAATTAGAATCACATGCTCTGAAATTTGTATTTTCTGTTATACTAATATTTTATAATCTGAATAATAATCTGGTAAAACATATAATTTTTACTGATAATCATACTAAAAATTTCTAACATAGCATATTTCCCTTACTTGACTATCTGAGTCCTAAATGCAATTTACAACCACATACATGCAACGTTCATAATTTCAACATCGTGAGATAACACACGTATAATTTCCCAATCAAACAACTGAATTCACCTAAATAATTATCACATACATATTCTCCCCAAATCCACATATGCACAATTTCTAGACTATAAACCATTTATCATTTTACCTGAGTTCCTGAAATATCATCCACTCGAGTCCTCAAAACACGCTATTCCTGAAAATATAATACCCTCATTTTACTTCACAAAACTCCAGTATATTCTCATATTATACAAAATCTAGACTCAAATAAACTTGGTAATACTGACAATACCCAAATAATCTACTTACCCTGATTTTGGGCCGAACCGAACCAATCTCACTTACGGGTCTGAGACTCCTTGGTTGAATTAATGGGATAACTCAACCAATACATGAAAAACATTTTTTTGTATATATAAACATGATTCCTAAGACAAGTAGAGATGTACACAATAAAACTCATAAAATATGCACTCTCTAAAGATATGAAATAATGCTCAGTAGAGAAAGGGTGCTTTTCTAAATAATATTTTAGAAATTTTTAAACAAAAATATATATAATGAATATTTCAAAGATTTAACCTAAAATGAATATTTCTCCCAAAAATATTTTTCAATGAAATAATCGGAGAAAACTTCAAGCTTACGCTCAAAAATTGTTTTTGAGAAATCAAAGTATATGTGAGAGTAAGTGATCTAAAAATAAATGCCCAAAACAAATAAGCTCTCTTTCAAAATAATTTTTGAAATAAATAAAAAGAAAGAGAGTTTTAGAGAGTTAAAGATTTGCCCCAAGAAATAGCTTTTGCAATAAAAATTAAGTTAGGGGGAACTTTGATTAAGTGAAAAATTTGAGAGAAAATATTTGTTAATCAAAGTTGCTAATCTTGGATTATGAAGGGGTATATATTGAATCTGGGAATTTTTTGACCGTTGGGAACATGCTGGGTATTATTAGAAAAGTTTAGTTAAATTTTAAACCTATTTTAGCATTTAAAAATACCCCAACCCAAGAGTTTCGGTCGACCAAACTATAGGTTCGGTCGCCCAAATGCTCACAAAACAAAAGGCGCATTTTAAACATTCGGGTGCCTGAAAATATGTTTGGTTGGTTGAACTATGCAATTTTCAAAATGTTTGAGATTCGGTCACCCGGACTCAAGTTTGCCCAAGGTCGACTATGGAGTATGGGTGCCCGAGTTCTTAGAAAAAAGTTATGGTTAAGTATTCGGTCGACCGAAGTGAGGTCAACATATGGACTTTTCAACTGTTTGGTCAACCAAGGCATTTTTAACATGCCTCGTTCAGACACCCAAACCTCTTTCAATTTTCAACATAGGTATATTTTGCCCCTATTATTTTCCTTCAGTGAAGAGCAGGGTCCTAGGATCTCTTTAAGGTTTAGGCATTTTAATTTACCCTAAAAACATGGCTTCGGTCAACCGCCCTAAGGTCTGATTATGGTTCTGTCTAAGCACTAAGACACATCATGCAGGATGTATGCAAGTTTTACTAGCCAAAATAGAAAAATTAGATGCATATACAGCTAAAAACATGTCTTCTTCTTCTTCTTCTTCTTTTACTCTTTCATCTTCATGGAATATGCCAAATAATGTGTTCTTTGAGCTCCGTCTAGCTTCCATCTCAGACCTCTTATGTGTGCGTTAAATTATAACCTATTCAACCATTAGAAACACATATGAGTAACTTGCCGTTTGTCATTATCAAAACCAAGAATCGGACTCAAAAAGCCAACAAAGCTAAAAATGAGTAATGCATCCGCACGTGAAGCTTATGTACATTAATACTACAAAGTCTCTCTCAAAGAAACTATAAATTAAAATCTTCTCACAGATGATGAAAGTGGGACTTCCTATTTGGGGGAAAAGCTATATAATATGATGTGCAAGGGGTCTGGTCCCATTAAAACTAGAACATGCTCTTCTCATTGTATTTTATCTTCAACTCATCCACATTTCATTTTTGGGGTCAAGTTTTGCTTATTAGGAGGACAAGTTCAGCAACTCTTTTTATCTGTCCATTGCTACAAAGATAGCCTATTAGCTTACTAGCCCTACTGAATTGTAATCATCTTCATGAAGAATCCACCCATATATACATAGATATTTTAACAAAAGTGCGTTGTTTCTCTTTTGTGCATCCCATTCTTTTTAAAGTATGTGATGAACAACTTCAAAAGATCTATCAAATTAACTTTATTGTATTTAAGAAATCATTCCAATCATTATAGAACTTCACCACACCTACCCTGGTCTGTACATGGTCATTCCAAAATGTATGAACTTGGAAAGGTTTAAGTTTAGAGATAACCAATATTCACTATATATCAATAACATATCTTCCTTTTTTTTTTTTCTTTTCGTCGACTACGTTAAGAACAATCCCAGTCCATGGCCAGACATATAGATGTTTCCATCATATTTGAAAGAGGTTGCTTCTATTAGGAAAAGTGAGAGAAGACCTTCAGGACCTAATTCATTGAAGCAGCTAAAAAAGAGTAATGCTTCCATGCTGGAAGCCTTTGCACATTAACACTACAAAGTTTGTCTCAATGAAACTACAAATTAAAATCTTTCACAGATGATGAAAGTGGGGCTTCCTAATTACGGGAAAAGCTATATAATGTGATGTGTAAAGAATCTGGTCCCATTAAACCTAGGACATGCTCTTTTTGTTGTATTTTATCTTTAACTCATCCATATTCTCATTTGGGGTGCATCTTGGCCACTTAGGTGACCTAGAATACTAATGGGCCGAGACAGGCATATATATTTGTCAGGCATGACAATCGAGGTGATTCCTTGGCCATCTCTATCATAGTGAGAATGCCTAACTTTTTGGCTTGGATTATCTATAAGCTAATCTATTTGTTTTCCCGATGAAAAAATGCATTATTAGCGGCGGGACAAATACAAGACTATTAGTGACAGTTTAATAAACTTGTCGCTAATAATATACTATTGGTGACGGTTTTACCAAAACGTCACTATTAACAGATTATTAGTGACGATTCTTCTAAACTGTCACTAACCTTGTAAAATAAATTGTGTTTATATTTTTTAAATAAAAAAAACTATTACTGACGATTTAATAAATCCATCGCTAACAAGTGACTATTAGTGACGATTTAACAAAGCGTCACTAATATAGTTAAATAAATTTCTCTATATTTTTTAAATAAAAAAATTTATTAGTGACAATTTAACAAATTTGTCACTAATAATGGACTATTAGTGATTGTTTACACACACTGTGACTAATATAATACTATAAATGATGGCTAAATAACCGTCACTAATATGTCATTTTAGTGATGCCTTCAATTCGTCACTAATACCCCAAGAAACGTCACTAATATTTTCCTAGAATAGTTTCCGCGCAAAAAGTAGTTTCCTACTATGGTTTACGGGGGAGAGCTAGTTTTTAGTGATGCAAGTATTAGTGACAGTTTTAGTTTCGTCACTAAAAGTACATTATTAGTGACAGTTTCATTAACTCTTACTAATACTTGCACTAATAGTGACGGATTTTAAAAACCATCAATAATATGTCACTTTTAGTGACGAAATTGGAACCGTCACTAATACTTTCGTCATTAAAAACTTCTTTTTTTTTTGTAGGGACGTCATTATTTTTAAATTAAACAAATTATAAAATGATTTCCATGTCCCTTAACGGTCAGATTTTTGAATTAAACAAATTATAAAATGACTTCCATAGTCCCTTAACTGTCAGATTTTGGAAAACTTTATAAATAGCCCATTCATAAGCTTAATTAGTGCTCTTGATTAGCCAAATATTTTTCTCAAATATTTTGGGCATTTCATTTCAAAAGCCAAAGCACCGTTTCATTCTTTCATTGCAAATATTCTTGGAATGCATAAAGTTTAGTTTTTCTCCTACTCTTTCCTTTGAAAATAGTCTTTGGAGAAGACTTTTTTATTAAGCTTAGATTCTTGAAGGAGCTTTTATTGCATAAAATTGTTTCCACTCATCCTTTCTAAAACAAGAGTGTACTTACATTCTTCTAATCTTCATCTCTTGTTTTATTAAATATTCTTGGGTTGATTTTGAAAGGTGTAAGCACATATTTACACTCCTATATATGGTGCAAGAAAAGCCTTATTGCATTTGAGCTTTCATATATAAATCTATGTTTGGCAAAATCATTCGAAAGAAAATCCTAGGTTCTCCTACATTTTTATTGAAAAATATTATTTGGAGGGATATTTATTAGTGTTGAATCTTTGAAGCCTTTATCATATACATCTAATTCAAAGATTTCAAAAATTATTTTGAGAAAATAGCCCCTTACTCTACTGAGCTTATTTCATATCATCTGAGAGTGCATGTTAAAGTTTTCATTGTGTACATCTCTACTTATTTTCAGAAGCATTTATTTGAAAAAAAAAATTATATTTTTGAATTCTAGGCATGGCTTAGAGAGGAATACACCATCGTGTAAGGTGTACTAGTTTGGCACTAGCCCAATTAGGTGAGCTGAGGAAACTCTGCCTCGTAAGGAGAATTGGTTTGGCTCCGCTTGGTAAGTGAACTAAGGAGACTCCACGTCATAAGGAGAAATCAGTTTGGCTCAGCCTGGTGAATTAAGCCGAGGTGACTCTACCTCATAAGGAGAACTGGATTGGCTTTGTCCGTAAGTGAACCGAGGAGTCTCCGCCTCATAAAGAGTATTGTAAATAGCTTCTAGTCTGCCCATTTAAGTGAGCATGTTAGTAGAATCCTTGGGGGTTTGCCTAAGGTAGGGACATAGGTAGGATTGACCGAACCTCGATAAAATATCTTCTCTCTCTCTCTCTCTCTCTCTCTCTCTCTCTCTCTCTCTCTTTATGCTATTTATTTTCCACACTTTAAATTTTGCACATGTATGCTTGTTCTTTCATTGTTATACTTATTTTGCATACACATATTTAACTTAAATGAGATATGTTTCACATGTATGCTGCATTCAGTGGCTAATCATTTCACATACACGCTTTAAATCTTAAATGAGATATGATGTGGGTTTGTATGCTAATAATTGATTATTAGTTATGAATGCAATATTTTTTTTGAATATTCACATACTTGATAATTTGGAGAGTTTGATATTGCTTAGAAAGTCCCTAGGTTGTGTAATACTGGATGCAGTTTAAAACTCAACACACTTAACCTAAGAAGAATTTTTTAATACCCAATTCAACCCCCTACTCCTCTTGGGAATACACCATTCCTCACATGCATGACATCCTAATGCATGTGTGTTCTGTCATTTTCATTTGAAATTCTTGATCAATAACCAATATATTTGTTTTTGAAATTTTAAAATGATTGTTTATATGTGTTGGCACATTTCAACGTTCGAAGGCATCTAAGCTAGTATTCAAATCCAAAGGGGGAGTTTTCTTTTATATTTAAAATTCTTTCTTTTATACTCACCCTACTCCAGGCTTAGGTCAGAAGGTTACTGTGGCCCGTATGTTTAGTACAATGAATTTATTTCTGCCCATAGTAAATCTTAGATTCATAGCATCTAAGCTTGTATTCAAATTCATAGGGGGAGCTGTTGAACTTAAATTTTCCATCTTGTTGCACGCACCCATTCTTAGGCTTAGATCTATATTGAGCATCCTGTGGCTTGTGTGTTCAAGTATAATGTTTATCTTGAAAATATTAAGTGAATATATATTGCTTAGCCACAATGTCTTTAGCTTTGCCATATGATCCTGCTTGAAATCATTGGATATTTTTTTTTTATCTATATGGTTGCATCTTTCCTGGTTAATATATGGATTATTTGTGCTTAATTGTTTACCAGAAAAACATGGCTTGCTTGAATATTTATGTTTAAGTTTCTTTTTTAACAAGTTTTGGTATTAGCCCCTAGTATTTATTGATGATTTCAAAAAGGGGACATTTTCTAATGAAAATTTTTCTAGCAAGAAATGATTTTAAACTGAAATTCTTTTCTCTTGCCTCATGCTTAAATGTATTCATGACATGTACTACTTAGCTTCAAAATTCATCTGTGTCATGAATTTTTCTTTTATCTTTAAGGGCTTTGGAATTTAAAAAGTCTTCTTATCGAAGAAATTTTTTTTGGCCCTTTTACTGGTGACAAAAGGGAGAGATGTTTTATGAGAAAAATTATTATTCCTTTATCCCTGTCCTTTTGTTATTCACAAATGGAAAATGATGAACATGATACTCGTTTGCATAATTGAAATAATTATTTATGTATCATGTGAACTTGCACTTAATTGAATAATTCTTAAGACAACTTCAATACATAAAATGCACATTAACCTGAACTGTACTTAAATGATCAACTTGGTAAATTCTAAAGTCTTCATATTTGAATATGAATTCTATTGAATATCTTTTTATCTTATGTATATTGTTAAGGGGAGCCTTTTCAGGCTGAACCCAATTTTGCTCTTATGTTTGTCATCATCCAAAAGGGGGACATTGTTGACTTTTTGAGTCATATCCATGTTTTGATAATGACAAACAACAATATCTTATGTGTGTGCTAAGTGCATGAACATGTCCATTTTTCTAAGCACATATGATAGATGAAAAATGGAAGCCAAGAAGCACCTAAACGAACACATCCTCGGCATATTCCATGGCATATTTAGGAGCAAAAAACTTGAAAACTTTATCATTCTTTCAATTGTAATAGTAATTAGGGTTGAATGTGCAAGCATATCATATGATTTAATTTGAGCCACATAAATGACCTTAGATTGACCATAGAGACCTCCAAGAAACATGAAAAACCGTTTATTTAAAATGCTAAACTTACAAAAAGTTTTTAAGGGGTTTTTGAACTTAAATGAAGGAAAAACTATATTTTTTTAAAGGCCCCGGTCGATTAGTTGTTAAGCCCTAGTCTACCAGACAATAGAAATGAGCAATTTTATTAATCCATTCATTCTCATCTTAAAAATATGTTCAAAATGAAAATTGTGTCATTTTTCCTTTGCTTTCCTTTGATAGAACTTTCCGAGTATTTTAGTAATAAATGCTAGTTCATCTTGATCTAAGTCACTTGATTCACTATCTTCATTATTTGAGCTTTCTTTTTATGCTTTTCGAGCTATGGATTTCTTATTCTTATTTTCAAGATTTCTTTCTTTTAAAGCCATTTCGTAAGTGAGCAGTGATTTTATAAGTTCATCTAGAGATGTGTTTTTAAGATTTCTTCCTTCATTTATGGCCGTAGCCTTTGGTTCCCATATGGGTGGAAGACCTCTCATAATTTTATGAATCATCTCATAGGTAATGTATGTTTTCCTTAAAGCATTGAGAGAATTTGTTATGTCGGTGAACCTAGTATACATACTAGTGATTGATTCGTCTGGATTCATTTTAAAAGCTTTATATTCACTAGTTAGCATGTTGTTCCTATTATCTCTAACATCTTTGGTTCCTTCGTAGGTTACTCTCAACTTGTCCCAAATTTCTTTAACAGTTTTGCAAGCCATGACTCTATTTAATTCATTAATGTCTAGAGCACAAAATAAAGCATTAATTGCACTTGAATTTACTTGTAGCATTTTGTGTTCGATTTCAGTCATGTCTTTTTCTTCCTTAGGTATTTCTTTTCCATCTACTAACTTGGTAGGAATTAAGTCACCATCCGTGACAACCTTCCAAGCCTTCCCATCCATAGTTTGAAGGTAAATTCTCATACGTTGTTTCCAAAAAGTATAATTCAGTCCACAAAAGATTGGTGATTTGGTTAAGGATTGACCCTCTCTGAAGGGAGCTATTCCTAGGTGTGTCATTTTGATCTTTATATAGCTTCTAGTTAAGATTTACTATAACTTAGCTCTGATACCAATTGAAAGTAGAATAGTGATCCCAAGAGGGGGGTGAATTGGGTTATTTTAAAATTTTAAGTTCTTTTTAAATTCTTTTACTTACTTGTTTAGTACTCACAGAAAAAATTAAGTAAATCAATCAATTATCAATCAAGACCAAAACACACAAAAATTTGCTAAAAACTTAAACAATCCAATCAACCACTCAATACCAACAACCAAAATAACCAAGAAGTTGCAACTCTTTGAATTGCTTTCAACTTTTGTAATTAGCCCTGTAATTTGTATGCAAGCCCTGCTTTGGATTGATTTTTATTGCCTTTCTCTTAATTAAGATTTCCTCAAATTAACCAGTACTCCCATATGGGTTTCTACAAACGGTTAATTGAAACGTACTTTCTATAGATTAAAAGTATTATTTGAATTTAGTGTTTAAGCCTTGTAACCTCCATTTAGCATACACAAGAATATATATAGTGCAGAAATTAAAAGAGTAGAGTTGAGAAGAACACCATGTTTTTACGAGGTTCAGCTTATCCCCAGCATACGTCCTCGCCTTTGGTCAATTCAACTATGTACGCTCCTTTCCGGGCTTTCTTATGAAAGAATGATAGATGTTAGAGATAGTAGAATCGACATGCTCACAAGCGAGTATGAGGCCTTTAGGACGAACCCTAATGAAACTAATACTAGCATCTATACTAAGTTTACTCACATAATAAATTCCTTAAATGCTTTAGGGAAAAATTACTCAACATATGGAATGATTTAAAAAATCCTTAGAGGACTTTCTCCGATATGGGAACCTAAGGCTACAGCAATCACCGAAGGAAGAAACCTAAAAAAGACCTCCCTTGACGAGTTAATTGGATCCCTTCTCACATATGAGATGACGATAAATGAAAGAAATTTTGAGAATAATAATAAAAATAAGAAATCAACAGCCCTCAAGGCTACTAAAGAAAGCTCTAGTAATGAAGATGAAGATAGTGAATTAGACGATGAAGAACTAGCCTTCATTACTAAAAGACTTGGAAGATTTTTCAGAAAGAATAGGAAATTCACTCGAAAGTTTAAAGGATCAAATCTGACAAAGTAGAAATAAACAAAATAGAAAATAAGAATGATCCTCCTATGTGTTATAACTACAAAAAGGTAGGACATATTAAACCTAATTGTCCACGACTAAAGAAAGAATCTCAAGTGAATAGTCTAGTGAAGAGGATGATACAAGCTCAAGAGAATCTGAGAATGAATCTAGTGAACAAGAAGTCGTCAACATGTGCTTCATGGCTCACAATGACGAGGTAAACTCCTACTATAGTTCATCAGAAGAGTCTAGTGAAGAATCATGTAATGATTCATGTGATAGTATGCCTTCATACAAAGAAATCCAAGCTGAATTATTTGTCTTACACAATAAGTTCATTAAAGTATCTAAAAGGAATATAGCTTTGAAAGAAAAAAATGAAAATATGAAAATTCAACTAGAATCTTCTAAATCAGCTGAAAAAGAGAAGGACTCTCATATTGATGACCTTTTGAAGAAAATAAACAACATTTCTCAAGATTTTCTAAAACTACAGGTAAATGGTGAAAGCAATAAAGACATAAAAATAAGTAAGCTTAAAAGTAAAATTAAAGATAAAGACAAGACCATTTACAATTTTACTAGAGGAAAAGAGAATTTTAAAAAGATAGTTGGACAACAAAGGATGATTAGTGATAAAGAAGGAATTGGTTACAATGGAATTGGAAACAAAAGGAAGAAGAACTTATTTATTGGATATTTTGTCAAAGAAGCAAAATACTATGCTAGTACATCTTCTACAAATGTTCATGAACACACTACTTGCTTCCTGTGTAAAAATAAGGGACCCATAAAGTTTAATTGTCCACTTAAAAAGAAGTATGTCAAAATAAAAAATGAATGGAAAGTAAACACCAAAAATAAATATTAGTTAAAAAGAATTAAGAAGGTTCGGGTTCCAAAAGTAACCCCGTGAATCCTTCCTTGTATGTATGCTTTAGGACCATTCCATCAAAGGAAAAATGGTACTTGGACAGCATGTTTTCAAGATGTTAATTCAGATGTAATCCCAAGAGGGGGGGGGGGTGAAATAGGTATTTTAAAAATTTTTAAGATTATGTACCACTTAATCTCTATTTCTATATTTAACAAATTAATTTTAGGGGATGAATCTAATTCAAATTATTATATCAATGAATTCTATTTTACCTAATTAATTATCAAGTGTGTGTGGGGTTTTTCAATTTACACACATGCAAGATAGGTAATGAAATGCATTGCGGAATTTAAAAGGAGTAAAGGAAAAGAGAAGGCAAACATAATTTTTATGAGGTTCAACCAACTCGGCCTACATCCTCACCTTGAGCAACCCACTCAAGGGTTCCACTAAATCCCTACTCCTTTAACTGGGATAGAGCTTCCCTTACATCAGCTGCTTACAAGAGGCACAGCTTCCTCCTCACTCGGTTCACAACCCGAATCGTGATTACAATATAGAATTTCAAATCTGCAAAACAACTCAATATTGCTTCTAATAAAGCTAGTGAGTTCAATGGAAAACCTAACACATATCCATATGGTGAAACTTGAAGCTCAATATCTACGTAATGATGTAATCGTTATATGAATGATATGCTTCACAAAATTTCCCTTTGATCAAATCTCCCAAAATAATTATATAAGTACATGCTTTGGAGAATTTAGGGGTTTAATTCAACTTTCTAGATGCAAGAATACATGTGATCGTATAAAAAAATTGGTCTTGAATATTATGAAGATCTAAGTTCTTGTTATCAAATAATTTGGAAAGTTGAATCTTTAAATAATCTTTGGTTTAAAAGAAAATGACTATTCCGCTTCAAATATTGAATCCTACCAAATGAGTTCAATACAAATATGTAATTCAGTTTTTCTCAATAAATCTAGATCGATAAGTTTTATTCCAAATATCCAAAACACGATATGATCTTTGTATATGAATATATATATATATATATGATATGTATCCCAAATATCAAAAACCTAATATAATATTTTTCAGAAAATATCCATCAATAATATATATAGTTATGGGCTCTAAGGATATTTAATCAAGTGGTTTTGTATTATCGAAAATATCAAGTCTTTAAATGAATACACTTTTGAATCAAAAATATTTAACCATTGGCAAAACTTTTCTCTAGTGATCTCTTCAAAACAATCTATATGTATATAAGTACACTCAAGATCAATCTCTCAAATAATATTCAATAATAGATTTTGAAATGAAAAACTCTTTGAGAATAAGTAGTAACAAATAGATCGATTTACCAAACCTCAATACCAAGTTGAATGCACAACAATCGCTAGAATGCCTTATGAAGATCAATGTAGCCTTAGCTCAAATTTGACGTATAAGCTTTGAAATCCCAAGCAAGAGTTCAACAGTGTGTTCAATGCTCTCCTAGTTGTGCTAAACGTTCAATACACTCAATCTTATGCCAAAGGTTTTGGCACTAGGGTTTAGAGGTTGATTACATAGGTAATATGGTCCTTAGGATTAGTCCTGACCATTGGATCAAATTGATAAAGTGTATAACTTGCATGTTCTCTCGTTAAAAATCAAAATTTCAAACTTCCCACAGGTTCAGATGTATGAGGTCTCGGGTTCAGACAACTGAAGTTCCTTAAAGCTTTGAAAAAATTGAACTAGACACAGGGTTAGACGTATGAAGTTGGGGTTCAAAATTCTGAAGTTGCGGGTTCAGACGATTGAAGTCAAGGTTCAGTCTTCTGATGTACTTCTGCCTATTTCTGTGTTTCTCTAATAAATCTTTAGACGACTAAACTTAATCTTCGGTTTTCAAAAGAAATTCTTCAGACGACTGAGCTTAAACTGCAGTCTTTTGAAGTTGAATCTTTAGACAACTGAGCGTAAACTTCAGTCTTCTGAAGTTGAAACTTCAAACTTTTAGGCAGTGACTTCGGTATTCTAAACAATACACTTTCTGATTTTTTCATTTTCGTTTCAAAAATCTATTTTTCTCTCTTTCTTTACTCTTTTATAAAATATTTTTCGGGGATTTAAAAAAGGTCATTAGATGCATGAGTCCTAAGGTTAGTCTAGGGTATATTTAGAGCTTTGAATTAAATCATATGAAATATGTAAATACTTTCAATTCTAAATACCCATTCCCATGACGATCTTGAACTTGCCACTTGCATCTTCATTCTTCTACTCTTTTAGTTCCATGGATTGTGCCAAGATGTATATACTTTAATTTTCATGGCTTCCATGATTTTCTAGCCTTTTGTGCATGCTAAATATTGTTCCTATTCACAATATCAATGCACATATCAAATACCAAGTGATTTTTCATTATCAAAATAGGATTCGACTCATAGAGTCAACACAAGACACATGACCGGAGATAAAACCAAGTTCACCACACTAGTTCAAAAGAATGGAGGCTATGTGACCTTCGAAGACAATGCTAGAGGTAAAATCATTGGGATTGGTAAAACAGGTAAAGAACCTTCCCTTACCATTGGTGACATTTTGCTAGTGGATGGATTAAAGCATAATCTTTTGAGCATAAGTCAACTTAGTGGTAAAGGGTTTGACATAGTCTTTAAACAAGATAAGTGCATAGTTCAAAATCCAAGAAAACGTGACGTTTTATTTACAACTTATAGAGTTAATAATGTATATTGTATAAACCTTGAAAACCTAATCTCTTAAGAAGTAACATGCTTGGCTACCATGAATGAAGCGAATTGGCTTTGGCATAGAAGATTAGGTCATGCAAGCATGGATTTATTATCAAACTTGTCTAGAAAAAAGTTAGTCAAAGGTTTACCATGCTTAAAATTCATAAAAGACAAAATTTGTGATGCTTGCCAATTTGGGAAGCAAATTAAGGTAAGTTTTAAAAAGAAGAAACATATTTCTACTAGTAGACCCTTAGAACTTATTCATTTAGATTTGTTTAGTCTTACTATAACTTAAAGCATAGGAGGAAAGCAATGTGCTTTAGTCATAGTTGATGACTGCTCTTGGTTTACTTGGGTACTCTTTTTAGCCTCCAATGATGAAGCTTGTAATATGTTAATAAATTTGTGCAAGAAACTTCAAAATGGAAAAAGATATAGTGTCTCAAATATTAGGAGTGATTAAGGAATAGAATTTAACAAACAAAGAAGTTGAAAACTTTTGTAATAAACATAGAATAAATCATAATTTTTCAGCTCCAAGAACTCCACAACAAAATGGAGTCGTTGAAAGAAAGAATAAAACTCTTCATGAATTGGCAAGAATAATGCTCAATGAACATAAGCTACCAAATTATTTTTGGGTTGAGGCGGTAAATACCGCATGCTATGTGATAAATAGATTATCAATAAGATCAAATTTAAATAAAAACCCCTATGAACTATGGAAAGGTAGAAGGCCTAACATATCTTACTTTCATGTTTTTGAATGCAAATGTTTTGTGTTAAACGATAAAGATGATTTAGGTAAATTTGATGCAAAAGTTGATGAAGGAATATTCTTAGGATATGCATTAAAAAGTAAAGCTTTTAGAATCTATAATAAAAGAACTCTTACAGTTGTGGAATCAATTCATGTAACATTTGATGAGGAAATTCCATTTAATCAAACAATAAATATCGAAGAAGTTCATACCACTCAAAAACCAAAAGTCTTAGAAAATATAAAAGTGAAAAATGAGAAAAATGAATTAACTTCAAATGATGATGCTACAGAAAATTCTAAATTACCCAAAGAATGGAAATTTTTTAGAAATTGTCCTAGAGATCAAATCATATGAGCACCATCACAAGGTGTATCTACTAGATCTTCATTGAAAAATCTATATCATCATTATGCATTCTTAGCTCAAGATGAACCTAAAAACGTTGAAGAAGCCCTAAATGAAGATTCATGGATAGTGGCTATGCAAGAAGAATTAAATCAATTTGAAAGAAATAAGGTATGGAAATTAGTTCCTAAACCAAATGACCATTCAATTATTGGAATAATGTGGGTATTTAGAAATAAAAAGGATGAAAATGGAATTGTGCTAAGAAACAAAGCTAGACTTGTGGCTCAAGGATATAACCAAGAAGAAGGAATAGTACATGCATCTCACAAAGAATTCAAATTTTATCAAGAATGCTATTAGTATATGCATCTCACAAAGAATTCAAACTTTATCAAGTGGATGTAAAAAGTGCATTTCTAAATGACTTTATAAATGAAGAAGTATATGTAGAACAACCTCGATACTTCGAGGATATTCAAAAACCTAATTATGTGTTTAAATTAACTAAATTCTTATATAGATTGAAACAAGCTCCTAGGGCTTGGTATGAAAGGTTAAGTCAATTCTTATTAGAAAAGGGATTTTCTAGAGGAAAGGTTGATAGAACCCTATTTATCAAAACTAAGAAGGAAGACATGCTAATTATTCAAATTTATGTTGATGAGATATTTTATTTGGTGCAACAAATAATAATTTATGTAAGGAATTTTGCTAAGTGTATGCAAGAGGAATTTGAAATGAGCATGATGGGAGAAATGAACTACTTCCTAGGACTACAAATTAACCAAGCCAAGAATTGAACTTTCATAAATCAATCCAAATATATAAAAGACATGCTTAAGAAATTTGACATGGAAAACAGCAAGCCCATAGGATCTCCCATGAGTACCTCCATAAGTCTTGATAAGGATGAAAAAAGAAAACTAGTAGATATGAAATATTATCGAGAGATGATAGGGAAGTGTTGATTTTTTGAGTCCGATCTTTGTTTTGATGCTAACGAAATACAGTGAACTTATATGTGTATTTAGCATTTGAACAGGTCTATAATTGAGATCACACATAAGGGACGGATAGAATAGAGGCCAAGACAGATAATACACATACACCTAGCATACTCCATAAAGTGAAGAGAAAGAAGAATGAAGACATTTTTTTTTTTTTTTTATTGTAAATGCATTTAGTTTTCGAGTCTGTAATAATGGTATGTAAAATTTGCATATCATGCATGATGAGATGTATATGCTCAAGAGGCCTTAGAATGATCATAGAAATCATCACCTATATAGCCTAAAATGCCTTATGCTTATGTACACTGGGTTGATGAAGCAGAGTGACAAAAGCAGGACTTAAATGCACATTGTAAGCGGTCTCAGTCGATCGAACCCTAAGCAGTACAAAAGCCACGGTCAACTGTTCTGAAATGAGCGTGGTTATTATGGTCGACCAAACTGACAAGTGGCTGACCCCTAACAACTTGGTCAACCTAACCATTAGTTCAAAACTGCCTTGGTCGACCGAACCTACGAAGGGTTCGAAATCACCTTGAGACGGTTGACCATATCTCCAGTTCAAAGTGGCCACGGTTGACCAAACTCAATAACATGGTCGACCAAACCATGAATATGTTCGACCAAACCTCTTGGGTTGGTAAATTTTTACCGCAATAAATCAGGGTTAATTTTCATTAAGCATAATTAAACAATTTCCAAAATACCTTGTATGTCCCCAATAGTTATATTTTTGCCCAACTCTATATATACTCTCTCATTTGTCATAACTAGAAAGAGATTAGCCTTTTTGATTAGCCAATTTTCTCTGAAAATTTTATTGGGCTAAATCTTTCATATTCCCACCTTTCACAAACATATTGCCAAAATCTTTTTCTCATACTCATTTAGTTACTTTTTTTTTAGAGAGATTATTTCTTTACATTCATCTTACAAGCTTAAACTCTCACATACTTGCATTTATTTGTGTGTTGATTTTTGAGAGTAAGCTTAAAGTTTTTCCCATTGTATTTTACATATAAATATTGGATTGGGAAAAACTCTTCTTTTGCTTAAGAACTTGCATCCTTATTGCAAGTTTCATTAGCTTGCTTTGTGTTTTGATAAAAATATTTTTAGTAAGCTTAAACCCTAATATCCATTGTGCTTGATATTCGTAAAATACTAGTGTGATATTTTCTTAGGGTTGCAAAGACTCTTTGACTACTCATATTGCAAGATATTATCTTGAAATCAAAGATCTCACTCTCATAAGATCTCACATATACATATTGACACACATAATTGTTGAGAGTTAACACATTGGTTAACAAAATCTCACTTGAACTTAATATCCTATCATCTATGAGTGCATTGACTACATTGGCTGTATTGGTACATATTGGCTTAGTGTAAGAAGCATATTTGTTTGTATGAAAAAACTTGATTAATTGTTGTATTCCCGACAAGTTGTCAAAAGAGGGATAATAGCCCTATGAACAGTCTTGGACTTGCTCAAACCCGGTTAGGAGAGCACCAGACTGGTTCAGACCTGATTAGGAGAACTAGGTGCACCATCTTGTAAGGTGGTTTAAACGGTGTTGCTCCACCCATGAAGTGAGCAACTAGTGAAATCCTTCAGCTACGGCTTAAGGCGAGGATGTAGGCATTGTTGGTCGAACTCCGATAACATTTCTTGTGCTTGATTTTAGTTTCAGCAATTTAAATTCCAACACTTGAATGTTTATATTTTATTGTGTATGATCATGAATTACTAAGCCTACCATACATGCTTTAAATATTTGCTCACGTATTTGCTTGGTGAATTGTCTGCTTTTAGAAAGACCCTAAGTTGCAAAATACTACTAATATCTGGTTTAACTTAGGAGAAAAGTTTCAAAATTCCAATTCATCCCCCCTCTTGGGAATACACCAATTCCAACAATTGGTATCAAAGTCTCGTTGCACTAGAATTAAACATTTTTGCAAAAGATCGCAATGACTCACATTGGTGTATACCGATTCGGAAAAGGATAGTCACCTACTTGCCCTTCTTTTTTTTGTGGTGTTAATCACACCCATTGGAAAATTAGAATGAGCATTTTTGTAAAATCTGTGAATTGGAGGGTCTGAAAGGTAATTGATAAGGGAATTTGTATGCAAATAGTTGAACATTGTTGACCTTATTGGTCATACTCGGTTTTGATTATGACAAATACTTGGATATTTAATGTCTATCAAGTTTGTGTGCAGGTTCATATTTGCAATATTACTTGATGGCATGAGAAGACTTAAAGTTTAAAGACCAGAAGATTTATTCTTGTTGTAATTTATTTTATGCTCATTCGGGTTTGTAATAGTAATATAAGAAAAGGTCTATAATAATCACTACATATCATGCATGTAGATGTAATAAGCTCAAAAGACCTTAGGTCCTTGCACATATATATAAGATGTCCCCAAAAACACATATATTATCAGGGAAATTAATTGAAGTAAAATTGGACTTATAGGGTAAAATTAGTGAGGTTTTGGGCGACCGAATGGTTGAGTTCAAAACACTTTGAGTGACCGAACCATTGACCAGTCAAAGTGTTGACCTAGTTTCCGGCAACCGAACCAAAAAGAACGTAGCATCCCCGGTCAACCGAACCACAATTCTGACTTTTCCCACCAACTCGGTAGCCCGAACATCACGTTCAAAAATGCCTAGGGCTACTGAACACATAAGTTCGGTAAACCGAACTCTGGACTAGGCGACCGAACCTCGGACAGAATAGAAATTGCCTTTGATCAGCAAACCGAACCCACACTCAGGCACCCAAACTTCAAAAATCAACTTTTTTTATTGTTTCTGTTCGGGCGACCGAACCATGGGTCAGGCACCTGAAACTCTCGGGTTGTTTTAATTTTTACCATGATTAAGAAGGGTTAAACAAGGTTAATTTTTCTCAACATTTTTAAAACAAATTTAATAATACCCTACATACCCCCAAAGGTTATAATTTTAACCAATTCTATATACAAGGGTTGATTTGCTTGGATTAAGGACTGATTAGCCATTTTTTATTAGCAAAAAACTATCTGAAATTTACAAATCTCATTTTCTCATACTAAGTCCATACACTTATATACTTCTATTTCCTTGAGAAATCTAGCATTGTGAGTATTTGATTCATTGTTCTATATTGCTAGAAACCCTCATTTGTGTAGTATTCACTTGAATTTTGGATTGAGGGTCTAGCTTGATTTTTCCCCTTGATTTTATTTAATAAATATTTGGTTGGGATAAATCTTATAGCTTTGTGGGTCTTTGCATTATTATTGTAAGACTCATTAGGGCTTGTATTTTTGTGTGTAAAAATATTTTTTATAGTCCTAGATCTAAATATCTCCTTATGCTTTGATATTGAGAAAACTATTTTTGAGATATTCTAAATTTCCATTGGTTTGAATCTTTGAAGCCTTAAACTGAGATTGAAATTTTATCATTACTTAGTTTCAAAGATTTGCTTGTAGATACATTCTCGTGCTTGATTTGAGATAATCACTATTATGAGTGTTGATTGCACATATACACCTTTGAGCTTATTGTTCTTACATGATTAGTGTGTTTTGATTATTACTGGTGCATATCTGCTTGATTAAAAAGCATTATATTTGTACGCATCTTGTATTGAAATACTATTGTATTCCAGACATGGCCTAAGGGGGCGGTGATTCAGCCCAGAATGATTGGTTATGAAGGTTGAGGTCAGCCCTATGCTAAATGACCTGGTTGTATTTAGGTGCTGCTCCACCCGTTAAGTGAGCCCATAGTGTAATCCTTGTGCTGGTGAGCCAAGGCGGAGTCGTAGGCAGTTTTCCGAACCTCGATAACATTTTTGGTTTTGTCTCTTTTACTGTTTTCCATTGCATGCTTAATTAGATTACTTGTGCAGTTTAATTTCCACCGAATATATATTGATTTATTTTATCTGCACTAGATTGACCTTAAGTTTGTATAATACTACTACTAGTAGTTTAAGCCAAAGGATTAATTTTTAAAATACCAATTCACCCCCCGCCCCTCTTGGGATTATAGTAAAGCGAACAAAAATGATATTAATTTGCTGCATGCGAATTCATATGCCATGGATTTATTATACTGTGCTTTAGATGCTAATATTCTTCATGAGATTATGGCATATAAAAGTGCAAAAGACATATGGGAAGTGCTTGAAAATAGATATGGAGAGTCCTAGGAGAAAGTGACCACCTCTCCAAATGTTCTGAGCTCAAATGATCAAAGAGGAAATAGGTGCAGTCATGTTGCATTAATAGACAGAGAGGTATAGGACCATATCTCAATCTCTATAGATGATTTGTTTTCTGAATTCTATGATATATTATATACTAAATCATCTATTGAACATAATGATAGTTTTGTTAATAATGCATGCAATGATTCTCGTGAAAATTTTGGTGATATAACTTGTGATGAATCATCTGCTAAATCTTGTGATATGCTGGCTAATAATTATGCATGCACTGATTTTGGTGACAATTCTTATATTAAATTTTGTTATGAGTCTTGTGCTAAATTGAATAATGAAAGCATGCCTTCCTTTGAGAAGCTAGAGAATGGTTCAATTGAAAATGAATAAGTTTCTAGTTAGGATGTCTAAGTAGAAAGTATTTTTGAAAAATCAAAACAAAAGGGTAGCTAAACAATCAGAGGAACTAAAAGCTTATCATGTTATCCTTAAGAAGAAAAAGATAGAGAAAGTTTTGAAAATTATCTACTTAGAGAAAGAAATAGATGATTATTTTAGAGCTACACTCAGAGCTAAAAAAGAAAAGAATAATCACAACAAACCCTTAAGAGTTAAAAGAAAGAAATTCTTCAAAATGGGTCCAATTTTCAAATCCCACAGTCATAAAAATTTTCATGCCTCATATGGAGAAAATAGAACAAATAAGCAAATTCCCTCACATGCATATGAAGCTTGCTTATTTAGTGAAAGGAAAGGGTACATCTGATTTGCCTATTTATGTAGAAGTGTCAGAGGTTTAGATAAGGAAATGATGTAGGTAATTATGGTGGCTAATCCCATAGGACAAGAAGAAGGAAGGGTTCCAATTGAAATCAAATAATTATTCTTCCTTCGAGCATAGTTGGGTTATTCACTTCTACTTGTGTAGCTACTGCCTGAGGGGGAGCATTTATCCTTCATGACTATTAAATTAAAATGCTCTTATGATTTTATCTTATATATGTATATATATATATATATATATATATATATAGATATATATATGCCATCATAAGAGATGCACTAACTATTCTCTATTCTTTATTGTGCATATTCACTGATGGATACTTTATTTTTATAAGTTGTTGACTGCTACCTTATTGCATGCTTAATCTAGAATGCGTCCTGCATGGCGGATGCAGTGGATGTGAACTGCATGCTGGTAGTTGATTTTAGGTTGTTGCATGATTTATATGAATATTTTTTTGACAACAACCGGTTATCAGGTACAGGTTTGTGAGAAAGGTTCTATTTACAAACGACATGCTACCGAAATTTTGGTAGAAATTTCCCAAAATGAAACTGTGTATAAAGATGATTAGGATGAAGTTAAAGATAAAATATTTTTAAAATGATGCATGAAAAAAAAATGAATATCAAGTTTCATCCTTACATAATCATAAGATATTTTGGGGAGCAAAGATAATTGCTTATACTACTTGGCATGTTAAATGAATTTAATTTTTAACTAGTATAGGCGGGTTACTTCATCTAAGTTAGATCTCACATCGATAAGGGGAGGTCTTGAAATAAAATTTTCTATCTTGTTTGTGCTCACCAATATTCTTAAGCTTAGATTTGTATTGAAACATATTGTGGCATGTGCTTGATTGTTACATTTTTATTGAATACCTTAAGTGAAAAATATAATACTTACCACATAGACTTTGATTTTGCCATATGATCTTGCATGTGATTGTTAAATATTTAGGATCATTGTGGTTTTACTTTTCTGGTCATATTTTGTGTGTGCCTAAATGTGATACCAGCAAAATTGTGCTTGCATGATTCTTTCTCTGTCAGCAAGCACAACCCCAGTACCTTTTGATAATACCATAAGGGAGCTATACATATATTTCTATACATATATTATACATATATTTTATCTTGCAAGAAATGGTTGTACGTTAAATATATTCTTTGGTTCTTGTTTGTGTGCCAAATTGCTATGCCCAATTGTTTTCAGAAGAGAGGGAGTTATACTTTCAAATATTAAATCAAAATGGGGGAGTGGTTTAAGGGGGGATAACACTTTTAAGCAGAATGAATATTATTTTAGAAAAGGGGGCTGTCATTCTCAAGCTAAGACTTCATTTAAAGCCATCAAATATTTTTCTTAACTTGACCATTTTGCTTATGCAAAAGGAGGAGAGGTTATATTGGGAAAAATGCATGAATGCTTGTATCTTACTACCAATACTAAATGCAAATGAATTTGAAATGTCTTATGTCTTCTTTTCTGAATATGCTTGAACTAAATCATTGATCATTGTTTTCTTTTCTTTTTTTTACTATATGCATATTCTTAGGGGGAGCCTTTTCAGGCTTGACCCATTTTGCTTATGCATGTTTGTCATCATCAAAATGGAGGAGATTGTTGACTTTTTTATTCCAATCTCTATTTTGAAATGAACAAGCTTATTACAATCGACCAAACTGACACGTGTCTGACCCCCAACAACTTAGTCCACCGAAGCATTAATTCAAAACTGCCTTGGTCAACTGAACCTTAGAAAATGGTCAACCAAACTTGCCTTGGTCGACTGAACCTAAGGGTTCGAAATCGCTTTGAGACAGTCGACCATATCTCTAGTTCAAAATGGTCATGGTCGACCGAACTCATTAATATGGTTGACGGAACCATGAATATGGTCGACCAAACCTCTTGAGTTAGAAATTTTTTTTATCAAATTAAACACAATTAAACAATTTCCAAGATACTTTGTATGTCCCCAATGATTATATTTTTGCCCAACTCTATATATACTCCCTCATTTGTCATAATTAGCAAGAGATTAGCCTTTTTGATTAGCCAATATTCTCTGAAAATTTTATTGGGCTAAATCTTTCATACTCACACCTTTCACAAACATATTGCCAAAATCTTTTTCTCATACTCATTTAGTTACTTATCTTTTAGAGAGATTATTTCTTCACATTCATCGTACAAGCTTAAACTTTCACACACTTGCATTTGTTTGTGTATTGATTTTTGAGAGGAAACTTAAAGTTTTTCCCATTGTATTTTGCATATAAATATTGGATTGGGAAAAACTCTTCTTTTGCTTAAGAATTTGCATCCTTATTGCAAGTTTCATTAGCTTGCTTTGTGTTTTGATAAAAAATTATTAGCAAGCTTAAACCCTAATATCCATTGTGCTTGATATTCATAAAATACTAGTGTGATATTTTCTTAGGGTTGCAGAGACTCTTTGACTATTCATATTGCAAGAAATTATCTTAAAATCAAAGATCTCACCCTCACATATACATATTGACACACATATTGTTGAGCATTAACACATTGGTTAACAAAATCTCACTTAAGCTTAATATCCTATCATATGTCAGTACATTGACTACATTGGTTGTATTGGTACATATTTACTTGGTGTAAGAAGCATATTTGTTTGTACAAAAAATTTAATTAAATGTTGTATTCCCGAAAGGTTGTCGGAAGAGGGAGATTAGCCCTGTGAATGGTCTTGAACTTGCTCAAACCCAGTTAGGAGAGCACCAGACTGGTTTAGACCCGATTAGGAGAACTAGGTGCACCATCCTATAAGGTGTTGTAAATGGTGTTACTCCATCCGTGAAGTGAGCAACTAGTGGAATCCTTGAGCTGCAGCTTAAGATGAGGACGTAGGCATTGTTGGCCGAACCCTGATAACATTTCTTATGCTTGATTTTAGTTTCATCAGTTTAAATTCCATCACTTAAATGTTTATATTTTATTGTGTACGATCGTTAATTACATAGCCTATACATACTTTGAATATTTGCTCAAGAATTTGCTTGGTGAATTGATTCTTCTTTTAGAAAGACCTTGGGTTGCGAAATACTGCTAATATCTAGTTTAACCTAGGAGAAAAGTTTTAAAATTCCAATTCGCCCCTCCTCTTGGGAATACACCAATTCCAATAGGAAGTTTGTTGTACTTGGCAGCTAGTAGACCGGACATAATTTTTAGCGTATGCATGTGTGCACAATTTTAATCAGCTCTTAAAGAATCTCATCAAATGGTTGTGAAAAGAATCCTAAGATACTTGATAGGAAGAATTGATTTAGGATTATGGTATCCTAAAGACACCAATTTTGAAATAATTAGTTACTCAGATGCAGACTATGTAGTTTGTAAGATCGATAGAAAAAGTATAGGTGGGACTTGTCACTTTCTAGGACGATATTGTAATGCCCCGACCCCCTAAGTGGGCCCGGAGTGCTACTAATCCACTCAGTTACATGATAATCCACATTCTAATATCATTTATGGAACAGAAAACATAACTACAATCTTTCAACAAATATAATACCAGAGTTTTCTAAATTTATTTACATTCTAATATAAATCTTACATCCACATGTAATCATATATATACATATCTCCTAAACATAATCCCCAAATACCAGTACGTTTCACAACCATCCATTACTCAAAAGACTTAAAACATAAAACATAAAACATAAAATATCTACATCCCAAAATATTATCAAAATTATACCCTTTTTCTCAAAAGTGCTATCACAGTTCAAGCTCTCTAAGCTTGATCTCGTGGAGGTCCTGAAAAAGATAGTTCATATTCGGGCAAGACACATCTCAATAAGGGAAGAAACAATATATTAAACCAGTGTGTGGCCAACACGAGGTTTGTATATAACATATTATTGACCATTTGCAAATTATTAACACAATTTCTGAAATCATTTTTTGATCCTATTCAAACACATGCAAGATATTTTAACCACAAAATTACCTAAGGATAAGGGTGATTACCCGTCAATACAAGTAGCACCCATTTGCTTTGATACATTAGGCAACCCAAAGGTCATAACTAAAGTATGTCAGGGCACTCATCTTACTCAGTAAGCCCTCAAGTGATATATTAATCTCGTACTCACACAGTTCATACAAAAGTTTACCAGTGAAGGCTCCCAAGAATAGGGAAATCTATCCGCTCATACAAGTAGTTTCCCTCTGCCCTAGCACATTATGCAGCCTACTGCTACACCTGATACAATTAGGGCACTCGCCTTTCTCAGCAAGCCCTCAGGCGAAGAGTTTGCCTCGCCCAATCGTAACACGTTCTACTAGCATAAATACTGCTAATACCATATTACATTATTTTGTTTGTCATTATTCTGCATTTCTCAACTATTCATGTTTCCATCTTTTACTTTTCATTTCATTTCACTTTACGTGGCTCTTTCCCATTTTACATTGTTCACATTTCATTTCCATTTTCATTTTATTTCATTTCATACCCAGCATCTTTCAGCTGTTTTACCCAACATTTTTCAGCTGTCATACATTTACCCAACATCTTTTAGCTGTCATACATTTACTCAACATCTTTCAGTTGTTTTACCCAGCATTTTTCAGTTGTCATACATTTATCCAGCACTTTTAACTGTTTTACCCAGCATCTTTTAGCTGTTTTACCCAACATCTTTCAACTGTTTTACCCAACATTTTCAATTTTTTTACATGGTTGCATTAACACTCACATGCAACATATTTCATATAACATTTTCATACTCAGTTCATTTTCTGAATATCATGTATCTCATACATATATCATATTTCTATACAACATTCCTATTTACTCATGCCACACTATTTAGGGGTAAAATTTATACATTGCCTGAAAATAAGCCAACCTACATTTAATATTCATATACTAGAAAAATACCTTTAATTTCTTGCATAATTATTTTGAAAAGTATTTCACTTTCATCAGTTCAATTTCACATATATGTATCTAATAAACAGCCCTAAACTTGGAAAAACATAATTTAAATGGTTGACATTTTAAACTCATACCGAAACATATACATGTATATATAACACAATTCATTTTCCATTAAATTCATAAAAATTCTAGTTTAATATAAATTTTTCCCCTTACCTAGTTTCTTGAATTACACCAACAGGTACCCCGTAAAATACCTACGGCACACACCCGGACCCTGAATCAAAAATCCTAATTCCATTAAATCAATCCTAAATAAAATAATATTTTAATATTTCTCGAGGTCATAAATTCTAAATTAATAATTATACACTCAAATATAGCCAATTTACCTAATTTCCCAAATCTCACTCTCACTGTGGAGTGGGGCCTAGAAAACCCCAATTGGAAATTTACTCCAAGTAAAATGATGATGATCGCAATTAGGACACCGTGGTAGTGCCCGATCATCGATTTGATGGTAGATTTAAAGTGAAATTGAGAAATTAGGAAAAAATTATCTTACCCTAGGAATAGTGCCTAAACCACTTCCACAACAAATCTGCTCCAGTAGAAATGTCAGCAGCAGAACTAGGAACCCAACGACACCTTCCGTTTCCAGATCTGCGCAAATCCGTCGAGAAATCGAGAGAGAGAGAGAGAGAGAGAGAGAGAGAGAGAGAGAGAGAGAGAGAGATGGAGATGGACGTGAGCTGGGGCACAGGAAACTCTCAGGGGGGGAGTGAATCTGTTGTCAAATGGAGGATCCTTTCATAAAATTATATATTATAATAGTATATTATATTATATTAATATATATATATATATATTAATATTTTATGATATATAAGCTTTAGGCTCCTTTAGTAAAATTATATATTATATTATATTAATATATATATATATATTAATATGTTATGTTATATAATTTAATTAATGATTATCATTATTTAATTTAGTTAAAATTTAAATTTTATTTTACTTATTTATTTATTTATCATTTATTTATTTATTTATTTTGTTTTTGGGATCACTATAGATATCTTGTTTTTTTGTTTTCCAAGAAACTAAATTCCATAGCCATATCCACCGCTGAAGCTGAGTATGTGGCAGCGGGTAGTTGTGCACAAACTCTCTACATGAAACAACAACTAAAAGGCTTTAATTTAGAGTACTCAACCATACCAATAAAATGTGATAATACAAGTTCAATAAACATCTCTAAAAATCCAATATCACACTCAAGAACTAAGCACATAGACATAAAACATCATTTTCTAAGAGATCACGTACCAAAAGAGGATATACTAGTTAAATTCATAAATACAAATGATCAATGGGGGGACATTTTCACAAAACCTCTTCCAGAGGAAAGGTTTATATTAATAAGAAGAGAACTTGGTCTGTTACACAATAGGGAAGTGGTTTAGAAAGAATGCAAGAAGAGAAAAGAAGAAAAATTGAATTTTTTGGTAAGTCAGGCGACTGAGTTCTGAGACCCAGTCAACTGACAAGTCACTGACTTGTAGAAATTCAAGTTCTCTGTCAGTTAGGCGACTAACTTCTTAGATCTAGTCAACTGGATCATCGGGGTTTATTAAATTTTGAGCGCGAAACCCTAACTCCTTACTTTCCATTCAAATAGACTTTGCTCCTCCACTCACTCGAACTCCATCTCTTCCATTCCCTTGTGTCTAAAACCAAAAATCCTTCATTAAAACAAGTGGAAATCATCTTCCCATATCTTCCCCATTAAGTTTCTAGGGTTTTTCTACCACGTTTATTTATCAAAATGCCACGAACCAAACGAGCAGTGAACCGAGGTTCTACCTCTATAAAAGAAGATGACAACCTTGATCAAGGGCTTGTTACTCCTCAAGCCAAACAAAAATATTAGATTCATCTTCAAGCAACTAAACCTATACTTGGTAAGATTATCAACACCGCTTTCTTCACAGTAGTTTTTCCAAATATTGTACCAATTTTTAGGGCAATCAGACGGAAAAATGTTGTGGTCTATCAAGCAAAGGGTCTATACCCAAATGTTGTTAAGATTTTCTATGCAAACATGACTCAAAATCAAGCGGTACTCATCACTGAGGTAAGAGGACATAGAATTTCGTTAACTCCTCAAACCTTGGCCCCCATTCTTTATATTGACCAAGGTGATTTTGAGTGTTCTGCATTCTCACGTACTTGGATCATGGATCATGGATTCACCCCTGAGGAATTTTTACCGTTAATCATGGAAGAAGCACTAGAACAATTTAGGACTACTCCTAAGTATACTCAGTTGACTCTTCAAGCAAAGATTCTTTAGAAAATCATAACCTAGAATATCATACCTTGGGTGGGATCACATGATTACATGTCATATGTGGACTGTTTTATCATGTGGTGCCTTTTGAAAGAGAAGAAACTTGATTTGGCTAGTTAGATCATGAAATGGATGTGGACAAGGTTGGAAGCGCGTCGAGTTACTCTTCCATATGGAGGCATCCTCAATATCTTGTTTTCTCATCTTAGTTTCATCAATCTGAATGAATTGTTCATAAAGAGAACTCGGTATGATCTTTTCAACTCCACAACTCTGAAACAAATGGGCTATGAGAAACATGAGTAGGGTTGGTTTTTTAGAGGAAGAAGACCACCTACGCTAGCGCCTGAGCAAGCTACTCCTCCTGAATAGCAGCCAGAACCTCAGCTTGATGCTCCTTCATGGTTCATACCATTCCATCATCAGTTTACTACTTTTAGTAGTGACATACGCTTAGGACTTCAATATCTTAAGTACAATCATTCTTCCCTTCAGTCTAGTATTTCTTCCATTGATTAAAGACTTAGCCGTTTAGAACAATATCAGGCTAGCTCCTCCCGCTATCTTAGTAATGATGTTTCTAAGGGGGAATCTGAGTAAGAGAAAATGAAGGAGATGATGACGTAGCTGCTGCTAATGCTTGATATTTTTGTTGCTATGATATAATTCAGTGCGATATCAGTTTTTGTTTATACATTTATATATGTAATTAGTTTGTTTATGTTTCGGATTGTATTTCCATGCTTTCTTATGACACAATGTACACCTATGGATCTATATGAATATCTTTTTGTGTATGCATTTGTGTCTACTTTGGCCTATGCCTTGTTATTTACTTTTCTCTTTTTGATTGATGTCAAAAAGGGGAGAAGGATTGAGCAAAATTAAGAGTAATATATGATGAAATGTTGATATATGTTGATATATAATGAAATGTTGATATATGAAATATGTTGAATATAAAATAAGATCTTGCAATATGAACTTTTATAAAGTTGAAGTTGATATTATTGAATGATTATTGTACTTTCAAAACATTGCTAAAACTATGCTTATTGTAAGGGGGAGCCTTGTCAAGGTTCACTCACTTTTGCACCTTATTTGTCATCATAAAAAGGGGGAGATTGTTGGCCTAACATGGCTTACTAATCTTGCTTTAATGATAACAAATAAAAGGTAGTTTAACATGTTTTATTGAAAGTGATGATACTTCAGGAAACAAATTTTTAAGTTAAAGTTCAAAGTTGTCACAAAGCTTTTTGTAAGAATACATGAAAAAGAAATGAAAGCTCAAAGAATATATTCCAAAGAAACCTTGATGAAAGCTTAGAGAATTGATGGAAGCTTAGAGAATTCAAGTTTAGAGGCAAGATGGACTACACAAATAACAAGCATGAAGACTCCAAGCTAAGAATAGAACTAAATCTTAAGAAAGTCTCTATGTAAGTACGTCATTCAAATGATAATTTGATTGAATTTGAAGCTCATTAGGAAACTCATTGACTTTGAGACCATGTTTTAAAAAACCTTGGAAAATATTTTTCAAAAGTCTTATATTATTTTGGGGAAAGCAAAAGAGCAAAAAGAAATTGGAAACAAAATAAAAAATCACATTTTCGGTCTTTCTAAGTGACTGACAAATTCAATCCAGGCGATTGACAAATAAATAAATTGATTTTGAAACAACTCGAGAGCACCCAGGTGACTGACTGGTGATGACCCAGTCGACTGACTCCTCGTTGAGTTTGAAATTTTTGGTGTTTTAATGAATCTAGGTGACTAACTCATTATTCCAAGTCGACTGACTCTTCTAGATTTCAAATTTTAAATATAACGGGAAGTTTCCAAATTTGATTTTTTGAATTCTAAATGTTAAAGCATTAGTCAACTTAGTGACAAAGGATTTGAAATAATTTTTAAGAAAGAAAAATGCATAGTTAAGAATTCTAAGGATCATAAGATACTATCCACTGCACATAGAGTGAACAATGTGTATTACATAAACCTTGATAGCCTGATCTCTCAAGATATAACTTGCTTAGTTGCAATGAGTGAAAATAGTTGGCTTTGGCATAGAAGGCTAGGACATGCTAGCATGGATCTTATATCCAAGCTTTCTAAAAAGAATTTAGTAAAAGGCTTGCCTAATACCAAGTTTATCAAAGATAAAGTGTGTGATGCCTGTCAACTAGTAGACCGCTATAACTCATACTGTAACATCCTCAAAATTTACACCATTTTTTTTTTCTATAAATATTTATATAACCATACCTAAGTAGCGGGAACATAAGTCATACAACCATATATACTAAAAATGTCAGAATATAGTACATTAAGACCATAGCCATATACAATAACTCCCTCCAGTACCATTTACCCAAAAAATGCAAAACCCTGTCACAAACTTGTCCTACAACCGGGGTAACCAAATCAACTCTCTATCCACGAGCCTGATCTGCTCGCCTAGCTGGCTCACCTGAAAAGTGATAAAGTAATGGAGTGAGACGACGCTCAATAAGTGGAAGTATGCTATTACTAGTGTGTGGCGACCGATTAGTATAATTATAATAATAGTATTTGAAACTACATGATCTGAAAATTCTATAAAGCACATATATCACATGTATAGTAGTTTAAAATATTTGTATCATTTATACTGTTGACTGACTCACTCGAAAAATGAGCAGCTCGGAAGCTATCCCAAGTATAGGAGTTACGTCATGTAATATTTAGCCCAAGGGCTAGATTGTCTCCTCAGGGAATGCATTTTAATCTCAAATTTTATGTTCGCCCAATCGAAAAATAAAAGTTACGGAACTCGGTTCAGATTCGGATTTTCAAGATGGTTCAATTTCACTTTTGACGAATTAAATGACACGTAATTTAAAAACCCTAAACCTGACAAGCACTAAATTAACGAGCAAAGATGGAAACTCTAATCTACTCAAGGAAATACTGAAACACGCGTTAATCAAAGATGGCAACCTAGAACATGGAATTAAAAACACACAATAGAAGCTAAACCAAACACACACACGCGCAATAAAAACCGGACCTTTAACACAAATTTAAAACTCAAACTAAAATTAACTATTAACGATTTAACCGATAACAGAATATGATAAATAAAAACATAAACTCTAATAAAAATCGAACCTAAATTAAATCGAACTTCAATCAAAAATCAAATTTTACGAAAGAAAGGCAACTAAATTACTTTCTAAAATAAAGACAAAATTTTTTTTTTCCTTTTTGTATTTTATTCAAGAAATCAAACTTAACATACTCAAACATAAAAAACAAAACCAACAAAAAAACAACTTTAATGGAAACATAATACTCAATAAAACAAGAATTTAAATTCCCTAAACAATAACAATTTGACTTAAACTTTACTTGGAATAAAAAAAACAACTAAACATTAAAGGAGAATGGAAGAAATAGGAACAAAAAAACAAATAATAAACTAAAATAAAATAGAGGGAGAGAGAGAGAGGCAGCCGTGGGAGTGTCTGGAGCAGCTAGCTATAAGCTTGATCTACAGAGTTGGAACAGCATGGATGGTGGTGGCTTCGGGTCTCCATGGGGCTGCTGTGCGCAGGTGCTGTCTACTGGAGCTGCTAGTGCTGCTCGGGTTCCAGCAGGTGGCTGGAAGAACGGTGGCTGCTGCTGCTCTGTTCTGGGAGTTGGTGACTGAGGGAAGTTGGTACTGGTAGCAGGTGGCTGGCCGTAGAGCAGAGGAGAAGAAGATGGCTACTGTCCTATGCTGTGGAAGGCCGAGAATGGGACTGTCTGGGGCAGTGGCTTGTGGTCGTGTGCATAGGAGAGCTGGAAGAGAAAGGAGATTTGTGAGTATTGGAAAACAGGGGAAGAGAGAAAGAGGAAAAGAGAGAAATAAAATAAAACAGAGAGGAACTAGGGCAAGAGAAGGAGATAGCAAGCAAGAAGAAAAGAAGAACAAGAGAAGAAGAGGAAGAAGAAGAGGAAGAGAATGGTGCGGCTGGGGCAGCGCCCAATAAGGCAAAAGGAAGAGCAAGATAGTATTTAAAAGGGCAAAAAATTGGCTTGCCGTAGACCCACGAGACCAACCCGACCCGGCCATGCATGGCCGGGTCACATCAAATACCCATTCATATATGTATTTTTTTATTTTCTCATTTTATTTGTTCTCTGCATTCACAGCCTGTTTTGATCCTTCTGGAGCTCATTTCTCACAAAACGCGAAACATAAAAGTTGTAGCTAATCCTTTCCTATTTCTCCAAAAATTTGAATCGTATCGATAGGAGCTCGAACAGAAAAGTTATGCATAAAATACGAACAGGTGTCGGTTTTGGTTCCCGAGAATTTTCCTGCGATAAGATATTACCAAAAATTCATAAATTGCGCAATAAAACTCAAGAATGATAATTTTGGAACTTTATTAAAATATTGGACAAATTTGGACATTTAATTAAAAATATACGTCATAAAGACCGGGTTAAAGTGCCCAATTACACAGTTTTGACGCGTAATCATTGACCTTATAGGTCACATGCGATTTTGATTATGACAAATACTCATTATATGAAATGAGTATTTGAGATTATGTGCATGAACCTCAATTGTCAAGATCAAGATGCATGTAAAGCAAATAAAGTTTGAAGACCAATTCTTGTTTTCAATTGTAATATATATTCAGTTGTGTAATTGGTTTGTAATAGTAAATAGGGATAGGTTTGTAATAAGCTCACACACATCACATGCATGATCTAATAAGTAAGCTAAAAAAAATTATAAACTAAAAGTGACCTTAGGGTTTCAGTCGACCGACCGCAGATTTTTTCAGTGTCTTTAATTGGACATAAATGACCCTAAGACACACACCATTGCACCTATGAATGTTAGGCACTTGAATAGGGTTTGTGTGATTCATATCAGGATCGAAATGCACACATTGTGCACTTTTGGTCGACCGACTTTGGCAGTTCATTCTGCCTCGGTCGACCGAAACAGGCTTGGGTCAACAGTTGACCAAGGTCCTGGTCGACCGAACCAGTATAGTTCAAATTCCCCAGTTGACCGAAACCTCTTGAGGTCAACAAATTAACCCTCTGGTTGACCGAGCCAAAATTGAATACCAACTATCTGGTCGACCGAGGTTCCTCGGGAGAAGTCCCAACGGTCTGGTCGACCGAACCATTCAATTCAAAATGGGCTAGTCGACCGAACCTCTGAAAAATGGAAAATCGCCCTTTGGACCGACACTTTCGGTCGACTGAACCATATGAACTTCGATCGACCGAAATGGTTCTGGTCGACCAGACCTCTCGGGTTGCCCTAATTTTTTTACCGCGGTTATTTTTTTAAAATAGGGTTAAACTAATTAAAAGGTCATTAAACTTTCCTAATAATTCCTAATAGGTCCCCAATGGTCTTAAGTCATGGGGTGTCTATACATACCCCTTCATTTGGGAAAATTAGGATAAGGATTAGCAAATCAAAGTAAAAATTTTCTCTCAAGCCAAAAGTATCCTACTGCTCATATTTTCTCTAAAAGCACTCTAGCTTACCTTCTCAAGTTCCAAAATCCTTTGTAAGTGTTTTGAGTGTTTATACAAAAAGGTTTGCTCTCATTATTTGATTGTTTGAATCGATTTTTTTGAGAGCATAACCTAGGTGTTCTTAGGGGGCTTTTCTCATAAGCCTATCCTAAGAAGACTTTGCTACACTTCTAAGTATTGCATTTTTGTTGCAATAACTTAGGAAGTTTTGTATTTGTTTTGGCTTGCAAAATGTTTTCCAAACTTACTCAAATATCTTGTGCGATTTACATTGATATATTTGTGAAAAGATATTTGCATTTTTGATATTGATCTTTGTTGCAATATTTATTCAAATACATATCATTTTGCTGAATACAAAGATTACATATGTCTTGCAAACCATGCATATACACTATTCACGTGATTGATATACTCTGCACTTTGGAATATTTGAAACTTGAGTGATATCTTTGTTTGAGCACCTTGATTGAGAACATCTTGAAATACAAAGATTGCTTGTTGACACTCTCACGTACGCATTACATTGATAGAAAATACATTTGAGAGTTGAATTATTTAGACCACACTGAGCTTATATATTAAATCATTTGTGGTGTATGTGATTGAACGCATTTGGGTACAAATCTGCTTTACATGGAAGCACTTTTATATTGTACCATTTGATTGTAAATCTGAGTGATTCTAGGCGTAGCCTGAGGGGGCTGTAATCCAGCTCGATAAGGATTGTTGTAAAGGTTGAGGTTAGCCCTATGCTAATTGACCTAGTTTGTATAGATGTTGCTCCACCTGGTTAAGTGTGCAAGTTATAGTGGTAATCCGTGTGCTTGTTAGCCAAGGCAGGGACGTAGGCAATTGGCCGAACCTCAATAACATCTCTGTGTGTCACTCTTACTTTATTGTTTTTCTGTTGCATGTGTTGTTAATTAGATTGCTTCATTTAATTTCTGATACTTGCACTAGATTGACCATAGGGTTGTGAACATACTGCTATTAGAAGGAATACTTAGGGGTTAAATTTTAAAAATACCAATTCACCCCCCCTCTTGGGATCACGGTAAAGCTAACATGTACTTTCTATCATTCATACTCCTAATATCATACTATATACAACACAATTGTAAAACTATATACATATACATATATATAATTGTTCTCTTTCCCTGAGACTCTGTATGTCATGATTTGACCCCTCATGACAGGGTTGTGCAACCCGTAGGCGGGACTTAACTTGGTCGGCCCTCTAGGTAAGTCATCATACTCTACACTACCTCATCCCGGCCAAATTGCTTCCACTCCTAAGCTCGTGACTTGTTATTACCTTGTCAAACTGCCCCCCTCAATCCCAGTGAACTGGGGAGCTGCATCCTCTCCAAGCACAGTTTGACGGTACCCACACACTATCTAAGATATGTGGTTGCACTCTATTCTATATATAGAAATGGTACTGTGCTTTGTAAATTGTATCTGTCTGTAATTTTTCCATAGGGATCTGATACTATATACATATATATACTATACTCTTTTACTATTTTTTATTATGTTTCCAAAATAACTATAACACTATTAATCTGTACTGTAAATACTTTAATATCTGTAGCATCTTGATACTATAACTGTATAATTTGTCTCTATACTCTAAGTGTTATGGAATTTAGGAAAACATAACATTCTGTAAATATTACGTATACCGATCTGAATAAAACTGTATATGTACATGCATCTGTCTGTATAATATCTATAAATATCTGGCTATGTCTATATGTTCTGTATAACATCATATAATGAAAGAATTGTATAAAAGTCTACATTAAATAATCTTTACTCAGGCCACACATACTTTATAATCTTATATCCTGTAAAAACTACATAATATTTGATATACATGGAATTGTAACATTTCTATTAACATAATCAAATGTCCTAGCATACCATATTTCCCTTACCTAGTTTCTAAAAAGCCCTCACTGAACTCTGGCCCCTCACCCACAGGTTTCTCCACTCAACATCCTGAAAACGACATCCTCCAGAACAAAACAATAGTATTTTCCTACATACAACATTTTCTATAACTGCAGGGAAAGCAGATTCTGAATAAAACACCTTTCCTTAAATTTGGGATGAACTCCAAACCAATTCCACCAACGATCAGCACCAGAAAACTTGTACAGAACTTTGTCAGGAGCATCGTGGTGGCCTTGGATCTTCAATCTGGTGAGCAACAGACCCGAAATCGAAGAGAGAAGGAGTGGGAGACGTTTTAGAGAGAGAGAGAGAGAGAGAGAGAGAGAGAGGAAGTTTTTACGCAAATTTTCTGTTGAAAAATTCAGGTTTTCATTATTTATAGCCCAAAATTCGTTGATGAGACATGTCATCTCGTCAACGAGTCCTTAAGGAATTTCTTCAACGAATTTCTTCCGTCGTCGATGAATTTTAGACTACCCCAAAACCCCTCTCGGTATCTTCTCGTCGACGAGACATAGTTTCATCGACGAGGTCTCCTTATGCACTCGTCAACAAACTCTCTGTGTTCATCGACGAGGCCTATGTAAATCTTCTGAGTTATTACATCCAAAGTGCAACGTTGTCGATGAAAGCAAAATCTGTTTCCATTTCCCTCCCTCTTTATTATTTAGATACCATTATTCTCCAGGTTATTACATTCTCCCCTCCTTATAAAATTTCGTCCTCGAAATTTACTATTCATATAACTCATCATTCTTTAAAGGCAAAACGGTCTACATATTTTATTACCTGCCTTCACTTATGGCGGAGGAATACCGTGGTTACATTCTATGTTCTGGGAGATTACACAACTAAAATTAAAAACTACTTACTAACTAAATAGTATATGCACCTGCAAAACAAACATTACCTAACTATTTACATTACCTGGTTACTTTTGGAACGAATGTTGGTATTTATTTTTAATTTCACCCTCGAGTTCCCATGAGGCTTCTTCCATAGCATGGTTCCTCCACAAAATCTTCACTAGATGAATTTCTTTAGTATGCAGTTCTTGTGTCTTTCTGTCTAAAATCTGTACTGGTGTCTCTTCATAAGCTAGTGAATCCTTGAGTTCTAACTCTGCATAGCTAATTATGTGGGACGGGTCTAGGACATATTTCCTTAACATTGCAACATGAAACACATCATGAATTCGAGCCAAAGTTGGCGGCAAAGCTAGCCTATAGGCAGCTGACCTTATTCTTTCTAGTATCTTAAAAGGGCCAATATACCTAGGGCTCAACTTACCCTTCTTTCCAAACCTCATAACTCCTTTTAGAGGAGCTATCATAAAAAATACTTGATCTTCCACATCAAACTCTAGTTCTCGGCGGCGAGTGTCTGAGTAGCTTTTCTATTGACTCTACACGGTACTAATTCTTTCTTTAATTAGTCGAACCTTATCACAAGCCTGTTGTACTATATCTGGACCCAAAACTCACCTTTCTCCTGCCTCGTCCCACAAGAGAGGAGAATGACATCTCCGACCATACAATGCCTCGTATGGAGCCATGCCGATACTAGCCTAGTAGCTATTATTTTGAGCAAATTCAACTCGTGATAGAAACTAAGTCCAGCTACCCCCGAAATCCAGAACGCACGCACGAAACCTATCTTCTAATGTCTGGATTGTCCTCTCAGTCTGTCCATCTTTCTGGGGATGGAAAGCAGTGCTAATTACTAACTGTGTACCCATAGTCTCCTAAAAACTTTTCTAGAATCGTGAAGTAAACCGAGGATCTTGGTCTGAGACTATAGATACTGGTACTTCATGAACACGAACTATCTTCTGAACATACATCTCTGCCAGTCTGTCCATGAAATAGCCGATTTAATATGGATAAAATGAGTGGTCTTCCTCAAATGATCCACAACCACCCAAATTGCATTTAACCCTTAACGCACTGATGGTAATCCTGCAATGAAATCCATCGAAACGTGATCCCATTTCCATTCTAGAATAAATAATGGTTGCAACTGCCCTGTTGGTCTCTGGTTCTCAGCACTAACCTACTGGCACGTCAAGCACTACTGTACAAATTCAACTATCTCTCTCTTCATTCCATTCCACCAAAAGCACTCCCGCAGATCCCGATACATTTTAGTGCTACATGGATGTACGGTGTATAGGGATCTATGAGCCTCCTCCAATACAGTTCTCCTGATCTCGATATCTGTGGGAACACAGAGCCTAGTACGGAACCACAAAGTTCTATCATCTGATATGATGAATTCCTCACCTAGACCATCTCACACCCTAGCCATTATCTCTGCCAACTCTGCATCATCACTTTGGATTGCTTTAATCCTCTCGTATAGCGTAGGTTGAACCACTAGAGTGGCAATGGCTGCCTGAGGACTTTCCTCTATTAATTCTATGCTGAGCCTCTCCAAATCTGTCAAAATTGAATACAGAATCTTCTTGGCTGCAAATACTGGTCCCATTGATTTCCTACTCAAAGCATCAGCTACCATATTCGCTTTCCCTGGGTGGTATTTAATGGTGCAGTCATAGTCTTTAATAAGCTCTAGCCACCTTTTTTGTCTCATATTTAGTTCCTTCTGAGTAAAAAAATACTTCAGACTCTTGTGATCTGTGAAAATCTCGCATTTTACACCATATAGGTAATGCCTCCAAATCTTGAGAGCATACACCACCGCAGCAAGCTCTAAATCATTGACAGGATAATTCCTCCCATACTCTTTAAGCTGTCTAGTTGCATACGCGATTACCCTACCATGCTGCATCAATATGCATCCAAGACCCTTTAAAGAGGTAACACTGTATATTACAAACCCATCCTCCCCTGATGGAATAGCTAATACCAGAGTTGAAACTAACCGCTGCTTTAACTCCTAAAAACTCTATTCACAGTTGTCAATCCAATTAAACTTCGCATTTTTCCTCATAAGCCATGTTAATGGACCTGATAGTCTGGAGAAGCCATCTACGAAGTGCCGATAATAGCCTGCTAATCCCAGAAAACTCCTAACCTCCTAAACGCTACCTAGCCTTTCCCAACTTCCCACCGCCTCTATTTTACTCGGATTAACTGATACACCTGCTTTAGAGATCACATTGCCGAGGAAGGTAACTTGCCTTAGCCAGAACTCACATTTCTTCAATTTTGCATGCAATTTCCTTTCTCTCAATATTTGCAACACTAGCCTTAAATGATGTTCATGCTCCTCAAAACTCCTCGAGTAGACCAGTATGTCATCAATGAAGACAACCAAAAACTGGTCCAAATATTAATGAAACACTCGATTCATTAAATCTATGAATACCGCTGGTGCGTTGGTCAACCCAAATGGTATCACTAAGAACTCATAATGCCCATATTGGGTTTGAAATGGGGTCTTTGAAATATCCTCTCCTCTAACTTTCCATTGATGGTAACCAAACTGCAAGTCAATTTTAGAGTAAACCTAGGTCCCCTGTAGCTGATCAAATAAATCATTGATCATAGGGAGAGGATATTTATTCTTGACTGTCAGTTTATTTATCTCCTTATAATCGATACACAACCTCATGGTCCTGTCCTTCTTTTTCACGAACAAAACTGGCGCACCCCAAGGCAACACACTGGGCCTGATGAAACCTTTATCCAATAATTTTTGTAACTGCTCTTTCAATTCTTTTAACTCTACTAGGGCCATATGGTATGGTGCTTTAGATATTGGTGCAGACCATTGCAACAGATCTATAGTAAATTCAATCTCATGGTCAGGCGGTAAACTAGGCAATTCTTCAGGAAAGATGTCTGAGAATTCCCTTACTACTGGTATGTCAGTTTGTTTCAATTCTTCTTTCGAAAATTATTTTATGTATGTGACATACCCTTGGCAACAATCCTATAGCAGTCTCCTTACCTGAATAGCTGACACTAGCTGTGGTGAGGCACGTACGCGTGAACCCGCGTATTTGTATTCCTACTCGCTCGGGGCTCTGAAAATAACTTCTTTCTTATGGCAATTTATACTGGCATGATGAGTAGCTAGCCAGTCCGTACCCAATATTACATCAAACCCCTGCATATCTAGAAACACTAGATCAGCTGATAATACCCTCTCCTGAATACTTACTGGAAAATTCCGAAGTATCCTCCTACATCTCACCACAGACCCCATCGACGTACCCACAGAGAGTTCTACATCTAATGATTGTGTCTCTATTCTAGCTATTTTCACATATCCCGCCAATATAAAGGAATGGGTGGCACCTGTATCAAACAAAACAATAATTGTATATGATACAGCAGTAAAGATACCCGTAACCAGGTCTCTAGCGGTCTCAGCGTCTCCCAGCGTCCGGCGCAGTATTTCTCTGCTGACCTCCGCGGGGCGCCTGGTATCCTCCCCGAAATGGCCTAGGAACCGTACATAACCTGGTGTCATCTAACAGGATCGAGCCATATGACTGGGCTTCCTGTAGTGATAGCAAACATTCTCCCCAAACCGACATTCACCCGGGTGTCTCCATCCACATCTAGTACAAATGGCGAGAGGCTGACCACCCTGAAATCCACCCTGCCCTACCATTTGTCTCTGACCTTTGCCAGATCTACCTCCTCTCCAAGGGCCTTGGCTGGGACCCGCCTAAAAGCTCAACGATGCAGTCCTCTTCTTCTGACTCTGTGTCTCAGTCTCTTTCAGCAGGCTCTCCTCTGCTATAATGGCCCTGTCAACCAACTCTACAAAATCCTGGATCCTCAGTACCGCCACCTGCCTGTAAATATCTCGTCTCAAATTCCTTTCGAGCATTTTGGCCTTCTTTACTTAATCGGGGATGATATATGAGAAGAAATGCGAGAGCTAGATAAATTTTGTCGCGTACTACTGCACTGTCAATGACCCCTGGGACAAACACAAAAACTCCTATACACGAGCTTCTCTAACTGAGGCAGGATAATATCTATCAAAGAACATATCCCTGAATCGAGCCTAGGTCATGGGTACTGGAATCACCCTCTACTCTTTCAACAATCCGATGGCTCCCCACCATCTCTCAGCCTCTCCTGCCAATCTATATATGGCATATAAGACTCTCTACTCGTCGGTGCAGCGAAGTACAATTAGAATCTTCTCTACCTCCTACAACCAGTTTTTTGCCACTGTAGGGTCGGTTGCTCTAGAAAACGCTGGTGGGTTCATCTTCATAAATTTCTGTATAGTACATCCCTAAGGCAGCGATGGACCTCCCTGTTCCCTAGATCTCCGAGCAATCTCAGCCATAACTTGCTGAGCCATACTACGTAGCACAACATCTAAATCTCTGCCGCCTGCGCCAGAGGGACCTGCTCCATCATCTCCACTAGCGTGAGCGCTACTACCCCCTGGGTCCATCCTACAAACACACAAAACACCGTATTAGAATCCTATTTCCCATTCATACCTAACTTATTTTATTCAACTAAAACTTCAGATTCTCTATTAACAATCCCTTCTGTTCCTAACCCCAATCAAATTCTGCAATCTAAACAAATGACTCGTCAACAGTTTACTATGGTTTTCCTACAATCGTCACCCAAGGAAAAAGATGGAAACTACCACGAAAGTCCTGTATTCGAATCACAGAACAAAACCTCAATTCCTTTCCCAAATTTTGGTATTGTTTTCCGCTACACTGTAGAGTCTGTAGAACCGAGCAACCTAGGCTCTGATACCAAAAATGTAACGTCCTCAAAATTTACACCATTTTATTTTTTATTTCTTTTATAAATATTTGTATAGCCATACCTAAGCAGCGAGAACATAAGTCATACAACCATATATACTAACAATATCATAATTTAGTACATTCAGACCATAGCCATATACAATAATTCCCTCCAGTATCATCAATCCCAAAAATACAAAACCTTGTCACAAACTTACCCTACAACCGAGGTAACCAAGTCATCTCTCTATCCACGAGCATGATTTGCTCATCTAGCTAGCTCATCTTAAAAGTGGTAAAGTAATGGGGTGAGACGACGCTCAGTAAGTGGAAATATGCTATTACTAGTCTATGGCGACCGAGTAGTATAACTATAATAACAATATTTAAAACTACATGATCTAAAAAATCTATAAAACACATATATCACATGTATAGTAGTTTAAAATATTTGTATCACCAGTACTTTCTATCATTTATATTGCTAATATAATACTATATACAACAAATCTATAAAAATGTATACATATACATATATATAACTATGCTCTTTTCCTAAGACTCTGTATGTCATGATTTGACCCCTCATGACAAGGTTGTGCAGCCTGTGGCGGGACTTAACTTGGTCTGCCCTATAGGTAAGTTATCATACTACACAACCTCAGCCCGACCAAACTACATGCACTCTTAAGCTTGGGGCTGGCTGCTACCTCATCAAATTGGCCCCCTCAACCTAGTGAATTGAGGAGCTGCATTCTCTTTGAGCACAGTTTGACGGTACTCACACACTATTTGAGATATGTGGTTGCACTCTATTCTCTATATAGCAATGGTACAGTGCTCTGTAAGCTGTATATGTCTGTAATCTTTCCACAGAGATATGATACTATAAACATATATATACAATACTCTTTTACTATTTTTTATTATGTTTCCAAAATAACCATAACGTTATTAATCTGTACTGTAAATACTATAATATTTGTAGCATCTTGATGCTATAACTGTATAATTTGTCTCTATACTCTGAGTGTTATGACATTTAGGAAAACATAACATTCTGTAAATATTACGTACACTGATCTGAATAAACATCTGATTATGTATATATATATTTGTTTGTGAAACTATCTGAATAAAACTGTATATGTACATGCATCTGTCTGTATAATATCTATAAATATCTGGTTATGTCTATATGTTCTATCTAACATCATATACTGAAATAACTGTATAGAAGTCCACATTAAATAATATCTACTTAGGTCACACATACTTTATAATCTCATATCCTATAAGAACTACATAATATTTGATATACATGCAACTGTAACATTTATATTAACATAATCAAATCTCCTAGCATAGCATATTTTCCCTTACCTAGTTTTTAAAAAGCCCTCACTGAACTCTGGCCCCACACCCGCAGGGTTCTCCACTCAACACGCTGAAAACGAGATCCCCTAGAACAAAACATTAGTATTTTCCCACATACAACATTTCCTATAACTGCAGGGAAAGCAAATTCTGAATAAACACCTTACCCTGAATTTGGAATGAACTACAAACCAATTCCACCAACGATCAACTCCAAAAAACTTGTAGAGAACTTCGTCAGGAGCATTGTGGTGGCCTCGGATCTTCAATCCAGCGAGCAACGGACCCGAAATTGAAGAGAGAAGGAGTGGGAGACGTTTTAGAGAGAGAGAGAGAGAGAGAGAGGGAGGAAGTTTTTACGGAAATTTTCTATTGAAAAGTTCAGGTTATAATTATTTATAGCCCCAGATTCATCAACGAGACACGTCATCTTGTCGATGAGTCCTTAAGGAATTTCGTCGACGAACTTCCTTCCTCGTCGAAGAATTTTAGACTACCCCAAAAGCCCTCTCGGTATCTTCTCGTCGATGAGACATGGTTTCTTCGACGAGGTCTCCTTATGCGCTCGTCAACAAACTCCCTGTGTTCGTCGATGAGGACCGATGTAAATCTTCTGAGTTATTGCATCCAAAGTGTAACGTCGTCGATGAACGCAAAATTTGTTTCCATTTGCCTCCCTCTTTATTATTTAAATATCATTATTCTTTAGGTCATTATACATACACTTAGACTTGTTTGGTCCTACTAGAAATCAAAGCTTCGGAGGAAAACAATACGCCTTCGTAATTGTTGATGATTACTCTAGATACACATGGGTGTTGTTTTTAGCTAACAAAGAGGAAGCTTGTAATTCCTTAATCACTATATGCAAGAAGCTTCAAAATGAGAGAGGGTATTATGTCTCAATTCTAAGAAGTGACCAAGGAAAAGAATTTAAAAATCAAGACGTTGAAAAATTTTGTAATGATCATGGCATAAGCCACAACTTTTTTGCACCTAGAACCCCTCAACAAAATGGAGTTGTGGAAAGAAAAAATAGAACCCTTCAAGAAATGGCAAGAACTATGCTTAATGAAAATAATTTACCCAAGTATTTTTGGGCCGAAGCTATAAATACAGCTTGCTATGTAGTTAATAGTTCTATTAGATCAAGCCTAAACAAGACACCTTATGATTTATGGAAAGGAAGAAGGCCTAACATAACCTACTTTCATGTCTTTGGGTGTAAGTGTTTTGTACTTAACAACAAAGAAAACTTAGGAAAATTTGATGCTAAATCGGATGAAGGTATCTTCCTAGGATACTCCACAAATCGTAAGGCCTATAGAATCTATAACAAAAGAACACTCACCATAATTGAATCAATTCATGTAGACTTTGATGAATCAAATCCTTTTTCAAGAGTAGTCAAAAATGAAGAAAAGGATGATATTTTCAAAAAGGAGGATAAGATAGAAATCAAGGAAGAAAAGGAAATAAATGAAGAAAACCCAAAAGATAAACTTATAGAAAATCCGGAATTACCAAAAGAATGGAAGTATAAGAAAGATCACCCTCAAGAACAAATTATCGGTGAACCATCTAGAGGTATAACTACTAGATCTTCCCTAAAGAATCTATGCAATCACTATGCATTCCAATCTCAAAATTAACCTAAAGACGTTGAAGAGACCCTTAAAGATGATTCTTGGATAATTGCTATGCAAGAAGAATTTATCCAATTTGAAAGAAGCAAAGTATGACAATTAGTACCCGAACCTAAAAATCATTCGATCATAGGAATTAAATGGGTATTTAGAAATAAAAAGGATGAGAATAGTATAAGCACTAGAAACAAAGTTAGACCTGTAGCGAAAGGGTATAACCAAGAGGAAGGGATAGACAATGATCAAACCTTTGCCTCGGTAGCTAGAATGGAGGCTATTAGAATGTTGTTAGCTTATGCTTCCTATAAAGAATTTAATTTATACCAAATGTATGTCAAAAGTGCATTCTTAAATGGGTATATTGATGAAGAGGTATATGTTGAACAACCCTCTGGTTTTGAAAATATAGAAAATCCTAATCATGCATTTAGACTAACTAGGCTTTGTGTGGCTTAAAACAGACCCCTAGGGCTTGGTATGAAAGACTTAGTGGATCTCTAATTGAGAAGGGGTTTTCAAGAGGAAAAATTGATAGTACCTTGTTCATTAAAACTGAGGAAGATGACATACTTTTAATTCAAATCCTCATAGATGATATAATATTTGGTGCCACTAATGAACATCTATGTAAAGAATTTGGAAAATGTATGCAAAAAGAATTTGAAATGAGTATGATGGGGGAATTAAACTATTTTTCCTGGACTCCAAATCAAACAAGTAAAGAATGTGACTTTTTTAAGTCAATCCAAATAAATTAAAGAAATGATACAAAAATTCGGTATGGAAAAAAGTAAACCCATAGGAACACCTATGAGTACCTCTATCAGCCTATACAGAGATGAAAAGGGAAAACCCGTAGACACAAAGCATTATAGAGATATGATTGGTAATCCACTATATCTAATAGCCAGTAGACCCGACATAATGTTTAGTGTGTGTATGTGTGCTAGTTTTCAATTAGCACCCAAGGAATCACACCTAATAGCTGTTAAGAAAATCCTAAGATACTTAATAGGCACTATGGACTTAAGACTATGGTACCCTAAGGACACCGGTTTTGAAATAAATAGTTATTAAGATGTGGACTATGCAGGGTGTAAAATAGATAGAAAAAGTACAAGTGGCACATGCCACTTCTTAGGAAGATGTTTAGTCACTTGGTTCTCCAAGAAACAAAACTCCGTGGCTTTGTCAACTGCTGAGGCTGAATATATAGCAGCCAAGAGTTGTTGTGTGCAAACACTATACATGAAACCACAATTAAGAGATTTCAATTTGAAATACACAACTATACCAATTAAGTGTGATAATACGAGTGCAATAAACATATATAAAAATCCCATTTCACACTCAAGAACCAAGCACATTGACATAAGACATCATTTCCTAAAAGATCAGGTTCAAAAAGAAGACATCATTCTAGAATTCATCAATACAAATGATCATTGGGTTCATATCTTCACTAAACCACTCTTAGAATATAGATTCATAACCATTAGAAGAGAGCTTGGTCTACTACATATTAGAGAAACAAACTGAAAGGACAAACTTAAAGAAAAATCCACAATTGGCTAACTGACTTTAAAGTTAGCCGACTGACTGAAGGATTATTTTCTGGAACAGAGGCCAATCAGCCAACTGCCTTTGAAGTCAGCCGACTGACTAAAGAAGTCTTCTTGGACCAAAGAGCAGTCAGCCAACTGACCTTGAGGTCAGCCGATTGACTGACAGAGCAACCCTAGACTCGTTTATAAAAATCAAGGCATTTGAGTGGTCAGTCAACTGACCTAGGGTTTATCTCTTCATGTGCTCTAAGTTTGTTTTGGCGTGTACTTTAATATGTTGTATGACACAACACTTAGCTTAGTTGATTTCTTTCCCTTTGTTTTTTGAATAATAGACTTCATGCTTATGTGATATGCAATATTCTACATGTGTATATCTTGAAATCTTTAAAGACAATACAAAAATATTAATGATTTATGCCTTACTATATTTTGAAAATCTGAACATAAAGTTACTAAGCATGATTTAGAAACATGATTTTTCAAATGACTCTTGACCATGCATGCTTATGATGAATCACATGGATAAATGAAATTTGGAATCTTTGAGCAGTGCATGATATTGACTGATATTAGTATTTGATATTAGTATCCATGAGCACATACATGATATGAATCAATAATTGAAGCACGGGATGATAACAAGTATAATTGGCATCAAATCTAAATGTATTAAATTTAGGGGGATTATTATGACTCATTGCTTGTAGTATGATGTTTTCAATAAATTTTTTTTTATGAATTAATGTCAAAAGAGGGAAAGAATGATGAATTATGAATGCCAAATATGAAATATGCATGACTACTTGACTATCGAAGCACACTATATATTTTATATTGCAACATATTAAGAAGTGTGTGTTCAGTTGAACTTAATCTTTTTGATATCTTACTTTTTTTTTTTATTGATGTCAAAAGGGGGAGTAGTATTGAGCAAAAATTGAGCATAAGATTGAAAAGTTCGAACATGAGATATGTATCAAAAGAAAGAGGGAGAAGTATTTGATATTGAATGATGTAATGAGCATGATATTGTATGATGAGCATGATAATGTGTGATAAGCATGATATTATATGATAAGCATGATATTATATGATATTGTAATTGGTCTTGAAATAAAAAAAATTGTTAAAATGATGCTTGTTGTAAGGGGGAGTCTTTTTAAGGCTTACTCATATTTTTGCTCCTCCTTTGTCATCATTAAAAAGAGGGAGATTGTTGGCCTAACTGGGCTTTTCAATCTTGTTTTGATGATAACAAAATGAAGGATGGTTTAACATGTGTTGTTTAGGTCTAAGTAAATGGACACTCACGGTTAACCAAGAAAGCAAGCTAGAAATTGATGTCAATTAAGTGAAAGCCTCTCAAGTATATTGAAGTAGTGAATGACAAATGAAGAGCTTAAAGGCCAAGAAGATCTTGAAGTAAAACTGAACCTCAAGAGGCTGCAAGACTTAGTGATTAAGGAGACCCTACTTAGAAGGATATTTGTAAGCACTTCAAGTCGTTAGTATTTAGACTTGTGAAGCTCCTTAAGATACAAAGACTTAGAGACTAGCACGTGAAAAACTATTGAAAATGTTTTTGAAAAGTTATGATTAAGTTTTTCAAGTTAGCTAGTTTTTAAAGAAATCAAAAATAGAGAACATTTGAAAAGAGAGGACTGTCCAGCCGACTGACTTGATGAACTAAAAGTACCCATCCAACTGACAGTGGTAGCTGACTGACCATTTTTTAACGTGGTTTAGTCAGCCAGCTGACAGGAAACCTTCAGAAAAGTTAACTGTCCAGCCGACTGACTCGATGAACTGAAAAGACCCAGCTGATTGACAGTACCCAGCCGACTGACAATTTTGAACGTGGATTAGTCAACCGACTAACAATTTGTCAGAATTATTTTTTGAGAGACAGAATGATGTCAGCCACCTAACTAGTGCAAAAAGTGACCCAGTCGAGTGAGTCAGCCAACTAACTCTGCGGGAATTTTTAAAAATTCAAACCTATGGGAAGATTTTCCAAATTGATTCTCCAATTTAATATCTTTTGAAAAGTTACCTAAATGCTCCATGTTAAATGAGGAAACTTTTCCTTAAGAAGTCTATAAATATCTCCCATGCTCAATGAAAAATACACTGAAGCAATATACGATTTCTATGCTAAAACTCTCCTAAAGCCCATTCTTGTTCACACCTTTGTTGGGGGGGAAACTCTACGAAATTGCTGGACTAAAAATAATGGTTTGGTTCTGAGTTGCATCGAAATCTTTAAGAAAGAACCATTACTTCTAAACCTTGAGCTTCACATTTTTTATTTAGTTTTGGTTTTGATGTACGATTTGAGATTTAACTTGTGCAACTTGCTCTGTATTTGAGAGTGTTTTTGTACGCAGATATCCATTCTTTTATACTAGATCTTTGACAGTTCAAGGTATTATTGAATCGTTGGACCAAGCATAGGTTATTGCTTAGAGAGGTTTCTCCTCCTAAAAAAGAGGGTGATTATTGTAAGGTTTTTGTTCCACCCAGAAGGAACAAGGTATAGTGATATCTTTAAGTCGTCGACCTAAGGCGAGGACGTAGGCTGGGGTAAGCCGAACCTCGTAAAAGCAGCGGTGTCACTCTTTTTCCCTTACTCTCTTTAAATTCCAGCAAAAATATAAATTGCTTGGATGTTGTAATTATTTCAATTATAAAAACAATGCATATTGAAAGTTAAATAAACCAAAGTCTAATTTGTTCTTAGGCTTGCGGAAACTGAAAGGGAGTACGTTGGTTAATCAATTTTTGCAGAAACTATAAGGGAGTACATTGATTGGTTAACAACTCAAAACCTATTAGCTGAAAATTTATTTAAATTTTGACCTTGAAAAAGTGTTTGGATGTTATTTTAATCTTCAGTTCAAAATCCAACTACAGGACTTGCACATTCATATACAGGGCTGCTGAATATTGCAAATCAAAAATTAATTACTTGTGTTGTGGTTGTTTTGCTTTAGCAGTTAATTAGTTGGTTTTGTTTTTTGTGGTTGTGGATTGAATAGAAAAAATTAGTGCATGTGTGGATTGCCTAATCAACAAAAATATAAGAAGTCTTTAAAGGACTGTAAAAAGTCAAGAACTCTTTAAAAGACTCTAAGAAATTTTAAATAACCCAATTCACCCCCCTCTTGGGACTACACCTTAGGTTTCAAAATATATCAGGAAAATCACTCACTACCGGGATATCCTCTAATCTCCACTCCCCTTCTAGTGACCCCCTCAGGGTGCTTGATTACCTTCTCGGTACTAATGTTATGGAGGTGGATAGTTCAATGTCGCGTGGCAGTCCTACACCATATGTCGAGCCCCACCACACCGATAGCAAACAACTGGTCCTCCTTTACACTTGCCCTAATGCCTCTAATGACATCTTGAACAGATAGGACCTGCGAACTTCCCTAATGGGCTTGAGATCCTGTATCCTGTCGCCGGCCCAAGAAATTACCAGGCCGCCTCTATGAGCTCTGACTAGTGCTGGTCTAAAACTCCTGAGGCAAAGGCCTCTTCTTCTGGTTTGCGGCTCTCTCCTTCTCCTGTATACTGGCCTCAACTACCATGGCCTGGTCCACTAGCTCAAAGAAACTTTGAGTCAACAACGCCACCACCTGGGCGCGTATTCCCTTCCTCAGACCTCTCTTGAACACTTGAGCTTTCCTCAGCTCATCTAAGACCATATAAGGAGTAAAATGGAATAGCTCCATGAACCTAACTGCATACTGTTGTCCAGTCATGGGTCCCTGGGTTAGATGCAAGAACTCCTAAGCCTTTGCCTCTCGGGTGGCAGTAGGGAAGTATTTGTCGAAGAATGCCTCCTTGAAATGGCTCCAGGTGATAGGTGTATGTCCTGGACGCTGTTCCTCAACTATCTTCGCCAATCTCCACCACCTTTTCGCTTTCCCTGCCAATTTAAAGGTGGCAAACCACACCTTTTACTCATATGTGCACTCTAGCATACCCAGCAGTTCCTCTATTTCCTAAACCCAATCTTTAGTTGCGACCGAGTTCACTCCTCCTACAAAAACCGGTGGATTCATTTGGGTAAACTGCTGAAAAGTGTAGCTCTGACCAACCGGTGGCTGATCCTGCTCTTTAGAGTCCCTACGGTTCTCCTTCATAGCCTACCGCAATATACTTAGTAGCATTTCCGAAGCATTGACATCATCCTCACTAAGAGTATCCACGTGATTATTCTCTCCAGCTACGATATCATTTCCCCTAGAATCCATCACAAAGATAGGATAAAAACTGACTTAGAAACTCTTCATTTATCATAATTGAAGCAAGTAGGAAATGAAGCAACTACTAATACATATGAATTCTCAATTTAAAGATTCATTCCCCTAATTCCGTCACAAAATCAACAAGATATCAGTATCTAACATAACACTGACTCCACACACGTACTCGTCCGCCCTAACGTCCCAACCAAAATTTTTGAGCTCCAGTCTCTCAATCCAGAAATGAAACCATCGATGGATTTATCATGATTTTCTTGAAATCGTTATTCCAGGAAAAGCACAGAAAATCATCAAGGATCTCCGCCTCCAAGCTTTCAGACCAAAACCCAACCTAACCTACCCATTCCTATCCTTAACTTATCTCAACCTATACTTTGGTAATTATCAACCATCAAAGTCTATAGAACCAAGAAAACCTAGGCTCTGATACCACCTATAACAACCTCGACCCGCTATGTGGGCCTAGGGTGCTACTTTAGTGACATCTGTGTACCCGATACCTTATTCCTCATATATGAAACACATATATGAAGTGGAAATAAAATAAAAAATCCTCAAATCATACTACTAGAGTTCAAACTATCTTTATACACAAATATCTCCAATTTCACATAATTATATCCCATAAAACTATACAAAAATAAAATCTTCGTCCATACATACCACCTACATAAATTTAAACCACTAGCTCGACTCCTCTAGCCTGCTAGACCCGATCCCTAGGATTTCTTGAAAATATAGTTTGTAAAGTAGGGGTGAGGCACAACTCAGTAAGGGAAAGACTAACTTAATGTCAGTTTGTGGCCAGCATGCCTTTAGTGTACAAAAAATAACAAGTTCGCTAAGTAGATAAACACATTTATGAAATCATTCTTATTTTACACTCACACACACAATTAGCTAAGGATACAGAAGATTACGCGCCCATTCAAGTAGTTTCCCTCTGCTCGAATACCATTAATGCTACTAAGGCACTCACCTTTCTCAATAAGCCCTTGAAATTATCTTATTAATTATTTGTACCCACATAAATTAACAGATATGCATATAAGACACTCTCTATGACTAACACGCCATTTACTTCCCCCATGGCACAGTTTGGGCGGCCTGAAGGTTGGACTAGTGTCCTAGGGGATCCACCCAGACAATAGTCATCTGTACTCTCTGCTAACATACTCCGCAGGTACATGCAGCTCCAACTGCTGGTCCGAGTGCTCTTACCCAGGGGGGTACATTCACCTCACGTAGGCAAATCAGACAAGGCCACCTTACACCTCTCAGCATGGGTGTGGGTGCACACGGCCATATAACAAATCCCTAGCAATGGTATCGTGCTCACAAGACACTAGTCTCGAGGGTTCCTAAACCATATCATGCAATTTAGATAATAAAAATCACCATTTAAAACATCAATTCACATGTATTTCCCATTATTCCAAAAACCTGGCCCTAGGCCTTAAATACAATTCATCTCACAGCCATTTAAAAAAAACCCCAGCCCTCGGCCGTCATATTTAATCCTTGCATTATTCACAAGCATTTCCAGTATTTCGCAAACAATTTCAGTATTTCACAAACAGTTTAGTATTTCAAAATCCCAAATCTAGATATACAATAATCCATACCAATTAAATCATCTGTCACACGATTTCAACATTTTCACATAACCATATAAACAAACAAGCTTTCTACCATTCATTTTATTCAAAAATATCATACCATATATCTTAGGTTTGTAAAATTCATTTTGAAAGGTTGGTTTTCAAAATAACCTTTAAATTCTTGAATATATATATATATATATATATAAACATAACAATTAAATTGATTCAAATTCTATAGAATTACTGACTTAACTTAATCCTTTTACCTGATTCCTGAAAAGCCCGATGAAACCCTGACCTACACCCCACGACGTTCAAAACCCCTGAAACCCTGAAATTCAAACTTTACCATATTATTCATCACAATCCCCATAGTAACTTTCACTAAAATCCCACTAGGTTTTGAATACCCTAAATAGGCTATAAAAGCCTAAATTGTTAAACTTACCCCAATTTAGGGTTGATGCCCTAGAGCTCCAACTCGAAAACCCGCTTCGGTTAGATTATAGAGAATCTCCCCATGAATCTCTTGACAGTTTCTATTCATTAATTGGGCTAAAGATTTAAGAAAAATTAAGGTAAAAATGAGAATTTACCTTACCCCATAAGATAGGCCTATGTCGCTCTTACGAGAAATCCGCTTCGGTAAGAATGTCAGTGGTGGAGATAGGAACCCAACAGTATCTTCAGTTTTTTGATCAGTCGAATATTGGCCAAGAAAATGAGGAGAGAGGGAGAGGAGACAAAGGAGATGAGAGAGACGAGAGAGATGAGAGTGTGAGCGTAGAGAGACACCTCTCTATTTCTCTAATTCTAACTTCAAACTTCCTCAGGGTACTAACATATATAAGAATATATATTATATTATTATAATATTATACATTACTTTATTATATCCTTGTATATATATATATATATATATATATAACATTATATCTCATTAATTTAATTAAATAATTAATTAATTAATTATTATTTTAAAATTTTAATTTTAATTTTAATAATAAATTATTATTATTATTATTATTATTATTATTATTATTATTATTATTATTATTATTATTACATTTTCAAGTATATCCTTTTCTAGGGCATTACACAAACACCGCATTGGAGTTGAAAACAATGCTGCTGATGCTTTAAGCCAAGTAGTGGCAACTTTATAGACCTTAGAGGTGAAAGTAATAGGCTTCAAGAGTATCAAGAAAGAATATTCTCAATGTTTTGATTTCTGCGACATCTTTACTGATTTGTTACAAGGACTTTCTGAATCCCATCCAGACTTTGTGATCCATTAAGGATTCCTATTCAAAGGAACTAGGTTGTGTATACCCTCTACGTGCCTACGTAGCGAGTTAATATGGGAATTACATGCAGGCGGTGCTGCAGGTCACTTTGGTAAGGATAAAATCATTGCTATGGTTGAGGATAAGTTCTTTTGGCCTAGTCTAAAAAGGGATGTCGCTAGGGTAGCATCTCATTGTGGAACTTGTCAAACTGCAAAGGGTCGAAATCAAAACACTAGACTATACACTCCTTTGTCTGTACCCCATACCCCTTGGCAGGATATCAGCATGGATTTCATTTTAGGACTCCCTAGGACTACTAGAAAGAATGATTTTGCGTTTGTTGTCATGGATAGATTTTCTAAAATGTCTCATTTTATTCCATGTAACAAAACACATGATGCCTCAAAAATTGCATCCATCTTTTTTAGAGAAATTGTAAGACTATGTGGTCTTCCCAAAACCATTGTTTCTAATCGAGATGTAAATTTTGTAAGTTGTTTCTATAAAACTTCGTGGGCAATGTTAGGTACTAAACTCCAGTTTTCTAGTGCTTACCATGCCCAAACTGATGGGCAAACTAAGGTAGTTAATAAGAGATTAGGTGACCTATTATAATGGCTCGTAGGTGAGCACATAGGTTCATGGGATTTGTGTGTTCCGATGGCTGAATTTGTGTTCAATAGCTCAGTGAATAGAACCACAAGCCTTAACCCATTTTAGGTTGTCACTGGTTATTTACGTAGGACTCCAATAGATCTTGTCCCATTATCTCCACAAGTTAGAGTGAGTGAACAAGTCGATGCTTTTACAAAACACATACATGAGCTACACTCTGAAATAAGAATGAAGATTAACTTGAACAATGAGTATTATAAATCTAGTGTTGATATACATCACAAGTTACAATAATTTTTAGAGGGTGATATGATTACTATCCGTATTTGTCCCGAGTGAATTCCTGTAGGAAAGGTAAGAAAGTTGTAAGCTAAAAAGATGGGTCCTTTCAAAATTTTAAAGAAAATTAGTTTCTAATGCTTACATACTTGATATTCCCATTGAATTTGGTATTAGAAATGTGTTTAATGTTGAGGACTTAACACCATCTCTTGAATCATCTACTTTTGTGGAACCCTTCAATTCTAACCTTGCAGGTAATCCAACTTCTTTCCCCACTCTTCATGAACTCGAAAAAATAGAAATTGTCTTTGCCTCCTTCTTTACCCATACCCAAGAATTGTGATGACATTAAAGAAATCCTGGATAACAAGACAACATTCACACTAGTAGGATAATATAAAAAATTCTTGGTCATGTGGAAACGTAAACCACTTTCCAAGCGAAGTTGGATTTTGAAAGAAGACTTCATTCGTATCAGCCCAGAACTATACTCCCAATACTTCACTTCTCATTCTTTGAAGAAGAATTCTTTTAGTTATGGGATAGATGATGGGAATCAGCAACCCTTACCCCTATCCTTCGCCGACATGGTAACACATGGACGGCCACCAGATGTCCACAATGGTTTATAACTCTTGCAGGAACATGTGGAGTGTTTTGAAGATTTTCAATACCAGAAGACCCGAGTTCATATATCTTTGCAAGTCCGAGTTCAAGACCCATGTGGGCCCCACACTGTCATGCGTACCCCACACGACTCCATTGGGCCCCACCAGGATTTGGCCTCCCTTTTGACTTATGTTTGTATTTAATTTGTAAACATGTAAGACAACTTGCTTGCATATGCAAGTTTAGAAAATTGTGTGAGCGTTTATTGTTAGCTTTACTATAATCCCAAGAGAGGGGGGGGGGGGAATTGGTATTTTAAAAATTTGTTCCCTAGGTCAATCCACTAACAGCAGTATTATACAAACCTAAGGTCAATCCAGTACATATAAAATAAATCAATATAAATAATCGGCGAAAATTAAATTCCAAAATTGGTTTAACTAAGCATGCACAATAAAGCGGTAAATGAAGATGACAACCAAAAATGATATCGAGGTTCGGCAAACTGCCTACGTCCTCACCTTAGCTAACAAGTACAAGAATTACACTATAGCTCACTTAACAAGTGGAGCGGCACCTAAAACAACCAGGTTAATTAGCACAAGGCTAACCTCAACCTTTACATACAATCATTCCTGGGCTGGATTATCGTCCCCTCAGGCCACACTTAGAATACAACAGATTTCTCAATAAAAACTTAGTATAGTGATTATGCTTCTCAATCAAGCAAATATGTACCAAATCTAATCAATCAAGCACACATTAACAGTATAGGAAATTGTAAGCTCGGTGATATGATTTTGTGCAAGCAAAATCTCAGCAATGTATAATCACAAATATGCTCAAGAGTGTTCTAACAAGCTATTTCTTTGAAACAAGATATAAAAAAACTCAATAATAGATTAGGGTTTCAAAGATGCTAATAAAATATTCAAACTAACTCAAAATATTTTCCTCAATGAAATAAGTACAAGAGTTGTTAGAAAAATATAGCTTGTAAAATATTTTGCACACCAAAAATATAAGCCTAATGAATCTTGCAATCCAAATGCAAAGACCCACTAAGCTGTAAGAATTTTGCCCAACCCAATATTTATTGATAAAATCAAAGGGAAAAATTCTTTGCCCAACCCTCCAATAAAAATCACAAGCACAAAGCAAGTGAGGGTTTCTAGAAATTTAGAATGATGAATAAAACACTCACAATGTATAATTTATCAATGGAATGAAGGTAATTGAGTGTTATAAACTTAGTAGGAGAGAATTGGATTAGGAAACTTTCAAAGGATTTCTCACTAATCAATTTGCTAATTTCTTGCTAATCTTTGCAAATGAAGCCCTATATATAGAAGTAGGCTAAATTATTATCATTAGGGACATAGAGGTCTTTATTAAAATTTTTTTAAAACCATTTAATGAAATTAGCCTCATTTAACCATCTTTAACCTCAATAAAAATAAAACAACCTGAGAGTTTTTGGTTGGCTCGACTCGGTCCCCCGAACAGACTTAGTCCAGAAAGTTATTTTTGAAGGTTCAAGTGCCCAAGTCAAGGTATGGTTGGCTGAAACGAGGTGCTTTCCAAAACGTCCATGATTCGGTCACCTAGTTTAGAGTTCAGTTAACCAAACTTATGTGTTCGGTCGCTCGAGGCTATTTTGAACATATATGTTCGGGCTACCGAGTTGTTAGGAAAGGTTAGATCAGTGGTTTGGTCGACCATGGATGATACATGTATTTTAGTTTGATTTTCCGAACTCAGGTCAACATGTTGACCTATCCACAGTTCGGGTGCCCGAGCTATTTTAAACACCAAGAGTTCGGTCACCAGACCTCTCACAGTTTTTGCCTATTAAGTTCAATTCATTTCAATTGATTTTCCTGATAATGTAAGTGATTATGGGGACTATTTTGTGCATTTGTATAGGGACCTAAGGGCGTTTTAAGTTCTTTGAGCATTACAATATCCTACATGTATGACATGCAAAGATTATTATAGACCTTTTTCCTATAATTACTATTACAGACCGGAATAGAATAATAATATAAATTACAACAAAAGAATATCTTCAGGGTCTTTAGACTTTACTTCCTGTGCCATCAATTGATCTTCTCATATATTCCTGCACATAAACTAGATAGACATCAAATACTTGAGCATTTGTCATTACCAAAACAGGGTATGACCTATAAGGTCAGCATTTATTATGTTAGTAAATTGTGAGTGCTTAATTTCTAGTTTTCCCATGCCCTGTCCCCATGCTTGTGAAGAAAGTCAATTTCTTGTTCCCCCAGGTTAGCTTATATATCTCCATTGTAAGACTGAAGAAGTAGTCAAGTTTGAGTATTGAATATATTGAAAGGTATTTCCTTTGTTAAAGTTGATTAGCTTTGTCCAATCCTTTGCAATTGTGTAGTGAGAGACTGCACGTTCTCTTTGGAGATTAGGAAGTGAGAGACCACTAACTATCCAGTATTTCTATCACCATCTATTCCCTCATCCCATGTCACTTTCATATACATACAACAGTTTACATCCTCATTGTTCAAAGCTTGTTCCAAAGAATTTTTCTGTTGTGAATGGAGTTCGTGGTGATCCAAATTAAGTCATCCAGTGATTTCCTCTGATAAGGTTGTTCTATACATAACCTTTAACTGATTTTGAACCCTGGTTTGAAGCCCCATAATCCTTAGTTAAGAAATAACGATTCAATTCCTGCAATTTTATTCAAACTTGTAGGAGTTCAGGTGCTAGAGGTCGCAGGCTTAGTTGACTTGTGGTAACCCCAACCCAAAAAATAAAAGAAAAATAAATAAAAAATGGAAATAAATAAAGGAAAGGAAAAAAATGAAATCAATGAAGGACAGAACAAAATCGTTGACAGTTTGGGGAACCCCAAACAAAAACCATCAACGGTTTCCTCCACAAAGGCTCTCAATATTCTGTAGCTCTGGTATTTAATTGACGGGTTTAGGATGGCTAGCAAAACCGTTGACAATTTTCTACGAGGAAATCTCACTTATAAATAGATCTTAGGTCAATTTTTTTTTTCAAAATTTAGCCCTCTCTATCTTAGCCTCGAATCTATCTCATCTCTCTCTAGTTTAAGCCTCCTGGTAGCTCCCGGGTACTCTATGATCCCCTCTCCCTCTTCCCCACATGTATTTTGACGATCCTCAGCAAATTTGAATGGCTAGGGTTTCAATTTTTCCGTTTGTTTAGAGTTTTGTTTTGTTTTTTTTTTGAAAAAATAGGTAAGGGGAGTAAGTTATACCAGTTTTTATTAATTTTGAACCAGTTAGTTTCGAGTGTAGAGTCATATATTTATAGTATGATTTAATGAATGGTTTAGACATTTGAAAAATGATGATTTTAAATATAATTTATATTTGGTAAAACCTAGTGTGGCATGAGATTAACATTTTCATATTAGAATTGTTGCGAATACTATTGAAAATGCATTTATGGGTTTGGAAGGTTTGTTTTGTGTGAGATGTTGTGAATACTGTTGTGAATGCATTGATGTGTGTAAATGATGTCTGGTAAATGCACTGATATGTCATGGTATTGTAATGTGTTTCATGTAAATTGCGATATAGCGTTGGCAATGATATGAGGAGGTCGTTATATTGTACCTGATGTAAATCATCATATAACGTTGGCAGTGATATAAGGAGGTCATTATATGGTCATTTATATAAAAGGGTAAAACATTGGTAATGGAATGAGGAGTTCTTTTTATCGATTTACTATGAACAGTATTGGTCGGTTGGGATTGGTGTGTATCTTGTGTGGATGTGAATGAAGTGTATGGTATCCTGTGTGGATGTGAATGAAGTGTATGGTAACCTGTGTGGATGTGTTGTGGTGCATGTGTATACGCGGATCATTATGGTGAGATTGATATTGGAAGCGTGTGAGTACTTGTGTATGAAATTAACTGCATGAATATTTATGGCAAAGTAAAACTCTATGCCCGAGGGCTTACTAAGTAAGGTAAGTGCCTTGATCAGTATCAGTTGTAGCCACACCCAAATTAAAGGGCAAGGTTACAAATGGTATTAGAGCAAAGGGGTGTTACATGTATAGGTGTGTTGTCTCCCCAATCATCAGAAACTTTTGCTATAAATATTGGTTATGTAAATGTGAGTACGGTCTTTGTGTGTGTGTGTGTCCTTTCAATTAATCTTGATTATTAAACATCTATATTTTGCATACACTAAAACTCATTTGCCACACATTGTTATAATTTATTCCTTCCTTATTGAGAAATGTCTCACCCAGGCGATTTATTAAATTTTTCAGGTCCTTCAGGTGATCGAGCTTAGAAAACTCCAGGGCAGGGTTTAGTTTTTATTAATTGAGTTATGGTAAGAACAATTATATGTACAGTTTATGTTTTAATTATTGGTGATGTAATATAGACAGATGGAGACACTTTTTGGGATGTATAGATATTACTTTGGTATTTTCTATTGGAGAATGTTTAATTATTTCTACTGCGTGAATGGTATTAGAGACTTGTAAATAATCTCATCACACCTCAGGCCCCATCTGGCAGGTTCGAGGCATGGCAAAGTGGTATCCGAGCTTTAGGTTGTTAGGTTCTGCGAACTCTAGGATGGATTAGTACCAGAGCATAGGTTCAAGTTAGGATGAGGATAGAAACGGGTAGATTAGGATATTGGTATGACATTTTGAGTTTTTTTTTTATGGATTGGAGGTAGAAACCCCTTGATGGTCTTCTGTGATTTTTTGAATCAGTTGCAAGTTTCAGAAAACCATGATAAATCCATCAATGGTGATTAAACACCTGAAAGAGAATTTTGGAAACTTAGGAATTGTGATTTGATGATTGAGGACAATTGGGTGTTTGGTGTATAAATTGAGGATTTGAATGCTAAACTAGTTTCTTTGCTTTATAACTATACCAGTTGAGTTAAGATGTGGAAATTCTAAACTCGCCTCTATCCTATCTTCATAATGAAGCCCAGAGGTAAAGATGTGGACGCTGGAGTAGATAAGGATTTAGGGGCTTCTAGTGGGGATGAGATTGAAACCTCCAGACTGCTGCGAGGTAGCTCAATAGGTTAGGGCAGAGATCAGATGGGACCCCGAGGGATAGAACTGCCCATCTGTAAACCAAGGCTGCTCGATTGAGCATTTCACCCCCCCTGAAACCTTCTATTTTTGCAGGTGGTACTGACCCAATCGGGGTCAAGACTTGGGCGCAGAAGATGGAGAAGATACTAACAGTGCTGAGTTGCACTGTGGAGCAAAAGGTTCTTTTCGCCACCTTCAAGCTGATAGTAGAGGTCGAGCGGTGGTGGCTAGCAATGAAGCTATTGGAAGAGCCACAGGCAATACCCACGATGATGACTTGGTGTCATTTTAAGGAGATCTTCTACAACTGGTATTTCCCTGCCACCACAAGGAATGCGAAGGCAGAGAAATTTTTCAACCTGACTCAGGGGCACCTTGTAATGACCTCAATTTCATTCCATTTTTTTTATATACAAATATAAACTACTCTGATACCCCTGCTATGAAATCTCAGGCCTCAAAAGGGCACTAGGGTATTCTTGTATACAATAATCATGCCTACGCAGCGGAAACATAAATCATACAACCATATATACCATACAATACTAGAATTCAGTATTTCCAGACCATAGTCTTATAATACATCTCTCTCCAGTATCATCTTCCCAAAATACCATACTCTGTACAAACTTACCCTACAAATAAGGCAACAAAATAGTCACGCTTTCTGCGAGTCTGATTTGCTCGCCTAGCTGGCTCACTTGAAAAAAATATTAAAGTAATGGGGTGAGTCGACGTTCAGTAAGTGGAAATATGCTATTACTAGTGTGTGGCGACTAAGTAGCATATAATTTTAATAACATCTGAACTGTATAACATGATAAATCTGTAAAACATATCTTACATTTATCTCCGTTTAAAATATAACTGTATCATCTATATTTTCTACTTTTCATACTGCTAATATCATATTATATTCATCAAATACTATAAAACTGTATACATATATACAACTGTGCTTTTTCGTTGGAACTTTGTATGTCATGATTTGACCCCTCACGACAGGGTTGTGCGGCTCGTAGGCAGGACTTAATATTAGTCGGCCCTCCAGGTAAGTCACTATACTCTACACTACCTCAGCCCGCCCAAACTGCATCCACTCCTAGGCGCAAAACTGGATTGCTGCCTCGTCAAACCGGCCCCCTTCACCCGGCGAACTGGGGAGCTGCAACCTCTCCGAGCATAGTTTGACGGTACCCACACACTATCTGAGATATGTGGTTGTACTCTATCCATATTAGCAGTGGTATTGTGCTATGTAATATGTATCTGTCTACAATCTTTTCACAGAGATGAAATATCATATATATAATACTATAAACTCTTTGTTGTTTCCATCATGTTTCCAAAATAACCATAACACTATAATTCTGTACTGTAAATACTGTAATATCCGAGTCACATAACTGTAGCATCTTATGCTATAACTGTATAATCTATCTTTGTAAACTGTCTGCATAATCTATTTGTATAATTTGAGTGTTATGACATTAGGAAAACATGGTATTCTGTAAATACTGTAACATACTGAACTGAATAAAAAATTGTTTATATCTGTTTTGTAAATAGCTGTGAATATCTGTCTATATACTGTATAGCATGATATGTTGAAAACTGTATAAATTCTATATCAAGTAAAGATCTACTCAGGCCACACATTCATTAGCAAAATTCTCATTCTGTAAAAACTAAATAATAAACTGGCATACATAGATATACATCAAATATCTGATAATACAATTAAAAACTCCTAGGATAGTATATTTCCCTTACCTGATTCTGCAAAAAGCCCCCTACTGTGCCTGGTCTCGCTCTCGCAGGGTTACCTACTCAACACCCTGAAAAAAAAAATCTCCCAGAATAAAATATCCTTATTTTTCTATGTACAACATTTTATATAACTATAGGAAAGGAAAAGTATGAATAAAATGTCTTATCCTAAAATTGGGATGGAATTTGAACCAATCCCATCAACGATCCGCTCCAGCAGACTTACAGAGAAGTTTCCCAGGTGCATCGTGGTGGTCTCCGATTGTTGATCTGGCGAGAAATGGAGTCGGGATCAAAAAGAGAATGAGAGGGAGACGTTTAGAAAGAGAGAGAGAGAGGGAGGGTTTTGAGCCAATTTTTGATGAAAAATTCGGGTTTTAGCTATTTATAGCCATGGGTTCATTGACAAGACATGTCATCTTGTCGATGAGTCTCTGAAGAAGTTCGTCAATGAACCTTCACCCCTCGTCGATGAATTTCAGACTGTTCCAAACCCCCTCTCCGTATCTTCTCGTCGACGAGACATGTCCTCGTTGACGAGACCCTCATGTACCCTCATTGACGAGTCCTATGTGTTCGTTGACGAGGCTTTGTTTATTTTTCTTCAGTTATTACATTCTCCTCTCCTTATAAAATTTCGTCTTCGAAATTTACTATCTGTGTTGAATACCATCCTTACAATCTATCATCCCATAGAAGCAATTGGTCTACTTATTTTATTACTTACCCTCACTTATGGCAGAGGATACCGTGGTTACATTTTAAACTCTGGGAGATTACACATTTAAAACTAAAATACTACCTACTAACTAAATTGATACATGTACCTGCAAAAGAAACATTACCTAACTACTTACATTTTATCTGATTACCGCTAATTCTCTGAATGAATGTGGAAATTTCTGTCTTATTTCATCTTCAAGTTCCCATGGAGCTTCTTCTGTAGCATGGTTCATCCACAAAACTTTCACTAGCTGAATTTCTTTAGTGTGCAGTTCCTCTGTCTTTCGATCTAAGATATGTATTGGTACTTCCTCATAGGCTAGTGAATCTTTAAGCTCTATCTTTGCATAACTAATTATATGAGATGGGTCGGGGACATATTTCCTTAACATAACAACATGAAATACGTCATGTATTCTAGACAGAATTGCCGGTAAAGCTAGTCAATAGGCAACCAACCCTACTCACTCTAGTATCTCAAAAGGGCCAATATACCCAAGGCTCAAGTTGCCCTTCTTTCCAAACCTCATAACTCCTTTTAAGGGAGCTATCTTCAAGAATACACGATCCCCCACATCAAATTCTAATTCTCGGCGGCGAGTGTCTGTGTAGCTTTTCTGCCAACTCTGCGCAGTATTAATTCTTTCTTAAATTAGTCGGACCTTATCATAAGCCTATTGTATTATCTCTTGACCCTAAACTCACCTTTCGCCTACTTCGTCCTAGAAGAGAGGAGAACGACATCTCCTACTATACAATGCCTCGTAAGGTGCCATGCCAACGCTAGCCTGATAGCTGTTATTATAAGCAAACTCGACTAATGGCATAAACTGGGTCCAACTATCCCCAAAATCAAGCACGTATGCACGAAACATATCCTCTTATGTCTGGATCGTCCTCTCAATCTGACCATCTGTCTTGGGGTGGAAAGCAATGCTAAATGCTAACTGTGTACCCATAGCCATCTGAAAACTTTTCTAAAATCGTGAGGTAAACTGAGGATCTCGATCTGAAACTATGGATACTAGTACTCCATGGGCACGAACTATCTCCTGAACATATATTTCTGCAAACCTGTCCATGGAATAACCGACTTTAATAGGGATGAAATGGGCTTGTTAGCTTTACCATGATCCCAAGAGGGGGGGGGGGGGTGAATTGGTATTTTTAAAATCTATCCCCTAGGTATTTCTCCGAACAGTAGTATGTTCCCAATCCTATGGTCAATCTAGTGCGAGTAATATTAGAAATTAAATAAAGCAGTTTAATCAATTACACAAGCACCAGAAAGTAGTAAAGAGAAGGGTGACACACAGATATGTTATCAAGGTTCAGCCAACTGCCTACGTCCCCTCCTTGGCTAACCAGCTCAAGGATTATCAAAATAACTTGCTCACTAAAACGGGTGGACTAGCACTTATACAAACCAGGTCAAATTAACACAGTGCTGACCTTAACCTTTACACCAATCCTTACTGGGCTGGATTACCACCCCCTCAGGCTACGCCTGGAATCACACAGATATACAATCAAAAGGTACAATATATGAATGCTTTCATGTAAAGCAAATTTGTACCCCAAACACGCACAATCACGAACACCACAAATGATTTAAAATGTAAGCTCAATGTGGTCTAAAAGTTCAACTCTCAAATATATTTTCTATCAGTGTAATATGTACGTGAGAGTGTCAATGATAATTTGTGTATATCAAAGTATTCAATCAAACGTACTTACACAGAATATCAAGCAAGCCTCAAGAGTATCGATCAACAGAATATATCAATCACATAAATATGTATATGCTTGGACTTACAAAATATATATGATCTTTGTTTTTAGAAAAAATATATGAGTGAATAAATATTGCAACAAAGATGTTTCACCTCAAAAACAAATATCTCCTCAAATGGTTTTCAAAATATAGAGCAATAGATATTTGTGAATGATTTTGAAAATATTTCGCAACCAAAAGCAAATATAAGCTTCTCAAGATGTTGGAACGAATATGCAATCTCAGAAGATCTAGTAAAGTCTTCTTAGGATGAACTTATTAGCAAAGTCCCCTAAGAATCCTTTTGGTTTGGCTCTCAATAAAAATGGATCAATCTCACAACAAAGAGAGAGAAAACCTTCAAATGAACACACTCAATACACTTACAAATGCTACAAAGAAGTGACGAAGGTAAGTTTGAGTGGATTTGGAAATAGTATAAGCAGTAGGAAGTATTTAGCTTGAGAGAGAAATTTGGATATTTCTTTTTGCTAATCGATGCTTAATTCTCCCAAATGAAAGAGTATTTATAGACATCCCATGATTTTCGACCGTTGGGGACCTATTAGGAATTTATTGGAAAAGTTTAATGACATTTAAACCATTTTAACCCTATTTAAAAATATTCAACCGTGGTTTCGGTTGACTAGGCCTCATATGGTTCGGTCGACCAGGGGAATTTTGAACTAAGGGCTTGGTTGACTAGAAGAGAGCAATTTCTCAATTTTCCAAGGTTCGGTCGACCAGGCCATTTTGAACTGGCTGGTTCGGTCGACCAAACCGCTAGGAATTTTCCCAAGGACCCTCAATCGGCTAGGTAGTTGGTGTACAAACCTGGCTCGGTCGACTAGATGGTCAAAATGTTGACTAGAGAGGGTTTCGGTCAACCAGGGCCTTGGTCAACTGTTGACCCAAGCTTGGTTCGGTCGACCAGGGCAGAATGAATTGCCTGGTTCGGTCGACCAAAAGTGCACCAAGTGTGCATTTCAGTTCCGTTTTAATACACACAAATCCTAATGAAGTTCCTAACTAACATAGGTGCAAATGTGTGTGTCCTAGGGTCATTTTATGTCCAAATAATGAAGACACCAAAAAAGTGTGGTGTCAGTCGACCGAACCCTAAGGTCTTTCTATAGTCACTTTTAGATCGTATCTGGTTTGAGCTTACAAGATAAACCATGCATGTGTTGTGCATGCTTATTACAAACCAAATATCCTAATTACTATTACGGACCAAATAGATGTGAAATGCATAACAAAAAGAGATTGGGTCTTGAGGCTTTGCTTGCATGGTGTACATCTTGATCTTAACAATCTTAGTTCCTGCACAAAACCTCAAACACCCATTAGTTACAATGAATATTTGTCATAATCAAAATCGGGCGTGACCAATAAGGTCAACAGGGCTATCTTCGTCAGGCAATCAACAACCACTCAAATTGCATTCAATCCCTGTCGCACTGATGATAATCCAGTCACAAAATCCATAGAGATGTGATCCCATTTCCACTTTGTGATAAATAATTGCTGCAACTATCCTGCTGGTTTCTAGTGCTCATCCTTAACCTGCTGGCATGTCAAGCACTACTGTACAAACTCGGCTATCTCTTTATTCATTCCACTCCACAAGAAATACTCTCACAGATCCCTGTACATGTTGGCAGTGCCAGGATGAATCATGTATAGTGATCTGTGAGCTTCCTCTAAAATTGTTCTTTTAAATTCATCATCTGCTGACACACACAGTCTGGTGCGAAACCTCAGAGCTCCATCATTAGAGATACTGAATTCCTCTCCCTGACCATCCTGCACTTTTGCCATCACCTCTTCCAATTCTGCATCATCACCCTGAGCTGTCTTAATCTTCTCATATAGTGTAGGCTGTACCACCATGCTGGAAAAAAAATGCTTGAGGACTATCCTTTACTAACTCTATGCTGAGTCTCTCCAAGTCCATCAAAATTGAGTGCTAAATCTCCATGGATGCCAGTGTTGGACCCACTGATTTCTTGCTTAGAGCATTAGCTACCACATTCGCTTTCCCTAGGTTGTAAGTAATAGTGCAGTTATAGTCCTTAATGAGTTCTAGCCACCTTCTTTACCTCATATTCATTTCTTTCTGAGTAAAGACATATTTTAGGCTCTTGTGATCCGTGAAAATCTTGCACTTCCCACCATATAAATAATGCATCTAGATCTTTAAAGCATAAACCACTGCAGCTAACTCCAAATCATGCACATGATAGTTCTTTTCATAGCCTAAGCAATGACTCTTCCATGCTGCATTAACACACATCCAAGACCCTTCAAAAAGGCATCATTGTATGTCACATATTCATCCCCTCCTGATGGAATAGCCAGAAGCGGTGCTGAAACTAACTACCAGCTTAATTCTTGAAAACTCTGCTTACACTCACTAGTCCAATCAAACTTCACATTTTTCCTCGTAAGTCGTGTGAATGGACTGCACAATTTGGAGAAGCCATACATAAAGCGTCAGTAATAGCCTACCAATCCTAGAAAACTCCTGACCTCCTAAACACTTCCTGACCTTTCCTAACTCACCACTGCCTTTATTTTACTCGGATCAACTGATATACCCGCTTCAGAGATCACATAGCCAAGAAAGGTAACTTGCCTTAACTAGAACTCACATTTCTTAAATTTTATATATAATTTTTTTTCTCTCAATATTTGCAACACCAGTCTCAAATGATGTTCATGCTCCTTAAAACTTTTTGAGTAGACTATTATATCATCAATGAACACAACCACAAACTGATCCAAATATTGATGGAACACTTGATTCATTAAATCCATAAATACTGCTGGTGCATTAGTTAACTCAAATGGCACCACTAAGAACTTGTAATGCCCATATCTGGTTCAGAATGCAGTTTTCGAAATATCTTCTGCTTTAACTTTCACCTAATGATAACCCGACCGCAGATCAATTTTAGAGTAAACTTGGGTCCCCTGGAAATGATCAAATAAATCATCAATCCTAAGGAGAGGATATTTATTCTTGAATGTTAGTTTATTTATCTCCTTATAATCGATACACAACCTCATGGTCCCGTCTTTCTTTTTCACAAATAGAACTGGTGCTTCCCAAGGCGACACACGGGGCCTGATAAACCCCTTGTCCAGCAATTCCTGTAACTGATCTTTCAATTCTTTCAACTCGACTGGAGCTATATGGTATGGTACTTTAGATACTGGTGCTTACCCCGTTAACATATCTACAGTAAACTCAATCTCTCAGTCTGGTGGTAAGCTAGGCAATTCCTCCAAAAAGACATCTACAAATTCTCTCACTTGTATATCAGCTTGTTTTAATCCTTCTTTTGGAAATTCTTTTATATATGTGACATATCCTTGGCAACCATCCCATAGTAGTCTCCTCACCTGAAGGGCTGACACCAGTTGTGGCGAGGCACATACGCGTGATCCCATAAATCTGTATTCTTGCTCACCTGGGGGTCTGTAAATCACTTCTTCCTAATGACAATCAATGCTAGCGTGATGAGTAGCTAGCTAGTCCATACCCAGTATCACATCAAACCCCTACATACTAGGACCACAAGATCAGCTGGTAGTACTCTCTCCTGAATACTTACTGGGAAATTCTGAAGCACCTTCCTGCATCTTACCACAGATCCCATCGGCATACCCATAGATAGTTCTACATCTAATAGCTGTGTCTCTACCCCAATTATTCTTACATATCTCGTTGATATAAAGGAATGAGTGGCACCTGTATCAAATAAAACAATAACTTCATATGGTAAAGCAATAAGGGTAGCTGTGACTACGCCTTCGGCCATCTCAGCGTCACCCGGCGTTAACACAAAGACCCTCGCCGATGCGGTATTCCTATGCTAACCTCCGCGGGGTGCCTGGTATCCACCTCGAAAAGGTCTAGAGCTGGTGCTTAATTTGACAGCATCTGACATGATCGAGGAATATGGTAGGGCTTCCTACAGCAATAAAAAAACATTCTCCCTTAACCAACACTCACCTAGGTGTCTCCGTCCACCTAGGACAAGTGGCAAGAGGTTGTCTAGCCTGAAATCCACCATGCTCTACCATCTGCCTCTGACCTCCACTAGATCTACCTCCTCTCCAAGGGCCTCGGCTAGGACCCACATGAAAACTCGAGGGTGCGGTCCTTTTCTTATGGCTCTATATCTCAATCTCCCTTAGCAAACTCTCCTCTACTATAATAATAGCTTGATCAACCAGTTCTAAAAAATCATGTATCCTCAATACCACCACCTATTTATAGATATCACGCCTCAAGTTTCTTTCGAACATTCGAGCCTTCTTAACTTCATCTGGAATGATATAAGGGCAGAAATACGAAAGCTTGAGGAATTTCGCCGCGTACTGCTGAACAATCAATGATCCCTGGGACAAGCTTAAGAACTCCTATAATCCAGCCTCCCTGACTGAGGTAGGATATTATATGTCAAAGAACACGTCCTAGAGTCTTGCCCAGGTCATCGGTACTATAATCTTCCTCTACTCCAACAACCTAGTGGTTATCCACCATCTCTCGGCCTCCCCTGCCAGTCTATACGTAGCGTATAGAACCCTTTGCTCATTTTTGTAGTGAAGTACTATCAGAATCATTTCTACCTCCTGCATCCAATTCTCCGCAAAAGCAGGGTCAGCCGCTCCTGAAAATGTCGGCAGGTTCATCTTCACAAATTTCTTTATAGTACATCCCTCAGCTGGATATGGACCTCCCTGCTCTTTAGAGCTCTGAGCTATCTCAGCCATAACTTGCTGAGCCACACTACGTAGCACAACATCTGAATCCCCGCCACCTGTGCTAGAAGGCCCAGCTCCATCATCACCATTAGCGTGCGTGCACCTCTTGGGTCCATCCTGCAATAATACCAAATTGTCTACATATTCAAATCCTATAATACTACACCATCTAAAATACTCCTATCCCCTCATTACTAATTTAAGGTCGAGCCCTACTACATGAAAATAGAAATCATTGATAGTTTACTATGGTTTTCTTGAAATCGTCACCCTAGGAAAATTATAGAAACCACCCCAAAACTCTACCTCCGAATTGTAGAAAAAAAAAAGCCCTAAATTCTCATCCTAATTCCCCAACATCACTTTCACTAACTCACTATGCTTCTTAAAATTCTATTTCTAAATTCTCTTATTGTTTTCTGCTGCATTCTAGAGTCTACAGAACCTACCAACCTAGGCTCTGATACCAAAATATAATGACCTTAAATTCATTCCATTTTTTTTATATACAAATATGAACTACTCTGATACCCCTGCTATGAAATCTCAGGCCTCAAAAGGGCATTGGGGTATTCCTTTATAGAATAATCATACCTAGGCAGCGAAAACATAGATCATATAACCATATATACCATACAATACCACTATTTAGTATTTCCAGACCATAGTCTTATAATGCATCTCTCTCTAGTATCATCTACCCAAAATACCATACTTTCTACAAACTTACCCTATAAATAGGGCAAAAAAATAATCACGCTATTTGCTCGCCTAGCTAGCTTACCTGAAATTAATATTAATGTAATGGGATGAGTCGACGCTCAGTATGTGAAAATATGCTATTATTAGTGTGTGGCGACTAAGTTGCATATTATTTTAATAACATTTGAATTGTATAACATGATAAATCTGTAAAACATATCTTACATTTATCGCAATTTAAAATAAAATTGTATCATCTGTATTTTCTACTTTTCATACTGCAAACATCATACTATATTCATCAAATACTGTAAAACTGTATACATATATATACCTGTGCTTTTTCCCTAGAATTCTGTATGTCACGATTTGACCCCTTATGATAGGGTTGTGTGGCACATAGGTGGGACTTAATGGTAGTCGGCCCCCCAGGTAGGTCACTATACTCTACACTACCTCAACCTGGGCAAACTGCATCCACTCCAAGGCACGAAACTAGACTGCTGCCTAGTCAAACCGGCCCCCCCCCACCCAGCGAACTGGGGAGCAGCAATCTCTCTGAGCACGGTTTGATGGTACCCACACACTATCTGAGATATATGGTTGTACTCTATCCATATTAGCAATGGTACCGTGCTCTGTAATCAGTATATGTCTATAATCTTTTCACCGGGATCTGATATCATATATATAATACTATAATCTTTCTACTGTTTCCATCATGTTTCCAAAATAACCATAACACTATAATTATGTACTGTAAATACTGCAATATCTGAGTCACATAACTGTACCATCTTGATGTTGTAATTGTATAATCTGTTTGTATAAACTATATGTATAATCTGTTCTTATATTTTGAGTGTTATGGCATTAGGAAAATATGGTATTCTGTAAATACTATAATATACTGAACTGAATAAAAATATGTTATATCTGTCTAGTAAATATCTATGAATATCCATCTATATATGTATAGCATGATATGTTGAAAACTGTATAAATTCTGTATCACGTAAATATCTACTCAGGCCACACATTCATTAGCAAAAATTCTCATTTTGTAAAAACTAAATAATAAACTGGCATACATAGATATACATAAAATCTTTGATAATACAATTAAAAACTCTTAGCATAGCATATTTCCCTTACCTGATTTCTGCAAAAAGCCCCCTACTGTGCCTAGTCTCGCTCCCGCAAGGTTCCCCACTCAACACCTGAAAACAACATCTGTTAGAATAACATATCCTTATTTTCCTACATAAAACATTTTATATAACTATAGGAAAGACAAATTCTAAATAAAATGTCTTACCCTAAAATTTGGACGGAATTCGAACCACTCCCACCAACGATCCGTTCCGGCAGATTTGCAGAGAACTTTCCCATAAGCGTCATGGTGGTCTCCGATCGTCGATTTGGCGGGAAATGAAGCTGATATCGAAGAGAGAAGGAGAGGGATACGTTTAGAGAGAGAGAGAGTAGGAGGGTTTTGCGCCAATTTTTGATGAAAAATCTGGGTTTTATCTATTTATAGCCCTAGGTTCGTTGACGAGACACGTCATCTCATCCACGAGTCTCTGAAGAAGTTCGTCGATGAACCTTCACCCCTCGTCAACAAATTTCATACTGTTCCAAACCCCCTCCCGGTATCTTCTCGTCGACAAGACATGTTCTCATCGATGAGACTCTCAAGTACCCTCGTCGACGAATCCCCTGTGTTCTTTGATGAGACTCTATTTATCTTTCTTGGGTTATTACACACCTCACCGTTCAGCAGTACACTGCTAGGTTCATGGAGCTTTCCCTCTTCACTCTTTTCATGGTTCCAGATGAATACCAAAAGGTGAGGAGGTTTAAAAGGGGCCTAAAACATAGGATCCATGAGCATGTGGCATGCTTGAAAATACATAACTTTTCAAAACTGGTTGATAAAGCCACTGTTGCAAAGTCAAGTCTGCAGCGAGGTGCAAGGATGTCAGAGCAGAGGAAGAGACCCATGTCTCCCATCTCCCATACAAATGTTAGACAGGGTTCATCGAGGGGAGACTAAGATACTGTGGGTCAGAGGTCATTAGGGTGATTCGTCACGCCCCTATTGTGCTCAGTGTAATTAGAGGGATTGGGGAGAATGACGGAGCAGGGGTGTTGTGTGCTATAGGTGTGGCAGATACGACCATATAGCCCGGGAGTGCCTGGGACCGCTAAACAATGCACCCGCTCCAGGTCAGACCCAGAGTAATAATCCGGTGCCTCGTGGCGAACTGGCGTGTGTCTACACACTTGCCCCAGCTAAGACGGACACTTCTAGAGGCACATGTAAAGTGTTTATGTTTGGGATAAATAGTGAGTTTCATTTGATTTTAAGTAATGCAAATGTTCACATGTTAGAGTATATTGGTTAGCAAATTTTGAGGATTATATTTTGTAAGTGGGGAGAATGTGGTAACTCAAACCCAAAAAATAAAAGAAAAATAAATAAAATAAAATGGAAATAAATAAAGGAAAGGAAAAAAAGGAGAAATCGGTGAAGGATAGGAAAAAATATTTGACGACTTGGGAACCTCAAACAAAAATCATCGACGGCTTCCTCTAGAAAGGTTCTCAATATTCTCTAGCTCAGGTTTTTCGTCAACGGTTTTCTATGGGGACAACTCACTTATAAATAGATCTTAGGTCATTATTTTCAAAATTTCGCCCTCTCTCTCTCTCTCTCTCTCTCTCTCTCTCTCTCTCTCTCTCTCTACTTTAAGCCTCCTGGTAGCTCTTGGGTACTCAATGATCCTCTCTCCCTCTTCCCAGCACATAGGTCGACGATCCTTAACAAATTTGAGCGGCTAGGGTTTTGGTTTTTCTATTCATTTCGGATTTTTTTTTTTTTGAAAAAACAAGTAAAGGGAGTAAGTTATACCAGTTTTTATTAATTTTGAACAGGTTAGTTTCGAGTATAAAATTCATATATTTATAGTATGATTTTCTGAACGGTTTAGGCATTTGAAAAATGATGATTTTGAATATAATTTATATTTGGGAAAAACTAGTGTGGCATGAGATTAACATTTTCATATAAGATTGGTTGTGAATACTGTTGAAAATGCATTGATGGGTTTTGACAGTTTTCTTTTGTGTGAGATCTTGTGAATACTGTTTTGAATGCATTAATGTCTATAAATGATGTGCGGTAAATGCACTAATATGTCATGGTATTGTAATGTGGTTCATGTAAATTGCGATATAGCGTTGGTAGTGATATGAGGAGGTCGTTATATCATACTTGATATAAATCACCATATAACTTTGGCAGTGATATGAGAAGGTTATTATATAGTCATTTATATAAAGGGGGTAAAAAATTGGCAGTGGAATGAGGAGTTCATTTTACCGAATTACTATGAATAGTATCAGTTGGGAAGTACTAGTGTGTATCCTGTGTGGATGCGAATGAAGTATATGGCATCCTGTGTGGTTGTGAATGAAGTGTATGGTATCTTGTGTGGATGTGTTGTGGCGTATATGTATACATGGATCACTGTGATGAGAATGATATTGGATGTGTGTGTGTACGTGCATGTAAAATTAACTGCATGAATATTTATGGCAAAATAAAACTCTCCACCCGAGGGCTTACTGAATAAGGTGAGTGCCCTGATCAGTATTAGTTATAGTCACACCCAAATTAAAGGGTAAGGTTACAAATAGTATCAGAGTAAAGGGGCATTATATGTGTGGGCATGTAATCTCCCCAATCATCAGGAACTTTTTCTATAAATATTGGTTATGTATATGTGAGTACGGTGTGTGTGTTTGTGTGTCCTTTCAGTTAATCTTGATTGTTAAACAACTATATTTTGCATGTAATAAAACTCATTTGCCACACACTGTTATAATTTATTCCTTCCTTGCTGAGAAGTGTCTCACTTGGGCAATTTATTAAAATTTGCAAGTCCTTCAGGTGAACGAACTTAGAAAGCTTCAGGGTAGGGTTTAGTTTTTGTTAATTTTGAGTGGTGGTAAGAACAGTTATGGGTATAGTTTATGTTTTAATTATTGGTGATGTAATATAGACAGGTGGATACACTTTTTGGGAGGTATAGATATTACTTTGGTATTTCTATTAGAGAATGCTTAATTATTTCTGTTGCGTGAATGGTATGAGAGACGTGTAAATGGTCTCATCACACCCTGGCTCTCACTTGGTGGGTTCGGGGCATGGCATGACTAAACTGCTATTGCCTTCTAGGAATTCTATTTAAAAAATCTTTAGGTTACTAAGGTCATTGGCTCAGCCGACTTACTCGCTACTAGCAATCTGGATTTCTATTTCTAAATTCTTCAAGTGACTAACCCTAATGGGCAGGTGACTGAAGTCATCCAGAACCTTCAACTTTCAATATTTTTACACTTATTTTTGTCAGCTGTGTGAATAATGCTATGCTAGCTTAGAACATATATTCTTGAAGGATTGAAATAAAATTTGTACAATATATAATTTTATTCCTTTGTGAAAGAATTGTTGAGATTGAATTTCAGAACAAATTATACATCTTTTCAAAATCCTCCAAACATGTTAATCGTAGCCTAGCTTATATTGTTACGTTTGGTTTATTCAATTCTCAATTCAAAGTGTTTCTGATGTATGCGTTAATTTGAGGGTTAACAGTAGGACTAGGTCACCCTCCCCCATCCTACACCAGAATCTTAACCCCGCCTTTTTATCTGAACTCCATTTGGGACTACTCTTTTCGTAATTGCCCGAGTATAGGGTATGATCCTTTGACAGTTCATTCAAGAATTGAACCTTTCGGGCTCAAAAGGGTTAGCAAGGGATTTCCTTTTTGACTTTCTTTTGGATAGAAAAAAAAATGGTCTGTCGTCCTATTGGTTTGTGATCATTGCCTCAAATGACTTGTCAAACACTAGTAGACTCAAACCCAGGTTAAATTTATAGTGAACTAACTTTTAGGAAAAATATGGTTTAATATTCAAGCTCAAATGGGTTAACAAATGGTAAATTATTGTTTGGTTCTTTTGAGGATACTTGTTGACCAAAGATGGTCACCCCTCATTTGATTGGAATATAATCATTATACCTTTCAGACACCAATCATAATAACAAAGACAATGGACTTTGTTCCTCGTCTTCATCAAGCTAATGTATGGCAAAGTTAGATGACTCGACATTATTTTTGAAATCCATTCCCACAAGGCTCCTTGACAACATCTTCATTTAAAGACACATTGTTGAAGTGGTGTTCCCACTAAGCTCCAACCTTTAGGCTTTTCCTTCATCCTTTTTTTTCCCCCCCGTTGAATAGATCCTCAAAACCAACTACTGGCACCAAATCCATTGCATAGGAAAAACCATTTCATGTATCACTACACAAAATACAAGCAAAAGTAGACAAAATTTAGCACAAGGTGATGTAATGAGACTGAAATGCATATTTATTTCATTCAAATTCAAAATGATTAAAACAAAAAAAAAAAATCTAATTAGTATCCCTCTTATTATTGATTCCACCATCCTTAGGTACTTAAACACATGACCAATTTTCCACCATACTTCCGCATCATGTTTAGCTCACTTCTAAAGTTGAATACTAGTCAATCCTTCATTCAATGCATTCTGTTAACTTTACTGTAATCCCAAGAGGGGGAATGAATTGGATTTTTAAAGTTTTTCTCTCTTAGGTCAAATAACCAGTAGTAGTATTTCACAAACCTATGGTTAATCTATAGCATAAATAAAATAAACTAATAAATACGACTGGATTAAATTTGCACAAGTAAACCAACCAAGCATTCACAGTATAGTAAAGCAAGTAAAGTAGAGATAACACCAGATATGTTATCGAGGTTTGGAAAATGTGCCTATATCCCTACCTCAGCTCGCAAGCCCGAGGATTCCACTACGGATCACATAACGGGTGGACCGACACCAGTTACAACAAGGTCAAATTACCAGGGCTGACCTTAACTTTTACATACAATCCTTCTAGACTAGATTATCACCCTTCAAGCCACGCCTGGAATATAGCAAATAATCAATACAAATTTTGTGCACAAAAATACGTGCTTCTCCAATAAGAAGATTTGTACTAGTATAACCAATGCACTTCAAAATGATAAGGTCTATAAGATCAATGAAGACATTATTACAACTCTTAAGATAATGTCAGCATGGTATTCAAAGGGTGAGAGCGTGCTATGAATATATCTTCGAAACAATATATATATATATATATATATATATATATATATATATATATATATATATATATCAACCACAAATAGGGTTTCAAAGATTTCAAAAGTATATGCAAATATCTCAAAAATATTTTCAGAAACTCAACCACAAGAGATATTTAGAACACAAGTTTGTCAAAAATATTTTCTTCAAAGAAAACATAAGACAAGCTCAAGAGTCTTGCAATAAAAAATGCAAAGACCGACAAGCTAATAAAAGTTTCCCCACAAAATGAAATTATGAATTAAATCTATGGCAAAAAATTTTGGGCTTAACTCTCAATAAAATCACAAGCAATCATAACAATGAGAGTATAAGCTTGTATAGGAAGTGTAGGATGTCTCACAATACTCTCACTAAATATGATTTTTCAAGGGAATGAGCAAAGGAGGAGTATTTGGGCTTGTATGTGAAGAAAACAAGAGATTTCAGAGAGAAATTTTATTAATCAAAACTCTAATTAATTCTTAATCTTTGCAAATTAGAGCATATATATATATAGCCTACACCCAAAAAATAATTGCTGGGACACAGAGGATAATTAAAATTGTTTTAAAACATTTTACCCTTAATTAACATGAGTTACGACAATTAAAAATTTGGCAACTCGAGAGTTTAAGTCGCCCAGACCATAGGGTTGGTCGCCCAAACACTCACAACTAGGAAAGTTGAATTTTCAACTTTGAGTGCCCGAGGATAGGTTCAGGTGGTTGAACCAAGGCGATTTTCCAAATGCTCGAAGTTCAGTCACCCTTTTCATAGTTTGGTCTTCCGACCTTCTCGTTTCGGTCACCCGAGGAAGGTGAAAAAGTTTGTATTCATGGTAAAACTATAAAATACTTAAACAATTTTGTATTCCTTTTCCTCGAGTCACCATGCGCCACCATATGATATAAGACTTTGTCCAATCATGCAAGACTAATCCAGCATACAAACTCAAGGCATAGATTAGATACACAGATATATGTCATTATCAAAATGGGATATGACCTCTAAGGTCAACATTCTCCCCCTTTTTGATGATGACAAATACTTTATGCAAAAGTGGGTATAACCATGAAAGGCTCCCCCTAAGAATATGCATAAAGGAATTTTAAAGGTCAAGCATATAAGGAAAGGAAGATATGCAATCAAATTGTTTACCCCAGTTTTGCCTACATTTCCCCCTTTTGGCATCAGCAAAAGGGCCAAGATAGAAAAGATAAGATCTTATCAGCAAGCAATGGATAATAGTCATACAAGATATAGTTTTGGGAAAAGAATTTTTAGAAATTTTGGTAGCATGCCATTTGAAAGTGGAGCATTTTCAAAAAAAAAAATAAAAATTTGTATATCAAGGACTAGATTGATTTCAATTTTCCAATAATCCACATCAATCAACTCAAACAGTCTAGTATGGATCAAAACAATCAATATAAGTATAACTATCAACATCCAAGAGATAGAATAGTCATGCAATGCAAAATGAATAACGTCAATAATCTCACAAAGTATGAAATATAGCAATGATAGACTCAAATTTTTAGAGTCGTAGTTTTCTAAGATAAATAGCTCCCCCTCAGCTTTTGCACTCTATCATATTTCTAATATGCATAAATCTATCCTCATGAAAAGGTTTTGTGAGTATGTCAACTCACTATTCATTAGTGCACACAAACTCAAGTGCCACATCCCTCTTTTGCATATGATCACGAATAAAATGATGTCTAATTTCAATGTGTTTGGTTTGTGAATGTGAGATGGGATTGTTTGAAATATTGATTGCACTTGTATTATCACATTTTATTGGAACCGTGTCATAGTGCAACCCACAGTCCATAAGTTGTTGCTTCATATAAAGCATTTGAGCATAACAACTTCTAGCCGCAATATATTCAGCTTCGGTTGTGGATAAGGCAACAGAGTTTTGATTCTAGGAGAACCAAGAAACCAGAGATTGTCCTAAGTAATAACAAGTGCCTCTAGTGCTTTTTTGATCTACTTTACTACAGGCAAAGTTCGCATCCATGTAACTAACAATCTCAAATGAAGTATGCTTAGGGTACCACAAGCCTAACTCAATAATCCCAACAAGGTACCTAAGTATCCTCTTAACTGCTAACAAGTGAGACTCCTTAGGTGTAGCATGAAATCTAGCACACATACAAATAGTAAACATAATGTCAGACCTACTAGCAGTAAGATACAAGAGACTACTAATCATGCCATAATAGAGTTTGACATCAACGAGATTACCTTGCTCATCTTTATCAAGTTTAGTGGAAGAGCTCATAGGCGTTCCTAGAATTTTACCGTCTTCCATATTAAATTTCTTGAGCAAGTCCCTAACATATTTTGATTGGCATATGAAAGTCCCATGTTTGTCTTGTTTGATCTAGAGTCCTAAGAAGAAGCTCAGTTCACCCATCATGCTCATTTCAAATTCACTTTACATGCATTTGGCAAACTTATTACACAATTCATCATTTATTGCTCCAAAGATAATATCATCAACATATATTTGGATAAGGAGCATATGATCATTTTTAGATTTAGTGAAAAGTGTAGTATCAATTTTGCCTCTAGTAAATCCATTTTCTAGAAGAAATCCACTTAGCCTCTCATACCAAGCTCTAGGAGCTTGTTTCAATCCATACAGGGCTTTAGACAACCTATACACATGATTAGGATATTTATGATTTTCAAATCATGGTGGTTGATCTACATAGACTTCCTTATTTATATGACCATTCAAAAAGGGGCTTTTGACAGCCATTTGATACATTTTAAAATCCTTAAAAACGACATATGCAAGTAACATGCGAATGGCTTCCATCCTAGCCATGGGAGCATAGGTTTCCTTAATGTCTATTCCTTCCACCTGAGTATACTCCTAGGCTACTAGCCTAGCTTTGTTTCTAGTCACTACACTATTTTCATCTTTTTTGTTACTATAAACCCATTTGGTTCAAATAATGGTGTGATCATCAGGTCTATGAACTAGGGCCCAAATTTTGCTTTTTTCAAATTGATTTAGTTCTTCTTGCATAGACATTACCGAAGATTCATCCTCTATGGCTTCCTTAATATTTTTAGGTTCTTCCCCAGATAAGAATGCAAAATGACTAACCAAGTTCCTTAAGGAAGCATGCGTGGCAACACCACATGAGGGTTCACCTATGATTTGATCTAAGGGATGGTTCTTAATAAATTTCTAGTCTTTAGGAAGTTCCTGAACCTCATTTTCAACTTTATTATCTTCAATGGATTTATCATTAATCTCTGAATATTTATCTACATTATTTTCAATGGAGAGCTTCACTAATCCTTTTCTAATTTCAGTATTATCTTCATCATCCCTTTTTGAAAAAGAATTAGATTCATCAAAGACAACATGGATGGATTCAATAACTGTTAATGTTCTTTTATTAAATACCCTGTATGCTCTATTGTTAAGAGAATAACCTAGAAAAATTTCTTCATTAGATTTAGAGTCAAACTTTCCTAGGTGTTCATTATCCCTAAGCACAAAGCATTTACACCCAATGATATGAAAAAAAGATATGTTTGGTCTATGGCCATTCCATAACTCATAGGGAGTTTTATTAAGAAATGACCTGATTAATACTCTATTCATTACATAACAAGCAGTATTCACTACTTCGGCCTAGAAATATTCGGGTAATTTATGTTCATTAAGCATTATTTTGCTCATTTCTTGCAAGGACCTATTCTTTCTTTCCACAATACTATTTTGTTGTGGGGACCTAGGTGTAGAGAAATTATGAGATATACTCTCTAGGTCACAACAATTCTCAATGCCATCATTTTTTAATTCAGTTCCCTTATCACTCTTGATATGTGTAATTTTATATCCCTTTTCAATTTTAATTCTTCTACAAAGTCTAGTAAATTGTACACATGATTCATCTTTATGTGTAAGAAATAGTACCCATGTGAACGTAGAAAAATCGTCTACCATTACAAATGCATACAATTTTCCTCAGACTTTGAACTTGATTAGGACCAAACAAGTCTAAGTGTAGCATTTCAAGTGGTCTAGTGGTGGATATGATTTTCTTTTTCTTAAAACATGATCTCGTTTGCTTACCCTATTGACATGCATCACAAATTTTAATTTTCACAAAACGTGTTTTTGGTAAGCCTTTAACTAAGTCATTTTTCACAAGCTTTGACAAAAGATCGATGCTAGCATACCCTAGACGTCTATGCCACAACCAACTTGCTTCATTTATAGACGAAAATCATGTTACATGTTGAGAAACTAAGTTATCAAAGATGGTGGTATAAACATTTTTCGAGACGATCAACAATAAAAAGGATTTTGTTGTCAATCTTATTTTCAACAATCCATTTATCATTTTCAAAGGACACCCTATAACCTTTATCACACAATTGACTTATACTCAGAAGGTTATGCTTTAAACCATCAACTAATAAAACATTATCAATGATGAGGGAAGGTTCCTTACCAACCTTACCCACTTTGATGATTCTGCCCTTTGTGTTGTCCCCGAATGTCACAAATCCTCCTTCTTTTGGAGCAATGGATGCGAACTTGGCCTTATCATTAGTTATATGACGTGAGCACCCGCTATCCATATACCACTTGTCCTTGGATGAGGACAACCTTAAACATACCTGCAAAAATATTTAAGTAACTAATGCTGGTTCCCAAATTCTGTTGGGTCCAAAGGTGTTAATGCCTTTTTCACCTTTGACTCTCCACACTTTCTTAATTTTTACATGTTTATTTCTAAAAGGATAGTCAAATTGAATATGACCTATCTATTTGCATTTATAAGACATTATTTGCCTGACTGATTCTTTAGATGGAATGTAGGATTTTGATTTACGAGTAAAATATCCCATATAAAGATCATTTCGCCTTACATTTGCAATTCCATTAAATCCGAGATCTTCTTTACTAAGCAAATTTCTTTGGGCCCAAAGAAGTTTTTCAAAATTGTTTTGGCCCTCTGTAAATTCATAGATAATTTTGGAGCTATCCTCCAATTTTCTTTCAAGTTCAGCCATTTTCGAATTCTTTTCTTCTTGCCAAGTAGCGTGAATAGATTTTCCCATTTCAAAAAGATTTAACTAATTTTCACACTTCCTTTTCAAAATATCATTTTCCTTGGTCATCTTATTTAGCAATTTTGACACACGAATGTATTCATACTAAAATTCTTTATATGTAGGCATGCTATCAGAATCACAATCATCATCATCGGAATAATAAGAAGATAAGGAGCAAGATGAAATACCTCATCATCGTGTGCCATCAGGCATAGGTTAGCAAACTCAAAGTCACTATTGTCAGTGTCTGAATCACTACTATTTTGTTTATCCCGCGATGTGCCGACTTTCATTGCTTCCTTCCTTTTCTTTGATTCCTTCTTCAGCAACGGGCAGTCTAGTTTGATATGCCCAACTTTATTACAGCCGTGGCATGTGGGAACATTTGATTTTTATTTTATCTTGCTTGATTCTTCCTTTTAAGATACTGAATCTTTGAACCTTCTATATGGTATGCTATTCTTTCTGAAGAACCTACTGAATTTTCTGGTAAGCATAGCCATGTCATCTCTTGATTCAGGTTCACTACAATGAGTGGACACGTTAGTAGAAGTTTTCAAAGTAGTCACCTTCTTTATTCTGTTCTGCTCATTTACTCTCTCTTAAATGGCCAACTCGTATATGATGAGTGACCCTATTAGTTCATCTAGGGACATTGCTTTTAAGTCTCTACCCTCAGCTATAGCAGTAGTATTTGCTTCCCAAATAGGAGGCAATCCCCTAAGAATTTTCCTAATCATCTCATATATGGGATAAGTCTTGCCTAATGCATGTAGTGAGATAACGATATGAGTGAAACGAGTGTACATGCTCTAAATAGATTCACTAGTGTTCATCCTAAATGCTTCATAGTCACTAGTCAACATTTCAATTCTACTATCTTTAAAATCTCTAGTACCTTCATAAGTAACCTCTAACTTATCCCAAATTTCCTTCGAAGTAGAGCATATCATAACCCTGTTAAATTCATTTACATCAAGCCCACAACATAAAATATTCATTGCAGTTGCTTTTATACTTATAGCTTTCATATCATCATCAATGTATTCTTCCTCGGTCATAGGTACTCTAACCTCACCTTCAATTTTCATGGGAACAAAATTTCTTTTAGAAACAACTCTCGAAACCTTCCAATCAATAGTTTGAAGGTAAATACGCATCATTTGTTTCTAGAAGGTGTAATTCACACCGTTGAAAATAGGAGGACGTGTGAACGAGGGTCCCTCAGGAAAAGGGGTTACAGTATTATGAGTCATTTTGATCTTTTTGCACAAAAACGAATAAGTCTAAACAACCTGGCTCTGATACCAATTGTTGACTTTTTTGTAATCCCAACAGGGGGGTGAATTGGATTTTTAAAGTTTTTCTCTCCTAGGTTAAATAGCCAGTAGCAGTGTTTCACAAACCTAGGGTCAATCTAGAGCATACATAAAATAAACTAATAAATACAACTAAATTCAATTTGCACAAGTCAACCAACCAAGCATGCATAGTATAGTAAAGCAAGTAAAGTAGAGATAACACAAGATATGTTGTTTAGGTTTGGTAAATGTGCCTACGTCCCCGCCTCGGCTCGCAATTCCAAGGATTTGACTACGACTCACTTAACGGGTGGAGCGACATCGATTACAACCGGGTCAAATTACTAGGACTGACCTCAACCTTTACATATAATCCTTCTAGAATAGATTATCACCCTTTCAATCCATGCCTCGAATACAGAAAATAATCAATACAAATTTTCCATACAAAAATACGTGCTTCTCCAATAAGCATATTTGTACTAGTATAACCAACGCACTTCAAAATGATAAGATCTATAAGCTCAGTGAAGACAATATTACAACTCTTAAGATAATGTCAGTATGGCAATCAATGTTTGAGAGTGTGCTATGAATATATATATATATATATATATATATATTGTTTCAAAGATAAAGCAAGTAAAGTAGAGATAACACCATATATGTTGTCGAGGTTCAGCAAATGTGCCTACGTCCCCGCCTCAACTCGCTAGCTCGATGATTCAACTACGACTCATTTAATGGGTGGAGTGGCACCGGTTACAACTAGATCAAATTACTAGGGTTGACCTCAACCTTTACATACAATCCTTCCGGAAAAGATTATCACCCCTTCAGGCCACGCCTGAAATAAATATAGCAAATAATCAATTCAAATTTCGTGTAAAAAAATATGTACTTCTCCATTAAGCATATTTGTACTAGTATAACCAATGCACTTCAAAATGATAAGATCTATAAGCTCAGCGAAGACAATAGTACGACTCTTAAGATAATGTTAGTATGGCAATCAAAGTGTGAGAGTGTGCTATGAATATTTCTTTGAAACTATATATATATATATATAAACCACAAATAGGGTTTCAAAGATTTCAAAAGTATAAGCAAATATCTTAAAATGATTTCCATAAACTCAAGCACAAGAGATATTTAAAATACAAGCTTGTCAAAAATATTTTCTTTAAAGAAAACACAAGACAAGCTTAAGAGTCTTGCAATAAAAAATGCAAACACTCACGAGCTAATAAAAGTTTCTCCACAAAATGAATTTATGAATTAAATCCATGGGGAAAAGCGTTTGGACTTAACTCTCAATAGAATCAACAAGCAATCACAACAATGAGAGTATAAGCTTGTATAGGAAGTGTAGGATGTCTCACAATACTCTCACTAAATATGAATCTTCAAGGGAATGTGCAAAGGAGGAGTATTTAAGCTTGTTTGTGAAGGAAAATCACTAGAGATTTCAAAGAGAAATTTTCTTATTCAAAGCTCTAATTAATTCTTCATCTTTGCAAATGGGAGAATGTATATAGTCTTCACTCAAAAATAACCATTAGGACACATAGGGGATAGTTAAAATTATTTTAAAACATTTTACCCTTAATTAACCCGAGTTACAACAATTAAAAATATGGCAACCCAAGAGTTTCAATCGCCCGAACCACAAGGTCGGTCACTCGAACACTCATAACTGAAAAGTTGAATTTTCAACTTCAGGTGCCCTAGGACAGGTTCGAGTGGCTGAACCAAGGCGATTTTCCAAACTCAACGTTCGGTCGCCTGGTTCATAGTTTGGTATGCCGAACTTCTCATTTCGATCGCCTGACGCATATTTGAACACAAGGTTCGGACGCCCAGTGGAAGTAAAAAAGTTAGTATTCATGGTTCGATTGACCATGAAAGTTTAGTTCAATTTCGGTTCGGTCGCTCGAGCTAAGTCAACTATTTTGACTTTTCACTCATTTGGCCGACCAAGGCATTTTCAATGCACAAGGTTCGGTCACCTGAAGTACTTTCAAGCCTAAGAAATGGGTCCTGTTTTTAAGTATGGTTTTCCCCTATTTGCATAATTATAATCTATAAGATTAAGGGGGTTTATCAAGGTGATGTGCAGGGACCTAGGGTTGATCTAAGGTCTTTGAGCCTATAGTTCCTACCATGCATGCCATGCATTAATTATTACAAACCTTTGATTATTATTATAGAAAAGAATGATTAAAAACATAAAATACAGTTGTAAACAATTTTGTCTTCATTTTCCTTGAGTCACCATGTGCCACCATATGATATAAGACTTTCTCCAATCATGCAAAACTGATCCTGCATACAAACTCAGGCCATAGATTAGATACACAGATATTTGTCATTATCAAAACAGGATATGACCTATAAGGTCAACACATCCCACTATGATGAGGCAATGGGTTCTCATGTTCAATAGGCTTCTTCGTGTCAAACACCAACCAACCCGCATCTTTTAAGGCTTGCACCTTGCACTTAAAAGACCAACATTTTTCAATTGAGTGACCTATTGCCCTAACATGATACAGATATTGATCATTTGGATCATACCTCCTTGGGTAAGGATGTATTGGCACTCCTGGTATAAGCACAACTAATTGTTTTTCAACCAATTGTGGAAACAATTCTGTAGAGGATATCGGAGTAGGTTGAATTTCAACCTTTCTCATTCTTTTTCTTGGCATTTGTAAATTTTGTTGTTCCACAATTGGTGGAGGACCAGAGGGAATCAAATACAGTCACAAATCTTGTTGTGTTATGTTACTTGCCCATCTTTCTTCTTGGTATAGTCAACTTTGCATCATTCGGGCCTTATCCACTTTCTTTTTCCTGGGCCATATTGAAAAGCTTTGTTCTGTATCTATATACTTGAAATTTCTTATCTTGACTACTTCTTTAATCCACTTTCTGGTGATTACCAAGTCAGCAGCATTCTATGGAGTGCTTCTAATAGGAAGGTCAAAATAGGGATCTTTAAAAGTATTGTCAAATAAGGAAACTACTTCCATATCTTCAACCAGAGGATAAATCTGGGTTGTTGTTTCTTTCCCTGTAAAGCATATTCTTTGTAGGATTCACTCATCTTCTTCTCCATACTCTGTAAGGTCAACCTATGTGGAGCTATGTCATACTTATACTAGGTAAGAAAAGCAAGATCTAAATCCTTCCATGCATGAATCCTTACTTAGTCTAGCTAAATATACCATCTTAGAGTTGCCCCAATCAGGCTATCTTGGAAACAGTGAATGAGCAACTATCATTGTCAAAATGTGTGGCCATCTTCTGGCGATACATCCTTAAATGAGTTAATGGACATTTGAACCCACTAAAATTTTCGAAATCTAGGATCTTGAATTGCGGGGGTAAAATAACATTAGGCACTAAACCAATATTAAAGGCGTCCACCGAATCAAACCTGTTTGCTCCCTCCATAGCTCGCAAATCTTCTTCCAAGCCTTGATATTTCTAATTGACTTCCGAAATAGGGGTCTATCCCTTAGTCGTTTCCTCATCTATTTCTCTCCTTGGATATCAAGATTGATGATTGGCGGTGCTTGGACATTTCCCTTCAGTTAAAATTTTGGGTCCAGAGCTATTACGATAAGCGTGTGCGAGCTTGGTCCCAAGCAAGCTAACAACTTCACCAGTTGTGATGATGGATGCTCATTAACAAGTGTAAATTCTGGTTGAAATATAGGCTCAATTTCAACTACATGTTTTAGATAATGCACAGTTTTCCTTTGGCTCATAGAGGTGACTATCTCCATTAACTTACTCATCTGATCCTTAATCTCCCAAACATCTTAATGGACATTCTCACAACTTCGCTTAACAGCTCTTATGTGGCTTTCTAAATGCTTCCACATGATTCTAACCTTTCTCCTGGAATTATGAGGACATATGGAGATTTTCTTTCTTTGTTTAATACTAGAATCTCAAATCTTAAATCTACCACCTTGGCACACTTATTTTACAGACAATTAGAATGTGATTAATGACCCATTGCAAACAATTTATGCATGCATGACTATGCGTGAAACTATGTATGAAATGTATGAATTCAATGCAACCTAAACAACCACTTTTCTAGAATTATGGGAAAAACCTTATCAACTAATGAAAAACTTTAAGATTAAAACAACCCTTGATATACCACCCTTTCAATTTGAGCATTCAATTCCTCTCTCAATTATTCATTTGTTGACTTTTTAAGTCCGATCCCATTTTGATTATGACAAACCACTCGTTTCTTATGTGTGTACTTGGCACGTGAATAGGTTTATACTTCAACACACACATAAGGGGATTGAACATGGAAGCCAATGAAGGACTTAAAGCTCATACTCCTGGGGTATTCCATGAAAAATAAGGAGCAAGAGAAGAAGAAGACATGTATTTTTGTTTGTAATTGCATTTAGATCTGTCTTTAATATTGCATGCTCCCTATGATATGATGCTAAGCTCGAACATAGACCATAAACGGACCTTAGGGCACCTAAACTTTAATCAAAAATCCTTTTCATAAAAGCTAAAATCATACAAGCTTTTTTAGAATAACTTTAGGGTCAAATTCAGTGCAAAAAGTAAGGTGTTCACTAACCTAGGTCGACCGACTAGTTCATGTTGTATAACCCCCAGTCAACCGACCATGCCTTAGGCCAGAAGTCAAAGTTTTACAATGGTTAGTCGACCAGCAATTTTATCAATTAAGTTTCCTTAGTCGACTGAATTTTGTGCAATTTGAATTATGCTTTAAGGCCAGTCAACTAGCACATTCATCAGTCGAGTGAACCTCATTTTTTGGCCATATTTAAAAGCTTAGTTGATTGGCCATGGAAGAACAAAACATGCTCGGTTGACCAGCCTTCAAGGCCTAGACGATTGATCCTTTAGGCCAGCTAATCAAACCTACGAAGGATTGAAAAATCGTTTAAGGTCCACCGACCGACACATTCCTCAATCAACCAACCCTCTCAGGTTTCTCAAAATTTTAGCAAAAAAATGCCCTTAATTTTTTATTAAGCAAATTAAAAAAAAAAAAAAAAAACCCCCTTTGTACCCCTAACAGCCATATTTCAAGAGGAGTCTATAAATACCCCTTAATAACTCATTTTTTAACCAATGCATATATTGTAAATCCTCCCAATAATTTGTGCTTAAATTTTTACTCTCTTTCTTTTATCTCTTTGGAAAATATTTTTGAAATGGAGCATTGATTATTTCTCACTCTCTTCTTTAGTAAATTCATTGCTTTAGAAGATTGTTGAAGAATCATTCTAGTGAGCATATTTTATAGCATTTGAAAGCATTTACTCTCATTCATACTTTATTTTGAAATTCATTTTTTTAGAGTAAGCATATAGTTTCTCCCACATATTTTTTCTTGATAAATATTATCGGGGAAACTTATTGCAGCTTGTGAATCTTTGCACATCTATTACAAGATTCAGAAGCTTATATAGTATTCATTGTAAAAAAAAAAATTTTGAGCATGAATCCTAGCTTCTCCAAACACTTTTCATTGCTAAAACTTTGTTGAAGAAAATATTAGTGACATTTAGATCTTTGAAGTTCTTATTATATATTTCACCTCACATCAAAGATCATTTTTGTAAAATCTTCTTGAAAACAACAACCCTAGGTTCTCCTGCTCTTTATTGAAAAATATTTTGGAGAAATATTAATTAGGGTTAAAACTTTAAAATCTTTATCATACACATTGTTCTCAAAGATTGCAAAATATTATTGAGAAAAATACCCTTACTCTACTGAGCATCAATCGTTTCATTGGAGAGGGGGCATATTAGTGCTTCATTGTGCACAATTCTTTTTTTTGAGAAGCAATTTATTTTGTACAAAAAAAAAATCACATATTTGTATTCTAGGCGTGACCTGAAAAGGAATACACCATCCTGTAAGGTGTACTGGTTTCACTCTAGCCTGGTTAGGTAAGCTGGGGAGACTCCAACCCTTAAGGAGAACTAGTTTGGTTTTGCCTGATAAGTGAACCGAGGAGACTTCGCCTTATAAGGAGAACTAGTTTGGATCAGCCTAGTGAATTGAGCTGAGGAGACTCCGCCTAGTAAGGAGAACTGGTTTGGCTTCGCCCGTAGGTGAACTGAGGAGACTGCGCCTCGTAAGGAGTATTGTAAAAGGTGTCGCTCCACCCGATTATGTGAGAAAATAGTGGAATCCTTGAGCTGAGGCTTGAGGTGAGGATGTAGGAAAAATTGGTCGAACTTCGATAACAAATACTGTGTCTTTCTCTTCCCTATACTCTTATCTTTCCAACACTTGCATATTTATATTTAAACTACTGTGTATGATTTAAATATTTACATATCTCAATATCTGTGGAATTGGTAATTGCTTAGAAAGACCCTAGGCTGTGTAATACTAATTATAGATTTTAAAATAACACATACTTGACCTAGGAATATTTTTAATACCCAATTCACTCACTCTTGGTAATACAACATTCACATCAAATGGTATCAGAGCCTCGTTGCCAAAAGCTTAACCACTTGTGTTAAAGATCGCAATGGCTAAATTTGGTGTATCCCCAATTCGTGAAGGACAATCATATACCAAGCCTCCAGTGTTTTGTGGTGTTGATTACACCCTGTGGAAATAAAGAATGAGCATATTTATAAAATCTATGGATTCGAGGACCTAGCAAATGATTGTTAAAGGAAGTTTTATGCCTGTAAATGAAAAATGATATAAATTTGATGCATGTAAACTCAAATGTTGTGGATATATTATATTGTACTTTAAGTCCTAATATTTTTCATGAGATCATGGCATGTAAATGTGCGAGGGAAATTTGGGTTGAGTTAGAAAAGAAATATGGAGAAGCTAAAGACAAGGAGACCACTCCTCCAAGTGCTCCAAGCTGAAATATCCGGAGGAGGAAAATCATAGGCTAGTAACATCAATCGACGAAGAGGTATATCAAAGAGAAGGAGATCACTCCTCCAAACACTCCAAGCTCAAGTGATCAGGAGGAGGTAAATCATGGGCTAGTAACATCAATCGACAAAGAGGTATATGATTCTCATCCTACCTCAATTGATGATTCTCGTGACAAATATTGTGATATATCTTACAATGAATCATTTGATAGCTTATGTGATGTTTCTATTAAACATGCATGTACTGATGCATGTGATAATGTTTGTATTAAATCCTATAGTGAATCATGTGCATCTAATATTGAAAGTAAGACATCTTATAAGAAACAGCGAAAGAAGTTCATCAATGTTCATAAGTTTCTAATTAGGATGTCTAAAAAGAAAACCATCTTTTGAAATGAAAAGAAAAGGTTGGAAAATCAATTAGAAAGTCTAAAAGAATATCATGCCACCTTAGAAAAGAAAAAATTGAGAAGTTATTGATAATCACTTGCTTAGTGAAACAAATGAAAAACTATCCTGGTATAAAATTCAAAGTTGCAAGTGAAAAGAATAAAGCAAATGAATCCTTAGGATTTAAAAGAAATAATTCATTCAAAAAGGATTCATCATTTAATTCCCATGGCCACTCTTATGCCTCATCAAATAGAAATAGGAGATATAAGAAAAACTTACATATACATAATACTTGCTTATATTATAAAAAGAAAGGGCACACTAGGTTTACTTGTCTATGTAAAAGTGTCAGAGGCATGGATAAAAAGATGGCATGGGTTTCCATGAAGGCAAATCTCTTAGGACCAAAGGAAGAATGGATTCAAATTTAAATTACATAATTATATCATTCTTCTTTAGATCTTAGGATTAGTTTAAGAGGTTGTGATGACCAAAGGTTTAGGAAGTGGTTTGTGCCTAAAATGTTAAATCTTAGTATATGCATTCACTATACACTTTTTTTATACTAAGAATTTTATAAAATCAAGCCAATATAAAAATTCAAGTAACATATCCAATCCAAACTAAATGGATATACATCATGATGATTGGTTAAACGACATCTCTTATGTCAATGACACCAAAGGGATATTAAATTAATGGAATTGGGATATGGATGGAATATAATGAAATAGAGCCACTTTGAGGTTAAAGGAATGAATTAATCTCTCTTAAGTGGACATTAGTTTCCACATAATTTATATCATTCCTCTGATTGGTTCAAAGTAAAGGTTAAGGACTTAAGTGTCAAAAATATCTCGAACCTTTCATTTTTGAGATATAAATCATGAATCATTTTCTTGAATAACATCTCAGAAGCATGCTAAGTTATATCCACTTCCAAAATGGACAAAGCATTTTTTCTTGGTAAATAACCCTAAATGCTTAACTCATGCTTAAATGTAAATATTAAGTTAAGCATACTCTGTCCATTGCATAAGTTTGAGTTTTAGGAAATCAATATTATATCTCATATCATTTATTCCTAAACTCATCTTAGAGCCTAATATGCATGATCAAAATGTAGTCGTCACTTTGATCATAAGCACTGTTTCTCATAAATTCCAAATCATTAAGTGCTTATTAAAAGAGATCCTTCTCGTAATCAAAATTAGAGGCATCCACTAAGTGATTAAAGTTTTATTATTAAATAAAAATATTCCCTTTGATCTTTAAAATATAAAAATCCTCTATTTTGGTTCATCTTCTCCTTCATAGGAATTCTTTACCAACCATGATCACATTCGGTAAAGTTTCATCCTATTCCTTGGTTCACATCCTTGTTCTAAAATGTGATCATATCTAAACGGATACTTTCCAATCTAAAAAGAGATATATTCAAGAAATTCATATACTCCACAATGCTCTTTTCCAAAATAAGTTAGGAGATTCTCTCTAACTTGCTTATCCTATATAATGTCCTACATCCTTAAATACTCTTATGAACTTAAGATGTTTTAATCTTTAAGAGTATTTATTCATATTCTCTCATAAGCTCTCAAATTAACATCAAATGATTTAGAGCTTCATCTCCTTGTAATAAGTTAAATGTCAAAGATGATTACATTAGGTTTCAATCTAGATAAAGGAATAAAAATTCAGGGAAACCTATGCACGAGCAGTTAAGAAAGAAAGTCATTCAAACTTGATCCTCTCACAAGTTGAATTTCATAAGAAGAGAGGCAAATAGGCTTAGTTCATCTAAAGAAATATTCATTGTGACATTTTGGTCCTCTAAAGCTATACATCCAAAGCCAAGTTTAAATCATTGAAAATTTAGGAAACTTGGCTAAATATTTTTGAAAAATGAAAAGGAGATAGAGGCATAAGATGGTAAAGTGCATATCTAAGGGGGAGCATTTCTCTTTGTGTTTTCATGGTTCTAAATTAAATGCTCCCATGATCATAATCTATGCTCATATACCTTTACCTGAATGGGACTGTTGATTACTATCCATAATATACTGAATGATTATATTTTGTTTATGGATGATTTTTATTTTGAATGAATTGTTGATTGAATTACTGGAATGCATGCTTGTATGGAAAGCCAACTGTATGGCTGATGCAGTATTGTGAATTGTATGCTGGTAGTGGATCTAGGTTTAACCATGCTTAAAATGAATTATTTGTTGAAAACAACCAGGTTTTAGCATATGTCTATTTGGGAAATGTCCTATTTACAAACGACATGCTGCCAAAATTTCATTAGATTTTTTCCAAAATATTCAAAGTCCATAAAACATGCGCTAAGATAATTATGTTAAAATGCATGCTAAAATATTTTTGAAATGATGAGAATGATAAAGGAATAAATAACTGAACTTCAACCTCGATTATAAATTGCATGCATGAGAACATATAGGGGAGCTAAGCTCCATCCCTAGAGAAAGAGCATAAAAGAGTCATATGCATCATGTTACGCTTTTTGAATATTGAGGCTCCTGTGAAAACCCTGAACATCATATCCATATCTTAAAGCTCTATGAATAGATATGGATTGTTCTCGGTTATGAGCACTATTTCATGCCTTAATATATATTCTCTGATGCATTTGTGTTCCACAGGAAGACTATACTGGCCAACTGATACAATATGGTTTATAAATACCCAGTATAGTTATTTTAAATGTTTATAGTGTTTACTTATACTGCTTCGGTTTCTCAGTGAAATCATTCTTATTAAATATAAGCAGTTATTTCATCCTACTCCCCACAACACTTCTCAGGTCGGCACCCAGGGGTTGCATTATTTGATCTGGCTAGCTAGCTATGATTCCATGCTTATAACATACGTAAACCATCCGAGTTCTGTTACTATATAATACATTTCACATAATACTTTTGTAAATAAATATCATTTTCTGATCCTTGACTAAAATCTAACATATACATATTTTTGTATAGAAACTTGTCATTTCATAATTTATGAATATATCATCATATTAGAACTGATCACGGTATCTGCGCTGGCTGAATTATCACGACATCTAGGCCGACTGTATTATCATAATATATTGAAAATATCTTAATTTATGTAGTAATTATCATCTTTCTAAAAACTATTGTCAAATCGTGCTTGTACTGTGAAAACGTAAAATATTCTGACATGATATAAATCTGCAGTAAAATTATCTATACTCACACCACACAAGTGAGTACTACTGTATTATATTATTTGGCCTGGAAAAACATATTTTACTAACAAAGTAATATTAAATTTGAAATCAAGGTTTACTCAATTCAACATCAGTATTCCCAAAAACTATACTAATCACATATATAAATTTCTGAATTAAATTCTATATATTCAATAATAAATTTTCTAAAAATATATGACTTAGTCTATCCCCTTACATGTTTCCTAAAAAGCTTGTTGAAAAGGAACCCTAAATCACATTTGCGCGGTTCAAAACTCCAAACCCTGAAATTGCATTTACTCCTAGTTCAATAAACTCAAATCCTAGTATACCATCTAACACATTTCCAGGGTTCACATATTCCAATAACCACATAAACCTTAAAATTAACTTAGTTACCCTGATTTTGGAATGGTGCCCAAGAATCCCAAATCAAAAATTCGCTCATGCTGTCTTGCAAAGAATCACCCCGAGATCATTGTGGTAACTTCCGATCATCGAAACGGGGTAAAACGGAGCCAGCTTTGAAGAGAGAAGGTGGGTTGGCCAAAGGTAGATAGAAAAAATGAGAGAGAAAACTAATTTCTCGCTAGAAATATGATTTTTAGCCATATATAGGAAGCTACCCACGTGGCTTCGTCGACGAAACATGTGGACTCATCAACGAACCAAAGAAGGAAGTTCGTCAACAAAATCGATGAGTTCATCGATAAACATTTTAGGGTCTAAAATTTTTCCCCTCTCAGTATCTCCTCATTGACAAGACACGTGTACTTTGTCGACAAGACTTAGAAGGGCATTCATCGACGAAGACCCTTGGTTTGTTGACGAATTCCTACTGATGCCCCGTTATCATTTCTTTCTTTTTCGTTTCTTTCTCTTTCTTTTCTTTTCCTTATAAAACTTTTATCCTTGAAATTTTCTATTAATCTCATTTATCAATCTCTAAGAAAAACCCACTGTAATATTATTAATTACCCTTATTTATGGCGGAGGAATACGGTGGTTACATTTATGGTTCTAAGAGATTACAATAACCAAACAAAACTCTCCCAAAACCATGAAAACTAAAAACTATGACATACAACTGATTAACCTGCACAAAAATTTATTTACTTACATGATTTCTTACCTGAACATTTCCTTCCTCTAATTGATGTTGAATCCCACTAAAATAGATGTGGGTACTTTTGATGCATTTTCTCCTCTAACTCCCATGAAACCTCCTCAACAGCATGATTTCTCCAAAGTGCTTTCACTAGTGGGATTTTCTTGGTGCGTAATTTCTACTTTTTATAATCTAAAATTTGAACTGGTATCTCTTCATACGATAAGGTCTCACTAATCCCCAGTGTTTCATAACTTATTATGTGAGATGGATCTAGGATGCATTTCTTCAACATGGACATGTGAAATACATCATGAATTCTGGATAAATCTGGGGGTAACACTAACATGTAGGCAACTGGGCCAACTCTTTCCAGTATCTCAAATAGCCCAATGTACCTAGGGCTAAGCTTACCCTTTTTTCCCAATCTCATTACTCCCTTTATCAGTGCAATCTGTAAGAATACATTATCACCCATTTCAACTTCTAGCATGCCTCAATGGATATCTGCATGGCTTTTCTATTGGATCTGAGCTGTCTTAATCCTCTTCTGGATAAGCTTGATTTTCTTAGAAGCCTTCTATACCATTTCTTGCCCCAATATCTGCCTCTCTCCAATTTCATTCCAATATAACAAAGATCAACATCTCTGACCATACAATGCCTCATATGGGGCCATCCCAATACTATCCCTATAGTTGTTGTTGTAAGAGAATTCCACTAATGGCGGATATTGTAACCAGCTACCCACAAAATTTAATACACAGGCACGCAGCATATCCTCCAATATCTGAATTGTCCTCTCCATCTATCCATTAGTCTGAGGATGAAAGGTTGTGCTAAAGGCCAACTAGGATCCTAAAGCTCTTTGCAAGCTTTTCCAGAATTGAGACATGAAATGTGGATCTCGATCAGAAATGATGGACACCGACACTCTATGCAGTTTGACTATCTCCTGTACGTACAATTCTGCCAATCTACCCATGGAGGAATTTACTCGAATGGGAAGAAAATGGGCGGTCTTTGTCATTCTATCTATGACCACCCAAATGACATCCTGTCCATGCAACGCAGGTGGTAGCCCTGATACAAAATTCATAGAAATATGCTCCCACTTCCATTCAGGAGTGTGAAGTGATTGCAAAGGCCCTACCGATTTCTGATGCTCAGCCTTCACCTACTGGCATGTCAAACACTGCCCTACATAGTCTGCAATCTCTTTTTTCATATTACTCCACCAGAAGGATTACCTCAAATCCCTATACATTGTCATACTCCCTGGATGTACTGTATACAGGGAATAGTGCGCCTCTTCGAGAATGGTTCTTTTAATTTCAGTGTCTGCAGGCATATAGAGTCTAGTATGGAACCTTAAGGCCGTGTCATCTAAAATACTGAACTCCGGCCCCTTGCCACTCTACACCATATCCATAATCTTCATTAACTCCACATCTTTCACCTGAGCAGCTTTAATTCTTTCCAGCAATGTGGGTTGTACCACCAGATTGGCGATAAACGTCTGATGATCATCCTCTACAAGCTCTACCTTGAGTCTTTCTAAATCCATTATATTCTGATGTGCAATGACTATTTCTGATACAGATGCGCTCCCTAATTTACGGCTTTACGCATCAGCTACAACATTAGCCTTCTGAAATTGGAATAGCTTCCCAAGAGGGGGCGTGAATTGGGTTTTAAAAATTTTATTCCCCTTCATCTTAGTTCTTTTGAGTTGTAATAATAATCAAAACTTAAATATAATCATAATCAATCACAATAAGATCAATCACTCAATCTTTGTAACAATAGCCCTGTATGAATGTGAAAATTTGTTGAACTTGTTATAAGCCCTGTATCACAATTATTCTTCTTCCTAATGTTCAACTTTTAAATAAACTTTCAGATTAATAAGTCAAGGATGATCAACCAATGTAGTCCCTTTCGGTTTCCGCAATCAGTGTTGATCAATCCAAAACAAATTACCTTTTCGTCTATTTAACAACCAAACATTCAGACTTGAACTATAAAGCAACCACACAAATTATATCTTTTACTGAAAAATAAAGAGTAGGATAGAGAAAGAAAAACACAGGGTTTTTTACAAGGTTCGGCTTCAACAAAGCCTACATCCTCGCCCTTGGGAAAACAACCAAAGGATTCACTATTACCATTCCTTTACCAGGCGGAACAATACCAGTTACAAAAACTCCTTGGGTAAGGCTAGAGCTCACTTTCTCCAAACAATATCCCCTCGTTTGGTCCAACGATTCAGCACTCGAACCGTCAATTAACCTATTACAAAGATATAAAACAAGGCGTACAACAACTTGCTCCTCAAAGAGCTGATTAGTACATATTGAAACACTATGTACTTTAGTAAATTCAGAACATGAATTTTAGAATGAAGCTCTTAGAAACTTGTCACCGTAGGTATCTTTTAATGGATGAAAGAATCAACAACTTGATGCACAAACTCAGTAAGAAACTCAGCAAAGCTTTTGGAGAATTTCGTGAGTGATGAGAGCAATAGCACACTTTCAAAATTTCAGTAAGCTTTGAGAGAGAATAAGAGCTGAATTGATTTCTTGGTGTTTAAATCAATGATCCTTGAGGGTATTTATAGAGGTAGAAAGACTCCTTGCTTGTTCCCCAAGTGTACTTAGGGTTGTTTCCAAGTTTTAAATTTATTTAAGCTTCAAATAATTTGAATTTCAAAAAATATATCCATTGGAAATTCGAAAACTGCCGCAAGCCAGATGACTGTGAAGTCCTAGCAGTCGTCTTTCATTATATTATAACTACAAAATTCATAGGCAGAGAGGTGGCAATCGTCTGTCCCTTGATTGGCAGTCATTTGTCACTAGAAGAATTTAGTTTTAAAACAAGTCAGTAGGGTGGTAGTCGTTTGTCCTTAGCTTGACAGTCGTTTGTCACCAGAACAATTTGTTTTTTTAAAAACAAACTTAGAAGAATGACAGGTGTCTGGCTGAACACACACAGGCGTCTCAATTTGCACTGGCAGTCGTCAGTCAAAACCTTTACAGTCGTCTGTCAGGCTTTTGTCTTCAGTTAAAATACTATAATTTTGCTAGTCGTCTGTCCATAGACAGACAGTCGTCTGTCAGCTGGATTTTCCTCATTTTAACATATTTTTGAGTTCTCTCTTCTTTGCTCAATTAATCTTAGAAAATGAGCTTATTTAACTTTGAAAAACTTGTTCCAAGATTTATACTAAGGTCTCTAAGTAACTTTGCCTAATGAGCTTCAAAATGAAAAATTCATATTTGAATACACTAAGTACTTACAAAAACTTTATCCTAAGCTTATTTGACATTTGCTTTGAGTCATTTCAATGTTGTTCTTCAATCTTTCAAACTTCTATGAGCTTTCATTTGTGGATCTTTGGTATTCACATGTGACTTTTCTTGTTCCTTGATCCTTATAAGCTTCTCATGTCAGGGTATATGTAATTTGAGCAAATCAGCTTTACCTGTAATCATATCACTTGAAAATGCATTAAATAACTTTCCTTTGTTATCATCAAAACCAAGAGTTTGTAAGCCTAACTAGGCCAACACCTTCCGTGGGTGGTAACTGATGGTGCAATAGTAGTCTTTAATCAGCTCGAGTCACCTCCTCTATCTCATATTCAATTCCTCAAGTGTGAAGAAGTACTTTAAACTTTTATGATCAGAAAATATTTCGCATCTCCTTCCATATAGATAATGCCTCCAAATTTTTAGTGCATAAACCACCGCTGCTAACTTCAGATCATGGGTAGGGTAATTCTTTTCCTATTCTTTCAACTGTCTAGAGGCATACTTAACAACTCTACCCTGTTGCATCAGAACACATCCGAGCCTTTTTAAAGATGCATCACTGTAGATTACATATCCACCCTCTCCTAATGAAATAGTCAATATTGGTGCAGTGACGAGATGTTGCTTCAATTCCTGGAAGCTCTACTCATAATCATCATTCCATTCAACCCTAGCATTCTTCTTGCTTAGTCGCATGAAAGGCCCTGGTAGCCTAGAGAATCCCCCTATGAACCAGTGGTAATATCCCGCCAGTCCTAAGAAACTTCTTATCTCCAGGATGTTTCTCAGACTCGCCCAATTCACCACTGCCTCTATTTTGCTAGGATCTACTAAAATTTCATCCCCGAATATGACATGCCTAAGGAATGCAATTTTCTCTAACTAGAATTCACACTTCTTGAATTTGACATATAGTTTCCTTTCCCTAAGTATCTAAAGTACCAACGTTAAATGTATCTTGTGCTCCTTGAAACTCCTTGAATAGACCAGTATATCATAATAAAGACCACTACGAACTGGTCCAAGTACTGATGAAAAACTATGTTCGTCAAATCCATGAATACAACAGGAGCATTCGTCAGTCCAAATGGCATGACCAAAAACACATAGTGGTTATATTGGTTCCGAAATGTTGTCTTGGAGGTGTCCTCTGCCTTGACCTTCACTTGATGGTACCCAGAGCATAGATCAATCTCTGAATAAACTCATGTACACTGGAGCTAATAAAAAAAGTCATCTATACGGGGAAGATGATACTTATTCTTCATAGTTATTTTATTTATTTCTCTATAGCCTATACACATCCTCATCATCCCGTCTTTATTCTTAATAAACAAAAGTGGAGCTCCCCATGGCGACACACTTGGTCTGATAAAACCTTTATCTAATAAATCCTGCAACTGTTCTTTTAATTCTCTCAACTTTATTGGGGCTATCCTGTAGGGTGCTTTAGAAATTGGTGTCATCCCTAGAAGTAAATCAATGGCAAAATCAACCTCGCGGACGGGAGGCAATCCGAGTGACTTCCTTGGAAAGACATATGGAAATTCCTTTACCAATGGAGTATTGGTAAGCTTCAATTCTTTCTCTGTCACTTTATTTACAGAGGCTATAGACCCCTGACATCTACCCATGAGTAGCTTCTTTACTTGAATGGCTCACACCAACTTTGGAGAGGAATGCACGCGTGACCCCACGAATTTGAACTCCTACTTCTTAGGAGGTCTGAATATCACCTCTTTCATATGACAGTCGATGTTGGCATAATTAGTAGCTAACCAGTCCATTCCCAAAATCATATTAAATCCATGTATGTCTAACACTATTAGGTTAGCTGGTAATACTCTCTCCTGAATATCTAGTGGATAGCCTCTGAGCACCCTTCGACACCTCACTACCGACCCTGTCGGTGTGGCTACTAAAAACTCGTTGTCTAATGGCTGAGTTCCAACCCCACATAATTTTATGCACCCCATGGACACAAATGAGTGTGTGGCCCTTGAATCAAATAATACAATAACTTTAATTGAAAACATATTAATCATACCTATTACCACGTCGCCATCTACCTCAGCATCTCTCGGTGTTAGTGTGTAAACCCGCGTCTACATGGTATTTCTCTACTAGCCTCCTCAGGGCACCTCGATGTTTTCCTAAAATGGTCTAGGAGTAGAAGCAATACTATGCTGCGCACGACAGTCTGGTGCTACATGACCTAGTCTACCACATTGGTAGTGGACATTTGTCCCCGCTCGGTACTCTCCCCTGTGTCTCTTCCCACATTGGTAGTGGACATTTGCCCTCTACTGTATCCACCTCTCCTCCATGAACCTTAGCCAGCACCCACCTGAAATCTTGGAGGTGTGGGTCTCTTCCTCTGGCCCTGCACCTCAGCACCCCTCTACCTGCTCGCCTCTACCACAGCTGCTCTATCCACTAGCTTAGTGAAATCCTGCACCTTTAACACTGCAAACTGTTCGTTAATTTCCTACCTCAAGCCTTTCTCGAATTTCCTTGCCTTATTAGGAATAATGGACAGGGCAAAGCAGGATAGTTCAATAAATTTTGCTGCATATTGCTGAACTATATGATGCCCAATGGACAAGTTCAAAAACTCCTCCACTTTTTCTTCTTGAGTGGTGGCAAGAAAATATCAATTGTAGAATATCTCTTTAAACTGGATCCAAATCAAAGCTATAGGTACTGGTCTCTGCTCGTCCAGAAGTCTCACAGCCGACCACCAACACTCAGCCTCCCCTGTCCGTCTGAAGGTGGCATATAATACTCTCTGCTTATCAGTGCAATGCAGTATAATCTGTATCTTTTCCATTTCCTATACCCAGTTCTCTACTGCAATCGAGTCTGCACTCCCTAAAAAGGTCGAAAGCTTCATTTTGGTGAACTGTTCTATAGTGCCGCCCTGACATGCTAATGGGCCTCCCTGATCCTTAGAGCTCTGTGCAATCTCAGTCATAACCTACTGAGCTACACTACACTGAACTGCATCTGAATCACAGCCATCCATGCTAGAGAGCCCTGCACCATCATTACCATTGTCATGAGCATTGCTACCCCCAGGGTCCATCCTGAAAAGAAAATATATATAATCTGTTCAATTTAAGATTTAGTCTAGCAATTTAGAAACACAACCCGACAATAGTCTACTATGGCTTTCCTAAAATCATCACCTCACGAAAGACACAGAAACCACTACGAAAATCTTACTTTTCGATTATGGAACAAAACCATAAATCCTCATCTTAACTTCCCAACCTCGACTAACTAAAAGTCTGATCTACCCCATTTTCTATCCTTTCCAAAATTTATTCCTATACTCTGGTATTGTTTCCGTTGTACCTTAAAGGCTACAGAACCTACCAACCTAAGCTCTGATACCAAGCTGTAACAACCCCAAATATATATATATATATATATATATTCACATAATAATAATAATAATAATAATAATAATAATAATAATAATAATAATAATAATGATACTCTAATACCATGAAACATAAACAACGTCAACCCAGACCTATAGAGGCACCGAGAATTCACCTGTTTATACATATATGTCAACTAAGCAGCGGAAACCATGATATACATAAACTTATACACAATACCAAAGTTTTATTGTTCCATATGTTCACATATACATCCCAAAAAGGACCACAAATCCTATAGTCAATTCCAAAAATCCATCATGATCCTAACTCGACTACTTACCTTGCAACTAGGGTGGTACTAAAGAACTCCTCTATCTCTGAGCTCGCTCCATACTTCTGTCGAGGTTTCCTAAAATGTTTGTAATGCTGGGGTGAAACGCCTCTCAGTAAGGGAGATAGACTAATATCAGTGTGTGGTAACATGAGTATCGTTGTGTTATAAACATATACTATACATGATAAACTGTATCTAATAAGTAAGGAAATTATATACATAACTAAACTTGCATTTGGTAAATCTAGTAAAAATATTTTGTATAAATTCTGAATAAAACATAATTCAACATAACATACTAAATTTCTGTATACATACAAATCATCTGTTATATCTGTGTGTTGACCTTACAAGGCTTAACATCTTGTTTTGATGCTAACAAAAGTGTAGAACTTAACATGCTTTGTTTAAGTGATGTATTTTCAGGACTCGATGATGAATGCAAGGTTAAAGAATTCATGAAAGCTTGTACTTCAAAGAAGGATGATTATATCAATGCTTAAGGCATGGAATAAAACTTGAAGATCATGAGAGCATTTATATTAAAGAAAAAGCTTCAAAGAATGAAAGCCCAAGTGATCAACATGGAAAGCTCAAAGAAAGATGAAACAAGTATAAAGGCCTCAAGGAATTCAAGAATTGAAAAAGTCTAGGAAAGTTCATGTAAGTACTTCAAAGAATTTCAATATGGATGCATAAAGCTCTTAGGTAAATTTATTGGACCTAGATACCTTTGAAAATACTTGGAAAATATTTTTATAAGGTTAAAAATTGTTTCAAAAAGGTTAGAATCAGTTTTGGAATGAAAAACACCAAAAAGAAGATTTCTTAAATGCTGTTAATTTTGCTACATCTGCATTGATGTGCCTTGTTCTCTATACAAAACTCCTTATTTTATAATGAGTTCAACATGAAAGTTGTAGGATTTTCTCTTAACTTTCATTTGACACTAACATAATCAAATTTGGAGTTACATAGAAAAATTTATGATTGAAAAATAAAAGGGTGCTTGAAGCTAACAGCAGCATGTGTGCATGTCAGGCGACTGCCTGAACATGCTAGGCGCCTGGATGGCTATGCCAGGTGACTAGCTTAGTTCTAGAAAGTGACTTCCAGGCTACTGCTCTTCCTATTCCTTTAAAAATAACATGGTAGGCGATTGGAGGATTGGGGCAGGCCACTACCACGTGGCTGTTTTGATTTTTCTCATAACGGTCAAATTTTTAAATGGGGTTGTTTGTCGCTCAAAATTTATGGAAACTTGGGGGATATTTCAACACACTTGGAGACCAAGTTACATACCTTTTAAAGTCTATAAATAAGCCTAAAATATTATTGAATCATAAAACCAAGAATTAAAATTCAGCAAAAATTCAGCATCTCTCTCAAATTGCTCTCAAACTCTCATGTCTCTCCCTTGCTCTCAACTTGAACGAAACTTACTGAGTTCTTGTTGATTTTACTCACCAATTTTGTGCTAAAATTCTGAAATCTTTCATCCATTGAAAGAATTAAATTTGTGATACACTTCCTTGAGCTTCAAGTTAATTTCCATATTGTTCTTTACTTTGAAGTATATTAGTTTCCAAATTGTTGTACTAATCAGCTCATTGTGTGAGCAAGTTCTTGTACACAAATATTTGATTTTTATCTTGTAGATTGATGATTCCAAGGGTTGTTTGGATCGTTGGCTAAGCAAGGGGATATTGCTTAGAGAGGCGGGCTTTAGCCTATGTAAGCAGTGATCGGACGAGGGGATATAGTTTGGAGAAGGCGGGCTCAAGCCTAAATTAAGGAGTGTTGTAAAGGTTTTCTCCACCGGTCAACAGAACAAGTTTAGTGAATCCTTTGGTGGTTTTTCCAAAGGTGAGGGTGTAGGCTGTGTTCAAGTCGAACCACATAAAAATCTCCGTCTCACTCTCTCTTTCCCTACTCTTTATTTTCAGTACATATTTAAATTGCGTGGATGGTTTAAATTGAAAATCATATATACTACATATATTTGGGAATCAAGTAAACTTAAAGTTTTATTTTGATTTGGGTTGCGGAAACCGAAAGGGAGTACATTGCTTAAACTATATCTTGTGGAAACCATACGGGAGTACGTTACTTGGTTAACATCCTAAAGATAAATTTACCAAGAGTTTATTTGAGTTCTAAATATTTGGAAAGAGTGATTGGATTCATCTATACACCGCTTTACATCAGCAATCATAAATTTTCATTCACTACAGGGCTTGGTTCAAATTTGGCTAATATCAACAAACAATCATTTTGAGTTTTTATATTACATAAGTGTTGTGTATTGGCTTGGTTGTTTGTTTTGTAATTATAGTTGATTGGTTTGGTTGAATGATTGGATGTTTGTGTGGTTAAGGATTAAATAAAGAAACTAAGTTCTTGAGTGCTTAACAAATTAAATAAACAAGTCATGAATTGGTTAAAAGAAATAAAAGAAGTTTAAGAATTCTGAAAAGGAATTAAAAGAAATTTTTTAAAAGCCAATTCACCCCCCCTCTTGGGAAGCTATTCCTAATTTCACTATGTATTACTGAGATTTTCCCCTAGATGTATAACTGTATATCATGAATGAATCCCGCATGATTCAGGTTGTGCAGCCCGTAGGCAAGACTTAACTCTGCCTAGCCTACCAGGCTAAGTCAAATATGACATAACTATGTACGATTGCCCACCCAACTTGGTCCACCCATCCTACTCCCTACAACACTTCTCAGGTCCACACTTAGTGGTTATCCTACTCTCCACTATACTTTGGGCTAATCGGACACCGACCCACACTTCCTGAATAGTGTGGTTGCTCTGTCAGCTATACACCAACCTAGTCCACCGACCCTACTACCCGCAACACTTCTTGGGTCGGCACCCAGGGGTTACATTATCTGATCTGGCTAGCTAGCTACAATACCGTGCTCATAACATATGTAAACCCTCCGGGTTCTATTACTATATAATACATTTCACATAATACTTCTATAAATAAATATTATTTTTTGATCTTTGAGTAAAATCTAACATATACGTACTTCTGTATAGAAACTTGTCATTTCATAATTTTTTAATATATCATCATATTAAAATTGATCACGGCATCTGCGCTGGCTAAATTATCACGACATCTGCGCCGACTGAATTATCTTCGCCTCTGAGCTGGCTATATTGTCAAAATGTATTGAAAATATCTTAATTGTTGTACTGATTATCATCTTTCTAAAACTATTATAAAATCATGCTTGTTCTGTGAAAACGTAAAACATTCTGACATGATATAAGTTTGCAGTAAAAGTATCTATACTCATGCCACACAAGTGAGTACTACTATATTATATTATCTGGCTTGGAAAAATATATTTTACCGAAAAAATTATATTAAATCTGAAATCAAGGTTTACTAAGTTTGACATCAGTATTCCTAAAAACTATACTAATAACATATATAAATTTCTAAATTAAATACTATATATTCAATAATAAATTTTCTAAAAAAATCTGACTTAGTCTATCCCCTTACCTATTTCCTGAAAATCCTTTTGAAAAAGAACCCTAATCACACCTACGGCACTCAGAACTCCAAACCCTGAAATTGCATTTATTCCCAGTTCAATCAAATCAAATCCCAGTATATTACCACCTAATTCATTTCTTGGGTTCACATATTCCAAATAACCACAAAACCCTAAAATAACTGACTTACCCTGATTTTAGAATGGTGCCTAAGAATCCCAAATCAACAATCCACTCCGGCTATCTTGCAAACCCAGGATCATCGTGGTAACTTATGATTGTCGAAATGTGGTAAAATGGAGCCAGAATTGAAAAGAGAAGGTGGGATGGCTGGAGGTAGAGAGAGAAAATGAGAGAGAAAACTAACTTCTTACCAAAAATTTGATTTTCAATCATATAAAGGAAGCTATCCACGTGGCTTCGTCGACGAGATACGTGGACTCGTTGACGAACTGAAGAAGGAAGTTCATTGACGAAACTAGTGAGTTCGTCAATGAACATTTTAGGGTCTGAAATTTTCCCCCTCTCGGTATCTCCTCTTCGACGAGATGCATGTATTTCATTGGCGAGACTTAGAAGGGCATTCATCGACGAAGACCCTGGGTTCGTTGACAAATTCCTGCTATTGCCCTTTTATCATTCCTTTCTCCTTCTTTTATTTCTCTCTCTTTTCTTTTCCTTTATTACTTTCATAAGTTAAATTTTTTCGGGTCTCTATAGCAAGTGTTAAATAACTATTTGGTTTTTTTCCGAGAAAACTAGTCGACCAAGAATGACCATCCTTCATTTGATCAGAATATAACCATCATACTTTTAAGACACTTATCAATTTCAATGAGCCATAAAAAGCTTGATTTTTTTTTTAATGCCCCATTGATTAAGATCCCTTTGTACCCGCTAAACCTTTCCCTGTAATGCGTGCACGAAAGAAAAACGAGCAAAATTTGACAAAGGGAATGATCTGAGAAAAGTGAGACAAGTCTGAAATGCATTTCATTCAATTCAAAACTCTAGATACTTCAAACAACAAGATTTTATTGGCCATTGTTCCTTACACATAACACTCACTTGATTCAACCTTTCACCTTCGCATTTAATTATGCTGCCATAGTTGATAATTAGTTGGCCTTCTAGACTCGCACGCTTACCTTTTTACTCCTGCAGCTTTTCCTTTCCCTTTACTGATGATTCGGCATGAGTATGCAACGAATTACTAGGTGTATTTTCATCAAAATACAACCATCCTGCATTTCTCAAAACTTGTACCTTATACTTGAGAGACCAAAATTTTTCAACTGAATGGCCTATTGCTCCAACATAATACTCACATCGAGCGTTTGGAACATACCACTTTGGATAAGGGGATTGTATCATCACTTCTGGTATTGGGACCACCAAGTGACTAGTCATCAATTTCGGGAGCAGTTCTGCATATGTCATCGGGATAGGCTAAATTTTCACTTTCTCCTTCCCCGCTAGAGGTATCCCTTCTATGTTTTGAACCTTCTACTATCTAAGAAGGAGCATAGTCATAGGGGAAACTTATTGGGGTCGTGCAACCAACTACACTACTTGATTGACTGTGGGTTTATAAGCAACGTTCTAATTTATCCCTTGAGTTGTGCTTCCCTGGCTGGGATACCTTTTGATCATCTGGGCTTCCTCTGCCATCCTTTTGTCGGCCCACTTTTTGGTTGGTCCAGAATTCGAATCCATGCCTTTGACTTTGCCCAACTTTATCGTCGTTTCTATCCTCTCTCTGATAGACACGACATCCATGAAGTTATGGCGGGTTTCCCCTAGGAGATTCCCAAAGTTTGGATCCTTTAACATATTCACGAACAAGGAGATTGCTTCCCTATCATCTACCGGATGGTTCACCTGAGTGGTCATATCTCTCCATCTACATGTGTATTCCCTAAATGTTTCGATGGGATTCTTTTCCATTACCTATAGGGCCATACGGTTTAGTGCCATTTATGTCACATGACGGTATTAAGCTGTAAAGGCATTAGCCAAATCCCTCTAAGTGCGGATTCGGGTTTGGTCCAATTGAATGTACCATTTAACAGTCGCTCCAGTTAAACTATTCTAAAAGTAATCCATCATTAGTTTTTCGTCATCTGAGTACACTGCCATCGCCTAACAGTACGACTGTAAATGGGTTCTAGGACACCGAGTTCCATCAAAATTTTCAAAGTCTAGGATCCTGAATTTCGGTGACAGAACTATCTTTGGCACCAGGAAAAGGTCTACTGGATCAACAAAACCAAATGCATTAGTTCTTTCAATGGCTTTCAGGCGCTCCTCGAATTCTTCACAGTAGCATTTGGTTTCAGATCGATTAACCTCCCCCTCTATAATAACCATCAGAGGCATTCTAGCTGCCAAAAACCCTGGTACTAGCACTGGCGCAGTAGGAATAAGCGAGGAGACTTTCAGAAGTGGTCCTGCTATGACAACAAACGGTGGTGCCAACGTTTGCTTATAAACCGAGGTGAAACCCAGAGCGTGTGTGGGGTCTAAATCAGCCTTGTCATCCTATATTTGTACCGTCTTTCCCTTGTTCATTAATAGCTCTAGGATCTAATTCACTTTATTGTTCATTTGTTCTTGCCCCTATTCTATGCCCAAGGCCTTGCTTTCTAACTTCTCAACCATGATCCTTACCTTCCTACTAGTGTTGTAAGGGTGGGTAGCAGTGGGTTCAAAGTTGGAATTCTGGATTTTAATTCAGCCTAATCTTATAGGAAATTGGAATGTGATTACTGGACCATTGGAGATGAAATCTCGTATTTGGATTATGTGTGAATTTATGCATGGATGCATGTAATGCAATTTAAATAATCACTTGGACAGGGTTTCGAGAAAAACCCTATCCATTAATGATCTTGGGAATGATCCATTTTTCTCTTGGTAGGGTACTTTGGGAGGTAAAGTTTGACCTTTTCATATATGAATTGGGCTTTTTCAAAATATTGGCCAAGTGATATGGATGCCTAAGTGGATGCAGAACATACAACACAACACAAAGCATTTTCCAAACATATGTACAACAAACGAATTAAAATATGGAGAAGGATGTGGCTTCTGTCCCAACCCCAATGGATAGGTCGGTATATGTGCGGGTTTCTCCAAGGCTCTACCCTAGGCAAGCGATTTTGGATAATTATGTGTGGTTTAGGCTCTAACTCCTATTGACAATAGGTTCCCAAACTGAACTTCAATCCTCCCCTGTAGGGCTCCAGACAAAGCCCACACTGATCGAAGTGGTTCGTGCATCCCCACAAGTCTTGCCACATGGGGACTGATACTATTACACTTCTGTCTAATCCAAGTAGGGAAATCTCGGGTATAAAGCATGTGCAAGTGTGTGAATTTCTCCAATTTTAACCTAATCCCTCTACCCCACATTCATCCACATGTTTATTCAAACAAAATGTTCACAAGTAATCTTAAGCTTAATAAAACAACAAAGGAAACAAAGCATCATGCTTATTCAAAGTATTTACAATCAATCATATGTTTAACGAAGTACTAATCACATGCTTATTCAAATAACCATGGAAACAATCAATGTAATCAAATATTAATACTATGTACAAAATACGGTGGAGTAATCAAAAAGGCTTGTTGAAATTGGAATAACTTTTCCAAGAGGGGGGTGAATTGGGATTTTAAAAATTTATTTCCCTTTTTAATACTTTTGTGTTATAACAATAATCAACACTCAACCACAATCACAAAATTGAATCATAGAAATCACAAACAAAACAAAATGATCAATCACTTAATAAAAGATCTGTAGTAATTTGAAAAGCTTGTTGAATTTGTATAAGTCCTGTTGTACAAATTTAACAAACAACCTTCTTCCCAATGTTCAGCTTTTAAATAAACTTTTAGTTTAATAAGTCAAGGATGATCAACCAACGTAGTCCTTTTTGGTTTCCACAATCAATGTTGATCAAACCAAAACAAATTAACTTCTGGTCTATTTAACAACCACACACTTAGAATTCAGAGTTTGAAATAGCATCCACGCAATTTATAAATTTTTCTGAAAAGTAAAGAGTAGGGAAGAAAGAAGAACACAAGATATTTCGAGGTTCGGCTTCAACACAGCCTACGTCCTCACCCTTGACAAAACCCCCAAAGGATTCACTATCACTGTTCCTTTACCAGGCAGAACAATACCAATTACAACACTCCTTGGTTGAGGCTAGAGCCCGCTTTCTCCAAACAATATCCCCTTATTTACTCCAACGATTCTACACTTGAACCTTCTATCAATCTGTTGCAAAGATTTAGATCAAGGCATACAAGAATTGCTCCTCAAGAGCTTATTAGTACAGATAAAAACTATATACTTCTATAAATTCACAAAATGAAACTCAAATTGAAGCTCTAGAGTTTTATCACCATAGGAATCTTTCAATAGATGAAAGAATTAGCAATTGAGGCATAATCTCAGTGCGACAATCAGCAGAACTTCTGAGAATTTCATGGATGTTGAGAGCAATGACGAGCTTTCAGAATTTTAGAGTGCTTGAGAGAGAGTTTGAGTGCTGATTTGAAATCTTGGTTTGTAAATAAATGCATCTTTAGGGTATTTATAGATGAGGAAAGGTTTCTTGCTTGTTCCCCAAGTTTACTTAGAGTAGGGTCCAAGTTTTAAAATAATTTGAGCTTCAAATAACTAAAATTTTAAAAATATGCCCGTTGAGAAATTTGAAATTTTCCGCAAGCCAGACGACTGTAGGATCTTTGGCAGTCATTTGTCCATGTATTTCGTGCATATTTTTAACGAACAGAAAGGTGGCAGTCGACTGTCCTTAGGGTGGCAGTTGTCTGTTGCCAAACAACTTAGTTTTAAAAACAACTCAGAATGGTGGCAGTCGGCTGGAAGAACACACACAGACGTCTCATTTGTCACTGGCAGTCGTCAGTCAAGAACTTGATAGTCATTTGTCAGGCTTCTGACGTCTGTTTAAAATCCTTTAAAAATATATCAGTCGTATATCACTAGATAGACAGTCGTCTGTCCAGCAGACATTCCTTCTTTTAAAAACATTTTAAACTCTCTTATTTATGCTTAGATATTCTTGAAATATAAACTTGTTTAACTTTGAAAAACATGTTCCAAGACTTTAAAACTTCAGGTGTCTAAGTGTGTCTTTACCTAATGAGCTTCAAAATGAAATTTCATACTTGAATCAATTTGAAGTACTTACAAATCTTTGCTTTGAAAACAAATTTGACATTTTCTTCTGGTGCTAGTCATGCTGGTCTATTACCCCTAAACATCCATCCCTTGGTGTACTTTTTGTAATCCATTCTCTTTAAAGTAGTGGAGGAGAATATGCTGTAATGGGTTGGCTTCACCAATTTGGAAGATGGAGTGAGGACTTGAAAATGAGCAAACACTAAGGAAAGAATGCCACCATATGGAAGCCCAATTCAAGGAGATTCGAGCTTCATTACCATCCATTTGAGTACAAGGCTAGCTAAATCCAATTTCTTTCCTTTTAATATGCACCATATAATGAAACAATCAAAGAAGGAGATGTGATCAAAGGATCCTGATCATGGAATTATATTATAAGCAATGATCTTATAAAGAATTTGTGCTTACAGATTGAGTTGTTTGCACTGTGGAGGGTTTCCAAAATATACGAGTTGATCGTTCATCACAAGAGGCAAAAATTCTAGTGGGGAAACACCCTGCTCCATTGTCCAGTGCTTTTCTATTGGATTGCACTCAAAATCTCCTTGCTTAATACAAAGTATTTTCCTTAATGAATGTGGAGTAAGTGTGATCTTTTGGCCAAATACTTCGGTGTCAAATCCAACATCTTTCTTTACCAAATTTGAGTAGAAAAGCTTAATTTGATCAGGGTAGTATCCCTTAACTTGGTGAAGAACAAACTTATCCCATCCAATATTTTTGAACAACTCAAGAATCTCAGGAAAATTTTCTTCAAAGAAAGAGATATCTAGCACCTTACAAAACATTGGATCGATTGTAGATATGTGATTTTGGTACAAAGCTTTTGCATGAGATGAAACTAACCATTTTTCAATTTCGTTGTTGCTGACAAGTCTTGAAGAAGAAGCTTTGTCCTTTTGTCCAACTGATTTGATTCGAGGCATTCTGATGAAGAAGTAGAAATTCGAGAAACCTTGGATGTGAAGGATGTAGGGTTTTGATGGAGTGACATTAGGAAGAGGTTTGGACAAAAGAAACTTCGAAGAGAATGAAGAGAAACTGGTTTAGAGAAGAGGAAACAAATGGACAGGCATCTAGGGGTTTTAAAAAGAGTGATTTATATGGTAAATGGACGTGAACCGCCACGAGATAGTCGTCTGTCACCAAGTTGATAGTCGTATGTCAACTGTCTTTCCAAATAGACAGTAGCCTTTCAGGCACCTGCCTGGTGTCTGGCAGTCGTCTTTCCTGAATAAATTCTTTTCTCTCTTTAATTAACCTCTTGTATATGTAACATTCCTAATTCCCATCGGATAAATACAAATTAATCTTCAGCTAGTGGTTTTGTCAATATATCAGCTAATTAATCGTGAGTGTTAACAAATTCAAGAACTATTTCTTTCTTATTCACATTATCTCTTAAAAAATGATGACGTAAGTCAATATATTTGGTTCTTGAATGTGATACTGGATTCTTTGAAATATTTATAGCGCTTGTATTATCACACTTTATGAGAATTGTTTGATACTGAATTTTGAAGTATCTTAATTGTTGTTTCATATAAAAAGTTTGAGCACAACAGCTCCCAGCTGCTATGTATTCTGCTTCAGCTGTAGACAATGCTACGGAATTTTGTTTCTTTGAGAACCAAGAAACTAGTGAGTGTCCTAGAAATGACAAGTCCCACTAGTGCTCTTTATATCTATTTTGCATCCTGCATAATCCGCATATGAATAACTTATCATTTCGAAATCAGTTCCCTTTGGATACCATAAACCTAGATCAAGTGTGGCTAGTAAATATCTAAGGATTCATTTAAATGTGATTTGGTGTGATTCCTTAGGAGCTGATTGAAACCTAGCACACAGACATACACTAAACATGATATTCGGTCTACTTGCTGTTAAATAAAGTAAACTACCTATCATTCCTCGGTAATGCTTGGTATCTACTTGTTTTCCTTTTTCATCCTTGTCAAGACTTGTTGAGGTGCTCATGGGAGCTCCTATGGGTTTGCTTTCCTTCATATCAAACTTTTTCAACATGTCTTTGATATATTTAGTTTGATTTATGAATGTTCCATTTTTAGCTTGTTTGGTTTGTAACCCTAGGAAGTAATTTAATTCTCCCATCATGCTCATTTCAAACTCTCTTTGCATAGTTGTAGCAAATTCGTTACATAAATCTTCATGAGTTGCTCCAAATATGATATCATCAACATAAATTTGTACTATAAGCTTATCATTTATTTTTTATTTTTATAAATAAAATGTTATCTATCTTTCCACTTGAAAAATTGTTTTGGAGTAGGAACTTGCTTGGTCTATCATACCAAGCTCTATGAGCTTGTTTCAATTCATATAAGGCTTTAGTTAGCTTGAATACATGATTTGGGTTTTTAGAGTCTTCAAATCCTAGAGGTTGTTTAACGTAAAATTCTTCATTTATATAACCATTTAGGAATGCACTTTTTACATCCATTTGGTATAATTTAAAGTCTTTATTGGTTGCAAAGGCAAGAAGTATCCTTATAACTTCCATTCTTGCTACGGGAGTAAAAGTTTCTTCATAATCAATACCTTCTTCTTGATTATAACCTTGTGCTACTAGCCTAACTTTATTTCTTACAACTACCCCATTTTCATCCTTTTTATTTCCAAGCACCCATTTGGTTCCTATGATTGATTTATCTTTGGGTTCAGGTATAAGTTTCCATACTTGACTTCTTTCAAATTGATTTAGTTCCTCCTGCATAGCTATGATCCAAGAATCATCTTTTAAGGCTTCTTCTATATTCTTGGTTTCATCTTGAGACAAAAAAGCATAATGGTTACAAATATTTTTTAATGAGGCTCTAGTGATTATTCCTTTCGATGGTTCACCAAGAATTTGGTCTTTTGGGTGACTTTTAGCATATCTCCATTCTTTAGGTAGTTCTAGATTTTCTATGGTGTTTTCATTTGAAGCTTCATTATTATTATTTTCTTTTATTTCAAGATCTTCTACTTTTTGTGAGATATCTTCTTTTTCATCATTCTTAACTTTATTGTCATAATTATCAAATGTTATGTGTACTGATTCAATAATAGTAAGAGTTCTTTTATTATAAACCCTACAAGCTTTACTATTTGTAGAATAACCTAACAAGATGCCCTCATCAGATTTTGCATCGAACTTTCCTATATCATCTTTAATATTAAGAATAAAGCATTTACACCCAAATACATGAAAGTTGGAAATATTGGGTTTTCTACCTTTCCATAATTCATACAGTGTTTTGTCTATACTTGATCTTATGGATACTCTATTTATAATGTAACAAGTTGTATTCACAGCTTCTGCCCAAAAGTATTTAGGTAGAATATTTTCATTTAACATGATTATTGTCATTTCTTGGATGGTTTCATTTTTTGTTTCTACAACTCCATTTTGTTGTGGAGTCCTAGGTGCTGAAAAATTATGGTTTATTCCAAATTCATTGCATAATTTATCAACATCTTTGTTTTAAACCTTGATCACTTCTAAAATTAGTTACACTATAGCCTTTTTCATTTTATAATTTCTTGCATAAGGTGATTAGCATATCACAAGCTTCGTCTTTGTTTGCTAAGAATAATACCCAAGTAAATCTTGAATAGTTATCTACTATTACAAAAGCATATTGTTTGCCTCCTAAGCTTAAGGTTCTAGTTTGACCAAATAAGTTTAGGTGCAAGAGTTTTAGGGCTCTTTTATTAGATATGTATTTTTTCTTTTTGAAGCTTGTTTTGACTTGCTTTCCCTTTTGACATGCATCACACACCTTGTCTTTTATGAATTTAGTATTTGGTAATCCTTTTACAAGATTTTTCTTAGATAATTTGGATAAAAGATCCATACTACCATGTCCTAGTTTCCTATGCCAAAGCCAACTCATTTCATTCATTGCAGCTAAACAAGTCACATTTTGATTTATTAAGTTCTCGAGGTTTATACAGTATACATTATTTATCCTACGAGCTACAAAAAAGGTTTTATTGTTCTTGGGGTTTTGAATAACACATTTTTCTTTCTTAAAAGTTATTTCGAGCCCTTTGTCACTTAATTGGCTTATGCTTAAAAGATCGTGTTTTAATCTCCAATAGCACATTATCAATGGTAAGAGAAGGTTGTTTACCTATTTTCCCAATGCCAATAATTTTACCTTTGGCATTGTCGCTGAAGGTGACGTATCCCCCATCCTTTTGTTTTAATGTGGTGAACTTGGTTCTATCACCGATCATGTGCCTTGAACACCCACTGTCCAAGTACTATTTATCCGTTGGAGGTGTAGTCTTAAAACGTACCTACAATGAGGGATTCATTGTATTAGTCTTTGGAACCCAAATTCTCTTAACTTTCTTTGAATTGTTTTTAGTTCCATTATTTACTTTCCATTCACCTTGTACTTTGACATATTTTCTTTTTAGTGGGCAATTGAACATTACATGACCCTTAGTCTTGTACATGTAGCAAGTGGTGTGTTCATGTTTATTGTTTGAAGAAGTACTAACATAGTGCTTGGCTTCTTTGACAAAATATCTCATGTATAATTTTTTATTCCTTTTGTTTGTTTTTCCATTATAACCTATCCCTTCTTTGTTTCCATTTAGTCTTTGTTGTCCAATCATGTTTTCAAAATTTTCATTTGCTGGTAAAGTTATATATAATTTTCTCTTTATACTCTACTGATTTTTTAAGTTCGATCATCTCTAACTCCTTTTTATTTAAATCATCTTCTTTAATTTTTCCAATCTCTTCAGTAATTTCTTTTATTTCATCTTCTAATTTTTCAATACAAGAATCTTTCTCTTTTTCACTGGTTTTAGATGTTTCAAGTTACTTCATTAATTCTTTATTTTGATCTTTCAAAGTTATATTTCTCTTGGAAATTTTTATAAATTTCTTTTGTAAAAAAAACAACTCAGCTTGTAATTCCTTATAGGAAGGCATGTTATCGCTAGACTCATCACAAGACTCAGTGTAGGATTCTGTTGAGGAATAATAGGAATTTACCTCTTCGTTATTCACCATGAAGCATATATTTGTCATCTCTTGTCCACTTGACTCGTTTTCCGTCTCGCTGGAGCTCGAATCATTCCAAGTGGCCTTCATATCTTCTTTCTTTTTCTTCTTGTCTTTCTTGAGTAATGGGCAGTCCATCTTGATATGCCTTGGTTTCTTGCAATGAGAGCATATAGGAGGTTCATTTTTACTTTTATTTTCTTTTTTATTTGTCTCTCCTTTTTTAGGTTTTTTATTAAACTTTCTAGGAAACCACTTATTTTTCCTATAGAATTTGCCTAATCTTTTAGTGATGAATGCTAATTCATCCTAATCTAAGTCGCTTGATTCACTTTCCTATTCACTTGAACTATTACTAAAAGCTTTTAATGCAATGGACCTTTTATGATTGGGTTCAAGATTTCTTTCCTTTAAGGCCATTTCATAGGCAAGTAGTGAGCCTTTAAGTTCATCTAGAGAGGTGGTCTTAAGGTTTCTACCTTCCGTGATAGCAGTAGCCTTTGGATCCCGTATAGAGGGAAGGCCTCTTAGAATTTAAAAATCATTTCATACGTAGTATAAGTCTTTCCTAAGGCATATAAGGAGTTGATTATATGGGAAAATCCGGTATACATACTTTAGATTGTTTCATCCGAATTCACTTTAAATGCTTTGTTGGCCTCACAAGGCTTAAAATCTTGTTATCTTGTTTTGATGCTAACAAAAAAGTGGAATTTAATGTATTTGTGTGAATAATGTTATTTCAGGGCTCATATATGAGAAAGTAAGGTCAAAGTGCTCACAAGGATCAAATGATGCTTAAAAGAGTCAAAGCATGGATTTAAAGATGATATAAACCTTGAAGAATATGAGGACATGAATGAGTTGTTGAAAGCCAAGGAATATTAAAGTCAAAAGAGCCAAAGAAAGGCAAAGTGGGAAAGCTCAAAGAATATGAAAGCTTGAAGAAAAGATGGACTCAATCCAAGGACAAAGCATGAAGACTCAAGAACCTAGAATGAGAAAAGTCTTAGAAGTCTTTATGTAAGTACTTTAATGTTTAAATATCGTTTGAAATATTATGAAACTTTTAGGTTAACTTCTTGGACCTAGATACCTTTTAAAATACTTGGAAAATAATTTTATAAAGTCAAAAGATATTTCAGAAAGGTTAAAATTATTTTTGGAATGAAAAGCACCAAAAGGAGGTTTTTCCAAATGCTGTCAGTTTTTATACATCCGAATTGAGGTGCATTTTTCACTATCAAAACCTCTTTATTTTAAGAAGTGTTCAACATTAAAGTTGTATGATTTTCTCTTAGCTTTCTTTTGACACTAATAACACCTAATACAGAAAAAGTTATGAGCAAAATATTGAAGTGGGGTCACAGCTATTAGCCAATTGAACACTGTTCACAGGAAGAACTTCAGCTGACTGAACAGCAGACAGAGCCACTTCAGACGACCGAAGTGTAACTTCAGACATTTGAAGAATAACTTCAGATGACTAAAGATTAAGTTCAGTCATATGAATATTTTTTTTTTGAATTTTCTAAAGAGACAGAACCTCCTCAGATGACTGAACTCGAAAGTTCAGTCATCTGAACACTGTTAACGGACAAAAATTTCTAAAATTTTATTTTTTAAATATTATTTGCTTGGGCTCCAAACTTTATAAAAACTTGGAAAACACTACAAGGAAACTTTAGTAACATGGAAACAAGTCTAATTGCCTATAAATACATGGTTTTCCGAATCAAAACTCAACCATGAATTGAAAAATCTATTTTAGAAGTTGAAAGCACTATTGTTCTTCCAAAGCTCTCTTGTTCACTCATTGCAAATCTCGTAAAAATCTCCGTCTCACTCTCTTTTTCCTTATTCTTTATTTTCAGTGCATATCTAAATTGTGTGGATGGTTTAAATTTGAAAATCATATAAACTACGTATATTTGGAAATCAAAAAAACTTAAGGTTTAATTTTGATTTGGGTTGCGGAAACCGAATGGGAGTACGTTGGTTGAACCATTTTTTGCAGAAACCATACGAGAGTACGTTACTTGGTTAAACACCCAAAGATAAATTAATTGAGAGTTTATTTGGATTCTGAATATTTGGAAATAGTGATTGGATGATGCATTGAATATTGTATTAAAGGAACAAATTCATATATAGAGGGCTTCATTCAAATTCATATTAACAACAAGGCTACACACAAGTTGAGAATTCTTATGATTGTTTGGTTTGATCATCATGGTAAATTAATTGGTTTGGTTGAAAAGTTGATTACTTGTTTGGTTAAGCAATAAGTGTTGTGGTTGAAGATTGAATGTTTACTTAGTTCTTGTTTGATTGAAAAAATAGATAAACAAGTAAAAGAATTGGTTAAATATTAAAAGAATTTATGGACTTTAAAAAGAACTAAAAAGAAATTTTTAAAAGCCAATTCACCCCCCCCCCCTTGGGAAGCTATTCCTAATTTCAATTTATATCAGAGAGGGGTTATAGTAAATCTTAACAAGTAACTATATAAAGATCCTAATGGCTCACACAGGCGTAGATCCCTTTGGAGAGGGACAATCTTCAATTAGGCCTCCTATCTTTTGTGGTTTGATCTACATGGTTTGGAAAAAGAGAATGCAAATCTATCTCCAAACGATGAATTGGAAAGTATGGGAAGTTGTTATAGATGGAGATCAAATTCCCACTAAGATAGTAGATGGAAAACAAATCCCAAAAGAGAAGAAAGATATGACCGATCAAGATTATAAAATGCTCCAAACAAATTCAAGTGCTATAAATGCTTTATATTGTGCCTTGGATGCTAATGAATTTAATAGAGTAATGGCCTGCAAATCAGCTAAGGAGATATGGGATAAGCTAGAAGTAACATATGAAGGAACAATGGATGTTAGGGATAATAGGGTTGATATGCTTACAAGTGAATATGAAGCATTTAGAATGAACCCGGATGAATCCATATCCAGCATGTATACTAGGTTCACTCATATAATAAATTCCCTAAATGTCTTAGGAAAAACTTACACTACTTATGAGATGATAAGAAAAATTCTAAGAGGCCTTCCCTCCATGTGGGAACCAAAGGCTACTGCTATCACGGAAGGTAGAAATCTGAAAAACACATCTTTAGATGAGCTTATAGGTTCTCTCCTCACATAAAAAATGACAACGAATGAAAAGAGTGGGAAAACCAAAGCCCAAGAAACAATAGCCTTCAAAGCCTCAAAAGAAAACTCTAGTAGTGAAGAGATGGATGAAGATGAAGCAGCCTTTATATCTATAAAACTAGAAAAAATCCTTAAAAGGAGAAACAAATTCAAAAGAAGAAACCAAGACTCCAAATCAGATGAAAAAGATATTGGTACCAAGAAATCTAAAGATAAAAACCCTACTTGCTATAATTGCCATAAAATTGGACATATAAAATCAAAACGCCCACTATTAAAGAAAGAGTCTAAAAATAAAAATAAGAAGGCCATGAAAGCCACTACTTGGGATAGTACAAGTAGTTCGGAAAATGAACAAGTGACCAAGAGGTTGCCTACACGTGCTTTATGGCATGGGATAACGAAGAAAGCTCCTCAACTAAATCTTCAAATAATTCTTGTAGTGATAAATCAAATGATTAGGGTATGCTATCTTATGATGAACTTCAAAATGATTTATTCAAAGTACATAAGATGCTGATCAAAGCAAATAAACAAAATACTTCATTGAAGAATAAAAATGAAAGTATAATGAAAGAATTAGAATCCCTTAGAAATGGTGAAAGAGAAAATAAAATAGAAAAGGATTTAAGGATCAAGAAAATAGAACATAAGTATGAATCAGCAATGAAAGAAATGGAAACCAAAAATCTTGCTAAAAAAGAAAACAACTTGAAAATCGAGAAACTAGAAAGCAAGAATGAACAAATGATAGAAGACCTTCGATCCCTATCCTCTACGATATATGAGAAAGATATGTATATTTCTATATTAGAGGATAGAATAAGAAAATTACCTCTAGAGCTAGAGAAATCATTAAAGAAGGTTGATAACAAGAAAGACAAAGTTAAATGATCTCAAGAATCAAATCAAAGATAAGGATAAAATTATTTACAACTTTGCAAAAGGAAAATCTTGCGAAGATGATTGGCTTAGAAAGAATGTCATTAAACAAAGAAGACATTGGTTTTAATGGAGTTGAAAATAAAATAAAAAAAAGTTTGTACATGGGATATTTCTTAAAAGGATCCAAAGACTATGCAAACACGTCTTCTAATGCCTACACTAACACCATATGCTATCAATATAAGAAAAAGGGGCATATAAAATTTGAATGTCCATTTAAGAGAAAAGGTGTTAAAACAAAACAAGTATGGAAGATAAAAGAAACATCTCTTGACAAATCAACTGGACTCAAGAAGGTATGGGTACCAAAAGTGAAATAATAACTTCATACAAACATAAAGAAAATAACATTGTTGGTTCAAAATCATAGGATGATTCTTTACAAGGCTTAAATTAATAAAATATTAAAAATATCAAATTAAGCTTATTACTTAAGTACCTTGATTAAGAAGAAGATATTTGAGAATGAAAGCCTACATGCCTATATGATAAGCTTCCTGCTTATGTGATGTGCTGATATGCTATATTGCAAACTTGAGTATGATTATGAAGCTAAATCTTGATATAAGAAAAATAGAGTTTGAGCATGAGATTATTGAGCATGAGCATGAATCTTGTTATAAAATTAATTTTTGACTATGCATGCTAATAATGAATCAAGTGGCTAATTTTGTCTTGTGCTGCTCTTTATATTGATATCCATGAGCTATGAATGATATTTTTGATATCCATGAACTATGCATGATATGATATTAGTTTTGGTATCTATAAAGTATTTTTGATATCACAATTTGAAAGGCTCAATTGGTATCACAAATTAATATTTAAGAATGACAAGCAAAATTGAACTCATATGATATTGATGATGTTAACATGATATTGGTGTTCAATGATTGTGTTCATGAGAACATACAGGATATGAATCAATATATGAAGCATGGATAATAAACTTAAAAGCATAATTGGTATCAAATATAAATGTATTAAATTGAGGGGGAGTATTATGACTTATTGCTTGTATTATGGTTATTCCCCAATTATTAAATTGAAATCATGGAATAAATAATCGGTATCATGAATTATTATGCATGCTGAAGCTTAAAGTACTATACTTTTTATGATTGCTCATAGCCTTAGTACCTAAAGTCTTACTTTTTTTTTATTGATGTCAAAAGGGGGAGAAGTTTTAGGAAGCAAAAATTGAGCATGATATTAAAATTTTATGAGCATGATATATATATATATATATATATATATATATATATATATATATATATATCAAACGGGAGGATAAGTACTTGATGCTGATTAATATTAAAGCTTGATAATGTGATTTTGATATATGAGCATGATACGTGAAAATATTTTTGAAAATGACCTTGAGATTGTAAAAATTGTTAAGATGATGCTTATTGAAAGGGGGAGCCTTTTTAAGGCTTACTCAAATTTTTGCTCCTTATTTGTCATCATAAAAAAGGGGGAGATTGTTGGCCTTACAAGGTTTAAAATCTTGTTATCTTGTTTTGATGCTAACAAACAAGTGAAATTTAACGTATTTGTGTGAGTAATATTAATTCAGGGCTCATATATGAGAAAGTAAGGTCAAAGTGCTCACAAGGATCAAATGAAGTTTAAAAGAGTCAAAACATAGATTTAAAGATGATATATTAAACCTTGAAGAATATGAGGACATGAATGAGTTGTTGAAAGCCAATGAATATTAAAGTCAAAAGAGCCAAAGAAAGACAAAGTGAGAAAGCCCAAAGAATATGAAAGCTTGAAGAAAAGATGGACTCAATCCAAGGATAAAGCATGAAGACTCAAGAACCTAGAATGAGAAAAGTCTTAGAAGTCTTTATATAAGTACTTTAATGTTTAAATATTGTTTGAAATATTATGAAGCTCTTAGGTTAACTTCTTAGACCTAGATACCTTTTAAAATACTTGGAAAATATTTTTATAAGGTCAATAGATATTTCAAAAAGGTTAAAATTATTTTTGGAATGAAAAGCACCAAAAAGAGGTTTTTCCAAAGGATGTTAGTTTTTATACATCCGCATTGAGGTGCATTTTTCACTATACAAACTTCTTTATTTTAAGAAGTATTCAACATGAAAGTTGTTGTATTTTATCTTAGCTTTCCTTTTACAATAAGAACACCTAATTTGGAGTTATACAGAAAAAGTTATTTGCAAACGATTGAAGTGGGGTCACATCTGTCAGCCAATTGAACACTGTTCACGGGAGGAACTTCAGCTGACTGAACAGCAGACAGAGCCACTTTAGATGACCAAAGTGCAACTTCACAAGTCTGTAGAATAACTTCAGATGACTGAAGATTAAGTTCAGTCATCTGAAGATTTTTTGCTGAATTTTCTAAAGAGGCAGAACCTCCTCAAACGACTGAACCCGAAAGTTCAGTCATCTTAACACTATTAATGGGCAGAAATTTCAAAAAATTTATTTTTTAAATATTATTTTCTTGGGCTCCAAACTTTATAAAAACTTGGGAAACACTCCAAGGAAACTTCAGCAATATGGAAATAAGTCTAATTGCCTATAAATACATGGTTTTCTAAATCAAAACTCAACCATGAATTGAAAAATCTGTTTTAGAAGCTGAAAGCACTCTTGTTCTTCCAAAGCTCTCTTGTTCACTCATTGCAAATCTCTTTTGCTGAGATATTCTTAAGTTCTAATCCTCATCTAAGAAGGATATTGGTGAATTCTACACTTAAGCTTCATTATATTTCATATTGATATTTTACATTGAAGTATATAGTGTTGAACTTGTACTAACTTGCTCTTTGTGAGAGTATATTTGTACGCACATTATATCTTGTTTCTTGTAGTTCTCTGACATTCCAAGGATTGTTTGGATTGTTGGCTAAGCAAGGGGATATTACTTAGAGAGGCAGGCTCTAGCCTAAAAGAGTAACCGAACGAGGGGACATCGTTTGGAGAGGCGGGCTCTAGCCTAGTGAAAGTGTGTTTGAGCGTGGGGTATCGCTTGTAAAGGTTTTGTTCCACCCGTCAACGGAACAAGTTTAGTGAATCCTTTGGTGGTTTTGCCAAGGGCGAGGACGTAGGCTGGGTATAAGCTGAACCTCATAAAAATCTCCGTCTCACTCTCTCTTCCCTATTCTTTATTTTCAATGCATATTTAAATTTCATGAATGGTCTAAATTTGAAAATCATATAAACTACGTATATTTGGAAATCAAACAAACTTAAGGTTTAATTTTGATTTGCGTTGCGGAAACCGAAAGGGAGTACGTTGGTTGAACCATTTTTTACGGAAACCATACGGGAGTACGTTACTTGGTTAAACACCCAAAGATAAATTAATTGAGAGTTTAAGAGAGAGAGAGAGAGAGAGAGAGAGAGAGAGAGAGAGAGAGAGAGAGAGAGAGAGAGAGAGAGAGTGAGAGAGTGAGAGAGAGAGAGAGAGAATTAAGGCAAAACAATGAAAATTGGGCTTGAAAACATTTATTTTGATTTTATGATTTTTCTAAGTGCAAAACAATTTATTGTTGCAAAAATAATTTGTGTGAAATTTTTTTGTATTTTTCTTGATTTTTATGATTTTTAACATTTTTTACAAATTTGAAATCATGCACATAATACGGAAACAAGTAGGAAAACAAGTCAAATTTTTTCTTTTATTTTCCTAAAGATTTTTTCTGAATTTTTTGTGATTTTTCTAAATTTTTTTATGAATTTTTGGGGATTTTCTTGAATTTTTTAAGCCTTTAAACAATGATAATTAACAAAATCGAGAAATTCAGTTTGGGGAGGCGAACCGGTCAAAATTTGACTGGTCTAGGGGAAACCCGTTTAATGCCTAGTCAGGGCCAACACGTGTCATTTGGCGAGTGGGCGAGAGCGTGTGGGTTAGATCTATGACATGGCTCAATCTCGAGTGTCCATCAAGCGTCAGAGATCGAATGACTTCAGAGCAGCCTTGCATCCGAATGAGTGATCCACGTGTCAAAGAGCGAATGGACAAGTAGTTGTTGATGCTGACTACTCATGCGGCAATCCAGACCGTGGATGCTAAGCGATGATCCAATGACTATGGAGTGGCTGCGTAAGGCATTGCAATGAAAGGAAGGCAGGGCGCCACGTGTTGGTCTACGGTCAAATGGGTGGAATAACGAGACTAACTTCTACCAAGGTGATCTTGGCCATTAATGGGAGAGCGTGATCCAATGGGAGAGATTTGATCAACGCGGATGGCTGACATGGCTTCATCCTGAACGTGAATAACAAGCATGAATTCAACGACTCAAAGAGAGCCATGCGGTTTTCCAATCTGACAGGCGGTGAGATGCCACGTGCCTGAATCCTGGGGTCCTGGGGCATCTAATACTTAAACCAAAAAAAACAATTTCTGTTCCATTTTCACTCTCTCGTTCTCAAGCAACTGTCTTTGTTGCAAAACCCTAATCCGAAAACCCTAATTCTCTACAACCGCCTCTCATTTTCACCCATCAATCTCCTCTCTCTTCTTTTGTCTTTTTAAGTTCTTTCGATCTCAATTCCCTAATATTCTTCAAAATCTCTCTCTTCTTTCTCGAATTTGAAAATCTAACTTCGCACAATTTCCCTCTCGAGCCTTTGTGGTCTGGTCTGAACCGTCACGAAGTCCTTCGGTGTAACTCATGAGGGGTGGTGAACACCCAGGGGGTGTTTTGAAGGAGTAGGTCAACGTGGACTTTGGGGAAGACCTCTTCAGATTTTGAATATATTCCCTACAAAGATAAGTTTGATTTAATTTATTTCTCTTAATTCTCTCTCCTTTTTATTTTTATTTTTTTCTCTTATGATTGCCCGTGTGTGATCTATGTGTGAGTGTTGAATGTGTTTGATGTTGTTTCTGATTCTGTGATCAAATGTTGAGGATCCAAACCTAATTGATAAGTCTCGGTAGTCTAGTTAGGGTATTGGGTTAGGTTTCAAAATCGAAGGTTGAAGGTTTCAAGTCTTGGATTGGTGCTTGAGTTTCATGTCACTAAGTTAGGGTTTGGTTGTAGGATCAGTGGTGATGGCAAGTTAACTCACATAAGTCAAACCAGGGTGAGTTGTGGACTCAGGTAAACTTGAGAGAGTCACGTGACTTTAGTCACTTGTGGGTTGAGGGGTGTGGGAATCAATTTGGGCTTCAAGTGACATCAAAAATGGGCTATGGGCCAGTTTGAAAACAGGACTTGGGCCAGGTGTTTAAAAACTTATTAGGCTTTAATCAGTATTTTTCCAAAGGGCTTCGGGTTTTATTTAAAGCTGAAATGGGTTTGGTTTAGTCAAAACTGGGCCGGGGTAAATTTTCAAAACAAATGGGCTGGCTTAGTTTTAAAAGAAGTGGGTTAGGTTAAATTTAGAAATAGGCTTAAGTAAAATTTTCAAAAATAGACCTAGGGTGAAATTTTGAAAGGAGGAGACCTAGGGTTGCTTTAAAAAGCTAAGTTTTGGACTAGGCCCAGGTTTAATGGGCTCTCACTTTAAAAATCAAAACCCAAGCCTAGAGGTTTTTTTAGAAATGGGCTAAGTTAGTGTGTGAGTTCAGTTTGGATCAGAAGATCCAGACCATCATTCGGGTAAGGGGTTTAGGATTGAGGAATTTAGATCTTGGCTAAGGTCTCAGGTTCAAGTAGTGTGTTCGGGTCTGAGCTCAGGTTCAAGAACCTGAGAGAAGGGGGTACCTACACTCACAGATGCATAGAGTCTAGAACAATTTAAGCATTCTAAATTAGAAAAGAGGAAAGGGAATTGAGTTTACCTTAGGCCTATCACTCGTCTAGTCGTCTTTTCCAGCTTCTGTATCTGTATTTGTCTGGAAGTCTTGTTGGGTAATATGTTGCTTTTGTTTTCTTACGAACAGAAACCCTAGGGTATCTATTCCTTGCTCTCTCTAAGTTTCTCCGCTTCTATATTTGAATTGTGCAAACATACCCTCTCAAAAACTCCCCATTTAGCAAAGCTTTCTTTTCTCCATTTTTTTTTTCTCAATTTCTACAGAGCTTCTCCCCCTCTTTCTAATTTCTCTCAATTTCTGCAGGGTGTTCTCTGATGCTCTCTCCCATATCTCCCTTACCACAGTGAGACTCCCTATTGGGAGTCTGAGGGATCGATTTGGCACCAAAATTCCTCTTCCAACATGGATGGTTTTAACAGAATTCCCTTCTAGCAGGGAATATTTCTTTAACCTACTCATCCTTGCACACGTGAATTTCAAAATTTTTTTTTATTTATCCTCTAATAGTTTGATTCTCTTTTTGATGCGTAGGAGGGCTCGGGAGATGCTTTGAGGTGGCACTTAGAGATTGGGGAACCTAGAATTTTCCCTTTTGTTTTCTTTTTGGTTTTTTTTTTTTTTTTTTTGTATGCTGATGTACCCCCACGTCCCTTGTACCACAACCATTATTTGTAACCTGTAACATTCTTTTTTTTTGGTATTTCATTTTTTGTATTATTATTTTTTGTTTTTTTGTATTTTGGCAACACCATTCTGTACCCTATATAACTTGGCCACATGCCCTTCTCCTTGAATAATTGTGACCTCATGCATGGTCTTAATTCTGTCCCATAATCTTTTAACCAAACTTTCCTAAAAGAGTCATCTGATAATAAAATGACCTTTTTGACTCAATCACAACATCTGGTTTTGAAAAAGACTAAATAAAAAGATTCAATTTCCCAAATTTAAAGGACTTAATTTCATATTTAAAAGCTTATTTCAAAATTTCTGAAGGACTCAAATTAGGACTAAGATTAGAGATTAATGAACTCAATTTTCAAAAATGAAAAGAAATAAAGGACTCAAATCAAAAGAACATAAAGAAGTCCATTTGGAAAACAAAGGATTTTCAAAACCTAGACTAAAAAAGATTAATTTTTGCAATTACGGGATCAATTAAGATTAACAAAACTATGCTCAAAATAAAAAGGACTCGTCATTTCTCCTAGAATATCGGGACTCTAATTTGAAAAAAAAAAAAAACAACCAATGCTTGATCGGACATAAAGTTAGCTTTGTTATGCCGGGTCTTTTAGGGAAATGGCTTGATTAAAATTGGGGTGTCGACAATGCTTTCACTTATTTGAATTTACCTCTCCCTTGCATTGACCTAGTTTTTTATTTGGTGAGTACGTATCTTGGAGATGCTTTGGATTATTCCCTGGCACATGGGTGCAGCTCGAACCCTCTTCAGATTTCCTTTTTTTATATTTCTTTGTGTTTTCCCTGTATTTCCCTTGTATTTTGCAATGTTTTTGTTACAATGTATTTCACAATGTATTCTCCATGTTTTTCCTTGTATCTTTTGACCCTTTACCATATCCTATTGGGCATGTGCCCCTTTAAAAAAAATATGAATCTTTCTTTTGATAGGCACATAAATGATTTAACATTGGACTCAAAGTAAATAAAAATCAATGGTAATTAAAAAAAAGGAACAAGGACTGATTTTTTAAACGAGAAGTTCACTAATACAATTTTCAAATGACCAAGATTTAATTTACACGAACCCTTTAACTAAATTCCAACAATGTGGTAAGTATTTGGTTAATAACACAGACTCAGCTATACTTATGGATTTGACTCCAAACCTGAAAAGTAAAATAATCATAGCAAAAAGACCTATGGGCTTAGTTGGAAAATAAAAAGATGATTCATGGGCCTAAAAATATGACTACCAACTCAAAATATGGTGTTAAAAACTATGGACTTTATAGAACCTATAGACTTAACAAGATGATTACCAACTCAGGGTGTCACGTAAAGAATTAGGGTGTGATACCTTGTGGAAGGAAGTCTTAAAAGGATTAGATGTCACTACCTATATCAACAAGGTACACCTTTCTTTTTAGGAGCCTTCGTAAAAGAACTCCATAGTTAAGCATGCTTGGCTTGGAGTAATCTTGAGATGGATGACCTTCTGGGAAGTTTTCTCGAGAAGTGTGTGAGTGAGGACAAAACACACTGAAAAGGACACGTGTTGGTCTATGAGGCCAATCATTAGTCCGATAAGGCCTGCCCCCTATTGTCTAGTCTAGGTAGAGGAAAAGAAATGTAGTGCTCTCTGACAGACCCAGGTTGGGGCGTTACAAAATGGTATTAGAGCGATTACCCAACCGGAAGTGTGATGAGATTCACATCGCCTGAGTTTGGAAATGTGTGGGTTCACAACGAGGATGTTGGATTCTGTGAGGGAGAATGTGATAACCCATGGAAGAAAGACTTAAAAGGATTAGATGTTACTATCCATATCAACAATGTGCACCTTTCTTTTCGAGAGTCTTCCCATAAGAACTCCACGGTTAAATGTGCTTGGCTTGGAGTAATCTTGGGATGGGTGACCTTCTGGAAAGTTTTCTCAAGAAGTGTGTGAGTGAGGAAAAAACACACTAAAAAGGACACGTGTTGGTCTGTGGGGTCCATCATTAGTCTTATAAGGTCCGTCCCCTTATTGTCAAGTCTAGGTAAAGGAGGAGAGATGCAGTGCTCCCTGACCGACCCTGGTTGGGGCATTACATAGAAACTTAATATGAACGAACAACTGCACACTTGGATCATGGATTGAACTCATGTGACTAGGACTCTCACTTAGATGCGATCTTCTTTTCAACCTTAAGACTCTAATGACTATTTAAAATGAGTATCTTAAAATCTCATTGACCTAATCATGGATTGAACTCATGTGACTAAGACTCTCACCTAGATGCAATCTTGTTTTCAACCTTGAGACTCTAATGACGGTTCAAAACGGGTCTTTTAAAATCTCATTAACCTTATGCACATAGCCCATTGGGTCGACTTGGTAAAAATTAGGGTGTCTATAGTATGCAAATGATTCTTGTCCCCCAATGGCAACCTATAAAAGGAAAGACGACCAAATCCATAATTATAATTATAGGCGATGGTTCAGCTATGCCCATAGGAAAATTATGAGTGAATGGTAGTAGAGGCTTTTATAGGTGTTTTGATTGTGAATCTTGAACTATTGGACATGTTTTTTCGCATATTATCTGTCGCAATGTCTCAGACCCGCCAGAAACCACTCTAGCAAATAGGTGCGACTGCAAATTGGGAAAAATGGATGAGTGATTTCAAACATGTGATTTTCGTGGAAAACATGGTGTATGGAGTCGCCACTAACCTTTTGAAGTGCAATTAGAACACTTGATTGCTACCCCGTTAGGGGTAGAATCGATATGCGTTACCAGAGTTGGGCTCGGGAGTACAGTTACACGAGGGGAACGTATTAGCACCCCCTACATGCCCATTCTTACGAACGGTACCAAATTAATCAAAAATTGTCCCAAAATAAATTTAACAAGCCTTTCAAAATTATTCCCTTTCAAAAATCAAAGAAAATGCACAAAATAGATACCATATAGATATTCCCTTAGAGCCAGGGGAATCCAATACTCCGAAAAGTCCATGCCCTTTGTTGCAATCATTGGGGTAGGAAAATCGAGAAAATAGTTTATGAAAATACACTCCCGGGGTTTTGAAATCTATATAGAAGTTTCTAAGTGAAAAGTAATATTCCAGGAGGTTTTTGGAATTTGTTCGGCATGGAAATGATTTTCAGGGGCCTAAAAAATATTTGTGATTTTTCTAAGTGTGAAAACATTTTTTGTGATTTTTTGTGGTTTTTCAATATTCTTCCCAAACTTCAAAATAGCACAAATAAAATTAAGACAAAAACCATGAAAGTCAAAGTCTAAAAATATTTTTTGGATTTTTCTAAAATTTTTTGAATTTTTATGAATTTTCTAAATATTTAAATGATAATAAACAAGTGAAATGGAGAAAATTGGCGTGTACCGATTTGGGAGGTGAACCGGTGAAACATTGACCGGCACGGGAGAAAACCAATTTAAGGTCTTGGTTGAGACCAAATCAACATGCGGTGTCTACGGGGTGCATGTGTTAGCGTGTGTTTTTTAGTGTGTGCATGGAATGTGTGTTAATGCGTGTGCATGGATTGTGTGTGAGTGTGTGAATGTAGACATGCATGAATGAAAGTGTACGTGTGTGGGTGTGTACGTACATGTGCATGCATGCATGTGTGTGTGTGTAAGAATTAGAATGCGTGGATGTCGACATGCATGAATGAAAGAGCTCGTGTGTGAGTGTATTCATGCATGTGCATGCATATGTGTGCATGAGTGTTAGAATACATGCATGAATGAAAGTTTACTTGTGTGAATGTGTCCATGCATGTGCATTCATGTGTGTGCATAAGTGTTAGAATACATGCATGAATGGAAGTGTACTTGTGCGAATGTGTCCATGCATGTGTGTGCACAAGTATTAGAATACATGCATGAATGAAAGTGTACTTGTTTGAATCTGTCCATGCATGTGTGTGCACAAGTATTAGAATACATGCATGAATGAAAGTGTACTTGTGCGAGTGTGTTCATGCATGTGCATGCATGTGTGTGCATAAGTGTTAGAATGCATGCATGAATGAAAGTGTACTTGTGTGAGTGTGTCCATGCATGTGTGTGTGCATAAAAGCATGAAAGTGCTTATGAATGTATGTATGAATTATTTTCAAACTGACTTAAAATATTTTAGGATTTTTCTCTTATTTTTCTTTATTTTTTTGCATTTTTCTGAATTTTTATGAATGTTTATGGATTATTTGAAGCTTGAAAGAAATTATTTAAAATAAAATAAAAGAAAACCTGATAAGAACCAGTTTGAGCAGGGGGGGCAGGACTGGTCAGACTTTGACCGGTTTGGAGAAAAACCGGTTTAAGGCTTCGTCAGGGTCCAAAAGTGCCACGTGGTGAGGCTAGATTGGTGCTAAGCACACGGATGAGACCAATGACACAGCGTCATCGTGGCCGTTCATGGGGTGCGGATCCAATGACGAGTATGTGGCACAATGGGCACGGGTTGTTGAAGTAGTGCCATCCTGAGCGTCAACACAGGCGGTGATCTGACGGTTCGTGCCAAACCATCATGCAATAATGGGATAAGGGACAAAGGTGCCACGTGGCGACGGGCGAGTGAGCCATGTTGAATGCCTATGATAGACCTCGGGGAGATGCATCATGAGCATGCGTGTAGGGAAACGGTCACCACATGGCATCTGGCGAGAGGAGGAATGACTTGACATTTAAGGCTGCCTGACATGAGGAGAATCTTGGCCGTAGATGCACTGTCGAGGTCCGACAATGGGATTTGCCTAATGCATATCTCCTATCGTGGCGTGATTTCGTCCATCCAATGGGAAGATGATCCGATGGCTCAGGGAAGAGGTTTATGGGATTCTAAACACATTGATGATGATAGTGACACATCTGCCACGTGTTGCTCGAAGGGTGGATCATGATCAATGCATCTGACATGGATGATCTTGTCCATTGAAGTCTCGTAGGGATCAAACGGTGGTGGATCTGAGGTGAACCCAGAGCTAACATGTGTCGTCACATGAACGGAAACACGCTGACCCTCATGAGTGCTCCTGACACAGATTGATCTTGGCCATTGAAGGAAGCCAAAGATCCAATGGTTATCAGGGAGATGCGCACACGGCTTGATCTAACAGGTCAATCTTCGCCACGTGCTTAGATCCAGCGACCTCAGGGTAACTCAAATAAAAACTAGAAAATTTTCTCGTTTTCATTTTTACTCTCTCGCATTCACAGATACTCTCTTTCCTTTCCTCACTTTTTCCTCCTTCTCAATTCTTCCTCTTCTATTCCCTTCTTCTCTACAAATCTGACTCAAGAACCCTAGGGTTTTTGAGATTTGCTTCTCATCTCTTACCCGTTGTCTTTCCCTTTGTATCCCCTACTCCTTCCTGAACCTTACCTATTTCCTCTCCAATCTGAGTCTTCTAGAAACCCTAGCTCTCCAAGATTCCTTCGAAACCCTAAAAAAAGAAGGAAAAACCCTAATCTCTCTTATCTCTGAGACCTACAACTCTCTTCCCTTGTTTAAACCTGAGAAACTCACTGAACCCCTCAGATCACCAACTCGCTAATTTCTCTCTCTGTTCATTGCAAAACCCAAACCAGAAGCCCTGGCTATTTCTCTTCCCAGTTTTAAAAGGTCTATGGCCTCTTTCATCATTGCGAGACAAGCTTGAGGATCCGAGCTCCCCCTAAGCTCGAATAGGTTTGAGATCTGAAGGGTAAGGGTTCTCCTGACTCTCGAAGAAAGTCAATCAGATAAGCACATCTTCCTTTCTTATTATTTTTTTGTTTATTTCTTGTTCATTTGGTTTGGGTATGGTCTGTGAATGATATTATCTTGGCTTTGGTGATTTGAGATACTGGTCGTTCCTGTAATGTCTTGTGTGTGAATTTATTGAGGTTAGGGTTCGGTTGCAGGGTCAAAGATGAAGATGAGTCAAATCGTCTTCATCTCAGTGAGTAGCATTGGGTTGACTCGTACAAGTCAACCCGGTGGGTTACGCGACCTTGGGTGAGTTCGAGTGAGCTTAGACACGGGTGGGATTGGGTTAGCATGTGTTGGCCTTGATTTTATGGTTGGGCCCTTGTCAGTGTTTTTCAAATGGGCTTGTGGTTTCTTTAAAATGGGGCTGGCCCAATTTTAATTTTAAAACGGGCTTCGAGTCAAACTTTAAAAATGGGCGTCAAGTTAAAATTTTTTTTAAAAAAATGGGCCTCGGGTTATGACTTCCAAAAATGGGCCTCAGGTTAAGCTTTCAAAACAGGGTCGGCCCAACTCAATTTTTAAACAACATGGCCATCCCAATCCAGATTTAGAAATAGGGCCGGTTGAATTTTAAAAGGTAAGCCCACATGAATTTTTAAAATGGGTCGGCCTGCATGGTTTTTTAAAATAAAGCCCAAAGGACTTTTAAAAACATGCCAGTCCAGAGGGATTTTGAAACCGAACCAACTAAAGCACGGGGGATTTAAGAGGGAGTCTGGGTACGAATTTCAACTGGACCTGGGTTGGGTCCAGATTCAGTGATCCGAACCCGAACATAGGTTCGAGTTTGAGCTCAGATTTAAGAGCCTAAAAACAAAAGGAGTACCTGCATTGCAAGTTATTCCGCTAATTGAAATGAATTAGAATGAGGGCAATGGATTTTGCTTTTACCTTCATTTCTTTTCCTCCTTTAATCTTCCCTGCTTCCCCTCTCCTTTATTTACCTGCCTGAATTTCTGGTGGGGAATCGGCACCTCAGTTCTGGACACCGGACTCGGAATAGGATGACACCTCGGGGTGTCCTCTATATTCTGAATAGTGTGGTGTGCTCGGAATGCAACCTCGACCGCCCTACGGACTATAGAGCTTTCTGAATTTAGTGACCCTCTCTCTAACTCTCTAGTTTGTACAAGTTTCTTCCTAGTTCTATAGAATTGTTGTACTACTTTTTTCTTTCTAAATTGGCAGAACCTCCCCTTTCTTCTTAATTTCCACAGTGTACTCCTATGCTTTTTCTCCCCCGTCCCCTTGTTATAGTGTCGAGCTCCCTATTTATAGGGCGCTCAAGGTTCTTTTGGCGCCAAAATCGGTTGCTAGAATTTCCATAACTGAACGTCAGAGAGAATATTTACTTTTACAAGTGTCATTCTTTGTTATTTTCTACTTTTCATTTCTAAATTCTCTTCTAACCCCCTAATTCTTTCTAGTGCGTAGGGAATTGCTCATGTGGCAATTCAGGATTCATAGGCTTTCTTGGGGGCTTCCAAGTAGCAGTCTTGGATTGGAGGGCTAGGTATCTCAATTATTATTTTTATTTTGAAATTTTCTTATGGTTTGCTAACCCATTCTTATTCCTTTTTCCGTGCGCAGTGTGCTTGGGGGAGATCTAGGTGTCAAACATGGACTTACAAGCTTTTGGGGCACCCAAGTGGCACATCGAGACTGGCGGACATGGCATCAAACTCACCTTTTTATTTTTATGTTTTGTAATTTCCATTTTTATTGTGATGTGTGTAGCCCTAGTTTGTATGTATTTATCATTTAACTTTTCTGTGTCTTGAAACTTTATTTCATCTTGCACAATTGCCCTTTTGTATGTTTTCATCCCCACACGTGTATGTGCACACACGCACTCTCAACTGACCTATGCCCCCTTAGGTCACTAATCCCCAGTGTTGACAAATTTTGACCAAACATGTTGACCAATTTTTACCAATTGAATTGGTCAACTTTGACCAAGCAATTTGACAAATTTTTACCCAACAAGCACTTTTAATAATGTAATAACCCAAAAAAAATGTGTAGAATAATAATAATGGTCATTTAGTTAGTATCAAAATGAAAGTGTTTTAGGATCCTTAATTCCATGTTTGATGTCTAAGAAATACCTTGTCTAAGCGAGTGCTCAGAGACCATTGCGGTTCAGTCGCTCTCTGGAGGTCGGCCTCATCAAAATGGAATTTCATAAGATAAACAGGGTAGACACTGTTTGTATACGTAAATAAGTACATAAAATAATATTTTGACTGACATAATTTGTAGAAATATATGATAAAATAATAATGATATACGTATCCAATGTGGGGCCCACAAGATCGTGTGGGGCCCACATGGGTCCTGAAGCCATGTGGGGCCCATATGAGCCCTGCAGCCGTGTGGGGGTCCACATGAGTCTCGAAACTGTGTAGGGCTCATAAAACCGTATGAGGACTATAGGAGTTATGTAGGACCCACTTGGGTCTCAAAGTTGTATGGGCCCACAAGACCATGTGGGGCCCATATGAATTTTTGAAATTCGAATTTAATTCTTTTTCAAAAAAATTATTAAAACATAGTTTAAAAAAAATAATAATGATTTTAAAAAATATTTCTTTTAATTAATTAATTAAATGGGAGTGTCGACAAGCACTCCCATTTCCCCCACATGATCCCCATCCCTGTCCTATACTTAACACATATCTAGCCCATCCCATGCTCATTCTTTAATTTTAAAAAAAATTATAATTTCACCCCTTTCACCACACTTTAACAAATTCCATTTTCTTCACCAAAATTTTCCTATAAATAGGAAGCTATCAATCTTCATTTTTCACAAAAAAAATTTTAAAGGAAGAGAAAGATTAGTGAGTGAAAGAATTAGTGGTGGAGAGAGAATTTTTATTATAAGTAAATTCTCATTCACCTACTCTTTCTGATCTCATTTTTTAGAGATATTCATTATGTTTGTAGCATAAGGTAAAGGAAGAGATAAGTAAATTTGATTATGCTATATTTTTATTTAAAATTTTTACCCGAATTTATTTGTAAGTAAATATGATTATGTTAGATTTTTATTTAAAATTTATACTTGAATTCGTTTGTAAGTAATTTTCAATTATGTTAATTAGTTTCATAAAATTATCCTGAGTGTATTTTTTCGCATATTTAATTATACTAGTTTTATCTTTAATAGACTTGCATTTATTTTTTGGTTAAGAAATGTTCTAATCCACTCGGGTAATTTTCAGCATTTCTTTCTATATATATATATTAACACAAAAAAATGTGTGGCATGAGTTTATTTCTACATCGCATGTTTCATGAAAATATGAGTAAAGATGATATTTTCACTATATTATTTTAAATTTCATAAATTATAATAAGATGGTTTTAAAACCCTTTATGGCAAAGGAAGTTCAAAGTTACAGAGGCTCAATACCGCAGCTTAAAGTTTGAACAGATCAGAGTGCACCCACACAGTTTACAGAGTGGTTATATATGGTAGTGGATTTCTCCTGAGTGCACATCTGGTTCTAGACCAGGACTTAATAAGGAAAATCTCACTTAATGATTATGTACGTTAATTTAGTTTGGTCGGCCAGCGAGCTAAGTCCAGTATTCAGATCGCACAACCCAGTCATAGGAGTAAACTTGACTTACGGCTAATAGGCCTAAGGGTAATTTTTACAATATATGTTTATACATATTTAATTACGTGTGTAGAGTTATTAATGATTTGAAGGAAAAATATATATTTATATGAAAATGGTCATCCTTGTGCCTAAATGATGATCTAAAGGAAACGTATAAGGAAAAGTGTATATATATGTATATAATTAAATATTTTTACAGTTTTAAAGTTAAAAGTTTAATTTAACAGTCGTAATATATGGTTATTAAATTTTACTGTTATAGTTTATGGTAAAAGTTTTATGTAGAAATTTTGAAATTTACATTTATTTTTGGAGCGTTTTTGAAGTTATAGTATTAAATATTATTTTACGAAATTTTAAAAGCTCATTTTGGCCACACACTAATAATAATCTTATTTACTTACTAAGCGACGTCTCACCCCAATCATATTTTACATTTCAGATAACTCTAAAGGGCATATTGGAAATCAAACATCGCAAGCATGCGAGTGGGGATAGAAAAGTAAAGAGTGATTAGAAATATTAGTATGATGTCATATGATTATGCATTGTATAATTTTTCTTCTTTTGGAATAAATGATTGAAATATGGTTAATTAGCGCTCTGATTTAATAATAATTGAGTTTATTTACTTCCACTGTAAATCAATGGTAAAAAGTAAATATCCCAAATCCTTCGGGGTTGGGATATTACATTTGGTATCAGAGCAATATGTTATAGGTTTTGTAGATTTTAAGAAATAATTTTATTAGAGCATCGGCATAAACCATGATGTGGGTAAGATCGGGTAAACTAGGATGTTTTTCTTTTGCCTATAACTTTGATTAAAATTTAAAGATAAGGTTATGATTTCAAAATAACTCTAGTCCTTTCCCTCAAAATGGACCCAAAAAACAACAACACGAGTGTTGAAGGAAACGAAAATAATATGGGGACTTGCAATGGAGAAGACATCAATGCTACTACAGTGTTGCGTGATATGGCACAAGTTATGGCGGAATTTCTGCGGAACTCCAAGGAACGGAATGGTCCACCAACCTATGAAGGTTGTACGGTTGAACAGTTCAATCGAATGCACCCTCTGACTTTTGAGGGAAAAGCTGATCCAACTGCTGCAGAAGATTGGATGCAATCGATGGAAGAAATACTACGAGTCTTTCATTGCACGGACAAACAAAAGGTGTTATATGCTGCCTATAAAATGACTACTGAGGCTAAACGCTGGTGGAACTCGAAAAAGTTACTCCTATAGGAAGGACCAAATCCAACAATCCTTACATGGGAGCGTTTTAAGGAAGTCTTCTTTGATCGATTTTTCCCTAAAACAACCAGAGATGCTAAGGCCAAGGAGTTTTTTGAGTTAAAATAGGGAAATATGAATGTACAACAATATGGAGCAAAATTCATTGAATTATCCCTATTTGCATAATATTTGGCTTCGGACGAATCAAAGAAAGCTCGAAATTTTGAAGAAAGCTTGAACTCAAGGATTTATGAAATGGTAACAATATTTGAGCTCAAAGACTTCTCCAAGTTGGTAAACAAAGCAACGAAGGCAGAAGAAAGTCTGCAACGGAGTACGAAAATATCCGACTAGAGAAAGAAGCTCATGCCATAAGGGTTTCACTCTGGTATAAATTAAGGACCTTGGAAAAGGAGCAACAACAATGCGAGGCAAGGGCAAACAGTGAGAAATCCAAACAATGCACAAAGCACCCCTTGTCCAAAATGCCACAAAATACGTGGGGGTGAGTGTCGGGCCAAATTAGGGGTGTGTTATCGGTGTAGTAAACCTAGTCACATGCAATGAGAATGCCCACAAAACAACTCCTACAATCCAAATCAACTAAGTGGAGGCAACCAAACACTTCGAAACAATAATCAACAAAACACCGCTTAGGCGCGTGTCTATGCCCTCACTCTAGGAGATGTAGAAAATAATGATTATGTGGTGACAGGTATTATTCCTATATTCTCCAAGAAAGTAGTAGTATTATTTGATTCTAGAGCCACACACTCCTTTATATCTACAGCTTATGTTAAAATATGTGGGGTAGAGACTCAGCCATTAGAAACTAAGTTATCTGTGGTTCCACCAATGGAAACCTCGATAGTATATATAAAAATACTTAAAGGTTACCTAATTTGTGTTGAGGAAAGAATACTACCAGCTAATTTGGTAGTATTTAGTATGCACGTGTTTGATGTAATTCTTGGGATGGACTAGCTAACTTCTAGCTATGCTAGTATAAATTGCTATAATAAGGAGGTGGTGTTTAGACCTCCTTGAGAGCAAGAATACAAGTTCAATGGAACTCATGTATGCCTTCACCACAAATATTGTTTGCTATCCAGGCAAAGAGATTACTCTTGAATGGATGTCAGGGGTACCTAGCATGCGTGGTGGAGACACCAAGGGAAGAATTAAAGCTTGAGGATATCCCAATAGTAAGGAAATTCTCGGATGTATTCCCTAAGGATTTACCTGGGCTACCTCTTGACCACGAAATCGAGTTTGTTATCGACCTACTACCAGGGACGACACTGATATCCAAAGCTCCATACAGAATGGCACCGGTAGAATTGAAAGAACTAAGGGAATAATTACAAGAGTTGTTGGACAAAGGATTCATCAGACCCAGTGTGTAGTGACCTGAAGAATTATGGTATTTAAATAATAAAGAGGGAGAAGAAAAGGAAATTAAAAGGGGGCACAACAGGTCCTCGTCGACGAACGCTTCGCGTTCTTCAACGACGTGACATATTGGGCTTGTCGATGAGGGTGCGCTTCGTTGACAAGAAAATATCGAGAGGCCATTTTGCACAGCTCTAAATTTCATCAATGAAGGGGAGCACTCGTCGAAGAATTCTCTTCTTGACCTCATCAACAAGGTGACATGGCTCGTCGACAAAGGCCAATGTATAAATAAGCAAAAACTTCATTTTTGGTCGAATTTTTATGCGTAGACTCCCTTCTCTCTCTCCTTTTTCGGTTTCCCATCCTTCTCACTTATAAACTAAGCTAATCATTTTATGAAAATATATGTATAATCTTACAGCATTTGGTTTCAGGAAAATAAATATATATATGCTTTATGTTTGGGAAAATACTGTTATAAATTATTATATGTTTTAAATATACATAATACCCATTCTGTGTGCCATGAGTAGAATTTAATATGAACTACTATTTTCTGGGAAAATGTTAAATGATATAGAATTTTATAATGATATATGGCGTATGGGCCGTGATTGAGCCGACGTACGGGCCGAGCCTCTTATTTGATATGTCATGCGGAGTACAGGCCATGATTGAGCCGGCGTACGAGTCGAGCCTCTTATTTGATATGTGATACGGCGTACGGGCCACGATTGAGCCTGCGTACAGGCCGAGCCTCTTATTGATATGTGATACGGCGTACTGGTCGTGATTAATAAAATATGAAATGTTGGCGTACGGGCCGATGATTTTCACATTATATATGAAATGTGATATGATGATATTGAATTGACAATTATTATTATGGAATAGCAATGTATCACAATTTGGAATATGTTATATGTTATCAGAACCTAGTTGGCTTGGTTTAGGCCTGCACTTGCACAATACCATGGCTATGTATTCATAATCATTATGATATTGTGTTATCGTTGCCATATGGGGCAGCGTGAGGATGGATAGTTAACCTGGTGTACGGACTAGGTCTGGCATTCCCATCGTACTTATAGACATTTTTTTTTACTTGACAGTGGTTAGCCACCCATTGTGAGGTCCCGCCTTCAGGCCACACAACCCAGTCATGTGGGCGTAAGACATGACACCAGCTAGCTAACCTACCAGGGTGGTTTTGTATTATTATTATATGAGATGAATTGTGCTTATGGAAAATCAATATTTTCTGCTATGCTATGATTATATATGTTTTTCCCATAAATGATATAGACAGTTTAACTAAATATGCTTATATATGCTTGTATGTATAACATGAAAATACTCATGTTGCCACACAATGGTAGTAGTTTATTTACCTTACTAAGGGGTGTCTCACCCCAAATTATATGAACATTTCAAGAGCTCCAAATAGGAGAGCGGATAAGGCTCTGCATAGGTAGTTATAGTTGATTTTCCCTTTCTGAAGGGTAAGTGTTTTGACAGGGTCAAATGGATTTTGGACGACGACCCTAGGACTAATTTTTGATCGTTTTGGAATGTATATAATGAATATAGTCACTCTGGTATTGTGTGGAATGACATTATGGTATGTATATAATACTATGTTTCCTGCTGCTTAGGCTTCCATATGGTATCTTTAATGTATCCCTATTACCTACGGGTTCAGGATGATTTTGATCTATTCAGTTTATTATATTGATTTTGTTGTTGCAAAAAAAAAAAAAGAATAAATAAGGAGTAAAATAAGCAGGTCGTTACATAGTGTGTCACCATGGGGAGCACCGGTACTATTCGTTAAAAAGAAGGACAAATCGATGAGAATGTGTATTGATTATCAGGAAATAAATAAAGTAACAAGTAAGAACAAGTACCCAATACCTCACATAGATGACTTGTTTGATCAACTCCAAGGAACACAAGTCTTCTCTAAAATTGACCTCCGATCAAGGTACCATCAAGTGAAAATCAAATCAGAAGATGTTCCAAAGACTGCATTCTGAACGAGATATGGTCACTATGAATTCTTAGTCATTCCATTTGGACTGACCAATGCTCCTTCTGCATTTATGGACCTTATGAACAGGGTTTTTCATGAATATCTAGATCAATTTGTGGCGGTCTTCATTTATGGTATTTTGATTTATTCAAAAAGCCCTCAAGAACATGAGAACCATTTGAGGCTATCACTCAAAGTACTAAGAGAAAAGAAACTATATGCCAAACTTAAGAAATGTGAATTCTGACTAGAAAGAGTTGCATTCTTAGGGCACGTGATATCTAAGGATGGTATTTCTGTGGACCCAAGTAAAATAGAGGCAGTAATGGATTGGGCGAGATCGAAGAATATTCATGAGACTAGGAGTTTCTTAGGTTTGACAGGATATTATCATCGATTTATGGAAGGGTTTTCTAGCATATTTGGTCCTCTAACGAGGTTGACAAGAAAGAATGTGAAGTATGAGTGGACTAATGAATGTGAGCAAAGCTTTCAAGAATTAAAGCAATGACTCATCACTGCACTCATCACTGCCCCAGTGCTAACAATTCCATTAGGAGAAGATGGTTTTATAATTTACAGTGATGCATCTCGAAAAGGGCTCGGGTGTGTATTAATGCAATAGGGGAAGGTCATTGCATATGCTTCTTGACAACTCAAGGAGTACGAGAAGAATTATCCAACACACGATTTGGAACTAGCAGCTATGGTATACGCACTAAAGATCTGGAGACACTATCTATACGGTGAAAGGTGTGAGATTTTCACAGACCATAAAAGTCTCAAGTACTTCTTCACGTAAAAGGAATTAAACATGAGATAGAGAATATGGTTAGAATTAATCAAAGATTATGATTGCACCATCAACTACCACCCGGGAAAAGCCAATGTGGTAGCAGATGCATTAAGTCGAAAGTGATTGAATGCATCAGTCTCAGCAATGGTGACCCAACATAAAATCATTATGGACCTAGAAAGATTTGGTGTGGAAATAGTGGAGGGAAATCATCAAGCTCACATTGCTAATCTAATAATCCAATAGACCTTACTAGAAAAGATTAAGGCTGCATAGATGGAAGATGAAGAGCTAGTGAAGATTATGGGTAAGGTACAAAGTGGATTGAAGGGAGACTTTAACATCTCTGACGATGGAGTTTTGAGATTCCAAACTAGATTGTGTACACCCAATGACAAAGATATCAAAAGAACAATCTTGGAAGAAGCTTATCGATCTCTTTATACAGTGCATCAGGGAAGCACGAAGATGTATTGAGACTTGAGAGAGTCCTTTTGGTGGAATGACATGAAAAGGGAGATTGCACAATTCGTGGAACAGTGTCTTACTTGTCAGCAAGTAAAGGCTAAACATCAGAGACTAGTAGGACCACTGCAACAACTCCATATTCCTGAGTGGAAATGGGAGCAAATCTCTATGGATTTTGTAATTGGGCTACCTCCAACACTCCATGGACAGAATGCCATTTGGGTGGTTGTTAATCATCTAACAAAGACAGCTCACTTTATTCCGATCAAAGTTAACTACTCTATGACCAAGCTTGCAGAGTTGTATGTTCAAGAGATAGTTAGACTACATGGCGTTCCCATGTCTATCGTAACAGATCGAGTTCCACAATTCACATCACAATTCTTGAAGAGTTTGCAAATAGCCTTGGGATCACAACTTACTTTCAGCACGAAATTTCATCCTCAAACTAATGGAAAATCGGAGAGAACCATTCATATATTGGAGAATACGTTGAGAGCTAGTGTACTGGATTTCAAAAGAAGTTGGATTTAGTATTTTCCGGTAGTTGGGTTCACCTATAACAACAGTTATCAGTCCAGCATAGAGATGGCACCATATAAAGCGTTATATGGTCGAAAGTGTCGATCCACATTATATTGGGATGAGGTTGGTGAACGATGACTTTTAGGACCCGAGATTATACAAAGGACCTATGAGAAAATTAAGCTTATCCGGGACAAAATATAAACCGCTCAAAGTCGGCAAAGGAGCTATGTGAATACTCATCGGCATGAGTTAGAGTTTGAAGTGGGGGATAATATATTTTTAAAAGTCGCTCCAATGAAAATAATCATGAGGTTTGGGAAAAAGGGCAAACTAAGCCCTAGGTATATTCAACCATTCGAGGTATTGGAGAAGATTGGTCCAGTCATTTACAGAATTTCCCTACCTCCTGCACTATCAAGAATTCATGATGTATTCCATGTCTTAATGTTAAAGAAGTACGTTTTAGACCCTTCTCATGTGATAAGTTATGAGTCATTAAAAGTTAGTGACACTCTATCATATGACGAAGCACCAATCTAGATTTTAGACAAGAAGGATGAGGAGTTACGCGTGAAAAAGATTTCTTTGGTAAAAGTGCTCTAGCACAACCATGACATTAAGGAAGCATCATGGTAATAAGAAGTAGAATTACGCTAGAAATACCCATATCTTTTCGATGATAGCAGGATCAGATAAAAGCACAACATTATACAAGGTACTAATTTTAATTCTAATAAATTTCGAGGACAAATTTTTAATAAGGTGGGGAGGATGTAATAACCAAAAAAAAAAATGTGTAGAATAATAATAATGGTCATTTAGTTAGTATCAAAATGAAAGTGTTTATCTGTTAGGATCCTTGAATCCATGTTTGATGCCTAAGAAAGACCTTGTCTAAGCAAGTGCTTAGAAACCATTGCAGCTCAGTCTCTCCCTAGAGGTCGGCTTGGTCAAAATGAAATTTCATAGGATAAACAGGGTAGACACTGTTTGTATACGTAAATAAATACATAAAATAATGTTTTTACTGACATAATTTGTAGAAACATATGATAAAATAATAATAATATAGCTATCCTATGCGGAGCCCACAAGACTGTGTGGAACCCACATGAGTCCCGAAGCCGTGTGGGGGTCCACATAAGTCTCGAAGTTGTGTAGGGCTCATAAAATCGTATGAGGACTATGGGAGTGACATAGGACCTACTTGGGTCTCAAAGTTGTGTGTACCCATAAGACCATATGGGGCCCACATGAATTTTTGAAATTCGAATTTAATTCTTTTTCAAAAAAAAAAAAAACTAAAACATAGCTTAAAATAATAATAATAATAATAATAATAATAATAATAATAATAATGATAATAATAATGATTTTAAAAATAATTTTTTTAATTAATTAAGTAAATTAATTAAATGGGAGTGTCGGCAAGCACCCCCATTTCTCCCACATGATCCTCATCCCCATCTCATACTTAACTCATTCCTAGCCCATCTCATGTCCATTCTTTAATTTTAAAAAAATTATAATTTCACTCCTCTCACAACACTTTTATTAATTCCATTTTCTTCCCCAAAATTTTTCTATAAATAGTAAGCTACCAACCTTCATTTAACACAAAAAATTTTCAGAGGAAGAGAAGGATTAGTGAGTGAAAGAATTAGTGGTGGAGGGTGAATTTTTGTTATAAGTAAATTCTCACTCACTCACTCTTTTCAATCTCATTTTTTAGAGATATTCATTGTGTTCGTAGCACAAGGTAAAGGAAGAGGTAAGTAAATTCGATTATGTTAGATTTTTATTTAAAATTTTTACCCGAGTTTATTTGTAAGTAAATTTGATTATGTTAGATTTTTTTTTTAAATTTATACCTGAATTTATTTGTAAGTAAATTTTGATTATGCTAATTAATTTCATAAAATTCTCCTGAGTTTATTTTTACGCATATTTAATTATATCAGTTTTATCTTTAATATACTTGCATTTATTTTTGGGTTAAGAAATGTTCTAATCCACTTGGGTAATTTTCAGCATTTCTTTCTGTAAATATAAATAAATAAATAAATATATATTTAACACAAAAATTGTATGGCATGAGTTTATTTCTACGTTGCATGTTTCATAAAAATATGAATAAAGATGAGATTTTCACGATATTATTTTAAATTGCATAAATTATAATAAGATGGTTTTAAAACCCCTTATGGTAAAGGAAGTTCAAAGTTACAGATGCTCAGTACTGCAGCTTAAAGTTTAAACGGATCAGCGTGCACCCACACTATTTATAGAGTGGTTATATATGGTAGTAGATTTCTCCTGAATGCATACCTGATTCCGGACCAGGACTTAACAAAGAAAATCTCACGTAGTGATTATGTACGTTGATTTAGTTTGGTCGATCAGCCAGTTAAGTCTAGTCTTTGGAGCGCACAACCCAGTCATTGAGGTAAACATGACTTACAGCTAATAAGCCTAAGGGTGGTTTTTACAATATATATTTATACATATTTAATTACTTGTACAGACTTATTGATGCTTTGAAGGAAAAGTATATATTTATATGAAAAGGGTTATTCTTGTGCTTAAATGATGATCTAAAGGAAACGTATAAGGAAAAGTATATATATATAATTAAAAATTTTTACAGTTTAAAGTTAAAAGTTTAATTTAACAGTCACAATATATGATTATTAAATTTTACAATTATAGTTGATGGTAAAAGTTTTGTGTAGAAATTTTGAAATTTACATTTAGTTTAGAAGCAGTTTTAAAGTTATAGTATTAAATATTATTTTACGAAATTTTAAAAGCTCATTTTGGCCACACACTAATAATAATCTTACTTACTGAGCGACGTCTCACCCCAATCATAATTTACATTTCAGATAACTCTGAAGGGCATATTGGAAATCAAACATAGCAAGCATACGGGTGGGGATAGAAAAATAAAGTGTTGACTCTACGATTCCAATCCGGTTTTGATAATGACAATTCACTTGGTATTTGATGTGTGCATTAAGTTTGTGCACATGACTTATATTAAGCATGCATGGAAGGATAACGAGTCATTGAAGCCTTAAAGGAAAGCATACATTTCTTGGCAAGATCCATGGAACTCAAAGAGTATGAGAATCAAGATGCAAGCAGCAAAGTTCAAACACATCTTGGGAATGGATACTTAGACATCATGTATTTATATTTTTGTATGATTTAATTTGAGGCTCAACATATGCCTTAGAATGACTTTAGGACTCATGCATTTCATGAACACCATTAGGGGATATTCATAGACTTAGAAAATGTCAAAACCCTAGAAAATGTTTTTATAAAAAAACAAAGAAAGAAAGCAAAATAAATTTTTGAACTGGAAAGTAAATATGCAAAAATTGGAGACTTCGGTTGACTAAAATTTAAGTTCGGTTGACTGAAGAATTTCCTCAGACGTCTGAAGAATAAGCTCAGTCGTCTGAAGATTTTTGGGTAAAAAACAAAAACTGGAAGAAGCACCTCAGATGATTAAACCTTGACCTCGGTCGTCTGACCCTTGACCTCGGTTGTCTGACCCTGTGTCCAGGTTATTTTTTTTCGAAGGATAAAAAGGACTTCGGTCATCTGGGCCCTTCACCTCAGTTGTATAAACTTGCTGGAAAGATTAAAAATTTAATTTTTATTATGTAAACACGCGAGCTATCTTTTGATCTAACGGTTGAGATCAATTCTAAGGGTAAGCCACTATATATATTGAATATCTAAACCCTAGTATGTAAGCTAAACACAAGAAGATCAACGTAAAGTAAAGAACACATCATGTTGAAAAGAAAACTAAGATACTTGAGCTGATTGCTGTACGTTTGCCTACGCTCTAGTTTCTACCCATCATCTCTGGGCAAATCACCTTAGAAAATCTAAAAGGGATCTCTATTATACATTTTGTGCTTCAACTTGGTTTGAGGTTTGGTTATTACATTTAGTTTTGTTGGAGAATCTCATATCAACATCTGTTTTGATATCTTTAGAGAAGCTTGATATTGAGTTTTCACATTCATATAAAGATTGTTTTTTACAAATTCAATACTTGAGAAAGTTTTGTATTTGACCATTGATTAAAGTTTCTTTATTCAAGTGTATTCTTAGTTTAAAACTGATATTTTTGAATACATCTAAATTATTTGAATATACAGATATCCTTAGAAGTGCATTACTATGTATATACATATTAAAGGACATTTTCTGAAAATCAAATATTAAGTTTGTTGACCTTTGGCATTATCATCTTAGAGATACATATATAGATATATATACACACACATTATGTCAATATTGTCAAGATCACATTGAGTTGAAATATTTAGAGAAATATTGTTTGTTTGACAAAGTGCGTTTAGTATCTTTGCAATCTACAAAGTTATCTTTATATCCAAAAATCTAACCTAAGATCTCCAAAGCATTGTTTTTATACAAACATTTTTGGGAGAATTGATAAAAAGGGGTTTGTGCGTTAAAGCATATCATACATAAACGATTATATCATTTCATACATTCTGAGCTTTAGATTTTATCATATGTTAATGTATTAGGAATTTGAATTGTACTCATGAGCTTTTGTTTGGAAGCATTTTTGAGTGTTTTTATAGATTCTATTGTATTCACGGTTCGGTGTGTGAACCGGTGTTTGAGGAGAGAGCTGTATCTCTTGTAAGTAGCGGAGTAGGAGGAAGTTGTACCTCTTGTGAGCAGCGGATTATAAGGGAAGCTCCATCCCAATTTAAGGAGCAGGAAATTTAGTGATATCCTTGAGTGGTTGCTCAACGCAAGGACGTAGGCCAAGTTGGCTGAACCTCGTAAAAACCGCGTTTTTCTTCTCTCTTCCCTTTACTCTTTACTTTCAACTCTACATTTAAATTGTCCGTCTTACATGTGTAGGTTGAATAACATTGCACACAATTAATTAGGTAATAAGAACTCATTGCTAAATATACAAGTAGGGATTAAGTGGTAAATAGATTCAAAGAATTTTTAAAATACCCAATTCACCCCCTCTTGGGATTACACCTAATTCAACAATTGGTATCAGAGCGGGTTTACATAGACTTAATAGTCAATTTGTAAAAATAGCACATGGCACATATCGATGTAACTCCATTCGGTGAGGAACACTCATCCACTAGACCACCCATTTTTTGTGGTGTAAACTACACCTATTGGAAACGTAGGATAAACATATATCTATTGAACGTAGATTGGAAGGTTTGGAAAATAGTGACTAAGGGAAATTACATTCCCATGAAAGTAATTGATAAGATTAATGTACCTAAAACTGAAGATGAGTAATGTTGACCTTATGGGTCATTCCCAATTTTGATAATGACAAATACTCTTGGTATTTAATGGCTTTCAAGTTTGTGTACAGGTTCATATTAGCAAACCAATTGATGGCACATGAAAGCAAAGTATGAAGACCCTAAAGACTTTAATTTGTATTGTAAATTCAATTAATGTAATATGGGTCTGTAATAGTAACTAGGTATATGGTCTGTAATAATCTCCGCATGTCATGCCTGTAGGTTTTTTTAAGCTCAACATCACCGGATTTTTGGGACTATCTCAAAACAGCCTTCGAAAAGACCCTAATGAGACTCTAGGTCCCAACACTCACACACAGGTACTGAACCCCAGGAGTTCAAAAATCCTTGGGCACCCGAATTGTTGCGAAGTCAACAGTTGACTTAGGCTCTCGGGCGACTGAACATATTTGTGCATACCTTCCACAGGTGCCCGAACCCTTTAAAGGGAACTTTTCACCAATCTGGTTGACCAAACCTTCACATTCAAATCAGACCTCGGGCGACCGAACACACGAGTCCGGGCTATCGAACCTATGACCGTGCACCTGAATTTACGAAGAAATGTTTCTGACTTAAATTCGGGCCACCGAACTATAACTCAGGCAACCAAACCTATTTAAAGACCTTTTATGACTATGTTAGTTTGGGCGACCGAACCAAGGTTCAACCGCCCAAACCTCGCCAAGTTAAAAAGTTTTTAATTGAGGTAAATACGGGTTATCTTGGGTTAATTATGTTTAAACATTTTTGAACTTTTCTAATAATACCCAATATGTCCCAAACAGTTACATTTTTTACCTAGCTTATAAATATGAGTTCATTTGTGAGGATTAGTGGGAGATTAGCCAAAAAACAATTGGCAAAAAATCCTCTCTATTTGAAAATCTCACTTTGCTCAATTACCCTCAAATACTTATTCCTATGATAACTCTTGGTATTGTAAGAGCTTAGTGAGTGTTCTTTTGATTGCTAGTATTGCTAATACTCCCAGTGTGCTTGTGTGATTGAGATAATGTTTTTGGGGAGTTTAGCTTAGGTTTATCCCTCAAATTTTCATACTATAAATCTTGTGTTGGGATAACCTAGTAAGCTTAGGATATTTGCATTGTTATTGCAAGTGTCCAATAGCTTTGTTTTTGGTTGTGCAAAGATATTTTCAAACAAGTAAAATATTTTCAAACTAGTAGTGTGCCTATTTCATTGAAGAAAATCTCCTTGAATTAGTTTGAATATCTGATTGATATCTTTGGAATGCTAATGTGCTATTAATTTGTGTTTTGCTTAAATTCCAAAGTATTGCTTGTTTAGAACACTCTTAAACATTATTTTGATCATATCTTATTGAGTGTTATTTGCACGTATATACACATCACTAAGCTTACATCTACCTACATTGTTGATGTGTATGTGATTGATTAAGTATACCGCACGAATTAGGATACATATGTGCTTTACATGAAAGCATAATCATTGTACCAGTTTATTATGAAAAATACTGTTGTATTTCTAGGCATGGCCAGAGGGGGTTTGATCTAACCCCGAAGGATCAAATTGGGGTTAGCCCTGTGAATTTGACCTAGGGCCTTCCCCGACCTGCAAGGAGAGTTTGTAAAGGTTGAAGTCAGCCTTGTGCTAATTGACCTGGTTATAATCGGTGCCGCTCCACCCATTAAGTAAGCCATTAGTGGAATCCTCGGGGTTGCGAGCTAGAGCCGGGGACATAGGCATAGGCCGAACCCCGATAACATATCTTGTGTGCACTATTTATCTTTCTGTAATTTACATTCCTGCACATGTATGTTATAGTTGGTGAATTCTGCGTATGATTTTAATTTTCACATGTTATATTTATCTGCGCATATGGAACTGCATAGACAAACCCTAGGTTGTGAATGTACTGCTACTATATAGGTCAAACCTAGGAAAAATTTTTAAATTCCAATTCATCTCCCCCCCCCCTCCCCCCCTTTAGGGAATACACCAAAGCTAACAAGTATACAGAGGAAGACTGGAAATCAGTACAAATCAATGCTACTGCCATAAACTTGCTTTTCTATGCATTAGATGTCAATGAATTTTATAGGGTAATGGCATGTAACTCGGCTAAAGATATTTGGCAAAAATTAGAAGTTACGTAAAAAGGTACTAAGGAAGTCAAGGATAGTAGGATAAACATGCTCACCGGTAAATATAAAGCATATAAAATGGCAGTTCATGAATCTATACAATCCATGTACACTAGATTCACACACATCATCAATTCTTTGAATACACTTGGAAAGACTTACCTTACTTGTGAGTTGATCAGGAAAATATTCAAGGGATTACCTCCAGTGTGGGAACCAAAAGCTACGACAATAGCAGAACGGAGAAATCTCAAGGAGATGTCAGAGGACGAACTTATTGGATCTCTTATCACCTATAAGCTGGCAATAAACAAGAGGAAGATTGAGCAAAGCAAGGCAAAGAAGGTCACTGCACTTAAGGCATCATCAAGTTATTCAAGTGAAGGAAGTGATTCTGAAACGGATGATGACATAGCTTTGCTAACAAAGAAGTTCAGGAAGTTCTTGACGAAGAACAAGAAGTTCAACAGAAAATTCTGGAACTCTAAATCGGAAATAGGAGAGCATAGCATGAAGAAAAAGAAAGAGAATTCACCAACATGCTACAACTGCCGAGAAGTTGCACACATCAAGCCCGAGTGTCCTAAACTAGTGAAAGCCTCAAAAGAAGAAGGCGCTAAAAGTCGGCTGGGATACTCACAGCACTAGCGGTTCAGAATCTGAATCCAGCGACAACGAGATTGTCAATCTGTGTCTAATGGCACATGATGACCTTGAGGTACAATCATCATTTTCATCATCATTATTCTAGTAAGTCTGAAAATGAAAATGACTTGATTTCATATGATGAACTGAAACAAGAATACCTATACTCTATTAAAATGCTTGAGAAGAAAATAAAGAAAATCTCTGAGTTGAAATGAAAGGTCAAAGAACTTTAAAATTTGGTTGAACGCCAAAATGAATCTCATGCATCTTTCATAAAAGATGAAGATTTGAAAATTGAGGAGTTAGAAAAGGATTTGAAAGATAAATCTAAAATTATTTGTAAATTTATTGAGGGACAAAACAATTTTGAAAAGCTCCTAAGATCTCAAAGAAATTCCCAAGAAAAGGAAGGTTTTGGCTTTAATGGAAAGGAAAATCTAAATAATAGACATCTTTACATAGGTAATTTCATAAGAGAGTCAAAGTCATATGTTCCAACTAAAAATTATTATAGAAATACTACATGCTTTAAATGTAGAAGGTTGGGTCACATACAGTTCGACTATCCTTTCAAAAATAAAGATGTTAAAATCAAGAAAGAATGGAGAGTCAAAGGAGAATATAGCACTAACCCCCCTAGACCCAAGAAAATCTGGGTACCAAAGCTAGTTGTTTTATTGTGTCTTGTAGATATTCTTAAGATCAGCATCCTTAAAAGATAGATGGTGTTAGCTTTACTGTGATCCCAAGAGGGGGGGGGGTGATTGGTGTTTTTAAAATCTATCCCTTGGTAATCCTCCTAACAGTAGTATGTTCACAATCCTATGGTCAATCTAGTGCGAGTAATATCAGAAATTAAATAAAGCAGTTTAATCAATTACACAAGCACCAGAAAGCAATAAAGAGAAAGGTGACACATAGATATGTTATTGAGGTTCAGTAAACTGTCTACGTCCCCGCCTTGGCTAACCAGCACAAAGATTATCACAATAACTTGCTCACTTAAACGGGTGGAGCGGTACCTATACAAACCAGGTCAAATTAACACAGGGCTGACCTCAACCTTTACCCCAATCCTTATCGGGTTGGATTAACGCCCCCTTAGGTCATGCCTGGAATCACTTAGATATACAATCAAAAGGTACAATATAAGGGTGCTTTCACGTAAAGCAGATTTGCACCCCAAATGCTTACAATCACAAACACCACAGATGATTTAAAATGTAAGCTCAGTGTGGTCTAAAAGTTCAACTCTCAAATATATCTTCTATCAGTGTAATATATACATGAGAGTGTCAACGATAATCTGTGTATATCAAATTATTCAATCAAACGTGCTTACACAGAATATCAAGCAAGCCTCAAGAGTATCAATCAGCAGAATATATCAATCACATAAATATGTATATGCTGGACTTGCAAAATATATATGATCTTTGTTTTCAGCAAAAATATATGAGTGAACAAATATTGCAACAAAGATGTTTCACCTCAAAAACAAATATCTCCTCAAATGGTTTTCAAAATAAAGAGCAATAGATATCTGTGAATGATTTTGAAAATATTTCGTAACCAAAAGTAAATATGAGCTTCTCAAGATGTTGCAATGAATATGCAATCTTAGAAGATCTAGTAAAGTCTTCTTAGGATGAACTTATTAGCAAAGTCCCCTAAGAATCCTTTTGGTTTGGCTCTCAATAAAAATGGATCAATCTCACAACAAAGAGAGAGCAAACCTTTAAATGAACACACTCAATACACTTACAAATGATACAAAGAAGTGACGAAGGTAAGTTTGAGTGGATTTGGAAATAGTATAAGCAATAGGAAGTATTTAGCTTGAGAGAGAAATTTGGATATTTGTTTTTGCTAATCAATGCTTAATTCTCCCAAATGAAAGAGTATTTATAGACATCCTATGATTTTTGACCGTTGGGGACCTATTAGGAATTTATTGGAAAAGTTTAATGACATTTAAACCATTTAAACCCTGTTTAAAAATATTTAACCGCGATAAAACTCAGGACAACCCTAGAGGTCCGGTCGACCAGAAATGTTTCGGTCGACCAGGTCTCATATGGTTCGGTTGACTAGAGGAATTTTGAACTAAGGGCTCGGTCAACCGGGAGAGAGAGATTTCTCAATTTTTCAAAGTTCGGTCGACCGAGCCATTTTGAACTAGCTGGTTCGGTCGACCAGACCGTTGGAAATTTTCTCGAGGACCCTCGATAGACTAGGTAGTTGGTGTACAAACCTGGCTCGGTCGACCAAATGGTCAAAATGTTGACGAGAGAGGGTTTCGGTCGACCGTTCTTTTTGAACTATTATGGTTTGGTCAACTAGGGCCTTGGTCAACTATTGACCCAGGCTTGGTTCGGTCAACCAGGGCAGAATGAACTGCCTGGTTCGGTCGACCGAAAGTGCACCAAGTGTGCATTTCGGTCCCGTTTTAATATACACAAATCCTAATGAAGTGCCTAACAAACATAGGTGCAAATGTGTGTGTCCTAGGGTCATTTTATGTCCAAATAATGAAGACACCAAAAAAGTTCGGTGTCGGTCGACCGAACCCTAAGGTCTTTCTATGGTCATTTTTAGATTGTATCTGTTTGAGCTTACAAGATAAACCATGCATGTGTTGTGCGTGCTTATTATAAACCAAATATCCTAATTACTATTACATACCAAATAGATGTGAAATGCATTACAAAAAGAGATTGGGTCTTCAACTTTACTTTCTCTTTGTGCCGTTAATGTATCTGCTAATGTAGACCTGCACATGAACTAAATATTCATTAAATACAATCATTTTTGTCATTATCAAAACTAGGTGTGACCTATAAGGTCAACAGATGGTATATGGATAGCGGATGCTCACGTCACATGACTGGGGATAAAGCGAAGTTCACATCCATCACACCCAAGGATGAAGGGTTTGTTACTTTTGGAGATAATGCTAAGGGAAAGATCATAGGTGTAGGTAAAGTCGACAATGATTCCTCACTCATTATAGATGATTTTTTATTAGTTGAAGGTTTAAAACACAACTTATTGAGCATAAGCCAACTATGTGATAAAGGTTACAAAGTGTCGTTTGAACATGACAAGTGCATTGTTGAACACAAAACTGATAATAAGATATTGTTCACTACTAAGCGTCATAAGAATGTATATACCAAGAGCTTTGATAACTTAACTTCACAGAGTGTGACATGCTTATCTGCTATGAATGAAATTAGCTAGATTTGGCATAGGAGACTAGGACACGCAAACATGGATTTAATCTCAAAACTTGTTAAGAAAGAATTAGTTAAGGGGCTACCTAAGACTAAATTTGTGAAAGATAAAATCTGTGATGCATGCCAACTAGGAAAACAAGCAAGAACAAGCTTTAAGAAGAAGAAAGAAATATCCACCACTAGGCCACTCCAAATGCTACACTTAGACTTATTTGGTCCAAACCCAATTTAGAGCTTAGGAGGAAAATCATACGCCTTTGACATTGTTGATGACTTTTCAAGATATACATGGGTACTATTCTTAGGCCACAAAGATGAAACTAGTGAAAAATTCATAAACCTATGCAAGAAAATCCAAAATGAAAAGGGATATTCAATCATTAAAATTAGAAGTGATAGGGGTAGAGAATTCAAAAATCAGGGCATGGAATACTATTGTAATTCATTAGGAATTGCCCATAATTTTTTAGCTCCTAGAACACCACAACAAAATGTTGTAGTTGAAAGGAAGAATAGATCTATACAAGAAATGGCCAGAACTATGCTTAATGAACATAAATTACCTAAGTATTTGTGGGTTGAGGCAGTGAATACTGCCTGCTATGTTCTGAATAAAGTATTGATCAAACCACCACTTAATAAGACTCCGTATGAATTATGGAATGGCCATAGACCAAACATAACATATTTTTATGTCTTTGACCATAAATGTTTTGTGCTTAGAGATAATAAACACCTAGGAAAGTTTGATGTGAAATCTGATGAAGGCATCTTCCTAGAGTATGCATTAGATAGTAAAGCCTATAAAGTATATAACAAACGAACATTGACGATCATAGAATCTATTCATGTAGTGTTCAATGAGTCAAATCCCTTCTCCAAAAGAACTGATGAAGTTAAAATTGATTTAGACAAGGAATTTGAAGAACTATCAATTGAGAATGATTCAGAAAAGAAAAATGAACTCAAGGAACCATCCATTGAAATTGATCAAACTAAAAATGAGGTTAATGAACCACCTAGAGAATGGAAATATATAAAGAATCATCCCATTGATCAAATAATAGGTGAACCATTACGTGGAGTAGCCACTCGCTCCTCTCTTAGGAACATGATTAGTAATTTTGCATTTCTATCTCAAGAAGAACCTAAGAATGTGAGTGAAGCTATAGAGGATGAATCTTTGGTATTGTCCATGCAAGAAGAGTTAAATCAATTTGAGAGGACTAAAGTATGGACACTAGTTCCCAGACCTGAGGATAAATGAATCATTCGAACCAAATGGATATATAAGAATAAGAAAGATGAACATGGAATAGTTGTGAAAAATAAGGCTAGATTAGTAGCTCAGGGATATAATCAAGAAGAAGGTATAGATTTTGAAGAAACATTTGCACCTGTAGTTAGAATGGAAGCCATTCGAATGCTTTTAGCATATGTAGCTTTTAAGGATTTCAAGATATATCAAATGGATGTCAAAAGCGCATTTTTAAATGGTTACATAAATGAAAAAGTGTATGTAGAACAAACCGTAGGCTTTGAAAACTATAAGAATCCAGATCATGTGTATAGACTGACAAAAGCCTTGTACGGCTTAAAGCAAGCTCCTAGAGCTTGGTATGAAAGGCTAAGCGGTTTTCTTTTAGAAAATGGATTTATAAGAGGAAAGATAGATACAACCTTGTTCATTAAGTCCAATAAAGATGATATTCTCCTAGTGCAAGTATATGTAGATGACATCATATTTGATGCTTCAAATAAAGAACTGTGTGATTAATTTTCCAATACCATGCAAAATAAAATTGAGATGAGCATGATGCGTGAACTAAATTTCTTCCTAGGACTTCAGATCAAACAAGCAAAACATGGAATATTCATAAATCAATCAAAGTATGTTAGAGACTTACTCAAAAAGTTTAATATGGAAGATGGAAATATACTAGGTACATCTATGAGCACTTTATTGAGATTAGACAAAGATGAACAAGGTATACCAGTAGATGTCAAACTTTATCGTGGAATGGTTGGTAGCTTATTATACTTGACTACTAGTAAACCTGATATAATGTTTGGCGTATGTTTGTGCGCAAGATTTCAGTCTGCACCAAAAGAGTCACATTTGTAGCCATTAAATGAATACTTAGATACCAGATAGGAACCATAGAAATTGGATTATAGTATCCTAGGTACACATCTTTTGAGATTCTCAACTATTCAGATGCTAATTTTGCAGGTAGCAGAGTGGATAGGAAGAGCACGAGTGGTACTTGTCATTTCTTAGGACATTTCTTAGTCTTTTGGTTTTCCAAGAAACAAAATTCAGTAGCTCTTTCCACAGCTGAGGTTGAATACATAGCGGTAGGTAGTTGTTGTGCTCAAACGCTATACATAAAGCAATAACTGAAGGATTTTGGATTAAATTATGAAACAATTCTTATTAGATTGGATAATACGAGTGCGATAAATATTTCAAAGGATCCCATATTACATTCACGAACTAAGCATATAGAAATACGACATCACTTTCTTCATGACCATGTACAAAAAGGGGATGTGACACTAGAGTTTGTATGCACGGATGAACAATGGACAGATATATTCACAAAAACACTTGTGGAGGATAGGTTTATCCAAATTAGGCATGAATTAGATCTCATACATAGTTGATAAGTTGCCTAGAATTATGTTAGATGATATAATTCAGGGGGAGTAACGTCACTTACAATGTGATCACTTGGTATCATAATAGTCAAATTTTCGGTATTGCATTAATCCCCAATTGGTAGCAAAAAAGAATTCGACATAACATTTAATCAACATTTGATATCCTCATGTAATCTTTGAAATTTATGCATTTGTAAGGGGGATAGTTGACATCAAAAAGCATGAGAAGGAATTTTTTTTACCTAATGGTTGAGCACGTTTAAAGCCTTACAATTTCTAAGGGGAGAAGAACATAAGGGTACATCTACTCATGTTTTATTATTTTACACCTTTTTGTTGATGTCAAAAGGGGGAGAAAATTGCGAGTAAAAATAATAGATTTTAGGAGAAAAAGCATAAACAAGAGAAATCGAGAAAATGAGCAAAAATTAAAACTTTGCGTTGGGGAGAAATATCAGGAGCAAAAACTATTGGCAAAACTAATTGTGCAAAAGGGGGAGAAGTATAATAACAAAAATTGTTGAAACATCATGAGCATATTGTCATTCATTGAATATTTGATGCATTAATTGAGGGGGAGCCTTATTTGGTGTAACCCATTATATATATTTTTTCTAGTGCATTTGTCATCATCAAAAGGGGGGAGATTGTTGACTCTACGAGTCCAATCGGGTTTTGATAATGACAAATCACTTGGTATTTGATCTGTGCATTGAGTTTGCGAATAAGACTTATATTAAGCATGCACGGAAGGATAATGAGTCATGGAAGCCTTAAAGTAAAGCATACATATCTTGGCAAGATCCATGGAACTTAAAGAGTACGAGAATCAAGATGCAAGCGGCAAAGTTCAAGCACATCTTGGGAATGGGTACTTAGACATCATGTATTTACATTTTCGTATGATTTAATTTGAGGCTCAACATATACCTTAGAATGACTTTAGGACTCATACATTTCATGAACATTATTAAGGGATATTCATGCACTTAGAAAATGTCAAAACCTTGGAAAATGTTTTTATAAAAAAGCTAAGAAAGAAAGTTGTTGACCTTGTAGGTCGTGCCCGGTTTTGATAATGACAAATACTGATATTTGATGTTTGACAAGTGCTTGTGGAGGTTTGAATTAATATCCCAAGGAAGGACACCTGTGGAAACAAGAAGACTGCGAAGATTTGTAACTTGTAATTGTAATTGTACTTCATATTGGTCTATAATAATTCATAAAGGTCTGTAATAGTAACTTAGGCGGTAGATGTATGTTCATCACCTGCACATCATGCAGACAGAATATAGTGTCAAGCTCAACTAGACCATAGCAAGGCCCTAGGTTCCAACACTCACACACACATGGCATAAAAAATATGAGTGTGAAATAATTGCGCTGAAAACTGAACATATCTAAGCAAGCTAAGAGGGGTCGAGCGACCGAACTTTTGGAGTACAAATCTCCTCAGGCGTCCGAACCGTGAAGGTCAAAAAGTTGACCAGACCTCGAGTGACCAAACCATAAACATGCTTATCTCCCTTAGGCGCCCAAACAACTCGAAAGGGACTGCTCACCAACTCGGGCGACCAAGAACTTAAGTTCAAATAGCCCCGGGCGACCAAACACATGAGTTCGGGAACCCGAACCCAAGACCAGGCACCCAAAGTTATGTAGCTTTGCTACTCACTTTGATTCGGGCTGTTGAACCTATATACAGGCGACCAAATCTCATTTCAAATCTTTTATGACTGTTTCTGTTCGGGCGACTGAACCTCGAACGATTAAAATTAACTTAATCATTTTAATCATTTGGGACTTTCTTGATTATTCCCATTGTGTCCCGAACGGTTATAATTTTCTACCTGGCTATAAATAGGCCTTCATTTGCATGATTAGAACTTAACTAGCAAAGTGATTAGCAAAAATTATCTCTCTTTCTCTCTCCTAAAAATCCATTTTTGCCCTAATACTCTCAAACTTGCATCCTCTTGATAAAATCCGAGATTGTAAGAGTTTCATTCGTGTTTGTTTGATTGTTGCTTAGAGCTAATCCTCCCCTTGTTGTGTTTACCTGATATTTAATTTTTGGGAGCATAGCTAAGGTTTGTCCCGCAGATTTGCTCAATATAAATCTTGTGTGGGATTAAATCAAGAAAGCTTAGGATATTTGCATTTCGTTGCAAGTGTCCAAGAGCTTTGTTTTTAGTGTGCAAAGAATCTTTCAAACAAGCAAGCAATCTTTTCAAACTAACTTTGTGCTTATTCCATTGAAGAAAACCATTTTGAAATTGGTTTGAATATCTATCTAGTATACTTGGATCATTTATGTGCTGATTGAAATATTTTGTTTAGATTCCAAGTCATTGCTTGTGTTGATTATTCTTGAGCATCACACTGATCATATTGTGTTGAATACCCTTGAGCTTCATATTGACTATACTGTGTTGAGTGTTGGTAGAATACATCTTGCATCACTGAGCTTGCACTATATCCATGCTATTGATGCGCATTTGATTGAGCATATTATCTGGGTACAAATCTTCTTTACATGAAAGCACTATTTCATTGTACCAATTGATTGTAAAATCCAAGTGATTCTAGGCATGGCCTAAGGGGGCGATAATCCAGCCTGGTAAGGATTGTTGTAAAGGTTTAGGTCAGCCCTGTACTAATTGACATGGTTTGTATAGGTGCCACTCCACCCGTTTAAGTGAGCAACTATAGTGGTAATCTTTGTGCTTGTTAGCCAAGGCGGGGACGTAGGCAATTGGTCGAACCTCAATAACATTTCTATGTGTCACTCTTACTTTATTGTTTTCTGGTGCATGTGTTGTTAATTAAATTGCTTCATATGATTTCTGATATATTTATATTACTTGCACTAGATTGACCATAGGGTTGTGAACATACTGCTGTTAGGTGGAACACCAAGGGGTTAAATTTTAAAAATATCAATTTACCCCCCCCCCCCTCTTGGGATCATGGAAAAGCTAACAATTGGTATTAGAGCCACGTAGTATAAACTGGCTGTTATTTTGCAAGAAGATCACTTATGGCTCATAGCTCCGTGATCCCTTTCCCTGAGGGACCATCTTCCACACGACCTCCTATTTTCAGTGGTGTTAATTACACCTTCTGGAAACAAAGGATGCACATCTACCTTCAGAATACTGATTGGAAGATGTGGAGGATTATCTCTAAGGGAAACTATGTCCCTATGAAAACTGAGGGTGCAGCTAGGGTTCCTAAGACTAAGGATGAATATGATGATGATGATATGAAAGTTGTTAGTCTTAATGCCACTACCATGAATATTTTATACTGTAGTCTTGATGTAAATGAATTTAACAGGATTATGGCATGTTTTACTGAAAAAGAAATATGGGATAAGTTAGAGGTCACATATAAGGGTACTAGAGATGTGAAAGACAATAGGATAGATATGTTGACCAGTGAGTATGAGGCCTTCAGAATGAATTTTGGTGAGTCCATTCAGAGCATGTACACTAGATTCACGCACGTCATAAACTCACTGCATGCATTAGGAGAGACCTATCCCACATATGAGATGATCAGGAAGATCCTTACAGGCTTACCTCCTATTTGGGAAGCCAAAGCTACTGCCATTGCTGAGGGTATAGACCTTAAGGCCATGACCTTAGATGAATTGATAGGTTCCTTGATTACCTATGAATTATCCATAAATGAAACACTTAATGAGCATAATAGGGCTAAGAAAGTGACTACACTAAAAGCATCTAATAACACATCTAGTGAGTGTAGTGAGTCTGACACTGATGATGAAATGGCCATGCTAACCAGAAAGTTTAGAAAATTTTTTAGGAAGAATAGGAAGCCATTTTAAAAATTTAGAGACTCTACTAATGAGAAGAGAGAGTCCAGCAAAAAAAAAGAAAAATTGAATGCTCCTACGTGCTATAACTTCAACAAAGTGGAGCACATCAAACCTGACTGCCCACTGCTGAAAAAAGAGGTTAAGAAAAAGAAGAAAGCCATGAAGGCTGGGACTTCATGGGACCAGTTTAGCAGCAGCGACTCGGATTCAGATCATAGTGACATGGAGGTCACTAATCTGTGCTTGATGGCACACGAGGATGAGGTATTATCTTCTAGTTCATTATTTTCTTGTTATTCATCTGATGATTTTGATTCTAATAGCATGCCTACATTTAGAGAATTACAGTTTGAATATATTCGTATTTCAAAATTGTTAGGCAAAATGACCAAAGAGAATAATGATTTGAAAAAGAAGTGTGAGAATTGGTCAAAATTATTTAATATGGCAAAAACCTCTCATGCCTCTATTTTAAAAGAAAATGATGCTACCATTCTTGAGCTTGAGAGGAAACTAGAGGATAGCTCCAAAATCATTTTTAAATTCACTAAGGGCAAAGAAAATTTTAAAAAATTACTTCGTGCCCAAAAAAACTCCTTAAGTAAAGAGGGTCTTGGTTTTAATGGTATTGAAAATGTTAGACGACCTAATCTTTACTTAGGACACTTTACACGTGAGTTAAAATCTCATATTCCTCCTAAAGAACCTAAGTGTAGATTAAGATGTTTTAAATGTAAACAGATTGGTCATATTCAATTTGATTGTCCACTTAGGAATAAGCATGCAAGAATTAGGAAGGTATGGGTAGCTAAGGGAGATCCTGCTACTAACCCCCGTGGACCCAACAAAATTTAGGGACCAGCATCAGTCACTTAGCTTATTTTTTAGGTATGTCTAAGATCATCCTCCTCCAAGGATAGATGGTACTTGGATAATGGGTGCTCACAGCACATGACCGGCAACAAGGGCAAATTCACATCAATTGTTCCCAAGGATGGAGGCTATGTAACATTTGGGGACAATGCCAAAGGACATGTCATTGGGGTAGGTAAGGTTGGTAAGGATTCCTCTCTTACTATTGATAATGTTTTATTGGTTAATGAACTGAAGCATAATCTACTTAGCATAAGTTAGCTGTGTGACATAGGATATAAAGTATCTTTTGAAAATGAAAAATGCATAGTAGAAAATAAAACAGATCACAAAGTGCTTTTTACTGCTAATAGACATGAAAATGTTTATACTACCTCTCTTGATAATCTAGCTTCACAACAAGTAACATGTTTTTCTGCTATAAATGATGCTAGTTGGTTATGGCATAAACGCTTGGGACATGCTAGCATGGATTTATTGTCTAAACTTGTTAGAAAAGAATTAGTTAAAGGCTTGCCTGAGATGTCTTTTGTAAAGGTTAAAATATGTGATGTATGTCAAATGGGTAAGCAAACAAAATCTAGTTTTAAGAAAAAGAAATTCATATCTACTACTAGACCGTTAGAGATGCTTCACCTAGATTTGTTTGGACCTAATTCTGTGCAAAGTCTTGGTGGTAAATCTTATGCCTTTGTAATTGTTGATAACTTTTCTAGATTCACATGGGTATTGTTTCTTACACATAAAAATGAATCATGTGAACAGTTCACCAAACTTTGTAGGATAATCCAAAATGAAAAAGGATATAAAATAACTCACATAAGAAGCGATAGAGGCACAGAATTCAAAAATGAAGGTATAGAAAAATATTGTGACCTAGAGGGCATATCACATAACTTCTCTACACCTAGGACACCTCAACAAAATGGTGTAGTAGAAAGAAAGAATAGGTCGCTGCAAGAAATGGGTAGAACTATGTTCAATTAGCATAACTTACCTAAATATTTTTGGGCCGAGGCCATCAATACTGCATGCTATGTTATGAATAGGGTATTGATTAGACTTTTGATTAATAAAACCCCTCATGAATTGTGGAACAACCATAAGCCTAATATTTCCTATTTTCATGTGTTTGGTTATAAATGCTTTGTGCTTAGAGATAATGAGCATCTAGGAAAATTTGACTCTAAATCTGATGAAGGTATTTTCCTAGGATATGCATTAAATAGCAAAGCATATAGAGTTTTCAACAAAAGAACATTGACTGTGATTGAATCTATTCATGTTGTGTTTGATGAAGCTAATCCATTTTCTAAGAAAGATGAAAAAGATGATATTGAAAACAATGCAAGTGAAAATCAAGAAACAAATGAAAAATCACGTGAAGATAATGAAGATGAAAGTCAGGAGTTTCCTAGAGATTGGAAATTCATTAGAAATCACTCTATAGATCAAATTATAGGTGAACCATCCCATGGTGTAGCCACAAGATCCTTCCTTAGAAATCTGGTGAATCATTCCGCTTTCTTATCCCAAGAAGAACCTAAAAATATTAAAGAAGCCATAGAGGATGAGTCTTGGGTGATATCCATGCAAGAAGAACTTAACCAATTTGAAAGAAGCAAAGTGTAGACCTTAGTTCCTAGGCCTAATGAGCACACGATCATTGGAACTAAATGGGTATATAGAAATAAGAAAGATGAGAATGGGGTAGTAATTAGGAATACAGCTAGACTAGTTGCCCAAGGGTATAACCAACAGGAAGGGATCGACTTTGATGAAACATATGCTCCTGTTGATAGGTTAGAAGCCATTCGCATGCTACTTGCCTTTGCCGCTTTTAAAAATTTTAAATTGTTTTAAATGGATGTTAAAAGCGCTTTTCTAAATGGCTACATTAGTGAAGAGGTATATGTAGAACAATCACCCGGTTTTGAAAATCATAAATATCCCGATCATGTTTACCGGTTGTCTAAAGCCTTGTATGGATTGAAACAAGCTCCTACAGCTTGGTATGAGAGGCTTAATGGTTTTCTACTAGAAAATGGGTTTACCCGTGGCAAGATAGTCACTACACTTTTCATCAAGTCCAAAAATGATGATATGTTGCTTGTTCAAATTTATGTGGACGATATCATTTTTGGAGCAACTAATGATGAGTTGTGTAATGAGTTTGTCAAATGCATGTAAAGTGAATTTGAAATGAGCATGATGGGTGAGCTTAGTTTCTTCTTAGGACTGCAAATCAAACAAGCTAATCATGGAACTTTCATATGCCAATCTAAATATATCAGAGACTTGCTAAGAAAATTTCATATGGAAGATTGCAAAATTCTCGGTACACCTATGAACTCTTCCATTAAGCTTGATGAAGATGAGCAACGAATCCCTATTGACGTAAAATTGTATCGTGGTATGATTGTGAGTCTCCTATATCTCACTGCTAGTAGGCCTAATATTATGTTTAGTGTGTGTATGTGTGCTAGGTTTCAGGCTGCCCCTAAGGAATCTCACTTAGAAGCTATCAAACGAACCATTAGGTACCTAGTTGGGACTATAGAATTAGGCCTGTGGTACCCTAAGCATACTACCTTTGAGATTGTTAGTTATACTGATGCTGACTTTGCCGGTAATAAGGTTGATAGAAAAAGCACTAGTGGCACTTGTCATTACTTAGGACAATCTTTTGTTTCTTGGTTCTCTAAGAAACAAAACCCAGTTGCCTTATCCATAGCCGAAGCTGAATATATTGCGGCTGGAAGCTGTTGTGCCCAAACTCTTCATATGAAACAACAACTTGTGGATTTTGGATTGCACTATGAAACAATACGGATTAAATGTGATAATACTAGTGCAATCAACATCTCTAAAAATCCTATCTCACATTCACGAACTAAACACATTGAGATTAGACATCATTTCCTTCATGATCATGTGCAAAAAGGAGATGTGGCTCTTGAGTTTGTATGCACAAATGAACAGTGCGAAGATATATTGACTAAACCACTTCCCGAGGATAGGTTCATACAAATTAGATATGAGTTAGGCTTAATGCATAGTAGAGAAGCTTCCTAAACTTAAATGTTTCATAACTTGCATAAATTTAGGGGGAGCTCTCTCATGGAAACTTTTCAAGTCTTAGCAAATAATACTACTGTTGACTTATCTTCTTGCTTTAGACTTTGTGAAAGTTGATTATTGATAGTGTGCACATGCATTATTTCTATAGCATGACAATATTGATGTAATGTATATTGATTATCATTTTTCATGTACAACTTTCTTTTCTATTTTATGATGATATTAAATTTTATACTTGATTGTTGGACCATACTGAACTGTGTGAGTAGTTGTGGATAAATTGCTAGGATATATAAAACTCAAATAGGTTACACTTATATAGGATTTTTTTTGGAAAGTCCGGTTTACAAACGACACTCTGCCTAAATTTTTCTATATCTTTCCAAAATTGCTCATGTATAAACGTAACATTCACCCATTGCCTATAATTTTCAGTCTTATAGCCCTTTTTACTGTTGCCAAAAGGAGGAGATGGAGAGGTAAAATAAATAATTGGGTAAAGTTGTAATACATGATGCATACTGTTAGGGGAAGCTTATTTAAGATACAGGATGCATACTGTTAGGGGGAGCTTATTTAAGCTATACTCAATTTTTGCAAAATGTATTTGTCATCATCAAAAAGGGGGAGAATATTGACCTTATAGGTCGCGCCCGGTTTTGATAATGACAAATACTGATATTTGATGTTTGACAAGTGCTTGTGGTGGTTTGAATTAATATCCCAAGGAAGGACACCTGTGGAAACAAGAAGACTGCGAAGATTTGTAACTTGTAATTGCAATTGTACTTCATATTGGTCTGTAATAATTCATAAAGGTCAGTAATAGTAACTTAGGCGGTAGATGTATGTTCATCACCATCACATCATGCAGACAGAATATAGTGTCAAGCTCAACTAGACCATAGCAAGGCCCTAGGTTCCAACACTCATGCTCACATGGCATAAAAAATATGAGTGTGAAATAATTGCGCTGAAAACTGAACATATCTAAGCAAGCTAAGAGGGGTTGGGCGATCAAACCATGAAGGTCAAAAAGTTGACCAGACCTCGGGTGACCAAACCATAAACATGCTTATCTCCCTCAGGCACCTGAACGACTCGAAAGAGACTGCTCACCAGCTCGGGTGACCGAGAACTTAAGTTCAAATTAGCCCCGGGAGATCGAACACACGAGTTCAGGCACCCAAACCCAGGATCGGGCACCCAAAGTTATGTAGCTTTTCTACTCACTTTGATTCGGGCTACCAAACCTATATACTGGTGACCGAATCTCATTTGAAATCTTTTATGACTGTGTCTGTTCGGGCGACCGAACCAAGGTTTAGCCACCTGAACCTCGGACTGTTAAAATTAATTTCACTATAGTAAAACTGGGTTAATACGGGCTAAGTGAATTTTAATCATTTGGGATTTTCTTGATTATTCCCATTGTGTCCCAAACGGTTATAATTTTCTACCTGCCTATAAATAGGCCTTCATTTGCATGATTAGAATTTAATTAGCAAAGTGATTAGCAAAAATTCTCTCTCTCTCTCCTAAAACTCCATTTTTGCCCTAATACTCTCAAACTTGCATCCTCTTGATAAAATCCGAGATTGTAAGAGTTTCATTCGTGTTTGTTTGATTATTGCTTAGAGCTAATCCTCCCTATGTTGTCTTTATCCGATATTTAATTTTTGGGAGCATAGCTTAGGTTTATCCCGCAGATTTGGTCAATATAAATCTTGTGTGGGATTAAACCAAGAAAGCTTAGGATATTTGCATTTCGTTGCAAGTGTCCAAGAGCTTTGTTTTTAGTGTGCAAAGAATCTTTCAAACAAGCAAGCAATCTTTTCAAACTAACTTTGTGCTTATTCCATTGAAGAAAACCATTTTGAAACTAGTTTGATTATCTATCTATTATACTTGGAACATTTATGTGTTGATTGAAATATTTTGTTTAGATTCCAAGTCATTGCTTGTGTTGATTATTCTTGAGCATCATACTAATCGTATTGTGTTGAATACTTTTGAGCTTCATATTGACTATACTGTGTTGAGTGTTGGTAGAATACACCTTGCATCACTGAGCTTACACTATATCCATGCTATTGATGCGCCTTTGATTGAGCTTATTATTTGGGTACAAATCTTCTTTACATGAAAGCACTATTTCATTGTACCAATTGATTGTAAAATCTGAGTGTTTCCAGGCGTGGCCTGAGGGGGCGGTAATCCAGTTCGGTAAGGATTGTTCTAAAGGTTAAGGTCAGTCTTATGCTAATTGATCTTGTTTGTATAGGTGCCGCTCCACCCATTTAAGTAAGCAACTATAGTGGTAATCCTTGTGCTTGTTAGCTAAGGTGGGGACGTAGGCAATTGGCCGAACCTCGATAACATTTCTGTGTATCACTCTTACTTTATTGTTTTCTAGTGCATGTGTTGTTAATTAAATTGCTTCCTTTGATTTCTGATATATTTATATTACTTGCACTAGATTGACCATAGGGTTGTTAACATACTGCTGTTAGGAGGAATACCTAGAGGTTAAATTTTAAAAATACCAATTCACCCCTCCCCCCCTCTTGGGATCACAGTAAAGCTAAAAAAAGCAAAACAAATTTTTTGAATTAGAAAGTAAATATGCAAAAATTGGGGACTTTGGTTGACTAAAATTTAAGTTCGCTTTACTGAAGAATTTCCTCAGATGTCTGAAGAATAAGCTCAGTCATCTGAAGATTTTTGGGTGAAAAACATAAACTAGTAGAAGCACCTCAGATGATTGAACCTTGATCTCGGTCATCTGAACTCGACACTTCGGTCGTCTGACCCTTGACCTCAGTCGTCTAACCCTGTGTCCAGGATATTTTTATTTGAAGGATAAAAAGGACTTCGGTCATCTGGGCCTTTGACCTCAGTCATCTAAACTTGCTGGAAAGATTAAAAATTTAATTTTTATTATGTAAACACGCGAGCTATTTTTGATCTAACGGTTGAGATCAATTCTAAGGGTAAGACACTATATATACTGAATATCTAAACCCTAGTATGTAAGCTAAAGACAAGAAGATCAACGTAAAGCGAAGAACACATCATGTTGAAAAGAAAACTAAGATACTTAAGCTAATTGCTATATGTTTGCCTACGCTCTAGTTTCTACACATCATCTTTGGGAAAATCACCTCAGAAAATCTAAAAGGGATCTCTATTATACATTTTGTTCAACTTGGTTTGAGGTTTGGTTATTACATTTAGTTTTTTTGGAGAATCTCATATCAACATCTATTTTTATATCTTTAAAGAAGCTTGATATTGAATTTCACATTCATATAAAGATCGTTTTTGACAAACTCAATACTTGAGAAAGTTTGTATTTGACCATTGAATAAAGTTTCTTTATTCAAGTGTATTCTTAGTTTAAAGCTAATATTTTTTAATACATCTAAACTATTTGAATATACATATATCCTTAGAAGTGCCTAACTATCTATATACATATTGAAGGATATTTTCTGAAAATCAAATATTAAGTTTGTTGACCTTTGGCATTATCATCTTAGAGATACATACATACATACATACATACATATATATATATATATATATATATATATATATACATTAAGTCAATATTGTCAAGATCACATAGAGTTGAAATATTTAGAGAAATATTGTTTGTTTGACAAAGTGTGTTTAGAATCTTTGCAATCTACTAAGTTATCTTTATATTCAAAGATCTAACCTAAGATCTCCAAAGCATTGTTTTTATACAAACATTTTTTAGAGAGTTGATAAAAAGGGGTTTTTGTGTTAAAGCATATCACACATAAACGATTATATCGTTTCATATATTCTGAGCTTCAGATTTTATCATATGTTAATGCATTAGGAATTTGAATTGTACTTATGAGCTTTTGTTTGGAAGCTTTTTTGAGTGTTTTTATAGATTCTATTGTATTCACGGTTCAGTATGTGAACCGGTGTTTGAGGAGAGAGTTGTATCTCTTGTAAGCAGCGGAGTAGGAGGGAGTTATATCTCTTGTGAGCAACGGATTGTAAGGGAAGCTCCATCCCAATTTAAGGAGCATGAATTTTTAGTGAAATCCTTGAGTGGTTGCTCAAGGCGAGGATGTAGGCTAAGTGGGCTGAACCTCGTGAAAACCACGTTTGTCTTCTCTCTTCCCTTTACTTTTTTACTTTCAACTCTACATTTAAATTGTTCATCCTGCATGTGTAGGTTGAATAACATTGCACACAATTAATTCGGTAATAAGAACTCATTGTTAAATATACAAGTAGGGATTAAGTGGTAAATAGATTCAACAAATTTTTAAAATACCCAATTCGCCTCCCCTCTTGGGATTACACCTAATTCAACATAAAGATTGACTAGAAATATTAGTATGATTCCAGATGATTATGCATTGTGTAATTTTTCTTCTTTTGGAATAAATGATTGTAATCCCAGCGAAAAGTCGATTTCAAACTTGAGACTCCAAGATTAAAGATTCGACTGAAGAATTGCCGAACTTGGTTTAAAATTTAAATACTTTGATTTGAAGGGCTACAAGTTTAGATGACCCTGCTTAAGAAAAGGAAAATGAAATCAAATCCTACACTCAAACTGAAGAAAGGGAAAGCTGGACTTTTAGAATTTAAACATTTTGAGAACTCAAAGACTTAACTTATGGGACGCAAGATTTTGAAGACTTGATAAATGAAATAGATTTTGCAATTAACTGAAGTGAAGGAAACCTAATCTAAAAGGAAATCGTTTTGAATGATACTTAATCTATATTGCATAGCCTAAATGGAAATGGGTTTAAAAATTAATGGATCATGGAAATTAACTTTGCGACTAGAAGGACTCACACCATGCTAAAAAAACCTATAATCAAAAGGACTCATGCTTTGATTCAAGAAGACTCAATTAACAACTTTAACAAGGACTTACATTTGGACGTTACAAGGATCTGGGGTTTCTAGATTTGAAAGCCAAGGGTTTTGCTTAGGATTCAAAATCAAGTCTTATTATATCGGGCTTCTGGGGAGGCCTGGTTAAAATTGGGGTGTTGACATTATCCATCTAGCATCTTATCTCACTACGTAAATCTTCGGTGATTGTTCATCGCTGTTGTCACCTTGTAAGAAGGGTGAGAAATCGAACAAGAACTTTCTTTAGCAAATTGTTACCGAATTTTTCCCAAATCTACATAATGAGTCCAATTGGCTTTGGCAATATCATGTTTTATCCTACGCCTGTGGTAACTAGTAGCATAATGTGTCCTACCGAGCATGCCAAAAAGATCCTTGGTAAAAAACAAAGCATCTTGTAAGAGATGATGTGGACTTGGATGGCAAATTGTGGATGGACTAGTTATGCTAATCTCAGTTAGAGGTCCAAAGATAAGGATGGTGAGAATCATAGAAATTGTAGAAGAAGAAAGAAATAAGGACGGTAAAAGGACTCAAATTAGAAGAGGTAAGGATAGATAGAGAGCGAAGAGACTAAAGGGAAGAAGTAAGAGGATAGAGAGAGACACAGAGAGAGAGAGAGAGAGAGAGAGAGAGAGAGAGAGAGAGAGAGAGAGAGAAGGCAGTAGGGTATGTCTAGCTAACGTTAAGCTAATTGTATTATATGTGTAAATTGGCTGAAAGATACTTCTGAGACAGGTAGCACACCTATTTCCATCAACCATTCCAAGTCAAACTTGAAATTACAATTGAAATCAGTCCAAGTTGTGCACAAATCATTCAAACCCTTAAATTTCACAATTACAAATCATAAATTCAATATAATTCCAACCATAATTTAAGAAGTTACCAATCATTAAACCATATAATTTTTTGTAGTTGACTCCTTATGGTCTCACCTATGTAGCTACTTGCAATTCTTTGCTTCATGACCAATGGACATCTCTAGTGACTTCTATGGCCTAATGACGGGGTAACCTCTCTCGCCTGTTTGTTACTTCTTTTTTGTTTTTTGTTAGGTGGAGAAGGAGGTAAGGGAATTTGTTGGGAATATAAATAATATGTGCACAAAGACTTGGTCAAGGCAGGCAAGGGTCATTTCTAAATAAAAAGGAAACATGCAAAAGGTCGTCTTGGTAGATACATACTCCAAAATTAACGTGATTTTAGAATTACAAATTTAATTCTAAATCTTAAATTGGTATCGATATCAATAAAAAGCTAAAACATGTGAACCTAATCTGTGTTGATACCTTAAAGTGGTAAGCCCTAGCTCTCGCAATTCAGATCTGCAACGTTGGCGGTGACCCTCGCACCGTCACGTGCACAGTGCGAGCGAAACAAGCCCTAGCTCTCGTTATTCAGATCTACAACGGAGGTGATGACCTTCGTGTCATTGTGCGCACAGCGCCTCCTGCCCCCGGCCTCCCTCCTCATGATTCACGACCAACTCTATAGCGCTGCACCACCACCGATGCACAGCACCTAGCCCCTCTCGCCCCCGGCCCTCCCTCCTTACGATTCACAACCAACTCTGTAGCACTGCACCACCACTGACCTCACGCATATTCGTGTTCATCGCCCCACTGCACTCCTGCACGAGACGCCGTGCACACGTCCACCACTGGCCACGCTGCTGCCACTTGCCACAAAATTTGCGCCACTGCCCTCACCTATGCCGTCGGGATTTACAGAGGAGGTTTGCGATGCAGGTGGTGGGACGACAACGAGTTCGGGAAATCTCGAGACGACAACGACGGGACCCTCAGCCCTTGTGACGATGGTGACTAGGTGCTATTCAGGGTTTCGTAGAAGAGAGTCAGACGGTGCCATTTTCTTTATTTGCAAAGGAGAAATCCCTAGCCTTCTCCTACTGTGAGTATTTCTCCAGATAGAAGAGTCATCAGCTACAACTACAGTCGCCCACTTCGCCGCCTGCTGGTTTTTCAGGACTTTGAATTTCGGCAAGCTTTCTTCTGCCGGTACTCTGAATCGTTCTAAATCAGGTATGTCTCTCTTCCATTCTCGTTGAAGTAAGACACCTACTGTGTAGGAGTAGATGGCGGTGCCTTCAGAACCTCTGGGGGATCCTCCACTAGTGGGGCCTCTTTCGAAAGGTGGTTCAAGACCTCTGTCATATGCCCATGTAGTATCACGTTCTAATGCTAATGCTGTTAACCCATCGTCTTCCGCTTTCAAACTAGCCATGAGATATCCAGTTGATGTTGAGGGAGATATTGGTTTTATATTCTCGGAGGCTGAGATGAACAAAGTGGCAAAAGATTTTCGATTTGCATTGGTTTTGAAATTTTTATGATCTAGACCATCCATTGACGTTATCCATTTGAATATCATAAAGTCGTGGGGCCTTGCGGAGATCCCTTCTATTAGTTTCATAGATGATTTTCACATACTGGTTCAGATGAAGAATGAACAATATTTTCTTCATGGATGGTCTCGTAAAGGAAGGATTTTGGCTGGATTTCCGTTTTGTCTTTTTCGATGGACAAAGGATTTCAACCTGAAGCAGGAACCATCCTTGGCCCCTCAATGGTTATTTCTCCCTAGTCTTCCGATGCATATGTACAGGCCTAATTGCTTACAAATTCTAGCTATGAGTTTTGGTCGATACCTGGGAACTGACAATGCTATGCTTAATTGAACTAGGGCTACGGATGCGAGAATGTGCGTGAAGGTAGATTTATTGGCAGATCAGGTGGATGCTTTCCCGATTGTTGTTTCTGCAAATCAGAAAATTTGGCAAGAAGTGAGGTATGAAAAGTAAGGATTTTTTTGTGAGAAATGTTAGAGATAGGGGCATTCAAAGGTGGTATGCTGAGGGGGTGAAAGGAAATAGAAAATTGGGGATAGAAGTAAAGATACGGAATATGGTAGACAAGAAAATTGACAAGAAGTTTGGCGTGTGAAGAAATTGGATAAAGGAAAGGAAGTTCAGAGAGAATTGATAGATTCATGCATTGTTGAAGAACCTGTAGAGGGGGCTCAAGCTCAAGAGGGTGCAACGACATCACAAATTTTGCTAGTGGTTGAGACAGTTCCGCAACGTGAGATGAAAGAGGGGGAGTTTTTTCATGAAGATCCAAGGCCTGAAGTGGAGACTTTGCAGCGAAATACAAATCAGTATGAGATTGTGTAGAGGGGGGAGAGTGTTGAACTAGTCTTGGGTCCTCTTGACGCTGATATTCTGATAGTGGAAGATGGCATAGTAGTGCGTGATCAGTTGATGATGTCTAGTAATATAGTTACAGAAATTTTGGAACAAGAGTGTACCTTCATGGTCAGGTGTGTCCCACACAATTGTGAATCGGATAGGGAGGTGGAGACAAATTCTTTAGAGAAACTCCCTTTGGAAAAAGGCTTTTGTTCAGATGATGATTTACATGTTCCGATTGTTAAGTTGAAGGATATTAATGGGCAAAGTGAGAAGAAGTCTCAACGGGTTATTACCCATCCAAAGAAACTTGATTTATGATTAGTACAATTCTAGTGTGGAACGTGCGGGATTTAGGCACGTTGAAAAATCGTTTACATAAGTTAATGAGGATTTTTTCGCCGTCTATTTTGGTTCTTTCAGAACCATTTTCTTATGAAAGTCTAATGTCGCAATGGGCTGACTTTCTAAATTTTCTGAATTTTTGTGCGAATGATTCAGTGGGGGGTAAAATTTGGATGTTTTGGGAAGAGGAAGTGCACTTTGAGTTACAACATATGTCTGACGACCAAATTTTCTTCGCTTCTTTTGTTTATGCTAAATGTCGTCAAACAGAACGTCGGGAACTTTGGAATGATTTGGAGTTTGTAAAGAGGGATTCAATATCATTCGTTCAGATTCGGAACATATTGGTGGTCATATGAGGCCGTTATCGGCTATGGATGAATTTAACAATTGCTTGGACAACTGTGGTCTTATGGATTTGGTGGGTACTGGCAGCAACATATCTTAGTGTAATGGTCACAGTGGTAATTCTCAGAGTTGGGCAAAACTAGATAGGGTGCTCTATAATTCTAATCTTCTCCAAGTTTTTCCAAATATTTATTTTGAGTGTGGAAAGAAGAGGACTTCAGGTCATAACCCATTGATTATTCGATTTCATAGAAATCTGCATTGGCATGGTCCTTCTCCCTTCAGGTATCTAAATATGTGGAGCACGCACCAGTCTTTTAAGTCTTGCGTGGAGGAAGCCTGGAGGGAGGAGTCTCATGGTTTGGGTTTAGTTAGACTTGCTGGTAAATTGAAACATACAAAAGTTGCAATTCGAAACTGGAATAAACAGGTTTTTGGACATGTACAGCAGAACATAAAAAAATTGGAGGAAAGTATGGAGGCTCTAGAGGCTCAGCTTCAGGAAGGGTATTCGCCAAAAATGGAGGAAGATTGTTTCCTTACTAAACTCGAGTTGGAAGCATGGGAAAAGAGGGAGGAGATTCGTATTTCTCAGCTAGCCAAAAGGAAATTGTTGGAGGTGGGGGATAACAATACAAAGTTCTTTCATGCATTTGTGAAACAAAGGAGGAAGAAGACTATGATTTATTCATTGAAACTTCCAAATGGAGAAGTGTTGGATTCTATGGAGGCTGTTCATGAGGGTGCAGTAAGGTATTTTCGAACTTTCTTAACAGGTGTAGGCCCCAGTCGAACAACTAACCTTGTTGATATAATATCTCCTATGGTTTCTGAAGAGGAGAATATTGATCTTTGTCATTAACTATATAAGGTGGAGGTAAGGGATGCTATTCTTTCTATCCCGAGAAATAGTAGCCCAAGTCCGGATGGTTTTGGTTCTGCTTTTTTCCAGGATTGCTGGGATATTGTAAAAGAAGACATGATCGATACAGCTAGAGATTTTTTTTTCTAGGTCTCCTCTTCCTAGATTTTATTCTACATCTTACATTGTTCTAATCCCAAAAGTTCAGAATCCTCAAAGTTTTGACAAGTTTAGGCCTATTAGTCTTTGTAGTGTTAACTACAAAATTTTTTCAAAAATTATTGTTGCAAGGATGACAGGTTTATTGTCTGTATTGATTTCTCCGGAACAGAGAGCTTTCATTCCTGGTAGAAGTATATTTGAAAATATTTCTTTGGCACAAGAAATGGTTCATTCTCTGCATAAGAAGTTTAATGGTAGAAATGTAATGATCAAAGTGGACATGGGTAAGGCTTATGATAGGGTCGATTGGGATTTTTTAAACTTGGTTCTAAAAAGCTTTGGTTTCTCACGAAGATTCTGTGGTTTAGTGACGGAATGTGTTTCATCTCCTTGGTTCTCCATTATGATGAATGACACTTATAAAGGTTTTATTAAACCTTCTCGAGGGCTTCGCCAAGGAGATCCTCTATCTCCTTATCTATTTATTATTTTACAGGAAGTTCTCTCTTGGCTTCTAAAGAAAAATTTTGTGGAAAATAAGATAGGGGCTTAGTATCATCCTCGTGGGGCGCCTTTGGTATCTCAACTTCTCTATGCGGATGACATTCTTATTTTTTCCAATGGCAAGAGAAGTTCTATTATTAAGACTCTAAAGAAGTATGAGGATTGGTATGGTCAATTGATAAATAAAGAAAAGTCAAGTATTTTTTGTCAAAGAAAATTACTTTTGCTCAGAAGAGATCTCTGTTAAGGACGATTGACTTTGCAGAAGGAGGTTTCCCTGCTACATACTTGGGTGTTCCTTTGGTATCGGGACATCTTACGATGCGTATTTTAGAGCTCCTAGTTGATAAATTGAGAAAAAAGATAGCGAGTAATTTAAACTTTTATCTCAAGGGAGCCGCCTAATTTTAATTAAGCATGTATTATCATCAATGGCGGTTCATCAATTTGTGGTATTGGACATTCCTAATACTATCTTCAAAAAGATAAATTCTATGTTATCGAATTTCTTTTGGAGTGGAGTAAATGACAAAAGGAAAAGGAATTGGTATTCCTGGTCTAACATATGTAAGCCTGTTTGTGAGGGTGGTTTGAGTGTTAAGGATTTGGAGGAGGTAAATAAATCATTGCATATGAAGTTTGTGTGATGATTGTTAACTATGGATAATTTGTGGACTCAATTCTTTAAAACTAAGTATTTGTATAAGAAACACCACTTGAGAGAAATGAAACTAAATAAAGGAACCGAATTTTGGAGATTGATTATTCGTGTGATTCCTGAAGTTTTAGAGCATGTCCATGTTCGAAATAAAGAAGGGTCGACTTCTTTCTGGTTTGATCGTTGGTTAGCTTCTAGTCCCCTTTATGCTAAGGTTTAGGAAATCAGTAACCATAAGCTACGAACTCGAGATTTTTGGGATAGAGATGGGTGGAATGTTGATTTATTAGTGGATCTGTTGGGTGAAGATCAGGCTGAGAAAGTAATGAACCTTGTTATTTCTTGCAAGGAGGGTCCAGATACAATAATTTGGGAACCTTCAACAGATGGTAAACTCACCACGGCAAGTGCTTGGGAAATTATAAGGGAGCATAAAGAGGAATTCTCAGTTGCAAAATGGATCTGGCATCCTATGTTGCCAAAAAGGGTGTCAATTTGTATGTGAAAGTCTTAGTTCGCTTGTCTTCTAGTTGATACTCGTATTAAAGAAATAGGTGTTCAGATAGCCTCTCGATGTGATTGTTGTTCAAATGCCATGATTGAATCTCTAGATCATGTGTTTTGCACCGAATATTTTGTTTAGGAGGTATGGAAAAAAGCAGTAGTGGCGTTAGGTGTTAGTGGTATGGCAACGAGTACTTGGAAAGGCAGAGTTAATGTCTGGTTTAGTTATGCAAGAAGGGTCTCACTGTTAGGCATTTTGGTAGGTCTTATACCTAATCTCATCATTTAGAGACTCTAGACTCGTCGATGTAGAGCCAGGATGGAATCAATTCATGATTCGGTGAGAACTGTATGGCTTGATATTAAATATTGGCTAAGATCCATTTTAGAAAAGTTAAATAAATGTGCACTTGCTTCTTGCACGAATATTGCAGTCCTTCATGCTTTGGATATTTAAGTAAAAAATGTGGGGGTTCGTCTTCCTCGTGTAGCCAGATGGTGTAAACCTGGGATAGGTTGGGTTAAGTTGAATGTGGATGGGAGTTGTAGAGGTAACCCAGGTAATTGTGGTGGTGGAGGCATGATAAGAGATGAAAAAGGAATATTTAAAGTAGCTTTTTCCTCATTATTGGGTTATGGAACAAATAACATGGCTGAATTGAAGGCGATTATTTGAGGGATTAGTCTATGTAAAGATCATGGATTTGATCAAGTGGAGATTACATGTGACTCCGCTTTGTTGGTTCAATGGATAAATTCTGAGAAGTGCTTGGTTTGGAACTTATGGGAATTGTGGGAAGAGCTTATGCTAGCATTGAGAGACATACAGTTCAAAGTGGAACATGTTTACAGGGAGACGAATAAAAGTACAAATTTCTTTGCTAAACAGGGTAAATATGGTATTTCTTGATCATATAGTTGCCAAGATGATCTTCTTCATAAAGTTAGGGGAATGATTCGATTGGATTTGTTGGGTTTTCCTTCTTTGCGCTCATGATCTTTTGTGTTATCTTCTGAAATTTTATTTGTTTTCCACTTTTAGTGGTTTAGTTCTTAGTTTTTTTTTTGTTTGGTTGTCGGTCTTTGGTTTTTTTGTTTGGTTTATGTTGGTTAAGTTAGTTTTAGGGTTTTGGAGTTTGCTTTTGTTGTCCCAAAGTCTCAAAATTAGAACCACGATATTCTTCCACCATAAGTGAGAGATTTTCTAATAAATTAGGAGGTATCACCATCTTTTACAAAAATAATAATAATAATAAAAAAAAAAAAAACTAAAACATGAAAATATGTTGTGTTTCATTCAAATCTTCATTATGATGCCCAAATTTATTAAAATGTCACTAAACTTAAATTTAAGACTTAAATTTTTTTAACATTAATTTGGGTGAGTATGAAATTTAGAATTTAGATTTATTTATGTGAATTTGAATAAAATGTAGTATAAAAGTAGTGTTAAGCTTATTTCAAATTTACACAAATTTAAATTTATGTTTTCAAATTTATGCCCTATTAACTAGTACTTAAAAGAAAATAATAGCATGACGCATTAATTGGGATTGCATATATCCATATATATATATATATATATATATGTATTAAAAATTATAGACTCAAGTTCTTGGCGGGACTCGATGGCCGCCTTTAGCAAGTACGTAAAGACAAATCCTGCATGCTCATCCATCCGATTGAATAGCTACTCCGTCACGAAACCCATCTTACTACCAGAAACGCTCTCTCTCTCTCTCTCTCTCTCTCTATCATATATATTTCAATGAATAAAAAAAGGAAAAAGAAGAAGAAAGCACAGCGAGGCACATGCAGTGTCTTCCTTTAATTAAATCAGAGCACACACGGCCTCTCCTCTTTGCAACACGCCACCACATGATGTGCTCAACTCTAATACGCTGATATATTTTCCTTCTACGGATTTTTATGTGTTTATATATATATATATATATATATATATATATATATATATTCTTTTTCCTGGAAATTTATTTATACCAAAAATAAAACCAGCTGCTTCTTCCTTTGGTGATTAATGGGTTCCTACCAGTTCCGAATAATGGGTTTTTATTATTAACCACCCATATATCAAGACCATACATATATATGTTGCTGTTAATTTTTGCAAAGAATCGAACAAGAGAGGTTTGGAAGACCTATGGTATACCTTGGGATTGTTCCAATACCTAAGTTAGGGACTGTAAAAGGATAAGATTGTAATAGTGAAAACGAGTAGATAATAATGAGATGCTTACTTTCTCTCTGAATTTTCCTTTTATTGTTGAGGATGACATGACCCTATTAAGTTTGGTATTTATTTGCTAGTTATTTTTATGGTTGACGCTTTCATCTTGGTTTAGTCAAAATAATTAAAATTTAATTACAAAATCTTGATTTTCACGTTACATTAATTTATTTTTCTAATATTATTTTTATGTATATATATATAATGAATAGAAAATGGAGAAGAAAAGTGAAGAAAAAATGCCGTAGATATCTTTTGCATATGCACCAGCTGTGACTACATATCATATATACGTGTGTTTTTTGACTACGTTAAGTTTTAGAATGCAATGCCAGCCGTGTAAATTAATAATGAGAAAGTCATGGAGTTATGAGTACTTTCTTTAAAAAAAAAAAAAGAAAGTTCTTAATTATTCATTGATTGAAACTTTTAGTTTATTATGAATTCATAGAAGAACGAAATTTTAATATTTAATGAACAAAAGTTTGAAGACTTTATATCATTTGTTCTCTTTTATGTAATTATTTGGACACATGCATAATAACTTTTCAATTTTTGAATTTCCTGTTATTTAGGAAAAATAGAAGTGTATTGAAATTCTTTCATAATTTAAAGGATAAAAGACACTCACGCTCCTTAAGATCAGGCAAAAAGGACAAAGACCACTCATGGAATTTCAAAAACCCTAATCCTATGTTTGGAGAGGTATTGGATTTAGATTTATATCGGATTTGGATAGAGCATAATGTAAAATTGTATTAAAATTTGTTCAAATCCACCAAAATTTAAATTCAAAGTTCAAAATTCATGCTCTCAGACGTTGCGTAAAAGCCTTTCTTGAAATTAAAAAAAATCCCACTAACATCTCTTGAGATTTACTAAGAAAACACAAATCTAGCCTTGTATTTAATAGAAAGAATTTTTTTTGAGAAATAAAAATGTCCAAAAATCAAATGCCATGAGAGGTCTATGAGATTTTTCAAATTTCAAGGGACGTCTATGGGATTTGTAGAACCTCAAGTGAGGTCAACATCTTTAATTATTCCTAATTTAAAATTAAAAATAAAATTTATTTAAAAATTATTTAATAATAATAATAATAGATCTAATACCCTGAAAGGTTCATTCGTGTTTTTACTAAATAATAATAGAACCTCAAGTGATGCCAACATCTTTAATTATTCCTAATTTAAAATTAAAAATAAATTTATTTTTTAAAAAATTATAGTAATAGATCTAATATCCTGAAAGGTTTGCCCGTACTTTTACTAAAATTCAGAAGAAATGTTTACTTTTTACCAAATTTCGAGTGAAAATCGTTGAATATTAAAAACTTACGGGACCAATTTTTTAAACCAAAATTCAAGGTCGTTTATCCTTAAATATTAAAAAAATTTAAAATGAGAAGATATTTGTTTTATTTTGGGAGGGGAAGATGAGGTAATAGCGAGGAGTCTTGCTCCTCACACTTTGGGGGGAAGAAGACAAAGGAGCAAAGCGCAAAAGCAAGGGGTGGAGAGGACGCGGGAATGAAGGAGGATAACAACAACACTCAGCAGCAAGCAGACCGTTCAAACGCTAACGGCTAGTGAGGCACGTGCTTCTCACGTGCAAGCGCATGCTGTTATGCAGTCCCTTTGCCACTCTCTGTAGTTTGCCTACGTATTACATTACCAAACCTTAATTCATTGGTTTGGGGTTTGGGCCACCCCCTTGATTATATCATTTGCTTCACGTCACCCTCCCCCTCCCTTTATTTTTATTTTCTACCGTCTTTCCTACTTAATTTCTTTCCCAAAAAACATATTAATTAATCTCTCCTGAATGCTTTGCCAAAAGAATGCAGGTTTTTTTTTAAAAAAAAAAAATTCAAAAATTTTACAAAGCACTAATTGTGAGTTTGTCAAAAAGACTCTATGAAGTTTTAAAAATTTTATAATTCTCCTCGATATTTCTATTTTTTGGACTCTTATATTTATAAATGATCCTCTTTTTTTTTTTTTTTTTGTTTCAAAACCTTGAGAGAGATACTTTTTCTAGGTTTTTTCAAAAATCGAAATAGATTCATTTGATGTTGGGTGGCAAAAACATATAAGTGCTTTTATGTTAATGAGAGTGTATTAATTAAGCAAGAATAGGGCAGGGGCCGGCCTTTATCACCTAACTGTATGTATATTTGTGGACAGTGCTTAAGCCCAACCTATTGCTAGCCAGCGAGCTATCTAGCTAGAGTTTAATTAATAAATTCTAGATGGGTTTACCAAATTTAATTAAGTTCATGAGTAGTACATGTAGGTCTTCATTAGATGGCAGACTCAAGATCAAACTCTTAATTAAGATCCTTGTATATCATACAAAATTTTGGATAAGATCATATGTAAAGCTGGGATGTATTCTTAACAAATATTTTTATAACTTTGTTTTTGGTCGATTATATTGGAAATCCGAGCTAGGCATGACTATACAACAAAAGGTAGTATGTCTATCCTTTTCTATTCCTTGTAAATTGTGAACTTAAGCTAATTAATCCTCAATCCAACATATAAGTATCAAACTTTAACCATGCATATTGTCTCCTAGAAGACACTTATATTGTAAATAAATTCACCATAAGGATTACAATTACCTTAATCTCATGCTTTTCATTTGGATAGCTAGCTATAAACTTTGAAAATTTATAGAGTTTATATATTTATTTACATACAAAGTGGGAAAGAAAGGTTCGGTGGAGGTAGGTGTTCCTTTCCTTAGGCAACAAAGTTGGAAAGAAAGAGTCCAAATATGGTTTAATAGGACTTCTAAGTTCTCTTAACTGGGTTCATTGATGGGTTTGATTCCTTGTGTAATAGTTTGGAGGCTGTGGAGAAGGAGATGTGTGGCTAGAATGAGAGGAAAATTAGAGAGTAGTACTGATGTATGACTTTCCATTAAGTATTGGGTGGGAGTTTTGAGTAGGAACATGACAGAAATGACTCAGTTAAAGGATACTGATTTTCGGGTATTGCAGAATTTGGAAGTGCAAATTGTGAATAAAAGAATTAAAACTATGCAAAGTGTGAGATGGCTAAAACCGAGGCAAGGGAGGTTAAAACTAAATTTGGATTGGAGCAGCTTGGGGAACCCAGGGCCGGTGGGTGGTGGTGGCATTCTTAGAAACCATACAGGTTCTTTTGTGTTTGGTTTTTCAAAATATTTTGGTTCTTATTCAAATAATGAAGCTGAATTGAGAGCTGTATTGGAGGGAATAAAGATTTGCAAACATTTGGGTCATACCTGTATCGATATTGAATGTGATTCGAATATTGTAGTTAATTGGATAAGAGTCAGGAAGTGCTCCTTGTGGTATTTGTGGGATTTTTGGGAGCAGCTTATTGGTTTATTGGAGGGAGTGGATTTTTCAATAAATCATTCGTATAGATAAAGTGGCAGATGCTTTGGCTCGACAAGGTGCTGTGGGGAGGAATAGTTTTTTTACAAATAATAGTCAACTCCCTAGAGTTAGCAATGGTTTGTATAAATTGGAGAAGATGGGTACGGCTTATATGAGGCATGTTTAGCTGATTTGGTTTTAGCTAATGTTTTATGCTGTTTATCTTTTGTTTTGTTTTGTTGCATGAGGTTTGTTTTGTAGGTCCTGTTTTGTTTTGTTCTGTTTGGTCTTGTAACTCGGTTTTGGCTAAATGTTGGTGTTGTTCTTTAGGAGGGTTTTAACGTATTGTCTTTTGTTATCTCCCATTGATTGTCTAGTATCCACGGTATCCGCCAAAAGTGAGGGGTTATCAATAATTAAATTGAGGTGCCGCCTTTCTTTAAAAAAAAAAATGGTCGACCTTATCTCAAACAGTTACTAGCCAACTCTGCTTGGGAAATGAAGAGGGTACCATCCATCTTCTCCTTTACTATGCATGGCTGTTACTAGTATCAATATATCTAGCTAGGTATTCTTCTTTGATTTACTAGGATTCAAGGGGGTGGTGTTTCCCTGGCCTAAAATTGATTAACTTTTGAAAAATTTGAGACTTTTAATATGAAAATTATAATTTTTATGTATATGCTTAAAAAATGCAATATTTTTTTAAAAAAATATAACGTCTAGTGCACAAGATTTTCACATCGATCGTTGGACGTCTAGGGAGGGCACACACATGATGTATGAAATCAAAACTTAATGGTTGGAGAGAGATTGGTTTCGTGGTTTAAAATTTCAACCTTCTAGTTTGAGTGTGACACTCTTATTATTAAGGCGTGCACTCAAGAATGCACTCTTTAGTATGTTTTTGAATGGAGTAAATATGGGATCTTAGTCATACACGCCCTCAAGCTCACTAATTTACAATTCATTTTTTATTCAAAATATTTATTAATTATGCATAAATAATTAAAGGAAAATGATTTTTTTTCTTGTCCGATAATGGTAAGTTGTAATTAAGAATGAACTAGAAAGTTGTGTAAGGTGCAGAGAATAATAGTTGCGTAAGACAGTTGATTCACGGTGAGGGCCACAGACTGACAGAATACACGTACATTAATCATGTTATTTGAATTTGGTTTCACATAAGTTGGTTTATGGTGAGGGCCACTGATAAAAAAAAAAATAATACATCTACAGTCTTCCCATTTGAGTTTGCTTTTACATAAGTTGATTTATGACAAAGGTCACGACAAAAAACTCAGTCATCCTATACGATTTTGGTTTTACGTAAGTAGATACTTGCTTTGATTGTATGATGAAGTTTTGTTTTGATCGATGACAATGTGAGTCTCGTGAATGCCGATGCGGCATATACCAGTGCAATACAATAAACCACATACTTTAAGCTAACTACCAAAGTGTACATAGCAATATGAAAAATTACTTAAAGTAATTAGTTTTTAAAAATAATTAATAAATTAATAAAATTTTCCCTCAATACCAAATCAATCAGATTATGAATTGTCTTAATTTTACAAATTAAGATCGAGCAATATACGACTCAAGGTCTAGTTGGGAATGGACTTGAGAAACTCTTAATGTAAATCTTCAATGGTTCATAAATGGAGAAAAACTTTCTTATTCAATGAAAACATAGCATGACACAATTGTTTCAATTGTATTATTGGGTGGTTGGTTTAATCGATTTTTAACAATTTCTTTTCCAGCCTAGTCGGGCTTGCTCAAGTGGTAAAGGCAAACTCGTGACTTAGGTCCTCAAGGTCACGGGATTAATTAGTGCATGAAAAGTTTAATCTGTAATTTTTGAAAAATAATTATTAAGAACAAAAATAGAATAGAATAATTTGCTAGATTATGTTTGTTCACACGGTGTATGTTTTTTAACAATATAACAACTATTACATAAAAATTTGATAAATTACATAAATAATGTTATTATACTAAAATAAATGATAATATACTTTAATGAATTCATAACGTGAAATAGATAAGAAACATTAATTTTAAATTTTATCACTAGAATGTCTATTCCTATATGTCTTAATACTTCATACTATATGAAAAAATAGAAACTTATGCATTAAGAGTATTTTCTAAATTATTATATCCATATATAAATTTTATTACAAATCCTTTTTTTTTTTTTCATTGTATTCATAAAAGTATGTATTCTGCCAACTAAATATAACTTAAGGAAAGGAAGTCTAGTTTTAAATTATCTTTTTAAAGTTCCACATTCAGAACTTTAAGTTTCTTGAAAAAAAAAAAAGTTACAGACTGAACTTTAAATTAATTAAAAGGGAAAAAACAATTATTGGGAATACATTCTGATTATCGAGCATTGGAGTCAGGAAAATCTCTTTTTATCGAAACTTTGTAAATCAAGTTAATAAGGTCAAACATTTGATTTACCTCATTTCCTCTACACTGGCGCTTAAGAACCAGACACCAATAGTGTCTATTGTTATTATTGTCCGACTTTTATTTTTGAAAGGAGAAGTTGAATCAATTGGGACAAACCCACTGTATGTAAGTAGTTGAGAACACAATCTTGATCTTAACTAATTAATAAACTAATTATTTAGGGAAACCCATAAGAAAAATGAGCCCTTCTTAATTAAAGAAGCAGCTGGAAATTAATTAAATAATAATTAAAGACGCAACGCAAGAAAAACATGTAACCTGCTAACTAATAAACACCGAACATCAAAAGTGTCGTATTTATATTTCACACTAGTTAACAATTAAACGCACCCATGCTTTTCAAAAATTATTTTTGCGTGGGCTCTCCCCCATAATAATCAATAATAATAATAATAAAGAAAGTGTATCTACGTGCGTCATCAGGCTTGCAGGTGGCGCTGCTCAAGTGTGAAAGTGATGAATAAGACGGGCCCTGGGTCGTATGGGCCTCACAAGTTAAGCCCACAGTGAAGTTTCTAGCCGTGCAAGTTTAGCTGATCATCGCATCAGATGGAAGCTGGTGGAGGAATCAGCTGTGAATGAATTGAATGCACCTAATAATAATAAATCATCGTCCTCACTTTCCTCTCCTAGTATAAATAGACCCTTTGTGTTTGCCCTCACCTCCCATGCCTCCTCTCTCTTGCTTGCAGCTAATTACTGTAGTTGCTAATTGCTATAGCTAGCTGGAGAACGAATTCTACTTGCTCTCCTCGATCCTCGAACCACCACCTAGCTAGCTAGCTATACCATATTAGCTTTAACTTCCCAGTTCCACCGCAGCTTCAAATCATAATGGCAGTCCTCACTGTCCATCACTTAGCTTTTGCCTTTGGCCTTCTTGGTACCTCTCCCCTTCTCTTGATCATTCTAGCTTCAACCCTTTTTTGTTTGCGTTATCAGCTTTAATCCCTGTATATACTCGCTTGTTTAATTTTCTTGGTTTCCCTTTTGTTTTCACAGGAAATATTGTGTCATTCATGGTGTATTTGGCCCCAGTGTATGCTTTGCTATGCTCTGCTCCTTATTATTTCCTAGCTCCCCCGTGCACCCTCACTCTCTCTCTCTCTCTCTCAGGATCTTAATTATATGTTTTTCTTGTGTGTGTGTGTGTTGGGTGCAGGCCAACCTTCTACAGGATATTCAAGAAGAAATCAACAGAAGGATTTCAGTCAATACCATACTCGGTGGCACTGTTCAGTGCAACTTTGACACTCTACTATGGTCTGCTGAAGCCCAACGGGTTCATGCTGGTCACCATCAATACCATAGGGTGTGCCATCGAGGGCACCTACCTAACAATGTACATGATCTTTGCACCCAAGCCAACCAAGGTATCTTTCCATCCCTCCAACACTTTGTTTTCTTTTTTTCTCATTTTGCTCTTTAATTAATGTTTGGTGATATATGATGATCAGCCTATCTCATAGGAGATGGGTTTGAATTATTTGCTTGTGGGGCTCTTTCTGTTAAAAAGTAATATGCACTTTCGTGCATGAGCACATCACCAGAGCTAATTAAGCTTTCTTCCATTTCCAGTTTATTAGTTTATTAATATTATTAATTAATTAGCTAGCTAACTTGTTCCCTTTCTTTATATACATATACCATGTACTATTACTAATACTATGCGTACATATTTATGCAGATCTCTACGGCAAAGTTGATTTTCCTGTTCAACACCACGGTGTATGGATCGATCGTATTTTGCACATACCAATTCTCCCAAGGACCGCTCCGGATTACGGTCGTCGGATGGATCTGCGCAGTCTTCTCCGTTTGTGTTTATGCGGCTCCTCTTAGCATCATGGTATAACAAAATTGAGCTCCTGACTTGTTTTCTATTTTTCTTTGTTCAAACTCTCATTCCATTGGATAAACTAACTTCTTTGTTAAAGTATGAGTTTTTCTTTTTCATAAGTTTTATTATATCATTTTCATGAGATTTGATTGATTACTTCGCAGAGGCAAGTTATAAAGACGAAGAGCGTGGAGTACATGCCATTCCCACTTTCTTTTTTCTTGACACTCTGTGCTAGCATGTGGTTCTTCTATGGCCTTCTTATAAAAGACTACTTCATAGCAGTAAGTAACGCAACTCATCACGCGTTCCATACCAATATTTCTTAATTAATAACGCCTCCCTTAATTTGTTTCTCCTTGCTGCACATATACAGTTGCCAAACACTCTGGGATTTTTGTTCGGAATCTCTCAAATGATACTCTACTTCATCTACAAGAACTCCCAAAAGGTGTTGTTGCCGGAGCACAAGCTGCAAGAGCTAGTCACCGCCAGCGACATACTGAGCAAGCCGGCGGAGATGGCAACGCCAGAGATGGCGACAATACCGGAAAGCGGTCGTGTCTCTGCCGACTCGAGTCGACCAGAGGAGGCTGCGGTGAACGACGGTGCCGGCAACAGACCCTTGAGTAATACTACCGAGCCAAGTGAGGAGAATGTGTGATGAGGCTGGCTCATACATATTGGACAAGCACACAGAGGGAGAATATACAGCTAGCTGAAGGAGATGGAAAGGAAGAAGAGACATAGGAGTTGAGTTTATGATCCTTCTCTGGTAAAGAGTAGAAATTAAGCAGAGAGATCCATCGATGGAGTCCTAGTAACATATATCTATGATATATATAATATGTTCTATGTATGTTTATTAATGTTCATGTTGTTGCCGTAGTTTCTGTTTAATTTCCAGTTAATTAATTACATCTTATGTACTAATTAATTGGAGTATAAATTAAAAAGGAGTCTTAATTTTAGTTATTTTTTCTTCAGACTTTGATACTCATCTGTCTCTTGTTCTTCAATAACTGCATGCACATCTGAAAATGAAATTGAGGAGAAATTAATTAATATATGTATGGTTCAACCAGTGGGGTGCATATATGTCTGGCTTTTAATTAATTAATTAAGATTTAATGCTGACCAAGGACTGAAAAATTAATTAATCGATTAATTATTGAGTATTAATGCAGGTTTCCCTTAGGCTGGCTATGATTAATTGTATGGAAGCTTTTCATGTTTGCTTTTGAACCCACTTCTCTTAGTTAATTAATTAATTTGTGATCTTAATAATTAATGGAATTAATAATATTGGGGTTAATATTAACTGTTATGCCACTTTTAGAGGCATTAAAACGTCAGTCTTGATGGTTCCTCTAACTTTTAGGTTGGCCCCTTCTAATTATATGTGGCTCAGGTTTTTACAAAACATTATGTATGTTGGATGCTTTTGTTTTCTTTTTCTTTCTATTTTTTTTCCATAGTTTGATTCTGGGATTATCACAAATTTTTTTTCTTTGATAACCTGGGTACTCTAACCAATATCGCGTCACTTTGAACACTATGATACGGTACCAAACTCAGGAGGTGAAAATCGTCCGCCCATTGACACGCTCCTAGTAATTTACCGGCGCAATGACTAAAGGGGGAACCACCAAAATGACAAATCATCTTTTCCACTTGAGTTGGTTCAGCTAGGCAAGATTATCACAATTTTGTCATAGCATTTTAGGGTCTTTCTAATTGTTAAAAATAACTTTCTTTCACTTTTAGTTCTTAAAAAGTTATGAAAATTCATCTTTTCAATCTTCCAACGTTTAAATAGAAAGGTTGGAAAGCAATTTTTGAAATTGTTGTTCATCAAATTTTTTCTTGGCAAATGTTTAAAAATTGAACGTTTTTGTAATTTATTTTTTAGAAAATTTGGGAATAAAAAAATGAAAAGTATTTATACTGAATAGACTCCTAACTTTTGTGGGTATAAGGTATAGAGTTTGATTCTAGTTGCTTCCATTCTTTTTAACTAAAACCAAATTTTTAGTGTAAGGTGTATATGATCATTTGCCCTTTTGGGGGCAAGGCATGTTAGAAATATTAAAAGCAATTCCTACTTAGGCCTCACTAAGAACATAAATATCTAATTAAACTCTTTAATTGATAACTCAAAATACATTTTACTGATATTATGTTAAAAAAAAAAAAAATTTAACTTTTTGATAATAGCATTCGGGAGGTATCGAACCAACACACATGGGTGTTAGATTCATGTGAGGGTGGAGTCCGCTCTGCGCGTTGTCAAGATCATGGATAGAGCTTTGCTCATCTTAGTTAAAAAAATGAATTTTCTTGTCCTTTTCCTATCTTTGAAATAACTACCAAAGTGTTTCTTGTTTTCTAGTTTTTTGAATTTGTATAGAAAAGTTAAAAATAACTAAGATGTGCTTTCAGGGTATTTTACTTGTAAAATATAAATTTGTTTTTCATTTTTAGTTCTTCGTAAATACGAAAATATCTTCTTCTTTTTTTCCATCTTCAACTTTTAAATAGAAAGGCTAGAAATCATTTTAAAATTTGTTGTTCAATTTTTTCTAGACTAATGTTGAAAACTCGAACATCTTTGTAATCATCTTTGAAAAATTGAGAACAAAAAATGAAAAGTATTTTATAATTGAATAACTTTTATGACTATAAGTGTGAAGTTTCACTCTCGCCTCTTCATTCTTCTAACTAAAACTAAATTTATAGCGTATGGCGTATACGATGATGTGCTTTATGTACTAGTTATTTAAATCCAATAGCCTTTTGAGTGCAAGGCATGTCAAAAATGTTAAAAGCAATTCCTACCTAGGTCTCGCTAATAATATAAGTACTCATTAAGTTCTATAATTGACAACTCAAAATACATTATGCTAATACTTGACAAAAAAATTAACTTTCTGATAATAGCATTTGGGAGGTATCCAATCAACACGCATGGGTGTTGAATTCAGATGAGATGGAATCCATCCTTGTGTGTTGTCAAGATCATCAGAGCTTTGTACATCTTAGTTATAAAAAGGAATTTTCTTTTCTTCTTCCAAGTCTTTCAAATTAGTATCAAAGTGTTTCTTATTTTTCAGTTTTCCAAATTTTATAGCAAAGTTAAATTGATATTAATTTTATTTTATTGTTTTCTCTTTCCCATCCAAATTTTGTAAATTTTAAAAGTAAGGCGGCGTTTTGTGATTTTTAAAAATTTTAAAATAGATTTCAAACCCTTATCAATCAGGTGGAGTTTGATTCTCATTGCTCGTATTGTTCTAATTTAAATTGAAATTTCAATACAAAGCATACTACGTGTGCACCCACATGCATACGATGAAATTGTATTATGCGCTATTATTTAAACCCAATAAGCCGGATCATGTTAAAAATTGTACGTGTGCACCCACATACATACAATGAAATTGTACTATGCGCTATTATTTTTTATTTTTTGATTTTAGTTTATTTTTTTTATATGTTAAAAATGTTTAAAACAGTTATTAACTTGATGTGGCTAGCTTATTATTGAGAAATTCTTGTTGAAGATTAAACTTGAAGACCGGCAGCCCACCTCCATTGAAGACCGGCAGCCCACCGTTGTGGACATTGGAGATTTGCAGGCAACCTACTCCACCTACCAGCCCACCTCTATTGAAGATTTACACCCACCATTGTTGATTATTTGATTTCTATAATTACTATAAATAGCTGAGTTGTGTGTGAGTAAATGTGAGCAATGTGGTGTGTGAGAGAGATTAGCCAGTGAGCCGTGAGAGAGATTTTATTCCTCTGTAATTTATTTTCAGATTGAAATTACTGATTTGGCAATTTATCCTCACTGAGTTTCAGCCACAACCAGTGGCTGAGTGCTCCTCTCCACCCATCAGTGGTATCAGAGCGTCCAGGTACGCCGGAATTCACCAAACAGAGGTGAACAGAGAAGAAATTCAAGTTTCTTCTCAGTTTTGAAGTTGCTCCAAATATCAAATTGAGCCTACCATTGTGCAATTAAGCTCGAGACGATTCCAACGGTGAAAACCACGTCTCAAATAGACACCGGGATATCCCCCACGCGCTCCCACGCGCCTCCCACCTAAGCACCGTTCTGCCCACGCGCCGGCAAGACTCCGACGACCGCGACACGCGCCTGCACGCGTCTTCCTCGCCCGATTGGCGAGATCCTACCCGCAAAGCGACCCGTGACCCGGATCTACGACCCGCGACCCGGTCAGCGACCCGCGTGCCAAACCCGCAACCCGGATCCGTGAACGAGGTCCGACCCGCCTCCAACCCGCTCCTAAGCGCCGACACGCGGCACGCCCAGAAAGCGCCACGTGGCCTAACGGAGGGGTTAACGCCGTTTAAAGGCCGTTAAGTTAAACCGGTTAGTTCAAAAATTCACCAGAATTTTCCTATAGCCGGTTCGGTGATTTTTAGACCGGTTCTTTGCAAACCAAAACCGGGTCCTAAGGTTTTTCAATCTTCTGAATTTATTGGTGACATTAGATTTACCAAAATCAGCCCCCATTTCTCTGTTTTTTATATATTGAATTCGATGGCTAACGGTACTATTCAATCGGTCATTCCAAAATTGACCCGAGAGAATTATGACAACTGGTCGATTCAAATGAGAGCCCTTTTAGGTTCTCAGGATGTCATGGATATCGTTGAAGATGGGTACAGAGAAAGCCCATCAAAAGAAGTCGAAGCAGCTATGCCCGAAGCTCAAAGAACGACCTTGCGAGCCGATCGAAAGAAAGATTGCAAGGCAAAATCCATAATCTACCAAGGCCTTGATGAGGCCACGTTCGAAATCATTGCCTCCGCGAAGACATCTAAAGAAGTCTGGGACTCTCTCCATCGAACACACAAAGGTGCAGATAAAGTAAAAAAGATTCGTCTTCAGACATTGCGAGGTGAGTTCGAATCTCTTAAAATGAAGTCTACTGAATCCATTTCAGACTACTATACACGAGTAATGGTAGTATCAAATCAATTAAGAAGAAATGGAGAAATTCTCAATGACGAGAGAATTTGTGAAAAAATTTTGCGATCTTTAGATCCAAAATATGATTATATAGCTGTGACCCTAGAGGAGACAAAAGACTTGGAAACAATGTCTGTAGAAGAACTTGTGGGCTCACTCCAAGCCCATGAGCAAAAAGTCAATAGAAGAAGTGATGATAAAGCACTGGAGCAAGCTTTCCAAACGAAGTTGTCCCTCACTACAGATAGATACGACAAAGGGGGGACGTCACAACAAGGAAGAGGACGAGACCGAGGATCTTGTGGAAGAAATTCTGGAAATTTTAACTCCAGAGAAGGTGGCAGAGGCAGAAGAGGTCCCATTAGAGGAGGACGAAATCAACAGAGCTATGTCCCACAAGGCAGAGGACAAGGAAGAAGAGGAGGATACAATAATCGATCGAATGTAGACAAAAGAAACATTCAATGCTACAATTGTCACAAGTATGGACACTATAGCAATGAATGTTGGGGGCGACAACAAGAAAAGGTTAGCGAGGAGGCCAACCTTGCTGAAACTGATCATGCAGATGGAGAGTCATTGATGCTGATGGCACACAATTCAACTCCCCAGGACCAAAGCGTTTGGTACCTTGATTCTGGAGCCAGCAACCATATGACTGGCAGAAAGAACCTATTCTTTGAACTTGATGAGAAAGTTCAGGGGGAGATATCTTTCGGCGATAATTCTAAAATCCCAGTCCAAGGGAGAGGAGATGTTTTGATCAAACAAAAGTCTGGAGATCATGCTTACATCTCCAACGTCTACTATGTGCCAGCCATGAAGACTAATATACTTAGTCTCGGACAGCTCGTGGAGAGAGGCTATCGAATTAGCCTCAGTGATAAGCAGATGGTGATAATAGATGCTCAAGGAAAGCTTGTTACTCGAGTTCAAATGGCAAAGAATCGAATGTTTCCGCTCGCCATCCAACATGATACGCCAAGGTGTTTGAGCGCTATCATTAAAGAAAAAGACTGGCTATGGCATCTAAGGTATGGGCATCTAAACTTTGAAAGTTTGAAGCAATTAGGAAGCAAGAAGATGGTGAAGGGCTTACCCAATATTCATCATCCAAATGTAATATGTGAAAGCTGTATTTTAAGCAAGCAACATAGAAACAGCTTTGGAAAGCAAGCCGACTGGAGATCAACCATGCCGCTCCAGCTAATACACACAGATGTGTGTGGTCCATTAAGACCATTTTCGAATGGACAGAATCGATACTTCCTCACCTTCATCGACGACTACAGTAGGAAGACCTGGGTCTACTTCTTGAAAAGGAAGTCAGAGGTATTCGATAAGTTCAAAGAGTTCAAAACTCTTGTGGAGAAACAGAGTGGCTTTCGCATTAAGTCACTCCGGTCAGACCAAGGAGGAGAGTACAAAGACGAAGCTTTCCTGGAATTCCTTAGACAACAAGGGATTCAGAAACAGTTCACACCATCATACACTCCCCAGTTGAATGGTGTAGCTGAAAGGAAGAACCGCACAATCCTTAACATGGCTAGAAGCATGTTAAAGGATAAAAATGTGCCCAAGAGTTTTTGGGCAGAAGCAGTGTTATGTGCAGTCTATCTGCTAAATAGGTGTCCAACGAAGAGTCTTGATACAAAGACACCATATGAAGCCTGGAGTACTCACAAGCCCAGTGTGAGTCATCTTAAGGTGTTTGGCTCCATAGCCTACGCCAAGATCCCAGAAGCAAGAAGGACAAAGCTGGATGATAAAGGAGAGAAGTGTATCCTTGTAGGATACGGTGACAGCACCATGGGATATCGACTTTACAATCCCATCAATAAGAAAGTCTTTCACAGTCGGGATGTCATCTTTGAAGAAAATGAATCCTGGAAATGGGACCAGGTTGAATGTTCCAAAGATGCGGAATTGACACTTGAAGGAGAAGAACCTACACAGACAAGAGAAGTGGCTATCGAGCCACAAATTCCTGAGCTGCAGACACCTCCACATGGTTCACCACAGAGGAATGAAGCTCCATCACCAATTGAGCGTGAAATCTCAGACATGAGACCTAGAGGAGCTCGAAATCTAGCCGACCTATATGAAACTACAGAACCAATTGAAGAGTATGTTACTCTTTACTGTCTATTGTTAACCAGCGACCCGGTTAGCTTTGAGGAAGCTAACGAAGAAGACAAATGGAGAAAAGCGATGGATGAGGAGATTCAATCCATCGAGAAGAACAAAACTTGGGAGTTGACAAATCTCCCGAAGGGCCGCAAAACCATTGGTGTGAAATGGGTCTACAAGACCAAAAAGAATGCTCAAGGAGAAGTTCAAAGATATAAAGCAAGACTTGTCGCCAAAGGCTACAAGCAAAAAGAAGGGATTGATTATGGAGAAATCTTTGCCCCGGTTGCTAGACTTGAAACCATCAGATTACTTATTTCACTTTCAGCACAAAATAGATGGAAGATTTACCAGCTAGACGTGAAATCAGCTTTTCTGAACGGTTTTCTGGAAGAAGAGATTTATATCGATCAACCACCTGGATATGTAAAGAAGGGCAAAGAAGATAGAGTGTACAAGTTGAAGAAAGCACTCTATGGCTTGAAGCAAGCACCTCGTGCGTGGAACATGAGGATTGATGACTACTTCCAGAAGAATGGATTTGAGAAGTGTCCCTACGAGCATGCGCTATATATAAAGATGGAGACAGATGGAAGCATGCTCATAGCCTGCCTATATGTTGATGATCTGATCTTCACCGGCAACAATCCAGAGATGTTTGCCGCTTTCAAAAGGAGCATGGTCAAAGAATTCGAAATGACAGATATTGGCCAGATGGCTCATTTTCTTGGCATAGAAGTCGTGCAAAGCGAGAAAGGAATTTTCATCTCCCAGAGCCACTATGCAAAAGAAGTATTGAAGAAGTTTGGGATGGACAAATGCAACCCAGTGACAACTCCAGTTGAAACAGGATTGGAGTTGAGAAAGAATGAGCAAGGAGATGTTGACCCCACATATTTTAAGAGTCTGGTTGGAAGCTTAAGGTATTTGACGTGCACCAGACCAGATATACTCTATGGAGTTGGACTTGTCAGCAGGTACATGGAGACTCCTGACCAGTCCCACCTGAATGCAGCGAAAAGGATACTCCGATATGTCAAAGGTACCATCACCGATGGTATGTTTTATTCATCAAGAGATGATTGCAAACTTATCGGCTATTCAGATAGCGATTGGGGAAGAGATCTTGATGAAAGAAAAAGTACGACGGGATTCACATTTTTTATGGGAGATACATCGTTTACATGGTCTTCGAAGAAGCAACCCATCGTAACGCTATCATCATGTGAAGCTGAGTATGTTGCTGCTAGCTCAGCTGTTTGTCATGGTATATGGATTAGGAATGTACTGAAGTATCTGGGATTTCTTGAAGGTAACCCCACAGAAGTTTACATCGACAACCGATCAGCGATTGCACTTGCGAAAAATCCAGTTTACCATGAAAGAAGTAAACATATTGATACTCGGTATCATTTTATCAGGGAGCATGTCAAAAATAAAGAAGTGGAATTGATATCTTGCAGAACGTATGATCAGATTGCTGACATTTTCACAAAACCACTCAGACATGATATTTTTGCAAGACTGAAGACAATGCTCGGAATGACAAAATTAGGAGAGTCAAGTTTAAGGGGGGATGTTGAAGATTAAACTTGAAGACCGGCAGCCCACCTCCATTGAAGACCGGCAGCCCACCGTTGTGGACATTGGAGATTTGCAGGCAACCTACTCCACCTACCAGCCCACCTCTATTGAAGATTTACACCCACCATTGTTGATTATTTGATTTCTATAATTACTATAAATAGCTGAGTTGTGTGTGAGTAAATGTGAGCAATGTGGTGTGTGAGAGAGATTAGCCAGTGAGCCGTGAGAGAGATTTTATTCCTCTGTAATTTATTTTCAGATTGAAATTACTGATTTGGCAATTTATCCTCACTGAGTTTCAGCCACAACCAGTGGCTGAGTGCTCCTCTCCACCCATCAATTCTTAAGTTAATCTATTTAATCAAATCACATTTTATCAAATCTTTAGATTTTATGATAATTAAAAAATGTTTGGCTAAATAGATAGTTTGAAAATCGATCATCCAAAATTTTAAAAAAAAAATCTAATTAACCTTCTCAAATATGAGATGATTAAGCAACTTAACCTAATAACTTACATAAATAAGTTCTTTTGAGTTCCATGGATCAATGTTAACATTTTGTTTAGAAAGAGAAAAAGAAAGAAAAATAAGAAGCGAACTCATTTTCTATTATATTTTCTCTCTCTCTCTCTCTCTCTCTCTCTCTCTCTCTCTATATATATATATATATATATATATATATTAAGTACTATCAAAAATGAAGATTCATTCTAGCTAGTATGATACCGAATTAAGATTAAAAAAAAAATTGTTAAATGAATTGTAAAATTTAAATTTTTTTATTAATTTACTATTATTTATTTTTATTTATACTCTCCTTTATAATCACATGAAAAGTATATTCTTTCAAATTGTCCTTTCTTTTCTCTAATGTTTTTTTTAAAAAAAAAAAAAAAAAAAAAAAAAACCAATTGGGCATAACATGATGAACACAACAAGAATTTTGATCCAAATAATTTTGGATGCAAAAGACAGATGCACGAGTCTTAAAGGTTGGCTTCAATTTCTTGCCTATATTTTGATTTTGCCACCAGTTTTTACCTTATAAAGTTTGTATAGTTCTAGCAATTTTGCCTCATTGACGAAACAATGAATTTTAATTTTTTTTAAAAAGAATTGTAGACACCCTAATTTTAACCAAGACATTTCTAAGAAGATCCTGTGCAATAAAAAGGTGACTTTGTACCTTGAGAATGGAAAGATCCTTTTTGAAATATCCAATTGAGTCCTGAGCTTTCAAAATTGAGTCCCAGTTTTTAAAATGAGTCCCAATATTTTAAGTTGAGTCACAGTTTGTATAATGAGGCCCAGTATTTTAAAGTGAGTCTCAGTTCTTAAATCGAGTATTGATTATTTCAAAATGAGTCCGGTCTTTTTAAATTGAGTCTCGGCGTTTTAATTGAGTCCGGTTAATATTAATTGAGTTTCAGTATTTTAAAATTGAGTCTTAGTGTTTTAATTGACTCCCAGTGTTTTTAAATCAAGTTCCAGTGTTTTAATTAAGTTTTGTTATTTTAAATAGAGTCCCTATATTTTTTAGATCAAGTCTGTTATTTTTCAAAATTTTAAGTGAGTTCTGAAATTTTTTTATGAAAATCAAGTCTTTGTATTTGTTTATCGGGCACTATAAAAGAAAAGAAAATAAAATAAAATAAAGGGGGAGTAGGAGGCCTTGTTTGCATAAGCCATAAAAAGGCCCATGCGCCCATGTAAACTCAATTGAGAGGGGGTGGGGCGGCAACCCTAAGCTTCTTGGTTTCCCTCTCCCTCCTATAAGAACAGCCTCACGCAGACACCAAAGGCACACCAAGAAGAAAGCCCTAGCCTCTCTGCCATCTCTCTCTCTCTCTCGTTTATTTTCTCTCTAACCCACGCAGCACTGCTGCTGCTTCTCCCTCACGCATAGCCCCTCTATCCTCCCCGTCCTCACCCTACAACGCATCTCAGAGGAGCCGAACATAGCCTCTGCACCCACCCCGGCGTCGTCAAACCAGTTCTCTCCATTCTCTCCGGCGACTCAGCCACGGCCACCCTCACCTCACGCACAGGGAACCGCTGGAAACAGCCACCACACCTTCAGAACCCAGCACGGCCGTCACAGAGTAGCCGAACATAGCCTCTGCTCTCCGCCCGGCGTCGTCATACCAGCCCCAGCCATTCGCCGCCGCCGTCGCTCTCTCCCGCCCACAGCTGCCATCACTCCGGCGGCTCTTCACGGCAACATCTCAAGCTCGCTGTTGCCATCACTGATTTCCTGCCCATCAACTCCGGCAGCAACCCCCGGGTGAGTACACTCTGCATGCGAAGACCCACACACACATGCACATGTTTACTATTATTATTATTTTCTGCATTATTATTGTTATTTGTTAATTTGTAGTATTTGTGATGTTTTTTTTATTGTTATTGTTATTGTTATATATATTCTCCTTAATATTGTTGTTATATTGTAGGTAATATATATGTTTAAATTCTACTCATGTTTATTTTTGATTGTCAAATGATTAATATGCATATTATAGGGCTTTTATTAATATTTAATGTTCAAGTTTAGGTTTTTGTTGTATATATTAAGTACTTAATATTATTGTTATAAGATTTTATTGTTGTTATATGGGTTTTAATAATTGATATTCATGTTTGTATTTTCTGTTGTATTTATTATTAAATAAATTGTTTTTATTATGGAATTTTTATTGTTGGAGTTTGCATTTGAATTTTTGTCGTATCTATATTAAATAATTAATTGTCATAGGATTCTTAATGTTTGTTAGTTGATATTCGTGTTTATATATACTTTGTTTTATTTATTGTGAGATGTTAAATGATTATTGCTGGGTTTTGTGGAGCCTAGTTATGTTTAATCCATGGAGTGAAGACCAAGTCGAGATTCTGAGATTTGCTGAAGGACGAAATCTTGCAAGTCTCGACCATCATCTTGACTAGCAAGACTTAATGGTGTGACTAGGTCGAGAATGCTGAAGTTCAAGATTCATGATTTCCCACAAGGCTCGACCAGGTCGCGGCCATGGGAAACATGGGTGCGACTAAGTCGACGACGACGATTTTCTATGTGAGATTTCAGTAAAGCTTTCCTATTTTGAAAGCTATGATTTTGTAAACCTTAAGATATATATTTCTAATGTTCGTCTATGTGTGGTGAGCAGTGTAGAAGTGTGTAGCAGTGTGGAGCTCTTGTGTGCACGATCCAAAGGTGTTCGCTTTGGTGTTTAGGGTGTGTGCACATTGTTTCTCCCTTGTTGAGAGTGAGAGAAACTGTAATTTCTACACTTTGTATACTTTCCTAATAATAGTGAAATCTCTGCAACTCCATGGACATAGGAAAAATTGCCGAACCACGTAAATATTGTCTTGTGCGTGCGTGTGATTATTTTCTTTGGCGTGTGCTTGTCTCTATCTTGTTTCTTACTGGTTTAGTGTTTTGGAAATTTTCACATGCTTGTTTATTCCTTTACAACTGGTATCATAGCCTATGGTTAGGCTAGAGTGGGAACAATGGCAAAGGAAGTAGGGAAGGCGCATGGGATAGAAAAATTTGATGGCACGGACTTTGGATTTTGGAGGATGCAAATCAAGGATTATCTCTATGGGAAGAAGTTGCATCTACCGCTTCTAGGAGAAAAACCTGCAACTATGAAGGACGAGGAATGGACTCTCCTTGACAGACAGGTACTAGGAGTTATCAGATTAACTCTGTCTAAATTTGTTGCACACAACGTCGTAAAGGAAAAGACCACAGCAGATCTGATGAAGTGTTAGCTTTGGTGATTTCCCAAGAGGGGGTGGGGTGAATTGGAAATTTAAAAGTTCCTCCTAGGTTTGGTCCAAATTCTACAACCAGTATTACACAAACCTAGGGTCTTTCTATATATATTCACAAACCCAATCAATCTCAATGGTAAAATATAAACATTCATGTGTTGTAATTTAAAATGCGAAAATTAAAAGGAGACATAGTAAATGTTATTGGGGTTTGGCCAATACTACCTACGTTCCCGCCTTAACTCACAAGCACAAGGGTTCCACTATGGCTCACTTAAAGAGTAAAGCGGCACCTAAACAACCAGGTCAATTAGCACAGGGCTGACTTCAACCTTTACATAATCTCTTTGCGGGGCAGAGAAGGCCCTACCGATCCTTGTGGACTAGATCAACGCCCCCTTAGGCCATGCCTAGAATACAATAATATTTTCAAAATAAAACAAGTACAATTATTATGCTTCTTAATCAAGAAGATGTGTATCAAATGTAATCAATCACATACTCATCAACAGTATAGGATATGTAAGCTCAGTGATGTGACAATTTGTGCAAACAACACTCAATAAGATGTGATCACTATAATGTTCAAAAGTGTTCTAAATAAGCTATATCTTTGAAACAAGTTATATTAAATCTCAGTAACGAATCAAGGTTTCAAAGATGCAAATCAAATACTTAAACAAACTCAAAAGATTTACTTCAATGAAATATGCACAAAAGCAGTTTGAAAATAATTTAACTTGTAGGAAATATTTTTGCACAACAAAAACAAAGTTATATGACACTTGCAATAACAATGCAAATATCCTAAAGTTTATTAATTTATCCCAACACAAGATTTATAATAGTGAAATCTGTGGGATAAACGTAACAAAAACTCCCCAAGAGTATCTCAAACAATCAAACAAGAATAGTGGGAGTATTAGTCATATCTAGTAATCACAAGCACACTCAATAAGCTCTCACAATATCAAGATGTATCAAGGGAATGAGTATTTGGGCAATATGAGCTTTTGGAAGTAGAGAGGATTTTGCACTTAATGATTTTTTCTAATCAATCTTTAATCCACACAAATGAACTCATAGTTATAGACCAAGGCAAAAATATAATCGTTTAGGACCTATAGGGTATTATTAGAAAAGGTTTAAATCATTTTAGAAAAATTAACCCTACTTTAAGCTTTTTAACCTCGGTAAAAACTTAAGTAACCCAAGAAGATTTGGGTGGCTGAACTTTAGTTCGGTCTCCCGAACAGACTCAATTGAAAAATTATTTTAAACGGTTCGGGTGCCCGAGTTTGGATTCGGTTAGCTGAACAAAAGTCAAAAATATTTGTGCATGGTCCGGGTGCCCGAAATAATGTTCAGTTAACCGAACTTACCAATTCAGTCTCCCGAGGTCTAATTTGAACTAAGAGGTTCGGCAGCCCGAGTTGGTGAGAAGTCCCTTTCTAAGAGTTTGGTCGCTTGAGAGCGATGCATTCATTCTTGGTTCAGTAGCCCGAACCCAAGTCAAACTGCTGACTTTCCAACAGTTCGGGTGCCCAAGGAGTTTTGAGGTCATAGGGTTCGGTCGCTCGACCTCACTCATTTTATACTTTTTATGTTCAATTCAATTCATTTTTACACACCTAATTATGAATGATATTTGTGCATGAGTGTTGGGACCTAGGGTCTTTCTAAGGCCTTTTTTAAGTACACATAAAAACCTGGCACAGCCCTAAAGTCTTTTGATTAACCTATAGTCTATCTACAACATTTTTGAGCTTACAGATCCTACATGCATGATATGTAGTGATTATTACAGACCCATTTGAAATGAAATTATTACAAACCCAAAAATATATTAAAACAAATAATGAATATGTTGGGTCTTCATATTTCTTCAAGTTACTACATGCTATCAATATGATCCAACTTAATATGATCCTACACACAAACTTGAAAGTCATAAAATACTAAGAGTATTTGTAATTATCAAAACTGGGTATGACCCATAGGGTCAACATGAAGGCTTTGTCAGGTATGTATAAAAAGTCATCTGCAAATAACAAGGTACACCTGATGAAGAAACTATTTAATTTAAAGATGGCTGAGAATGCATCGGTTGCATAACATCTAAACGATTTTAACACAATCACAAATCAATTGTCATCTGTAGAAATTGATTTTGATAATGATATACGTGCACTGATAGTTTTGGTTTCATTGCCAAATAGTTGGGAGGCCATGAGGATGGCTGTAACTCCACAGGAAAAGAAAAACTAAAGTATAATGACATATGAGATTTAGTTTTGGTTGAGGAGATTCGCAAAAGGATGTTGGTGAAACCTCAGGATCTGGTTCTACCCTAAACCTTGAGACAAGAGGTAGAGGTAATGATAGAAATTCAAATCGAGGCAAATCAAAATCTAGAAATTCTAATAAGAAGAGAAGAAAATCGAGATCTAGCCAAAAAGGACAATGCTGGAATTGTGGGAAAACGAGTCACTTCAGGAGGCAGTGCAAAAGTCTTAAGAAGAAGAATGAAGATGACTCTGCTAATGCCGTAACAGAAGAGGTGCAGGATGCATTACTTCTAGAAGTAGACAGTCTACTTAATGATTGGGTTTTGGACTTAGGAGCTTCGTTTCATACCACTTCACACTAAGAAATCATATAGAACTATGTTGTAGGTGATTTTGGTAAGGTGTATCTGGCTGAAGGCATAGCCTTGGATGTTGTGGGTATGGGAAACGTCTAGATGTCATTGCCTAATGGGTTTGTTTGGTTACTAGAGAAGGTACGACATATTCCTAACCTGAGAAGGAATTTGATTTCTGTTGGACAACTTGATGATGAAGGGCATGCAATGTTGTTCACTGGTGGCATTTAGAAGGTTACAAAGGGAGCCAAAGTATTGGCTCATGGAAAGAAGTTTGGTACTTTATACATGATCTCAAGTCAAAGAGACACAGTTGCAATTGCTGAAGCAAGTACTGATATAAGCCTATGACACTGCAGACTTGGTCACATTAGTGAGAAAGGGATGAAGATGCTGCTGTCACAGGGGAAACTACCAGAATTGAAGTCCATTAATTTTGACTTATGTGAAAGCTGCATTTTAGGAAAACAGAAAAGGATGAGTTTATTGAAAGACAGGACACCGAAGGCTAAAAAATTGGAGTTAGTGCATACTGATTTGTGGGGGCCTTCTCCACTTGCATCCCTTTGAGGATCAAGATATTACATCACTTTCATTGATAACTCAACCATAAAGGTATAGGTATATTTTTTGAAAAATAAATCTGAAGTATTTAACACTTCTAAGAAGTGGAAGGTTGTGGTTGAGACTAAGATAGGTTTGAAAGTAAAATATTTGAGGTCAGACAATGGAAGAGAATACATAGATGGAGGGTTTAAAGAGTATTATGCTGGACATGGAATTAGAATGGAGAAGACCATTCCTAGGAAATCACAGCAAAATGATGTGGCTGAGCGCATAAGCAGATCTCTCAATGAGCGTGCTAGGAGTATGAGGTTGCATGCTAGACTACCAAAAACTTTCTGGGCTGATGCTGTTAGCACTGCAACTTACCTGATAAATCGAGGACCTTCGGTTCCCATGAATTTCAAACTTCCTGAAGAGGTTTGGAGCGATAAAGAGGTAAAGTTTTCTCATTTAAAATTTTTTGGTTGTATTTCTTATCTCTATATTGATCTTGATGCTCATAGCAAACTTGATGCAAAGTCTAAAATATGTTTTTTCATTGGCTGTGGTGATGAGAAATTCGGCTATCAGTTTTGGGATGAACAAAACAGGAAAATCATTAGAAGTAGAAATGTGATATTTAATGAATAAGTGATGTACAAGGACATGTCAATTGTAGTGCCAGATGTCACTGAGATAGATCAAAAGAAATCTGAGTTTGTTAACTTAGATGAGTTGACTAAAAGCACTGTCCAAGAAAAGGGGTGAAGAGGAAAAGGAGAATATAGAATCACAGATCAAAGTACACCTATAGCTACGGTCTGTAGATCTTCCAGGACTATTAGACCTCCACAACATTATTAACCCGCTTTAAATTATCTCTTATTGACTGATGGTGGTGAGCCAAAGTGTTACGATGAAGAATTACAAGATGAAAATTCAAGCAATTGGGAGTTAGCCATGAAGGATGAGATGGATTCCTTATTGGGGAACCATACATGGGGGAAATGACTAAATTTCCAGTAGGGAAGAAGGCTTCGCTCAAAAAGTGGCTATTCAAAATAAAGAATGAACATGATGGTAGAAAGTGCTATAAAGCTAGATTAGTTGTCAAAGGGTTTCAGCAGAAGGAGGGCATTGATTTCATAGCAATATGTTCTCTAGTTGTGAAGATGTCGACAATTAGACTCATACTGGGAATGGTGGCTGCAGAAAATCTACATCTTGAGCAGTTAGATGTGAAAACGACATTCCTTCATGGTGACTTGGAGGAAGACATTTACATGATTCAGCCAGAAGGGTTTATTGTCCAAGGACAAGCGAATTTAGTCTGCAAATTGAGAAAGAGCTTGTATGGTCTAAAACAAGTTCCAAGATAGTGGTACAAGAAATTTGATAGTTTTATGCATAAAATTGGGTTCAAGAGATGTGAAGCTAATTACTATTGTTATGTTAAGTTCTTTGACAATTCTTAATGATATGCTCATTGGAGGGTCTAGCATTGAGGAGATTAATAATCTGAAGAAGCAATTGTCAAAACAGTTTTGCAATGAAGGATTTAGAAGCTGCAAAGCAAATCCTTGGAATGAGAATCATTAGAGACAAGGCTAATGGTACATTGAAGCTTTCACAGTCAGAGTATGTGAAGAAAATTCTTAGAAGGTTCAACATGAATGAAGCTAAACTAGTGAGCACACCTTTGGGTAGTCATTTCAAACTAAGCAAAGAACAGTCACTGAATATAGAAGAAGAAAGGGACCATATGAGCAACGTGTCCTATGCCTCAGCTATTGGCAGCTTGATGTATGCTATGATGTGTACAAGGCCAGACATTGCACATGTAGTGGGAGTTGTGAGCAAATTCATTAGTAGGCCTAGAAAGTAGCATTAGGAGGTTTTCAAATGGATTCTGAGATATCTGAAGGGTTCATCAGATACATTTCTTTACTTCACAAGTGCAAGTTCAAAATTGCAGGGTTATATAGATGCTGATTTTATTGGTGATACTAATAGTAAAAAGAGTACTACTGGGTTTTTATTTACTCTAAGTGGTACAAATATATCTTGGGCTTCAAATCTATAAAAGATTGTTACTTTGTCTACTACAGAAACTGAGTATGTTGTAGTAACTGAAGCTGGAAAGGAGAGGATTTGGCTACATGGTATAACGACCTGCTATTTAACTGGGGTTATATATATATATATATATATATATATATATATATACTGTAAAATTTAACTGGGGTTATATATATATATACTGTAAAATTTATAATGTTCTGATACCTACTAAATTAAACCAAACCATCAACCTAAGCCGTGAGAAGTGGAATCCATATAAACACCATCAAGAAAATATACAATACCACAGTGCTAAAATGTGTCCAAAAAATATACATATAAGACTATTTCCCAAAATAGCCTCAACTGGGCTAAGGCTATACATAAATACTCTAAAAAATACTTACTCTACTAATAGTGCAGTACTGAGGCCCCGCTATCTGCAAGCCTGATCTGCTCACCTACCTGGATCACCTAAAAAATATTAAAGTAATGGGATGAGCCAACGCTCAGTAAGACGAAATATGCTATTGCTAGTGTGTGGCAAATGAGTTACTATACTGAGAAGATTTATTTCTATATAATCACATCTAACTGAATCTGAAAATATAGTACAAATAATATAACAACCATCTACCCATGTTGCTTAACATATATGTATTTTAGGTTTCTATACATAATACTTTTAATATATATAAACATATATTCCCTATTTCTATGAAAATGTACAAACATAATAATAACTGAAAACTTCATTGGATGACTGTATGTCATGATTTAACCCCTTATGACAGGGTTGTGCGGCTCTAAGGCGGGATCTACCCTAGCTAGCCGACCAAGATAAACCACTATACTCCATCAGTCTGATCAGCCCTCCTCAACCCATATCTGATGGGGAGCCTGTCTGCTTCTGGGCATTTGATCGACCTACTTACCATGTATTATCTAAATAGGTGGTTGCACTCTATACTGAATGTCTGTATATAGCAACGGTATCGTACTCTACTGAATCTGATCCATTAGGGTCTGATACTAAATAATACATTACTATATACAATCTATCTGTTTTACCATGATTCTGTAATATCTATATTAACCATGATGTTGTGATAAACTGTATTTGTATCAAATGTATTTATGAAATAAACAGTAAAACTGTATGTTATGGTACTGAAAACTGTATAATCATGATATTCTGAAAATACTATAAAACATATTCCCTGTCTGTATAATCTGTAAAACAAAATCCTGAAAATACTATAAAAACATGTTTCTGTACTATATCCATATTCTCATGCCACACAATAATTTAAAACATTTTAAACGTATTTGATAAACTGTACAAATTCCTACAATGAAATAATAATCTGATAAAAACATATAATTCATACTGAAATCATACTAGTATTACCTAGCATAGCATATTTCACTTACCTGATTTCTACTAAAATCCCCCTACTGTAGCGGGTCCTACACCCGCAGGGTTCTCCACTCAACACCCTAAAAACCATAAATCCCAGAATAAAATATCATCATTTCTACGTCTTCTACACTTCCTACAACTGTCGAAAAGCCTAATTTCGAATAAAAGACTTTATCCTAAATTTGGGATGAAATCCAACTTCATCCCACCGACGATTCGCTCCGGCAGACTTAGGGAGAACTTCATCCCACAGACTTAGGCCTGAGCCCACACTGAGCCCAATAGCCCAATCCATGGACCCCCAAGCCCAATCGTGAGATCATGACCCATTCTTTCAAAAATAAAGCACTTAGCCTAATCATTTTCAAAATGGGCTAGTATCTTTTTTAAACAAACCAGCTCAAACCTAATTTTCAAAAGCCAGACCCAAATTTCAAAAAGTAGGCTTCGGCCCTATTACCTAAAAAACTAGGCCAATATTTGTAAGCAAATCCAGACCAACATTTTTAAACAACCTAGGCCCAACTCCTTTTAAAACAAGCCCGGGGCCCATGTTTTAAAATACTTGAGGTCCAAGTGCGCATCAAAACCCACATTGAACAAATCCCAAACCCAAACCATAACTAGATCCTTCATAGGATCTTGGGTGTATGGACCATCACTACAGAAAATAATGATTAAGGGAGGAATTAAATGCACAACTTGAAAGGGTGGTTCATCAAGGAGTGGTTTAATTTTGAAGTCGTTCATTAGTCGAAAAGGTTATTCTCAGAATTCTGGCCAAGTGGTTGTTTAGGTTGCATTGCATTCATGCATAATCATGCACACATATCCATACATGCATAGTCATCCCCAATGGGTTAGTAATCACATTCCAATTGGTCTATAAACCAGTGCACCAAGGTGGTAGGATCAAAATCCAGATTTCCAGCATTGAGCAATGCAAGAAAATATTTGTGCTTCTTTATAACACCAGGCGAAAGGCAAAAGCAATGAGTGGCCAACTAGAAAACCGCGTTATAGGTATATAGCAAAACTAGGAAGAAATGGGTAACAATGTCAAAGACATGTAGATGCAGATGAGTAGTATGATGGAATTATTGAGGACTACTAGTAAGGGGAAATCCGGTCAAGTCCTAGAGTTAGAAACATAGTCAAATTCCACGCATGCTCTGGGATTCACTTCGATTCATGGTCAAACCTCAGTTCCCCCTCCATGTCCGGCAAATGGTTCAGGGCCAAGTGCACACCTTTCATTCCCACTTTACCGACTCAAGGGTTCCCTGTCATGGGGACACCCCCATTAATATTTTCGGATATGGGGACTAACAAAGAAAAAAACGAGCGACGGTGGGATGTAATAGAAGAGCGCTTTTGGGCAATGAAGGGTACAAGCCAATTTGGGTCCATAGATGCTAGCGATCTCTGCTTGGAGCCAAGGGTGACACTACCTCCCAAATTTAAGATTCCCGATTTTGAAAAGTTTGATGGAACTAAGTGCCCTAGAACGCACATTCGCCCATACTACCAGAAAATAGCTGCTTACTCTGACGACGATAAACTCTTAATGCACTGCTTTCAGGAAAGCCTAATTGGGGCAGTTATTAGGTGGTATATTCAAGTGGATAGGCCCTGAATTCATACTTGGATGGACCTATCCGAGGAATTTATTGCTCAATACCATCACGTCATAAAGATGGCACCTGATCATATGTCATTGTAGATGATAGAAAATAAGTCTATTGAAACCTTTAGGGAATGACGTCTTTTAAGAAATATTTTGTAGGTTAAGATTTCAGACTGTATGTTGAAAGTCTCAATTAAGTTTGAAGATAGGAGATGGGCTATCTCATGTTTTCTTCCTCTATATTTTGATTTCTAGGCTCATCACAATTTATCATAGTATTTTAGGGTTTTTTACTTGTAGAATATAAATTTTTTTTTTTTTTCATTTTTAGTACTTCAAAAATTCAAAAATATCATTTTTTTTCGATCTTCAACTTTAATAGAAAGGCTGGGAAAAAAACTTAAAAATTGTTGTTCAATATTTTTTTTTCTAGGCAAATGTTGAAAACTTAAAAATTTTTGTAATTTTTTAAAAAAATTGAGAATAAAAAATGAAATAAAAAATTCATAATTGAATATTCTTTTAACTTTTATGACTATAAGGTATAGTGTTTAATTCTAATTGCTTCCTTTTTTTTGAACTAAAACTAAAATTATAGTGTAATGTATATATGATGATGTACTTTATGTACTAGTTATTTAAATCCAATAACCTTTTGGTACAAGGCATGTGAGAAATGTTAAAAGCAATTCTTACCTAGGCCTCACAAATAATATAAGTAACTAATTAAGCTCTTTAATTGACCTCAAAATACATTTTTCTAATATTATGTAAAAAATTAACTTTTTGATAATAGCACTCGGGAGGTATCCAAATGCTAATATTAATTTTGTTTGCACAAAGGAAAAGAAAAAAGAATATTAAGGAAACTTATTTTCTATAATATTTTTTCTATATATTAAGTACAATTAAAAAATAAATTCATTCTAGCTAGTATGATTATCAATTAGGAAAAATATGTTAATAAAGTGCAAAATTAAAACTTTTTTTCATTAATTTATTAATTATTATTTATTTTCATTCACATTTTCTTTGATAATCACATAAAAAATTAGATTCTTTCAAATTCTCCTTTCTTTTCTCTATTTTTTTTTTCAAATTCCAAATGGGCCTAACTGATTGCTAAAAAAAAAAAAATGCATGATATTTATACTAATATATGAATTAAGCTTATCAACTTAATGTTCTTAAATGCTAAATGGAGTGATTTTAATGTTCATAGAGTCATTTTCTTGGATAATAAAATTATGTAAAAATTAAGCCAACAGTATTTTTATCTAGTGACTTCTTTTAATTAAAAAACTTTCAAAAGATTAAAATTTGTGACTTTCATATTCAAATTTTTAAATTTGAATATTAATATGATAAAAGGGGATATGAGATAGGAAGTGAGTTACCTCATATTGTGTATATCAAATGTAACGTGCCCCTCCAATCTATGAAGAAAAAAAAAACCGTCTAGCGGCTATCAAAGTCAATTAATGACAATTTTGAATTGATTTAACCTTTTGCATTTTGCTTTTGTATTGCTATATAAGTCAATCCTACGTGTGCATACCTTTTCAAGTAATAAACGATATACATCACGTAAATGTTATTGACTATGAGGAGGAAAGTGATGAAACACAAGCTTACCGTTGATTCGTAAAATGTCAAACAGATAAATTTTACTAAGTTAATTATAATTTGTTATATAAAAAATTATATTATTACTGTAAAAGAAGAGTAGTTGTTGGGAAATTTGGAAGGAGAGCAGCGGAAGAATTTTTAAGGAAAACTATTTCACAACCATGAACGTGTATGATAAATTTTTATCTAATCTGTACCTTTGGACTGGATCTAATTCCCTCTTGTCTTATTTGGATTGGGAAGAGTTTTCCTGTATCTGCTCTGATTTGGGAGGGTAATTAAGCTCATCTCACCCTGGCCTCTTTGTCTTTTTTCTTCTACCCGGGAGGATTTAAGCTTCTTGTTTGTCGCTCCATTAATAAATTTATCCTTTTTTTTTAAATAAAAATAACAATGCAAAATATTTTATGAGCCCATAATAAGGAATAGTTATTCCTAAATTTTATGATGGGAATATCTATTTCTTTCATAGTACACGTTGAATGAAATCATTAAAACCATACAAGGGACAAAGACCATGGCAAATTTGACTTTGTAAAACCTTATCATTTTTTTTTCTTTTTGTTGTTATGCAAGTGAGTTCGATTGTCTATTATTTTCAGAGAATAAATTATGTACACTATATATGTTATATAACAATTGTCATAAAGTTATAAACTAGATTTTCACTCAACATTTAAAAATGTTTTTTTGCTTTTGATATACTAAAATAAAGTACCTTGAAATGAAATCGATCAATTTTTTTATATATACTAGCTATATCAATTTGGATTCCACTTTACTTTTAAGCTATTTAATTCTAGCAACACAATCATTACCATATATTTGCTAAGGCATTTCTTTAGTTTTATTTTTCTAACATTGTAATTTTCTGTAATGGCCCAGCAGTTATAGTACTCTTTAATTGTGGTTTAAGGCGACCAAGGGCATAGCTGGAACAAATGTGGTGTCGCGACGTGCCTCTAGTGGGCGGAGTGTGTCCCAGAACTGATGAGGGATCATAAATGTTGAAAATTGAAATGGAGTCGCCACTAACCTATTATTTACATAAGTGCGGTTAGAACACATAATTACTACTCATTTAATTGGTCTCTACACTAATCTTAAGTTAAGAAACCAATAGTCTTGGTGTATTTTTACCAGAGTTGGGATCGGAAATTCAATTATGCGAGGGGGAGGTATCTGCATCCCTTATGCACCCGTTCGATGAGCGGTACCTAACTAATTATAAATTATCCCCAAATTGAATTTCATGATCTTTAATTAACTCCTTTAAACATAAAACAAATAAATAAGTACAAGTTAAAAATAGGAATAGAAATTAAGGGAATGACTAATAAGATCTCCAAATGATGGGATCTTGTTCTATAAACCCTCCTCAAAGTTAATACAAGTGAGGTCGAAAATACTCCTTTCACCCTTTTTAAAATCATAGGGACACACCCAGACAAGAAATTAAAAAAAAAAAGGAAATTTGAGTCAAAAGAGTCTCTAGAAGTATCCCAAAATTTTTCCAAAATTTATAATTTTTTTTTTTGAGATTTTTGAAAATTTTTCTAGAATTTTTCGTGATTTTTTAAAAACTTTTCTCATCTATTTCAGCTCAAAATAAGTAAAAAATATATATTTTTTCTTATTTTTTCGGATTTCAAAATACTTTTCTTGATTTTTCATGATTTTTTTCTACTTTTTCCCATTTTTTTTAAAATTTAAAATCCAATTAAAATTTAATTTTACAATGATAAATAAATAAATAAATAAATAAAATAAATTCATAAAATCTAGACCGGTTGAACTCGTCTAGACTAGTTCAATTTGAGTGGGCCACGTGTCCACTCACGGTAGGCACACGTGGCAATAATTTTTTCATTTTTTTTTACTATGGTAGGTTGACGTCATCATGATGTCACTTGCCATGTATCAGCGGTGATGTCAACCTGACATCACCCGCCATGTGGCAACACCTCATGATTTCCCCTTTACCTTTTATTTGCTGTGGCAGGGTGATGTTAGCATAATGTCGCCTGCCACGTGTCAGCATTCGGTTGGTGCTCAAAATGTAGAAACTTGAACCGAAAAATAAAAGAAAGTAAATATAAAAGAGAAAAATAAAAGAAAAGGAAAGTATTTAGAAGACAGGGCTAAAAACCGTCAATGGTTTCAGAGAGCATAAGAAAAATCGTCACCGATTTTGGGTCAACAGGGCGAGTCAACCACAAAACCGTCAGCGGTTTTGAGGATACATGGAAAACTGTCGACAGTTTTCTCCTAAGCTGCTCACCTATAAATAGAAGTGAGCTCATTTTTTTTGTAGAAATTCCAAAATCCTCTCTTTTGCGCTCTGCTAGCGTTTCGGGATTTTTTCGTCAAAAGACTCCTACGGGTTCCCTCGTGCTTTTGGTTCACTCTCTTACCTCTTGGCTTATAGGATCTCGGGTTTCTACCGGTTTGAAAAGCTAGAGTTTCGAGTTTTTTTGGTTCGTTTTGGTTTCTTTTTCAAAATTAGGTAAGGGAATTAAGTTAAGTTAGCTTTTCAACAAATTTGAACCGTATGAAATGTTTTTGGAGTAAGTATATTTATGGTTTCAGTTGATGCTTCTAAAACCAACCATTCATAAAGAATTTTTTCAAACCTAGGTTATATGTATACTATTTTTAATACAAATGAACGATGGGAAGTTTGGTTTTATTTTTCTAGACCAAATATACTATGTCTTCTTGGTTGCCTACGGGCTATGTTCAAATATTGAAACTTGCGTGGCAGGTGAATGATATGTAGGTATTAATTTATAACCGAAATTGGGAATGTTTGTGAAATACTGGAACTGTTTATTAAAACATAGGGATTTATTATGATGGCTGCGAGGGCCGGGATTTGATATGGCGGCCGTGAGCTAAGTTTTATATAATGGCCACAAGGGCCAAGATTATGTTTAAGGTCGCGAGGGCCAAGATTATGTTTAACGGTTGTGGGCCGAGTTTTATATAACCGCTGCGAGCCGTGAGTTATTAAAGGAAATGCTTTATGTGAAATGAGTTTGAAATACACTTTTTATTACTTAAATTGCATGATATGCTCTAGGAACTCCAAGGACCAGTATGCTATGAGTACGGTACCGTTGCTAGAGATTCAGTATGTGGCCATGTGCGCCCACACTGTTCTAAATAGCAGTGTATGGTGGTTTCAGCCGATTAGCCTCGGTAGAGGGTGTACTTTCCCTAGAAGGCCAAACTTTTAGGATGTGGTAGGGCAATCAGAATCCAGCAAGCAAGTTGCAGATGCCTACATAGTCGAAGTTAGATGTAGACATATGTTTTGACTTAGTCTGGGTTGATCACCCTAGGCCTAGTCCAGCCTTCGGGCCGCACAACCCGTGCCATGGGGGAAGTAAATGGTGTTAGTCACAGGGAATGTCTTTTATGCATATCATTAGATTTATGTAAATGATGTTACTTATTTACTGAACTGTTTATACTGTGGAAATGAGACGAATATTTTCAACTGTATAAAGTGAGTACAATGTAAAGTAACTATTTTCGGTTAAATGAAGAATGAATGTTTTCTGTAAACACCAAATGCATGCTGGCCACACACTGATATTAACTTAGTCTTCCGTACTGAGAAGTGTCTCACCCCAATATACAAGTCATCCTTTTAGGAAATACCAGGAATCGTGCTTAGCAGGATAAGGGGGTGACCGTTAGAATAGTCTCTTTTGTAAGTACATGTGTGAGTTTGGGTGTATGTAAACTATGTTTTAAGTCCCTAGACTTGTATTATGGTTGTATGAACTGAGTTATTTTGGTTGGATTGTAATATGGATGTTTAGAAACCTTTATGTATAAAGGAAAATTAGAACTCTTGTAATGTATGTTTAGAGAATGTTTCATTATTTTCATTGCATTTATTTATGATGATAATGATATCAGGTACCCAGACATCACTAAAGTAGGACCCCAGGCACACGTGGTAGGTCAGGGCATTACAAAAAAATTAACCAAGATTGGTGACATAGCAGAAATCTAGTTGTTCAGAGAAACACAAATCGAACGGTTCAGATTCATCCACATCGCTAAACTTGGCCCAGATTGTACCGTGTGTCGCCACTCAGGTGGTGACACATGTCCCATTATACCCTAGGTATAAAAGTCACTCTTTTTCCTTTTTTCACCCGATTTTCTCTTGTATTATTCTCTCTCCTCTTCTATCTTCTACGTAGTTTCTGTAACGACCCAAAAATTCATACCATTATATATATATATATATATATATATATATATATATATATAGACTTGAAATTAGGAATAACTTCCCAAGAGGGGGGTGAATTGGAATCTTTTTAATTTGATGATTTTTAATTTTTTTTTTTAAGATACTAAAGAAAGCACAATAGATAATTTATAAGCACACTTTAGAATACTTGTAATTTAAATGAACAAGACAATCAATAAAGCTAAAATAATTCAATCACTCAATCAAGGATAATTTTGCTTTTGTTGATTTCCCTGTGAATGTTTATCACCTTCTTTGAATTAGCTTTTAGTATGCGCTTCTCTTGATTAAGATTTCCTGAGATTAACCAACGTACTCCCTTTTGGGTTTCCGCAAACGGTTAATCGAAACGTACTTTCTAAATACCAAGAGTCTTGGTTTCTTTCTCTTTGGAACTTGTTACTTGCACTTTGAAATCATACAACACAGCAAGTATAGTATATAAAATAGAGAGAAAGACACAAGATTTTTTACGAGGTTCGGCTTTAACACAGCTTACATCCTCGCCCTTGGCAAAATACCAAAGGTTTCCACTATAATAGTTCCGTTACCGAGTGGAACAATGCCTATTTACAACCACTCCTTTGGTCAAGGCTAGAGCCCGCCTTCTCCAAACAATATGTCCTTGTATGGTCAACGTTCCAACAGCCTGGAATCGTCCAAAATCTACAAGAGAAATATCAAAATCTGGTGTACAAGAGAAGCTCACACAAAGAGCATATTAGTACAAATGAAAACTATGTACTTCAAAAGATAAAATATCAAGAATGAAATAAACTTTTGAAGCTTTTCAAAGAATTCACCAAAATCCTTTTCTCCAAATGAGAAATCAGTAATTCTTTAGGATTTGATGAACAAAAGATCAGAACAACAATTCTTTCAGCTTTGCAAGCGATTGAGTAAAAGAGATTTTGAGAGCAAGAGAGCTTTGAGAGAATTTCAATGCTCGGGATAAGTTTTTGATTCACAAGAACCATGTATTTATAGGCTTCTAAGTAGGTTTCCTTGTTGCAAGAGTTTCCTTAAAAAATTTCCCAAGATATTAGAAAATTTGGGTTTCAAACAGCTACAATTTAAAAATAAGAGTTTTAAAATTTTTGCCCATTGAACAATGTTCAGACATCTGAAGAGTCCAAGTCAGATGTCTGAAGTTCCTGAAACCTTTGATAAATAGAACTGGATACAGGATCAGATGTCTGAAGTCAGGGTTCAGACGTCTGAGGTCATAGGTTCAGATGTCTGAAGTTGCAAGTTCAGACGTCTGAACTTGCTACTGAAACTCTCTGCCTGTTCTGTAAATTCTTCAGATGTCTGCACTTAATCTTTAGACGTCTGAAGTAATTCTTCAGATGTCTAAACTTTAAGTTTAGTCATCTGAAGTCTCTACTTCAGTTATCTGAACTTAAAAGTTTAGTCATCTGAATTATTAAAAATCTGTTTTATAAAATATCTTTCTTTAAAACTATTTTGCTCTCCCATGATCTTTATAGAAACTCAATTTAATATATTTAAATAGGTCTTTAAATCTTTATAATCTCTTTAAAAAAGCTTCAAAATATATTTCAAATGATATTTTGCCTTTTGAAATACTTACAAATATGCTTCCTATGCCTTCATGCTTAAGTTATCTTTGCTCTTGAGATTCTTTGAACAATTTGCTTGAGTTGGGCTATATTTGAACTTTGCTTTGAACCACACTTGATCCATATTTCCTGAAACACTTTGCTTTGAACCACACTTGATCCATATATCCTGAAACACCAAAATTCAACCTTTTTTAAGTTAAATCATCATTTGTTTGTTATCACCAAAACCAATTGAAAGATATTGTTAGGCCAACAATCTCCCCCTTTTTGATGATGACAAACAAGGAGTAAAGATAAAAGATTTATGTAAAATGAATTACTCCCCCTTACTATGAACATTAACAAGCAAGTAAAAAAAAAAATACTCCCCCTTGCTAAAAGCCATATAAAATTTTAAGTTCATATATCCATCTAGTTCATATATAACCAAGAACCAGGTTCTCATGTAAATTCACATATATTCATAATCAAGTTCATATATAGCATTTTTCATTTAGCCTGAAAGTATCTTTTTTTTAAGTTCACATGTACTTTTACTTAAGTTCACATGTACTTTTTCGTAATCCATTTACTTTTAGTTTTTATCTCTACTAAGCACTACTCTTTCTCCCCCTTTGTCATTAATAAAAAAGAATAAGTCAATTATAAAAAACCATCAAAATTCATTCTCTAAAGAGATAATATATATATGTTCCATAAAACAAAAAGTTACATTGAAGCAGGAGTACAGATAATTTAAGATACATAAGTTGTGATTCAAAAAGTTTCATAGGAACCTAAACTAGAGAACATCTAACTTTCCTAGTCTTCTTCTTCAGAGCTATTTCCTTTCTCTTCTTCTTCTACTTCTTCTTGAGTCCCTTCTTCTTCAGTATTTCCTTCATCACCTTCATCTTCAGAATTTTCTTCTTTTTATGTAGAACCATCATCATCATCATCATCACTAGCATCATCATCTCCACTCTGAGGAGCAGAGCTAATGTCCATGGGATCACTGCTTTTAGAGGATTTGGCATGGTATTTTTCCATATGAGTGACCCGTTTGTCAAGTGATGTGACCTTTTCTTTGATATTCTGAAGACCACTGTGTACTTCAGAAGAGAAACTAGATAAGTCTTGTTGAAATGATAAGAACCAAGAAGGTGCTTCTGGAGATGAGCCAAGTTCTTGTGTGGAAGAGGATTGAGCAGCTGTTGATATTGGAGCAGAGGCTGAGGTTGAGGCTGAAGCTGAAGCTGCTGTAGATGCAGGTGGTGCATGTGTAGTCTTTGTAGCTTTCAAATATCATCTGAAACTTCCCTTATCATATCCCATTTGTTTGAGAGAAGTTTCATTAAAAAGATCATATCGAGTCCTTTTTATGAAAAACTTAGAAACATTGGTAATGTTAAGTTGAGTAAAGAGGAGAGTAAGAATTCCTCCATAAGGAAGAATAACTCGATTTGATTCCAACTTGGTCCACATCCAATGAACAATCAAACTAGCTAAATCTAATTTCTTGCCTTTAAGTAGACACCAAAGAACAAAGCATTAGATATAAGAAAGATGATCAAAAGAGCCTTGTTTTTGTAAGATATTATTTGAAACTAACTTATGAAGAATTTGGCCTTTTAAATTCAATTGCTTGTATAGTGGAGGATGTGCAAAATAAACAGGCTTATGTTCCATAATCATGGGATGAAATTCAGCGGGAGTAAATCCTTTTTCTAGGATCCAATACTAAGAAAACACAGGATTATTAAAATCTCTTGGAGTAATTTTGAAAATGGGAGATAATATTTCAGAATTCAATAGTATTTTCTTTCCTTTAACTTCTGAAGAGAAAATCCCATGTTCATATTGCATATTTGCATAGAAGATTTTGACTAAATGAGGAAAACAACCCTTGGGTTGTTGAGTGATAAAGTCATACCATCCAATATCATGAAACAAGGTAAGGATATCCGGAAATTCAGTGACAAGGAATGATACATCCAAGACTTTACCTAAGATTGGCTCTACAGAACTCAAGGAATTTTGATAACGAAGTCAAGCTCGAGGAGCAACTAATTTATTTGTCGATATTTTGGGTTTCCCTCCCTGAGGAAGAACCTTTGTTCGCAGTCTGCTTGATTCGAGGCATGGAGATACAAACTTTCAGAAACCCTAGATGTCGTGTTTTGAATCTGAGTAGAGTAGAGGTTTCGGAGTGAAGGGAAAGTGAGGGAAGATGAAGTGTTTGAAGTTCAGATGAATGAAGCAAGGAACTTCAGAGGTCTGAAGTTAGGGTTTAGTGCACTGGAAATATATAAATCTTGCGACTTCAGATTAAAAGTCAGTATGAGTTCAGACGTCTGAGGTCCTAGGTTTAGTCATCTGAACTCTTCTGGTACAGTGTTTAGACGTATGTGGTATGAACATCAGACGTCTGAAGTGCATATAAATTTTGGAATTTTACTTCTAATACACTTCTCTGCTGTGGATTAACCCAAGTTCCCTCCTAATATGTATAAATCTTTCTTCACTTAAAGGTTTTGTAAAAATATCAGCCCATTAATCACTTGTATTTATAAATTCAAGAATGATATCTTCCTTTTGTACGTGATCTCTCGAAAAATGATGTCTTATATCTATATGCTTAGTTCTTGAGTGTGAAATTGGTTTTTTAGATATATTTATGACACTTGTATTATCACACTTTATCGGAATTTTTTTATATTCTAAATTAAAATCCTTTAATTGTTGTTTCATATATAGGATTTTTGCACAACAACTTCCTGCTGCTACATATTCAGCTTCGGCGATTGATAAAGCTATAGAATTTTGTTTCTTTGAAAACCATGACACCAATGATTGTCCTAGAAAGTGACATGTGCCACTTGTACTCTTTCTATCAATCTTACATCTGACATAATCAGCATCAGAAATAACTTATCATATTAAAATCCGTGTCCTTTGGACACCATAACCCTAAATCAAGTGATCCTACCAAGTACCTAAGAATTCTCTTGATGGTTGTTAAATGTGATTCCTTGGGGTCTGATTGAAATCTAGCACACATACGCACACTAAACATAATATCTGGTCTACTAGCAGTTAAGTATAATAAGCTACCAATAGTTCCTCTATAGTGTGTGATGTCTACTTCCTTTCCTCTTTCATCTCTATCAAGACTTGAAGTTGTACTCATAGGAGTTCCTATAGGTTTACTCTGTTCCATGTCAAACTTTTTGAGCATATCCTTGATGTATTTAGTTTGATTTATGAAAGTTCCATTTTTAGCTTGCTTTATTTGTAGTCCTAGAAAATAATTTAACTCCCCCATCATACTCATCTCAAATTCTTTTTGCATACATGTGGCAAATTCTTTACATAGATCTTCATTTGTTGCTCCAAATATAATATCATCCACATATATTTGGACTATTAGCATATCTTTGTTTTTGGATTTAATAAATAAGGTACTATCAACTTTTCCTCTTGTAAATTCATTTTTAAGTAAAAATTTACTTAACCTCTTGGAGCTTGTTTCAAACCATAAAGAGCCTTTTCAATTTGAATACATGGTTTGAATTTTTAGAATTTTCAAAACCTGGAGGTTGTTTGATATACACTTCTTCATTTATATATCCATTTAAAAATGCACTCTTTACATCCATTTGATATAACTTAAAATCCTTATGGGCTGCATAAGCTAAAAGCATCCTAACAGCTTCCATCCTTGCCACAGGTGCAAAAGTTTCATCATAATCAATTTCCTCTTCTTGATTATACCCTTGTGCCACTAGCCTAACTTTATTTCTTATAACAACTCCATTTTCATCCTTTTTATTTCTAAACACCCATTTAGTTCTTATAATTGATTTATCTTTGGGCTTTGGTATAAGTTCCCATACTTGGCTTCTTTCAAATTGATTTAAATCCTCTTGCATTGCTATAATCCAAGAATCATCATTTAAAGCATCTTCAATATTTTTAGGTTCATCTCGGGACAAAAATGCATAATGATTACAAATATTTTTTAATGAGGCTCTAGTTGTTATCCCTTTTGATGTTTCACCAAGTATTTGTTCTTTTGGGTCATTTTTGTTATATTTCCATTCTTTAGGAAGATTCAAATTTTCTGTAAAGTTTTCATTTGAAGCATCATTATCCTTTTCCTCTTTTATTTCAATGTCTTTTTCTTTTTGAGACATAACTTCTTTTTCATCATTCATATCTTTAATGTCATAATTATTTGATTCATTAAAAGTTATATGAATTGATTCTATGATTGTAGAAGTTCTTTTATTATAAATCCTTTAAACTTTACTATTTGTAGAATACCCTAAGAAGATACCTTCATCTGACTTTACATCAAATTTTCATTTACATCCGAATACATGAAAGTAGGAAATATTAGGTTTTCTATCTTTCCAAAGTTCATATGGTGTTTTATCTATTTTTGACCTTATTGATACCCTATTTACAATATAACATGCAATATTTACAGCTTCTGCACAAAAATATTTAGGCAGATTATTTTCATTTAACATTGCTCTTGCCATTTCTTGTAAAGTTCTACTTTTCCTTTCAACAACTCCATTTTGTTGTGGAGTTCTAGGCGCTGAAAAATTATGAGTTATTCCTTGTTCATTACAAAATTTATTAACTTCCTTATTTTAAAACTCTCTTCCTTGGTCACTTCTAAAGCTTGTTACATTGTAACCTTTCTCATTTTGTAATTTCTTACATAAGTTTATTAATTGGTTACAAGCTTCATCTTTGTTTGCTAAAAAGATTACCCAAGTGAATCTTGAATAATCATCTACTATAACAAAAGCATATTGTTTTCCACCTAAGCTTAAGGTTCTAGTTGGACCAAATAAGTCTAGATGCAACAGTGCTAGAGGTCTTTTAGTGGATATGTATTTTTTCTTCTTAAAGCTAGTTTTTACTTGTTTTCCCTTTTGAGATGCATCACACAACTTGTCTTTTATGAATTTAGTATTTGGTAGTCCTTTTACAAGATTTTTCTTAGATAATTTGAATAGTAAATCCATGCTAGCATGACCTAGTTTCCTATACCATAACCAACTTACTTAATTCATAGTTGTTATACAAGTTATGTTTTGATTTGCTATTTTCTCAAGATTTATACAATATACATTATTTATTTTATAAGCCATAAACAAGATTTCTTTATTTTTGGGATCTTGGATAGCACATTTTTCCTTCATAAAGATTACTTCAAACCCTTTATCACTTAATTGACTAATACTTAAAAGGTTATGTTTTAGTCCTTCCACTAATAACACATTATCTATAGTGAGTGAAGATTCTTTACCAATTTTTCTAATACCAACAATCTTACCTTTGGCATTGTCGCCGAAGGTGACATATCCCCCATGCTTTTGTTTTAGAGTAGTGAACTTGGTCTTATCACTGGTCATATGCCTTGAGCACCCGATGTTCAAGTACCACTTGTCCGTTGTCATTGTTGTCCTAAGGCAAACCTACAATGAGGGACACTATATGTTAGTTTTTGGTACCCAAATTCTGTTGACTTTCTTTATTTTGTTATTAGTTCCACTATTTGCTTTCCATTCTCCTTGAACTTTAACATATTTTCTTTTTAATGGAGAATTGAACATCACATGACCTTTAGTTTTGCACATATAGCAAATGGTGTGTTCATGCTTGTTATTTGATGAAGTACTAGCATAAAACTTAGCTTTCTTAAAAAAATATCCCATGTATAGCTTTTTATTCCTTTTATTTGCTTTACCATTGAAGCCTATTCCTTCTTTGCTTCCATGAAGCCTTTGCTGTCCAATCATCTTTTCAAAGTTTTCTTTTCCTTTAGTAAAATCATAGATAATCTTTTCTTTATCCTTAATTATCTTTTTGAGTTCATTTATTTCTAAATATTTCTTATTCAAGCCTTCTTTATGAGTTTTATCTAACTCTTGTTTTACTATATTTATTTCTTCTTCCAGCTGCTTATTATAAATATGTCTTTTTTCTTCAATAGCTTTGAATGATTCAAGTTGCTTTACTAGTTCTTGATTTTGATCTTTCAAAGTTATATTTCTTTTAGACACTTTTATAAATCTTTTATGTAGTGAGAATAATTCAGTTTGTAATTCCTTATAAGAAGGCAAGCTATCACATGACTCATCACAAGACTCATTTTGAGATTCAGATGAAGAGTAGTAAGAATTTACCTCTTCATTGTTTGCCATGAAGCATATATTTGCCATCTCCTATTCACTTGGTTCGATTTCAGTTTCGCTGGAGGTCGAGTCATCCCAAGTAGCTTTCATTGCTTCCTTCTTTTTCTTCTTGTCTTTCTTGAATAATGGACGATCCGGTTTGATATTCCCTAACTTTTTGCAATGATAACAAATTGGTAGCTCATTCTTACCTTTACTTTCTTTTCTACTTGTCTCTCCTTTTTCAGTTTTCTTTTTATTAAACTTTCTAGGAAACCTTTTATTTCTTCTATAGAATTTTCCTAGTCTCTTAGTAATGAAAGCCAGCTCATCTTGATCTAAGTCACTTGTTGCTTTCTTCTTCACTAGTGCTATGGCTAGATGCTTTTAGAGCTATGGATTTTTTTTTGCTTAGGTTCAGGATTTCTTTCTTTCAATGCCATTTCATATGTGAGAAGTGAACCTATAAGTTCATCCAATGAAGTAGTTTTTAAGTTTCTACCTTCCATGATGGTTGTGGCCTTTGGTTCCTAAATAGAGGGTAGGTCTCTTAGAATTTTTCTGATCATTTCATAAGTAGTATAGGTTTTTCCTAAGGCACTTAAGGAATTTATTATGCGAGTAAATCTAGTGTACATGCTTGATATCGTTTCATCATAATTCATTTTGAATGCTTCGTATTCACTTGTGAACATGTCTATCCTATTATCTCTAACATCAATGGTTCCTTCATAAGTTACTTCTAGTTTATCCCAAATCTCCTTAGCTCTTTTGCAGGCCATGACTCGGTTAAAATCATTAGCATCCAATGTACAATATAACGCATTTATAGCACTTGCATTTATTTGAAGCATTTTATAGTCTAGGTCAGTCATATCTTTCTTTTCATTTGGAATATGTTTTCCATCAACTATTTTAGTGGGGATAAGATTTCCATCCATAACTACTTCCCAAGCTTTCCAATCCATGTGTTGGAGATATATTTCCATTCTCTTTTTCCAGAATGTATAATTGTGTCCACAAAAGATTGGTGGACGGGTTGAGGATTGGCCTTCACCAAAGGGTGCTACTCCAATGTTTTCCATTAGATCTTTTTATAGTTTCTTGTTAGGAATTTCAATAACTTGGCTCTGATACCAATTGAAATTAGGAATAGCTTCCTAAGAGGGGGGGGGGGGGTGAATTGGAATCTTTTTAATTTGATGATATTTAATTTTTTTTTTAAAGATACTAAAGAAAGCACAACATGTCATTTATAAGCATACGTTAGAATACTTGTAATTTAAATCAACAAGACAATCAATAAAGCTAAAATAATTCAATCACTCAATCAAGGAATATTTTTGTTTGTGTTGACTTCCCTGTGAATGTTTATCACCTTCTTTGAATTAGCTTTTAGTATGCACTTCTCTTGATTAAGGTTTCCACAGATTAACCAACGTACTCCCTTTTGGGTTTCTGAAAACGGTTAATCAAAATGTACTTTCTAAATGCCAAGAGTCTTGGTTTTTTTCTCTTTGGAACTTGTTACCTGCACTTTGAAATCATACAACACAACAAGTATAGTATATAAAATAGAGAGAAAGACACAAGATTTTTTATGAGGTTCAGCTTTAACATAGCCTACGTCCTCACCCTTGGCAAAATACCAAAGGTTTCCACTATAGCAGTTTCGTTATCGGGTGGAATAACACCTGTTTACAACCACTCCTTTGGTCAAGGCTAGAGCTCGCCTTCTCCAAACAATATGTCCTTGTTTGGTCAATGTTCCAACAGCCTGGAATCGTCCAAAATCTACAAGAGAAATATCAAAATCTGGTGTACAAGAGAAGTTCACACAAAGAGCATATTAGTACAAATGAAAACTATGTACTTCTAAAGATAAAATATCAAGAATGAAATAAACTTTTGAAGCTTTTCAAAGAATTCACCAAAATCCTTTTCTCCAAATGAGAAATCAGTAATTCTTTAGGATTTGATGAACAAAAGATCAGAACAACAATTCTTTCAGCTTTGCAAGAGATTGAGTAAAAGAGATTTTGAGAGCAAGAGAGCTTTGAGAGAATTTCAATGCTGGGGATAAGTTTTTGATTCACAAGAACCATGTATTTATAGGCTTCTAAGTAGGTTTCCTTGTTGCAAGAGTTTCCTTAAAAAATTTCCCAAGATATTATAAAATTTGGGTTTCAAACGGCTACAATTTAAAAATAAGAGTTTTAAAATTTTTGCCCGTTGAACAGTGTTCAGACGTCTGAAGAGTCGAGGTCAGACGTCTGAAGTTCCTGAAACCTTTGATAAATAGAACTGGATATAGGGTCAGATGTCTAAAGTCAAGGTTCAGATGTCTGAGGTCGCAGGTTCAGATGTCTGAAGTCGCAAGTTCAGACGTCTGAACTTGTTACTGAAACTCTGTGCCTATTCTGTAATTTCTTCAGACGTCTGCACTTAATCTTCCGACATCTGAAGTAATTATTCAGATGTTTGAACTTAAAGTTCAGTCATCTGAAGTCTCTACTTCAGTCATCTGAACTATTAAAAATCTATTTTATAAAATGTCTTTCTTTAAAACTATTTTGCTCTCCCATGATCTTTATAAAAACTCAATTTAATATATTTAAATAGGTCTTTAAATCTTTATAATCTCTTTCAAAAAGCTTCAAAGTATATTTCAAATGATATTTTGCCTTTTGAAATACTTACGAATATGTTTCCTAAGCCTTCATGCTTAAGTTCTCTTTGCTCTTGAGATTCTTTGAACAATTTGCTTAAGTTGGGCTATATTTGAACTTTGCTTTGAACCACACTTGATCCATATTTCCTGAAACACTTTGCTTTGAACCACACTTGATCCATATTTCTTGAAACACCAAAACTCAACCTTTTTCAAGTTAAATCATCCTTTGTTTGTTATCACCAAAACCAATTGAAAGACCTTGTTAAGCCAACAAGACTGTAAAATTATATTACTTTAATACCCCTTATAAAATCTACTACAATGTCTCGGTCCTGAAGTGGACACCGAGAATTCCTGTAGTAATTTCCAAACATACATACACATCTCTCCGAAATCATCCACCAGATCCCCTAGCAACTACTCAAAAATACATCTCCTAAAATCACTTACCCTACAAACAAGGCAGTATAAGGGTCTCCTCTATCTTTGAGCATGATCTGCTTGTCTAACTGGATCACCTGATATGCTTATAAATATTGGGATGAGAAAACTCTTAGTAAGACGAAATATGTTATTACCAGTGTGTGGCAAATGAGTCTACATGAGCAATATTTTTATTAATCAAGCTGTAACTGGGATAACAAATCAAGATAAGATACATCATAACTCACACTTATATCACTAAAAGTACAAGTGTTTATTAACTTTCTAATTAATCACACTTTTAGGTACTATATATATATATATATATATATATATATATATATATATAACTGTGAAAACTTCCCTACATGGATAACTGTATGTCATAATTTAAACCCTCACGATAGGGTTGTGCGGCCTATGGGCTAGACTTAACACTGGTTGGCCTACCAGGATAAGTCAATTGAAAACCTCTGTCATCAGATTGATTGCCTCAACCTGGACTACCAGGGAGTCTTCCTCTCTCTCAAGGCATAATCGACTACTCATAAATTCCACACTCTATCTGAGATGTGTGGTTGCATTTTGAACTATAATAGCTACGATACCGTGCTTTGTAATCTGATCTGGTACATCAGGGTTTGATACTATATAATACTATATATATATATATATATATTACTATTTTACTATGATTGTGTAATAAACTGTGTTAACCATAATGCTGTAATAAACTGATCTATAGTAGCTGTAAAATCTGTATGTTATGATTCTGAAATCTGAATATCATGGTATTGTGAAAATTGTATATCATAGTTTTGTATAACCATATAAACTATAATTTTGTAAAACACTGTATAGCCATAGATACGTAAATAAAGCTGTATAATCTGTATATCATGATTTTGTAAAAACTATATAATCGTAGTTTTGTAAAAGCTGAGTAGAATTATGTACTATACCAATATTCTCATACCACACAATAATTAAAACTCATTAAATATAATCTGTAAAATTGTATAATTTCTTACTTTAAATTATTCAAAATCTTACTCAGGAAACCCATAATCATATACTATATTTTACTAGCATAACATATTTCTCTTACCTAACTGACTTGGAGGCCTGACTCCAACCCTATCCTCACACCCATAGCGTATCAAATTCAGAATCTTGAAATGATATATATTTCCTAATTCAATCAATGTGAACTCAGAAAAATAACTATACTCACATTTTCCCCAGGCTCATATATCTCATTTTATCCTTGAAATTCTAAACCATTAACTATTTATCAACTTTACTTAAGTTCGTGAGGAAACACCCGCAGGGATCCTCAACTCATGCCTGCAGTGTTCATAACTCTAAGCCCTAAAACCACATCAACCCTAGTTTAATCAACTCAAACTCCAGTATATTAACATCTAATACATTTCCTGGGCCTAGAAATACCTAATAACCATGAAAAACTTAAAATAACCCACTTACCCTGATTTTGGGATGGTGCTGAAGAACTCCAAACCAACAATCTGCTCTGGAAATCTTGTATAGAATCTCCCCAAGAACCTTGTGGTAGTTCCCAATCGTCAAACTAGGCTTTAATGAAGTGAGGATCATAGAGAGAAGGTGTCCAGGACAAATTTTAGAGAGAGAATGAGAGAGGGACTATTTTTCTCTCACCAAAAATTGATTTTCATGTATATATAGATGGCTAGTCACGTGGCTTCGTTGATGAGACACATGGCCTCGTCGGTGAACCCAAGAAGGGATTTCGTTGATGAAGATAGCGAGATCGTTGACGAACCATTGAGGTATGAAATTTTCCTCTTAGTATCTCTTCGACGACGAAACTCAGGTAGTCATCCATGAATCGACGAACCCTGATTTTGCCCTTCTTTTGAATTTATTTTCTCCCATTTAACTCCATTTTCCTTATTATTATTTAATTGCTATTATTTTTCTAGGTCTCTACAGTTTCTCTCTCTTTCTCTCTCTCTCTCTCTCTCTCTCTCCTCATCTCTTTTCTTAGTTCTCTATTCTCTTTAGTTCTAATTGATTCTCCCTATTATATATTATTTCTTACTCCTCTCCAATTCTCTCGAATCTTTTTTCTCAATTCTATGTTCTCTCTGGTTCTTGGTTCCCTAACTCTATTTCTTCTATTTTTCTTACCCCCTCCCAAATCTAAACTTGTGCATGTTTGTTTTCTTGCAGATTCAAAATCACACAAGAGTATAGGGTTTGTTTGATTTCGTTGGAAACATAGATAAGAGCTTTTTATTTTCTTAATTATTTTTTTGACAGTATTTGACATGATCTGTCTAGATTTTCCTTTATATTTTTTTAGGAGGCAAATAGGCTCCTAGATATGGACCTGGGTTTGGGGCTCTAGTTGGAATAGGGTTGGAATCTGATTTGGGTTAGGTCAAGGTTAGACCCTGGTTTGGGTTTCAATTGGACTAGGGTGGTACTTTGGTTTGGGTTAGGTCAAGGTTGGACTCGTGGTTAGGTCCTTGGTTAGGTTAATAGGATGGGCTTTAGTTACTGTTGCATCAGGTCAAGCCCAATTAGGTTTGACTCGTGGTTTGACCTTGGTTTTGGCTCTAGTGAGGTCAATGTTATAGGTTTTGGTTGGGCTAGGGTTGGACTTTGGTTAGGTCAAGGGTTTGACCTTGGTTAGGTCTAGGGTTAAGTCAATGGTATTAGCTCTGGCTACTAGTGGGTCAGGTCAAGCCCAATTGGTTTGATCCTTCGGCCATGGTCTAGTGGGCCCCTTTCTTTTTAAAACAATAGGGATTTTTTTTTTTTTTTTGTAAACAGTGGCCTAGGTTTTTATTTAAAATGATGGGCTTGGGGCTTTCAGAAAAAAAAAAAAAAAAATAGGTCTGGTATTATATATATATATATATATATATATATATAAATAATAGGCTTGGGGCTTTCATTTAAAACCAAGGGCTTAGGGTTTTCTTAAAACTGAGTGGACCATTAACAATAGGCTTCTTAAAACAAGGTTGGGCTTTTATTTTACAATGGACTTGGGCTTTCAAAACGGGTTTGGGTTTTTATTTATTAATGGGCTTGGGCTTTTCAAAACTAGGTTGGGTTTTTATTTAACAATGGACTTGGGGGTTTTTTTGAGCAATGTACTCTAGGGCTTGTTTCAAAATAGGGGCCTTGGGGGGGGGGGGGGGGGAGACATTTTACACCTGAGCTTGGGACTTAGGTATTTGATTGTGGGCTTGTACGATGAGCTACATGGGAGGTGGCTTTCTTTTTGTCTTTATCGAATTCAAATATTAAAATCACGAATATGGAAGCAAAGCAAATATTAAACAAAACACTCACCTTGGGTCTTCCATTCCTTTGGTTCTTCTTTTCCCCGCTTTCTACCTTTTTTCATTGCTCCCTTTCTGGTGTTCGGAATGTGTTTAGGTCCTTAGCATTTGCCCCCTTTGGTTGTGGGAACCCTTCTGATTGTGGGTTCTTCGGTTTTTTAGTGCTCTGACCCTCCTTTGTGCTTAGGAAGATATAACTCTACCCTTCCCTTAACTGGTATTCGTCACTTTATTCTCAATATCGTGCGTCTCTTTGTATTCTTCTATGTTCTTTTGTATTCGTATCCCCTTGCGAAGGCCCCTATTTATAGAGTTAGGGTTTGGGCTAGCAATTAAGATTAAATCAACCCTTTTATGCAGTAAATCACCCCTTTCCAATTGCCAGTTTCCTTGTACTCTACCTTCTCATGAGCATGCTTTCCTTCTTATAGAGACTTCCCATCCCCAGCTAAGGCCCATTGAAATTGGATTCATTTTGCCAATTTCTTTCCATATGGGCTCCCAATCGAGCGATTAGTTGGGAAACAAACCATTCTTCATCTTTGCAAATATTTCAAGTTTAAGAAACAAATCCTTTAATTTATTGCAAAATCAAACAATTTTTAAGAAAGAAATCTCTCCCTTTGTTGCTTGATTTTGTTTAACTTTTTCTTTGTGCGTGTGTGTAGGTGCCAGCAGAGGCCTTTCGAATATCCCCTATATTTCCCTATATTTCCTTGTATTTCCTGGTATTTCATTGTATTCGGTATTTCTACTGTACTCATATGGACAGTGAAATAAATAAAATATTTGTTATATAAGGCCCATTTTTAAAATCGGGTGTCTACACCTACACCTCTTTGTAGGTTTGTTGCTTAAAATGAAAGTAAGAATCATCTTCTATCATCTTTTAGTTAACAAATCTATAAATACAAAAGATACAGTTTTTGGACTGGGCCTTATATAGCAAACAAAAATGTGTGGATTTACAAAGACGCATAGAATTCCAAGTTGACTTAACAATGACTGCTCCGGTTTGGGAACTAAAGCCACATGCCCTTAAGACAATTAGAACCACTTGAACATGACTATTCAGATTTGGGATCTCAAGCCACATCCCTCTGAAACAATAATGACAACTTGAATATGTCTACTTGAATTAATGAGACAATCAGAGCAACTTGAATGTGACTATTTGGATCAATGGGATGATTAGTATAACTTGAATGTAACTACTTAAAGAAATAGCCAGGACAACTTGGGAGTATTACTAGTTAGTGCAGCTGCAATGTGGCTATTTGGAGAAATGGCCATGGCAATTTGGAGTGTTAGTGCAACTTGAATATGACCATTTGGAGAAATCTCTATGACAACTTGGAGTGTTAGTGGTTAGTGTAGCTTGAATGTGACTATTTGGAGAAATAAACATGGCAACTTGGAGTATTAACAGTTAGTGCAACTTGAATGTGACTATTTGGAAAATAGCAATGACAACTTGGAGTGTTACTGATTAATGCAACTTGAATGTGGCTATTTGGAAAAATAGCCATGGCAATATGGAGTGTTAGTGCAACTTGAATATGGTCGCATGAGTTAATGAGATAGCCAGGACAACTTGAATGAGGCTTACTCAAATGAATGATATAGCCATAATAACTTGAATATGGCCCCACAAGACAACAAGATGATCGATACAACTTGAATGGAGCTTACTCAAATGAATGAGATAGCTAGAATATCTTGAAAGTGGCCACACGAGTTAATGCGATTGCCGAGGAAACTTGAATTATGCTTACTCAAATAAATGAGATAGCCAGAATAAATTGAATGTGGAAACTTTGAAACAACTTGAATGAGGCTTACTAAAATGAATGAGAGCTAGAATAACTTGAATGTGGCACCACAAGTTAACGAGATGGTCGAGACAACATGAATGGGGCTTACCAAATAAATCAGATAGCCAAAATAACTTGAAAGTGGCCACATGAGTTAACGAGATGGCCGAGACAACTTGAATGAGGCTTACTCAAACGAATGAGATAGCCATAATAACTTGAAAGTGACCACACGAGTTAACAAAAAAGTCTAGACAATTAAAATGGTTACTTGGCTTTCGGAGGCTTAATGCCCCCACATTTAAAAGAGAAAATTTTGGAAAGAATTACTTGGATTTGAGAACTAGTGCCCCATGCCCTAAAGCAAATAAAGTGATTTAGATAGAACTTATGCCAAATATTTCAATGAAAATGAATGTTATTTATGCAAGCAAAGTGATTTGATATGACTGTTGGTGTATGGTATACTTGTATGTTGTTTATGATGTTATGCAAGCAATGCATGGGAATGCACAACTCTTCTTCCCAACATCTATCCAATTGGAAAATAGATCTCTGAAACCCAAACTTGTCATTTCTTAACTTCAGTTAACATCTTTTCGATTGCAAGTAAGAGAGAAACTCAATTTTACCAATGATGCCCCAGTTTGCGATAATGTCAACTGCAATTCTTGATTTGAATGCCTTTGCATTTTGCAACCTCATAACTTGGCATATCATCTATCTCAGGCATCTTGTAATGCTACTATTTGTTCATATTGAGAATGTTGAAATGAGTTTCCTTAATTTTTCTAACCATGGTAGGATTGTACTTTAAATGGAATAAATATGCAATAATACAACCTCGTTTATGTATGGAGATGAAATGCACAAATTTGTTAATTTACTTGGTTTTTGTACTGGTTTGACAAGAAGTGGCTTTACTAGTATTAGGCTCCGTGCAACTTCAATGTTAACTTAGAGAATCGATCAATGGGAAATCACCTCGAGATTTCCCTCTATCTTGATTACTTGGATTAATTTTACTCCTTTACTACCCATTTCTGTAATATTATGCTATAAATTTGATGTCAACCTCTAGTGATGTTCACTTTTCAACACTTTTATCTTGAATTATGGTAAATGCTTCATTGGGTTTCTAATCTTAGGGTGGACTTTAAGACGCGAGATGAAATGTAGGCTAAGGATGCGAGTTTTTCGGAAGAAAAGGAAAATTAAGGCTTGAAAATACCTTCCTCGGAGGACATTTGATGACTCAAAGTATAGAACGAACTTATTATTTGAACAAGTTGCCTACGTACCTTATTAGGATTAGGTCATAACGTAGTTCAGGCACAACATGGAGTCTGACAACTTATTTGAGACAGTGGTACATGCCAATTAGGTCAGGACTTTTATTTGGACCGTAATGTAGGCCAATGTTATAGGCTAAAGAAGAAAAAGATTTAATAAGACTCAAAAATCATTATTTTTGTCAAGGGTAGGATTATCCAAAGATCACTCATGAAGGATGCCTCTATTTTTTCTTTTTTACTTCCCCTTTTTTAGTATATCTTATGCTTTCTTCAATTTTTTTTAGTAAGGGGAGCTTGTTTCTTTTATCTTTTTGGATTTCCTAAGGGCTTTATGTTGATCTCCTTGAAGTTGCAACAGTGTGTGTGTGTGTGGGGGGGGGGGGGGGTAATCCTTTGATGGTGTTTTCATGAAGACAATTCTTTAGGCTCAACATGGCTAGCAAAGGATTTTTCTCGATTATTTTTTCAGGTTGAAGAAAAATGACCTACCATCCCTTTGGTAGCGTCCACTACCTCTAATGAATTGCCAAACACTATGGGACCCAGAACTTAGGTTAAATTTTTGGTGAACTAGATTTAAGTAAAAATGATTTATTTTCAGGTCTCAAAGAGGTTACTAAGTGGTGCATCAATGCATTATTTAGTTCTTTTTAGGCACACTGATCAGCCAAAGATGGCCACCCATAATTCGATTTAAAAGAAAATTGTAATTTTCATAGGTCACTTACCACAATTTTGGAGTAAAAAGTGTATAAATTTTATTAATTTCATTGAGAGGTACACAATATATCAAGCAAAATATTTTTTTAGATCATCATAATTGATAAGGTGTAATAGATCCTTTCCGAACATATCAACAAATAGCGATGCTCCTCCTGAAAAGGCCTTCTTCGCAACATAAGGCCCTTCAAAATCATTTAATATCAAATACTTCTCCCTCTTTATTTTGATACATATCTCATGTTCAAATTTTTCAATGCTCAATTTTATCATGCTCATTTTTTGCTCAATACTACTCCCCCTTTTGACATCAATCAAAAAGAAAAAAAAAAAATTAAGTTCAGATGAACAGATGAACACACACTTCTCAATATATTGCAATATAGTATATGTATAGTGTTCTTCAATAGTCATATTTCATATTTGACATTCTTATTGCATATGTGTTGTGACAACTTTGAATTTTCAATCATGCATATGGTGCCCAACATTCATATTTGTGAAAAAAATACTTCAAATACTTCAAAAAATACCAAGATCATGACAATGTTACCAATATCGTTACATGCTCATAATTATGTTGTATTGCTTAAAAAACAAGTGATATATTCACGATTACCAATATACTTCTAATGTTGATGTCATATCATGCACTGCTCATAGATGCCAATTTTTCATTTATCCATATGTTCCATCATAAATATACATGGTCAAGAATTAATCAAGTCATGTAAAACTTCATGTTTCTAAATCATGCCTAATAACTTTATTCTTAGATTTTTAAAAATATAGTGAGCCACAAATCATTAATATTTTTGCATCGTCGTTAAAGATTTCAAGATACCAATTTCAAGATATACATATGTAGCATATGGCACTTAAGCATGAAGTCTATTATTCAAGAAATAAGGGGATATAAAGCAACCAAACTAAGTGTTGTTTCATTCAACATATCAAAGTACATGCCAAAAAAAAACTTAGAAGAGACAAACCCTAGGTCAGTTAACTAACAGTAGATTTTTCTTTAAGCTTTATCCTTTTAGTTAGTTTATTTACTATGTAGTAAACCAAGCTCTCTTATAATGGTTACAAATATATATTTTGAGAGAGGATTAGTGAAGATATCAGCCCATTGATCATTTGTATTTATGAATTCTAGAATGATGTCTTCTTTTTGAACATGATCTCTTAGGAAGTGATGTCTTATGTCAATGTGATTGGTTCTCGAGTGTGATATTGGATTTTAAGATATGTTTATCGCACTCGTATTATCACACTTAATTGGAATAGTTGTGTATTTCAAATTGAAATATCTTAATTGTTGTTTCATGTAAAGTGTTTGTGCACAACAACTCCTGACTGCTACATATTCAGCTTCAGCAGTTGACAAAGCCACGGAGTTTTGTTTCTTAGAGAACCAAGAAACTAAAGATCTTCCTAAGAAGTGGCATGTGCCACTTGTACTTTTTCTGTTTATTTAACACTCTGCATAGTTCGCATCTGAATAACTAATCATTTTAAACTAGTGTCCTTAGGATACCATAGTCCTAAGTACTTAGTGCCTATTAAATATCTTAGGATTCTCTTAACAGCTATTTGGTGTGATTCCTTCGGTGCTAATTGAAAATGTGCACACATACACACAATAAACATTATGTCGGGTCTACTGGCAGTAAGATATAGGAGACTTCCAATCATACCTCTATAATACTTTGAGTCTACAAGTTTTCCCTTTTCATCATTATCTAGGCTGATGAAGGTACTCATAGGTGTTCCTATGGGTTTGCTATTTTCCATACCGAATTTTTGTATCATTTATTTTATGTATTTGGATTGACTTATAAAAGTCCCATTCTTTGCTTGTTTAATTTGCAGTCCAAAAAAATAGTTTAACTCTCCCATCGTGCTCATTTCAAATTCTTCTTTGACTCACTCGAAAAATGAGCAGCTCGGAAGCTATCCCAAGTATAGGAGTTCTGTCGTGTAATATTAAGCCCAAGCGTTAGATCGTCTCCTCAGGGAATGCGTTTAATCTCAGATTTTATGTTCTCCCAATCAAAATTAAATTGCACTGAACTCAGTTTAGATTCAGGTTTTCAAGATTGTTGAGTTCCACTTTGAATTAAATGACATGTAATTTAAAGTCCTAAACTAAAATGCACTAAATAAAAGAAACTAAGAATAGAAACCGTACGTCTACTTAAAGAAATATTGGGACACGCGTTAATAAAAACTAGAAACCTAAAACATGGAACTAAAACATGCAAGAATGGAAACTCTAATCTACCTAAGGAAACATCGAGACACGCACTAATTAAAAATGGCAACTTTGGACACGGAATTAAGAGCACACTATGGAAACTCAAACAGACACAAACATGCACTAAAAATCGAAACTTTAACAAAAATCGAGAATTCGAACCAAAATTTAGTATTTTGAAAACTTAAGAAATACCCAGACAATATATAAAAACACGAACTTTAACAAGAAGAAACCTAAACTAAGTCAAATTTCAATTAAAAATTAAATTTTTTTTAAGAGAAGAGAACAACTAAATTAATCTACTACTAATTTATGGGAAGACAAAACAAAACAAAACACAAGAAAAAAAAACACAATTAAATAACCATTACAAAATAAAACATTAAAACTCAAATTTGCAAATAACATAAATGAATAATAATAAACACAATAGTATCCATCAAAAGAAATAAATAAAGAAAGAAAGGAAAAAGAAGAAGAGAGAGAGAGAAATCCTTGAAGATGTGGCCGAGAGCTGGGGGTTCTTGGTGTGATCGGCCATGGCTGCTGCAGCTGCTGGTTTGGTGGAGGCTGGCCGTGAAGTTGGCAGCTGCTGTGTGTTCTGTGTTGCTGGTATGGGGTTGCTGCTATGGCAGCAGCAGAGTGCTCGGTGGCTGGAAGAAGCTACTGCTGCCGGAGAAGGTTGCAGAGGCTACAGAGAAGCTGCTGTGCTGTGCAGCAGACGGCTGCTGTGGGTGGCTCTGCTGCAGCTGCTGTGGCTTCGGGACTGCTGTGGCTTGGGGAGGTTGTAGAGGGTAGATGGAGAATAGAAAATACAGAGAGCTGTAAGAGAGAAAGAAAAAAAGGGGAAGAAAGAAAGGGAAACAGAGAATGGCAACGCAGCAATTGAAAAAAAACAAAACCAAAGAAGAAGAAGAAGAAGAAGAAGAAGAAGAAGAGAAGAGAAGAGGAGAGCCGAGGAGAGCTTGGTGCATAGGGCACACGCTGGGAAAGAGGGGAAGAGAAGAATAAATAGAGATTGTGGAAGAAAGCCCTAGACCCGTATTAGAGATTTGACCCATTTAGAGGACCCGAATTATTATATTTTTTTTGTTCTCTGTTCATTGCGAATTCTGCTCTTTTGGAGCCCGTATCTCACAAAACTCAAAACACAAAAGTTGTAGATAATCCTTTCCTCTTTCTCCATAAGTTTGAATCGTCTCGATCACAACTTGAACGGAAAAGTTATACACAAAATACGAACAGGTATCGGTTTTGGTTCCCAGGAATTTTCCTGCGACAAAAAAATTACCAAAACTTCATAAATAGTGCAATAAAGTTCAAGAATGATGATTTTGGCACTTTATTAAAATATTGAACAATTTTGGACATTTAATTAAAAATATAATTCATAAAGCCCGGGTTAAGATGCCCAATTACGCAGTTTCGGTGCGTAATCACACCCCCCAACTAACGTTTTGCTAGTCTCTAGCAAATGACGTGAATGAATCTCAAGGAGGTGTCTAAAACTACATACTCTGGTGATCATGAAATCAATACACATGCGACATAACTATACCACTTCACATACAAGAACATAACTGAATTTCACACAAGCTTTTTCATATTCAATGCACACGACTCCAAAGCACGTCACTCATGCAAGTTTCATCGTTTATATGTGATTTGAGAGCAGTATACTCACATGAAGTTAATCAGTGGCACATTCAGAGTTAATGCAATCGTATAAGTTCGAGTATGAACAGGTAAACTCTCGAGGTGTGTGTGATATGTGTGACTCAATACACCTAGGACGCCAGTGGACACCTACAGAACGGTCGCTTTGACTCGGCCTAACTGGTATACCCTTAAGAACACTAAAAAGGAATGGGTTCACTCATCATATGTGAGGAGGAGTGTCGCGATCAAACATCCCACATATTAAAGGGAACAAAGCTAAGTATATGGAGTGGACTAGTCTGGAAAGGATCTAGCCTATCTATGAGGTGTTGGGTCCTTCACCCTAGCATCTTCTCACCTACTCGCCATATCCAACTGAGACCACCCTACATCAACTTACTCACAAACTTGTCGTGAATACATCTGAGGCATTAATAGGTTGAAGAATCTTCATACGTGGAAAATATGTGTCGTGTCCTTGTGATATATATTTGGACTGACATTAGCATTTCATCTCATGCGCATGTGTATTTCTTGTTTTTTCTTCTACTCATTCTACATTTTTTTGTCTTTTCTTGATCAATAAGGACAATATTAACACTTCTTTTGTAATCTTCATACCATCAATGGGAATTGAGCTCGAATAGTGGTCTATGAAATAGGTCTATCTCTAGGGGTGGCTCAGCCTTCACATCTTGAGTAGGCTACAAGACCTAGGTTTCTATCTCCCCACTAGGTGTCACCTCTAGGCTAGCAAATCAAAACATAGACTAGTGTACAAAGGAATCATCCACAAAAAGAGAATTGAATTCCATGAACTCTGATTTGATATTAACGCTCAAAAGGACGATAAATAGCTCAAGGATATCTCACAAGGTGTTATAGTCGCCACGGGTGTTCTCTCAGTGCTCACAGGAAACCCTAAGTGCAATGAATCACGTGAATGTGTTTATTCAGCCTCGTGAGATGCCGTGTAAATATAGGAAATTATATAGTCAAATTAACATAAATGTACTACCAATCGATTCTTCATGAAGTCATAAGATCATATAGAGAGAAACTACGCATGATTGACTCAAGTGTGTCATTCTTAAGTTATATGCAAGTATGCGAAAGGTATGAGTCAGTGTTAAGCATGACATAATGCAATGTAATCCTTCAGTACTCCTCCTTTATTTCTCTCTCTTTTTTTTTTTAATTTTTCCTTTTTGTTTTTTTTTTGAATTTTTTTTTTGAAATATAAAACCCAGTACGTGTACGTGCACAGTGTTACATGTGAAGGCTCATCCCCCCAACTAAAATGGAACATTGTCCTCAATGTGAAAGCATAGGGGAAATAGAAAATACTGTGCACGGGAAAAGTAAAGCGTACCTGAGTGGCGACATAATGGAAAACAAAGATCGAACTACGAGAAAATAGACCTGAAAACTAACTAAAAATAAAATAAGATAAAATAAAAGGAAAAGAAGGAAAAGAAAAACATCACAATTGTCTTGGAGGACGCTCTGGTGGAATTTCGTCTGGTGGCCGCAGGTCTATAAATTGCACCGGCGGTTCTCCAAATTTAAGCTGCCACAATCGATCAGTCGTCATACCTGCACGAAAATCAACCTCAAATGAATTAATGCGTGTCGAAATACCAAACAATTTGTGTGCAGGTCGACCCTCTTTTGTTGACAAGAATGGGTCTTTATTCAACATCGTTTCTAGGAAATTTGCTTCTTTACGAACTAACGATTGAGAGAAAGCGATCGGAATAATTACCTACAGTTCTTCAGAAGCATTAACATTAAAGGTTTTACCTGATTCTTTGAAAATTATATGCTCACCAGACTGGTCACCCTCTTTATCTGGTGTACATATCATCATACCACTGCAAGAGTCTACCTCCACATTAGGCTCCTTAACATCTGATTTAGGTGGGAGTGACGGTTCCACAGTTTCTGAGCTCGGAGTATGAGGTACCACAGGTTGGTACTCCGTATGAGTATCAGTCTCCTCGTCAACTAAATGCTCCGCTTTTGGGCTCGTTTCCTCTGATTTTTCTTTGCATTCATCTATTTCAGCCGTAACTTCCGGTGCTGGGACAACTATTTGTCCGACAATGAGCATTTCAGATTAGGGGTCGTCTTTCTCGCTACTGAAGGTGATGGTGGCCTCTGCTGTCTCAAGAGAAACATCATGTATTTGTTGTTGCGGTTGTTGGTACTCTTGAGAACTAGGCTGAGGTTCTGTGAGTGTTTCCTCGTTTTCTAAGATGTCCAACTATGTGCTTATCGCATTAATGGTGTCTTGCAATTCATTATTATGATCGACTTGAGTTTGCATGAACTGCTGGAGCATGCTCGCCATCTGAGTTATGCTATCCTCCAGAACTTCTAACGACGTACACCTCGGAGAGATCTGTGGTGGCTGGTATTGAGGCGGAGTAATATCTGGGCAGTTTGGTGGTTTATATGCATCACCACCACTAATTGTGCTGATAGGATGTGCCGTCATGGGTGCCTGAGTGTATTGTATGTCGCACTATGGGACATTGTCAGCTAAGTAATCAAAGAATGATAATACCTGATCTGGATCCTCGCTGACGGGCTCTCCATTAGACATAGTCTGGACAAAACACTTGCAATAAGGGGTAAGAGCAGTATAAAAACAATCAGCTAACCTCCATGAGTCAAACCCGTGATGTGGACAAGTGCTTAGTAAATCCTTGAATTGCTCCCAGCAAGCCCAAAATGTCTCGTCATCTTGTTGCACAAAATTAAGAATCTGTTCCTGCAGATTTGAGTTTTCTGTGAGGGACAAAATGCATGCAGGAATTCACGCTCCATATCAACCCAATTAATGATAGAGTGAGGTCTCAAGGAATGAAACCAGATCAGTGCCCTATCCTGCAAAGTAGCAAGAAATAAATTTAGTCGAATAGATTCACCAGTTTTAGCATGAGAGAAAAACATGTTGCAGGTTAATTCAAACTTTGCTAAGTGCTGATATGGGCACTCAGATTCTGTCCCGTAGAACTCGCGTGGCAATGACGTCCTCCCGCGCTGCATCATGAAATTAAGCTCGTCATAAGGCAAAACAGTGGAAGAGGATGCAGTGGCATATTCAAGTTGCAAAAAATCCATTATCGTGCGCGGTGCAGGTGTAGCCATTTTTCAAAACTCAAAATTTTTTTCTGTTTTTGTTTTCTATTTTTTTTTATTTTTCATAAAACTAAAAAAAAATGACGGGAAAAATGCAAATTTGAGACTAAGACCAACATTCCCCGGCAACGGCGCCAAAAACTTGACTCACTCGAAAAATGAGCAGCTCGAAAGCTATCCCAAGTATAGGAGTTCTGTCGTGTAATATTAAGTCCAAGGGCTAGATCATCTCCTCAGGGAATGCGTTTAATCTCAGATTTAACGTTCTTCCAATCAAAATTAAATTGCACTGAACTCAGTTCAGATTCGGGTTTTCAAGATTGTTGAGTTCCACTTTGAATTAAATGACATGTAATTTAAAGTCCTAAACTAAAATGCACTAAATAAAAGAAACTAAGAATAGAAACCGTACGTCTACTTAAAGAAATATTGGGACACGCGTTAATAAAAACTAGAAACCTAAAACATGTAACTAAAACATGCAAGAATGGAAACTCTAATCTACCTAAGGAAACATCGAGACACGCACTAATTAAAAATGGCAACTTTGGACACGGAATTAAGAGCACACTATGGAAACTCAAACAGACACAAACATGCACTAAAAATCGAAACTTTAACAAAAATCGAGAATTCGAACCAAAATTTAGTATTTTGAAAACTTAAGAAATACCCAGACAATATATAAAAACACGAACTTTAACAAGAAGAAACCTAAACTAAATCAAACTTCAATTAAAAATTAAATTTTTTTAAGAGAAGAGAACAACTAAATTAATCTACTACTAATTTATGGGAAGACAAAACAAAACAAAACACAAGAAAAAAAACACAATTAAATAACCATTACAAAATAAAACATTAAAACTCAAATTTGCAAATAACATAAATAAATAATAATAAACACAATAGTATCCATCAAAAGAAATAAATAAAGAAAGAAAGGAAAAAGAAGAAGAGAGAGAGAGAAATCCTTGAAGATGTGGCCGAGAGCTGGGGGTTCTTGGTGTGATCGGCCATGGCTGCTGCAGCTGCTGGTTTGGTGAGGCTAGCCGTGAAGTTGGCAGCTGCTGTGTGTTCTGTGTTGCTAGTATGGGGCTGCTGCTATGGCAGCAGCAGAGTGCTCGGTGGCTGGAAGAAGCTACTGCTGCCGGAGAAGGTTGCAGAGGCTACAGAGAAGCTGCTGTGCTGTGCAGCAGACGGCTGCTGTGGGTGGCTCTGCTGCAGCTGCTGTGGCTTGGGGATTGCTGTGGCTTGGAGAGGTTGCAGAGGGTAGATGGAGAATAGAAAATATAGAGAGCTGTAAGAGAGAAAGAAAAATAGGGGAAGAAAGAAAGGGAAACAGAGAATGGCAACGCAACAATTGAAAAAAAACAAAACCAAAGAAGAAGAAGAAGAAGAGAAGAGAAGAGAAGAGGAGAGCTTGGTGCGCAAGGCACACGCTGGGAAAGAGGGGAAGAGAAGAATAAATAGAGATTGTGGAAGAAAGCCCTAGACCCGTATTAGAGATTTGACCCATTTAGAGGACCTGAATTATTATATTTTTTTTGTTCTCTGTTCATTGCAAATTTTGCTCTTCTAGAGCTCATATCTCACAAAACTCAAAACACAAAAGTTGTAGCTAATCCTTTCCTATTTTTCCATAAATTTGAATCGTCTTGATCACAGCTCGAACGGAAAAGTTATACACGAAATACGAACAGGTATCGGTTTTGGTTCCCGGGAATTTTCCTGCGACAAAAAAATTACCAAAACTTCATAAATAGTGCAATAAAGTTCAAGAATGATGATTTTGGCACTTTATTAAAATATTGAACAATTTTGGACATTTAATTAAAAATATAAATCGTAAAGCCCGGGTTAAGATGCCCAATTACGCAGTTTCGGTGAGTAACATTCTTGCATACATTTTGCAAACTCTTTACATAGTTGCTCATTAGTGGCACCAAATATCATATCATCTACGTAGATTTGAATTAAAAGTATGTCATCTTCCTTAATTTTAGTGAACAAGCTGCTATCAATTTTTTCTCTCGGAAAAGCTTTGTCAATTAGAAATCCATTAAGTCTTTCATACCAAACCCTAGGGGCCTGTTTTAATCCATACAAAGTCTTATTTAGTTTAAATACATGATTAGGATTTTCTATATTTTCAAAACCAGGGGGTTGTTCAACATATACCTCTTCATTTATATACCCATTTAAGAATGCACTTTTGACATACATTTGATATAATTTAAATTCTTTGTAGGAAGCATAAGCTAACAACATTCTAATAGCTTCCTTTCTAGCTACAGGGGCAAAGGATTCATCATAGTCTATCCCTTCTTCTTGGTTATACCCTTTTGCTACAAGTCTAGCTTTGCTTCTAATGATTATACAATTCTCATCCTTTTTATTTCTAAATACCCATTTAGTTCCTATGATCGAATGATTTTCAGGTTTGGGTACTAATTGCCATACGTTGTTTATTTCAAATTGGTTTAATTCTTCTTGCATAGCAATTATCCAAGATTCATCCTTAAGGGCCTCTTCAACATCTTTAGGTTCATTTTGAGATAGAAATGCATAGTGATTGCATAGGTTCTTTAGAGAAAATCTAGTAGTCACACCTCTAGATGGTTCACCTATAATTTGTTCTTGAGGGTGATCTTTCTTGTACTTCAATTTTCTTGGTAATTCCAGATTTTCTATGAGTTCATCTTTTGGGTTTTCTTCATTTTCTTTTTCTTCCTTGATTTATATTTCATTCTCCTTTTTGAATATATCATCTTTTTTTTTTTTTTCATTTTTGACTTCTCTTAAAAAAGGATTAGATTCATCAAAGTCTACGTGAATTGATTCAATTATGGTGAGTGTTCTTTTGTTGTAGATCCGATAGGGCTTACTATTTGTAGAATATCCTAGGAAAATACCTTTATCCGATTTAGCATCAAATTTTCCTAAGTTATCTTTGTTATTGAGTACAAAACACTTACACCCAAAGACATGAAAGTAAGTAATGTTGGGCCTTCTTCCTTTCCATAATTTATAAGGTGTCTTGTTTAGGCTTGATCTAATTGAAACCCTATTAATTACATAGCAAGCTGTATTTACAGCTTTGGCCCAAAAATACTTGGGTAAGCTATTTTCGTTAAGCATAGTTCTTGACATTTCTTGAGGGGTTCTATTTTTTCTTTCCACAACTCCATTTTGTTATAGGGTTCTAGGTGCTGAAAAGTTGTGACTTATGCCATGTTCATTGCAAAATTTTTCAACATCTTGATTCTTAAATTCTCTTCCTTTGTCACTTCTTAGATTTGAGACATTATACCCTTTCTCATTTTGAAGTTTCTTACATAGAGTAATTAATGAATTACTAGATTCCTCTTTGTTAGCAAAGAATAATACCCATGTGTATCTAGAGTAATCATCAACAATTACGAAGGCGTATTGTTTTCCTCCTAAGCTTTGAGTTTTAGTGGGACCAAACAAATCTAACTGTATGGGTTCTAGGGGTCTTTTAGTTGATATATGTTTCTTCTTTTTGAAGCTTTTCTTGATTTGTTTTCCTAGTTGACAGGCATCACACACTTTATCCTTGACAAATTTGGTGTTAGGCAAGCCTTTAACTAAATTCTTTTTAGAAAGGTTGGATATAAGATCCATGCTTGCATATCCTAAACTTCTATGCCAAAGCCAACTATTTTCACTAATGGCAGCTAAGCAAGTTATATCTTGAGAGATCAAGCTATCAAGGTTTATGCAATATACATTGTTCATTATATGTGCAGTGAATAGTGTCTTATGATCCTTAGAATTATGAATTATGTATTTGTCTTTCTTAAATATTATTTCAAATCTTTTATCGCTAAGTTGACTAATACTTAATAAATTATGCTTTAGATCATCTACTAATAAGACATCATCTATAGTGAGTGAAGAGTCTTTACCGATTTTACCTATTCCGATGATTTTGCCTTTTGCATTGTCACCGAAGGTTACAAACACTCCATCCTTTTGAGTGAGAGAAGCGGACTTAGATTAATCTCCTGTTATATGCCTTGAACTTCCCCTGTCCAAGTACCATTTATCCTTAGACGGAGTGGTCCTAAAGCAAACCTACAAGAAAGGATTTATGTTGTCACTTTTGGAATCCAAACCTTCTTAACTTTCTTTAAATATTGTCTAGTTTTAGCATTTATCTTCCACTCATTTTTTACTTTAATGTACTTTTTCTTTAGTGGGCAATTAAACATTATGTGACCTTTATTTTTACACATGTAGTAAGTGGTGTGCTCATAAAAATTTGTTGATGAAGTACTTGCATAATGTTTAGATTGGTTTACAAAATATCTCATAAACAAGTTTTTCTTTCTTTTGTTTGGTGCTCCATTAAAACCAATTCCTTCTTTGTTGTTTGCCATCCTTTGTTGTCCTACCATTTTTTCAAAGTTATCTTTACCTTTGGTAAAGTTGTAGATGACCTTTATTTTTCTCTTCAATTTTGTTTTTAAGATCATTTATTTCTTGCCCTCTCTTGCTATCTTCATTCACTTGAGACTTAGCTAATTTTTTAGACAAGTTATCTACTTTCTTCTCAAGCTCTTCAATCTTTAAGTCTTTTTCTTCTTTAACAAGTTTTGAGGATTCAAGTTGATTTCTAAGTGTTTCATTTTGTTGTTTCAAGCTTTTGTTCTTCTTTGAGACTTTAATAAACTTGTTATGTAAAGAGAATAATTCAAATTGAAGTTCTTTGTAAGAGGGCATGCTTTCACACGAATTACTACATGATTCATCACACAAATCCTCAGAGAGAGAGCAGTAAGAGTTTACCTCTGCGTTATGTGTCATGAAGCACATGTTTGCTACTTCTTGATTGCTTGACTCACTCTCTGATTCACTCGAGCTTGTATCATCCAAAGTGGCCTTCATTGCAGGCTTCTTTTTCTTTTTGTCCTTCTTGAGTTGTGGGCATTCCGTCTTGATGTGCTCAACCTTTTTACAGTGATAGAAAGTGGGAGGACCATTTTTGATTTTGTATTCCTTTTTACTACTTTCACCTCCTACAACTTTTGATCCATTGAATTTTCTAGCGAATTTCTTATTTCTTTTCAAGAATTTTCCAAGTCTTTTAGTTTTGAGGGCCAAGTCTTTATCTTCTAATTCACTAGATTCATTATCTTCCTCACTTGAATGTTCTTTCAAGGCTTTTAGAGCTATAGACTTCTTGTTTTTGTTTTTAGTGTTTCTTTCTTTCAATATCATTTCATAGGTTAAAAGAGTTCCTATGAGTTCATCTAAGGAAGTTGTTTTAAGGTTTTTCCCTTCCGTAATGGCTGTGGCTTTTGGTTCCCAAATAGGTGGAAGTGCTCTTAGAATTTTGTGGATCATCTCATAGGTGGAATATGTTTTTCCTAAGGCACTTAGTGAGTTTATGATATGTGTGAACCTAGTGTACATGCTTGTTATAGTTTCATCATAATTCATTCTAAAAGCTTCGTATTCACTAGTTAACATATCAATTCTACTTTCCCTAACATCTACCGTGCCTTCATAGGTTACTTCTAATTTATCCCAAATCTCTTTAGTTGTTTTACACGCCATTACTCTATTGAATTCATTTGCATCAAGTGCACAATATAAGGCGTTTATTGCACTTGAGTTAATTTGTAGCATTTTGTAATCTGATTCGATTAGTTCTTTATCTTCTTTATGTACTTATTTTCCATCTACGAGTTTAGTAGGAATCAGATTTCCATTTCTAACAACATTCCATGCTTTCCAGTCCATTGTTTGAAGGTAGATTCTCATTTGTTGCTTCCAAAAAGTGTAATTTAGTCCACAAAAAATGGGTGGCCTAGTTGAGGATTGACCCTCACCAAAGGAAGCTACTCCTATTTGTGCCATTTTGATCGTTATATAGCTACTTGTTAGGTTTTGTTATAACTAGGCTCTAATACCAATTGAAATCTAAGGTGTAGTCCCAAGAGGGGGGGGGGGTGAATTGGGTTATTTAAAAATTCCTTAGATCCTTTTTAAGAGTTCTTACCCTTTTTACAATTCTTTAAAGATTTCTTATATTTTTGTTAATTAGGCAATCCACACAAACTCTTACTTCCACTAATCCACAATCACAACAAGCACAACTAATTAATTAACTGTTCAAGAAAAACAATCACAACACAAGAAATCAATTCTTAATTTACAATATTCAGTAGCCTTGTACTGAATGTGCAAGTCCTGTAGTTGGGTTTTGAATTAAATATTAAAATAACATCCAAACACTTTTTCAAAATCACAATTTAAATAAACCTTCAGCTAATAGGTTTTTGTGTTGTTAACCAATCAACATACTACCTTACAGTTTCCGCAAAAGATTGATTAACCAATGTACTCCCTTTCGGTTTTCGCAAGCCTAAGAACAAATTAGACTTTGGGTTTACTTAATTTCTAATACGCGTTATTTTATGATTGAAAGAATTACAACATCCATGTAGGTTATATCTTTGCCAAAATTTAAAAGAGAGCAAGGGAAAGAGAGTGACACCACAACTTTTACGAGGTTCAACTTACCCCAGCCTACGTCCTCGCCTCAGGTCAACCACCTAAGGATTTCACTATACCTTATTTCTTTTAGGTGCAACAAAAACCTTACAAGAATTACCCTCTTTTTCAGGAAAAGAAACCTCTCCAAGCAACAACCTATGCTTGGTCCAACGATTCAACAACGCCTTGAACCGTCAAAGATCAAGTAGAAAGATATGGATTTGCGTACAAAAATACTCTCAAAACACAGAGCAAATTGTACAAGTTAAATTCCAAATAGTACTTCAAAACCAAAACTAAATAGACAATGTGAAGCTTAAGGTTTAGAAGTCACCAATGGTTCTTAAAAGATTTTAGATGCAACTCAGAACCAAGACCTTGTTTATCAATCCAGCAACTTTGTAGAGTTTTCCTGCAGCAAAAAAGATGTGAGCAAGGATGATCTTTTAGGAGAATTTTAGCATGGAAATCGTGTTTTACTTCAGTGTATTTTTCATTTAGCAAGTGAGGTATTTATAGACTTTTTCAAAGAAAAATTTCCTCATTTAACATTAAGCATTTAGGAAACTTTTCAAAAAGTATTAAATTATAGAATTAATTTTGAAAATCTTCCATTTAGATAACTTTTTCAAAAAATATTAAATTACAGAATTAATTTTGAAAATCTTCCATTTAGGTAACTTTTCAAAACAATATTAAATTATAAAATTAAATTTGAAAATTTTCCCGCAAGTTTGAAATTTAAAGATTCTTAATTTGGACAATCTTCCTGCAAGTAAAAAATTCTCAATTTTGACAATCTTCCCGTAAGTTTGAAATTCAAAGATTCTTAATTTTGACAATCTTCCCGCAAGTTGGAAATTAAAAAATTCTCAATTTTGACAATCTTCTTGCAAGTTTGAAATTCAAAAATTCTCCATAGAGTCGGTCTTCTCTTTACAAATATTTTCTATTTCTGATTTCTTTAAAATCTAGTTCATTTGAAAAACTTAATTATAACTTTTCAAAAACGTTTTCAAGAATTTTTTTTTTTTTTAAGTGCTAGTCTCTAAGTTTTTGTATCTTAAGGAGCTTCATATATCTAAATAGTGATGACTTAAAGTTCTTATAAATATCCTTCTAAGCATGATCTCCTTAATCACTAAGTTGTGCAGCCTCTTGAGGTTTAGTCTTTACTTCAAGGTCTGCTCGGCCTTTAAGCTCTTTATGTATCTCTTATTTCTTCAATGTTCTAATAAGCTTTCATTTGGTTGACTTTGATCTCCATCTTACTTCCATGATTAATCGTGAGTGTCTTTTTACTTAGACCTGAATTAAAACCACTCAACAACGCCTGTTAAAACACCCTTCATTTTTTTATCATCAAAATAAGATTGAAAAGCCTAGTTAGGCCAACAGTAAGAGGTGTACTCCTAAGAGGGGGGGGGGTTGAATTGGGTGTTTTAAATTTCTTTTTAAGATCTTTAAGTATAACCCTTCTTCAACTTAAGTTAATTGTAATCACACTTTCAAAACAACAACTAAATCTTATCAACCACTTTATTTATATTAACCAACAAAAAATGATGTTGCTTATATAACTTCTAGTGCTTCAACGAATAACAATTCTAGATCAAACTTATACGTGATGGACAATATTGATTTTAGAAAAATAATCTTAAGTGTCCTTGTAATTTTGTTTCAATTGAATGATTTATTAAACTTAGTTTTAACATTCAACACTTTAGTATTTGAATCCAATACTTCAATACATAACCAAATTTTAGAATCAATAATTCTTCTCAATTATGAACAAATATATAACTTCAATACCCCAATCTAAAGTATTCTTGCAAAATAGATAAGGAAATCATACAAATTTTATATCAGACGTACTTTCAACAATTTCAACTTTCAAAGCTTTAACAGAAAATTTAATCCAATCAAACTTTAACAATTACTTTAAATAAAGTAATACTGATCAAGTATAACCAAGAGTCAATCCAAGTTCAGTTCCTGTATGATGCTCAAGATCAGCTTTGTAAATTCTGAGTACTAATATGTTTCTTGGTTGTGAAACAAATTCAATATTTCAGTGAGCTTTAAAATTTGATAATCTAATTTTTCAATCAACCAATCATTATAGTATGTTGATTTTAAATATGGATCAAAATAAGAAACTTCAGTAACTCTCAAGATTCAGCAAGTAATTAATGATTGTTGGAATTGGTGTGATCCCAAGAGGGGTGTGAATTGGACATTTAAGAACTTTTCAGCTAATTTAAAATGTTTCACCGATTCACCACAATTCATATCCCATTCAACTTATATATGTATATGTAAAGCGAGTTTAATGATAAAAGCAAACATACACGTGTGTAGTATCTTATTTAAATCAAATGTGTGTATGAGAATAATGTTGACATTAAATAAACATTCATACACATTCTGAAATTAAAGTGTAGGAATTTAAATAAGTTAAAGAGAGCGACACCAGATTTTTTATCGAGGTTTGGCCAAACCAACCTATATCCCCGCCTTGGGCATACCCCCCAAGGATTCCACTATACTTGCTCACTTAACCAGGTGGAGAAAAAGCCTTTTACATCCTCTCCTTATGGGGCGAGGAAAATCCTAGCTCAATTACTAGGCTGAGCCGAACTAGTCTCACTAAAGGGACTAAGACTCCCAGTTTAATTTTTGTGCTGAATCGAATTGGTCTCATTTATGGGGCTGAGACTTCTCAGTTCAATTAACGGGTTGAACCCAACCATTACATTAAAACCATTTTTGTATATGAAAATGCTTCTCAAAATACAAGCCGAGATGTACACGTTTAAGCTCAAATAAATATACACACTCCAACGATATGAAATAATGCTCAGGGGAGTAAGGGTGCTTAACTATATTTAAACCCTAATAAAAGGTTTTCTCCAAAAAGATATTTCAATAATAATAATATAGGAGAACCTATGGTTTTGCTCTTTCAATAATTTTGCACAAATAAAATGTGTATGAAAAATGTGTATTATGTTCTCCAACAATGATTTATGCAAATGAGAAATACATGGAGAATCTAGGAGTTAAGCTCAAGAACATATTTGTGCACTAAATAAATTCTCCCAAAAATATTTGTCATGAAAATAATCAGGAGAAACCAAAGCTATGCTCCCAAAAAGATTTTCAAAAATAAAGCATAAGTGAGAGTATGTATGTGAAAAAAAATGCCCCAAAAATAAATATGCTCTCTTCAAGAGTGATTTTGAAATGAAAGAGTGGAAGAGAGTTGGAGAGATTAGTTTGAAAAATTTTGCCCCAAGGAAGAAATTTTTGTAATAAAAATGAGTTGGGGGAACTTTAATTAACAAAGGATTAGAGAGAAATTTAAAGTTAATCAAAGTTTCTAATTTGAGTTATGGAGGGTGTATTTATAAATTTTCAACAAGTCTGACCGTTGAGGGATATGCTTGTTATTTTGGAAAAGTGTAATTAAATTTTAATGACATTTTAAAGCTTAAAAAAAATTCCAACCTAAGAGCACGGGTCGACCGAAGGAAGTTTGGTTGACCGAGTTTGGGCAAGTTCGGTCGACTGAGTGAGAAATGAACTAGAAGTTCGGTTGACTAGACTTAGTGTTTGAAGGGCGATTTTTCATTTTAGCGCGGTTCAGTTGACCAAGAGATTTTGAACTAAGAAGTTTGATCGACCAGTGCGTTAAGTTCTCACACGTGGGAACTCGATCGACCAGGACGCTGGAATACAAATTTGGCTCGATCGACTGTATGGTCAAATAGTTGACTTCTAGGGAGTTTGGTCGACCGGGTATAAATGAACAGGCACGTTCGGTCAACCGGGCCATGGTCACACTATTTATTTGGTCCTGGTTCGGTCAACCGGGAGAAAATGTACTGTGAAGTATGGTCGACCGAACATGCAACTAAAGTGCATTTCAGTTCCAACTCCCTTTGTATATAAACCCTATTCATATGATAATTAAATTTAAGAAGATAGGACATATTTACATGTAGTATGGGGACTCCTAAGGTCAGTTTAGGTCATTTGAGGACACCGAAAAAATCTGATGTTGGTCAACTGAAGGGAGCCCTAAGGTCATTTGGTTCCTTATGGTCAAACTACGGCCTATCTGAGCATTCAAACACATAATGCAGATGCATGCATTATTACAGACCAGAGATATAAAATTAAGTGCATATAAAAATTAAAATTAACGTCTTCGTCTTTTGCTCTTCAGTCTTCATGGAGTACACCGAAAAATATAATCTTTGAGTTCCTCCAGGCTTCCATGTCCTTTACCTCATGTGTGTGCTAAATCATGAACCTGTTCAAAAACACTAAATGCACACATGAGATACTCGTGATTTTTCAGCATCAAAACAGGGATCGGACTCAAAAAGTCAACAATGATCATACAAGCAGGTTATATACTTGCAAAAAATTAAAGAGAGTAGGGAGAAGAGATAAAGACTGTATTTTTTACAAGGTTTGACTAGCGACGTACGTCCTTGCCCCCAAGCTACTGCTGTGAGGATTTTCCTTTCCAACTTTCTTATCAGGCAAAGTTACAACCTCTCCTTATCATGTGGAGATCCGTCTCTAATAAGAATACCCCTTCTCATTAGTCCAACCATTGAACAACTCTGAACTGTCAAAAAAACAAATCTCCCTTTAACAAGAATACCCCATCTTGTTAGCCAATGATTCAACAATCCTGAATTGTCAAACAATAAGAGAAACAAGAAACAACTTGCGTATAAATAACACTCTCAACAAGAGCATATTAGTACAATTTAAAATCAAAATACTTCAATCAATAATCAATATAGAAAGCTGAAGCTCAGGTGATTGTTACCAGATTTCTAATTTAGAATTGAAATTCTTAGTACAAACAAATAAGAAAACTTGTGGCTGTCAACAATAGCACAACAATAGGTTCAGAAAATTTCAGCAATAAACTCTTGAATATGTATTTTGTATGTGCTTGCTAGTTGTGATTAATTCATGCAAATAACATGTATTTATAGATAGAAAAAGTAAATTTTTGTGTTGCCCGAGTTACTTGGAGTATTTCCTAAGTTTTTACAAAGTTTGGGGACCAAGCAATCAAATTTGGAAACTTTCTCTTGCTATTATAAATTTAAAATCATGAAAATCAGTCGACTGAAATATCGAGGTCAATCGCCTGTGCCTTTTAAGTACAATGTATTTTCAAACACAAAATGGGGTCAATCGCTTGATCCTGAGAGGTCAGTCACTTGATTCTATTATGCTTGTTTAATTTTCATCAGGATAAAATGTTAGTCGCCTAGTGGTGAAGCATCAGTTGCCTAATCGTGCAAAACATACGCTTTTAAAAACTTTGTTTCCAAATCACTTTTTAGCTTTTGTACTTGTCATATTGAATTGACACATTTAAAAATATTTTCCGAGGTTTTCAAAAATAGGTCTCTAAGTCAATATTATATCCTAAGAGCTTCATGCATTCATATTGAAATCGTTTGAAGTACTTACATGAGACTTCTTAAGGACGATGACATTCTAATCAGTAAGTCTTCATGTATTCGCTTTGCTTTCAATGTCTTCATGTATTTGCTTTGACTTCCTTCATATCTTATTGACTTAAGTTCATACTTCATCATGTTATTCTAGCTTTAAGTGCAAGCTTTCAATTGACCATTCAAGCACTTGATCTTGATCTTATATCAACACACTCGAGTCCTGAAACTTCACTTAACCAAATATGTTAAGTCCCTTTGATTTGTTGTCATCAAAATAAGATTCTAAACCTTGTAATACCAACAATCTCCCCTTTTTTATGATGACAAACAAGGAGCAAAAAATGAGTTAGCATTAAAAAGGCTCCCCCTTACAATAGGCATCAGCTTAACAATATTCATATATCATGAAGGCATATTAACTTAGTGTATTTTATAAAAATCAATGTCAATATCCTGTCATGTCATAATTTAAAATCATTATCATGCTCATAGCTAGCAATATACTTGCTTAGGTATTTAGTGTCATGCTTAATGTTTGCCCAAAAATTCTCCCCCTTTTGACATCAATCAAAAAGAGCAAGATATCAAAAAAATTATATAAGTGCTAAGGAAAAGAGCAACCATAAGCAAAGGTATAGATTTAGTGAAGATACAAAACAGAAACTTTGCATTCATTATGCATAAAAAGATAGACAATAAGTCTAAAAATAGCATGAGAAAATACAAAAGATTATATATCAGATTTTTCAATAAAGTCCAATAATAACCATAAATCATGATACCATTACTTAACAAGTCTAATTCCCCTTGAATGAAATGTATTTTATATTCAATAGATTATGAATTTCATTCTTGAAGTACAAACTATGTATCCATGTATAGTATGAATGTAAATATCATGTGAAGCTATCATCAATCATGTTTTTAAACTTATCATGTCATGCTTATGCTCAGTTTGCTCACATTTAGTTCTACTAATTTTTCTCCCCCTTTTGATATAAACAAAAGGATAAACCCAAAGAATTATTATGCAAAGGTACTAAGGACCAAAAAAATTTCACATGAATAACACAGTTCATAAGCCATCATATATTTTAATCATAGCATGGTCATCCATCATTCAGCATGCAAAAGACATATAACATAATCCAATATCAGCTTATGAACTAAGATGGTTAAGAGAAACAAATAAAAGAGCTAAGCACAAAAAAATAGCAATGTCAAACATTTCAACCCATATTAGTGTTTGTTTTAATAAAAATATTTATGCATCTTCATTTTCATTAGATTTTTATGCTCATGTCCATCATTGCATACGTTAGTCATATTTCAAAAGTTCATGCTCATAGTCATATTTCAAAAGTTCATGCTCAAATGACAGATGGTATAAATTAAATGTCCATGCTCAGTTGTTATGTTTTTGCTCAAAACATCTCCTCCTTATAAATCAATCAAAAAGAGAAGGTCATCTATAATCATATACAGTCAACATAAACACAAAATAGATAAATGACTACTTATCAAGTTTAAGTAGATAATCAAGTATTCCAAACTAACATGAGAAACAAAAAAATAGTATCTGATGCACATATTATAGTCCAACATTTGTTTAAACTTTAGAAAACAACTAAGTATTGGCTGCATCTTCATCCTTATCTTCTTCTTCTTCTTTAGCATCACTAGAACTTATCTCCATTGGAGCCTTTTTGCATGAAGAACTAGTTATATGCTATTCAATCCGACCAAGTCTTAGGTCAAGAGAAGTATAGTTTTCCTGAAGATATGAATAATTGACTTGAGACATAGGGTCAATAGACTAATACAGAAAAACTAGGGCTTTTATGAACAGTTGGTATTCATGCAACCATGTGTCAATCAACTATGCTCAAAAGGGCAGTTAACTGACCTGTATATTTCCCTAAAATTTCTTAAGTCAGTGGCAAGTCAGTCGACTGAGGCTTAGAGAGTCAGTCGATTGAGGAGCCTAATCCTAAAAAGTTTAGTAAGTCAGAGAACAACTAGTTGACTGAGGGTAAAACGTCAGTTGATTGTACATTAGTGTTTTTGTCTTACATGCTTTCTTTAAACACTTGTCCTTGTTTCTTATTCAAAATACTTCTTTACTATGCAATAGACGTAGATTACTTCAGGTTTTCTCTTTTCGATTTCATATTATTCTTTTCCATATGAATACCCAAAATTCATATTGCTTTCCAAAACTCAATACTTTCTAACTTAAGCCTCGTACAATCCAAGCTTTCTTGATTATAGGCTACAATGCCATTCTTGTATTCATTTCTTTCAATATAATAGACATAAATAAGCTCAGAAACTCATCTTTAAGATTTTCCATTTCAGCTCGTTTAATATCCTTATATTATTTTGATTAATTAGCTTTCCATATATTGAACAAGGAGAATTTTCTTCTTGGTATTTGTAAGCTATTCAAATTTTCTAGGGAGCAGCTTCTGATATGATCATGGAGTAGAGGCTTTTAATAATAATTTCAAAAAACTTCTTAGTTAAAGTTTTCTTCTTGAATGAGCCATATGTTGTGAGTATTTCAAAAATAATTTAATTGCACCTGCAATACTTTAACCAACTGAATTTCAGATTCTTCACTTTGGAGCTTCTTTCAATGTTTTAATCAATCAACTAGGTCTCTTTTTCATTAGTTCTTCTAAATCTCAAGTTTATGCAAAGGGTAACATATGTTGCACTCTTAGAATTTTTAACCTTAAGAGTTTATAACCCTTTTTTAACAATTTCAAGTAAGGTTATGCTATTTCATCCCTTTAGCTATAGCTGATATAATGAATTATTTACCATGATATGCACAATCAATATAGACTTTAATTTTATGCATTAGACCTTCAAGGTCTCTAATATAGCAGACATATTTGTTAATAATTTATGTTTTAAGCATTATCTACTATCAAAGCACACTCATAGTCATCACTAAATCTCTTCTTGTATTTGAATTAGCTACCTTAAATCCTATAGGCTATAGAGGGATCCCTTTTCATTTTAGTATAGATTTAGCTTTCTTAATTTTTAAAAAGGGAATGACTATTCCTAGGATCTATGAAGTCCTCAGTTTGTGAACTAGGCTTTCATCTTGGTACCCATACTTTCTTGAGCCTTAATTGTTTAACAAGAGATGTTTCTTTTACTCTCTAAACCTGTTTAGTTTTCACACTTTTTCTCTTTAATGGACATTCAAACTTTATATGTACCTTCTTCTTACATAGGAAGCATGTGGTGTGAGTGTAAGCATTGAGGAGGTGCTAGCATAATCTTTGGAGGCTTTTACAAAGTACCCCATGTAAAGGTTCTTTTTCCTTGTGTTCTCAACTCCATTGAATCCTATGTCTTCCTTATCCAAAGACATTCTTTGTATTCCAACCATTTTAGCAAGGTTTTCTTTTCCTCAAGTAAAATTGTAGATGATTTTGGCTTGATCCTCAATTTTACTCTTAAGATCATATATTTTCGGGTCTTGTATATTTTTACCCTTTACTTGCTGGCTTACTTGATCTTGGGACATTTTGTTGATTTTTCTTTCTAATTTAGATATATATAGATCTTTCTCATTTTCCATAGAAGATTGAAATCTTAGAACTTCTAATTCTTTCATCATCTTTTCATTCTTGCTTTCTAATCTCTTGATTTTTAAGTCCATTTCTTTTTCAACAAATTTTTAAATTTCAGTTCTTTCATCACAGTTTCATTCTTATTTTTCAATGAAGTGCATCTTTTAGTCACAGTAACTGGAATCTTATGAATCTTGAATAGTTCACTTTGTAGTTCTTCATAAGATGGCATACTCTCATCATTGGATTCATCACATGAATCATCACAAGATTCACTGCATGATTCATTAAATGATATGGATGACAAACTTTGTACTTCATCATCATCCATGCCATAAGACAACCACTTACAAACTCTTGATCGCTTGATTCACTCTTTTAACTACTGTAACTTATATTGTCCCAAGTAGTGGTCTTCATTGTATTTTTATTTTTCTTCCTGGAATCCTTCTTAAGCTGTGGACAATTTGATTTTATGTGCCATTTTCTTGTAATTATAGCATGTAGGAGGTTCATTCCTTGTTTCCTTTTATTGGTTCTGCCTTCATCTGATTTTGAGTCCTAGAATTTTCTAATAAATTTATTTTTCTTTGTAAGGATTTTTACAAGTCTCTTGGTTATGAAGGCTATATCATTTATATCCATTACCTCTTCATTTTCATTGTTAGAGCTTTCATTTGAGGCCTTAAATTCAAAGGATTCTATTGACTTTACTGTAATCTCAAGAGGGGGGGGGGGTGAATGGGATTTTTAAAATTTTTCTCTCCTAGGTCAAATAGCCAGCAATAGTATTTCACAATCCTAGGATCAATCTAGAGCATATATAAAATAAAACCAATAAATAAAACTGTAATTAAATTTGCACAAGTAAATCAACCAAGCTTGCATAGTATAGTAAATCGAGTAAAGTAATGATGACACCAAATGTGTTATCGCGGTTCGGCAAATGTGCCTACGTCACTACCTCAGCTTGCAAGCCCAAGGATTACCACAAATGCTCACTTAATGAGTGGAGTGACACCGATTACAACCAGGGCAAATTACCAAGGTTGACCTCAACCTTTACATACAATCCTTACGGGCTAGATTATCACCCCTTTAGGCCACTCCTAGAATATAACATATAATCAATACCAATTTTGTGTACAATATACATGCTTCTCCAATAAGCGGATATGTACCAGTATAACCAAAGCACTTCAAGATGATAGGATATTATAAGCTCAGTGAAGATATGTGAAACTACTCTCAAGATAATGTCAGTATTACATTCAAAGTGTGAGAGTGTATTAGCAAAGTTTCTTTGAAACTATATATATAAATATATCAACCATAAATAATGTTTCAAAGATTTGAAGAGTATAATCAAATATCTCAAAAATTTATTTCTAAAGTTCAAGCACAAGAGATATTTGAAAACAAAAGCTTGTCAAATATATTTTGTTCAACCCACAAGACAAGCTTAAGAGTTTTGCAATAAAAGTGCAAAGACTCACAAGTTTTTAAAAGTTTCCCCACAAAATAAATTTATGGATTAAATCAATAGGGAAAACATTTGGGCTTAACTTCACTAATATCAACAATCAATCACAAATATGAGAGTGTTGACCTTATAGGTCACACTTGGTTTTGAGAATGACAAATACTCTAGTATTTGATAACTTCAAGTTTGTGTGCAGGTTATATTAGTAAATCGTTTGATGGCACACGAAGTAAATCCTAAAGACCCTGAAAATTATTTCTTATTGTAATTTATATTCTTTGGGTTTATAATAATTTATATCGGTCTATAATAATCTTTGCATGTCTTGCATGTAGGTTTTGTAATAGACTGACCATAGGGTATCGAATGTCATTAGGGCACCCTTTGGTCGACCTAGGTCGACCGATGCTGGATTTTTTGGGACTATCTCAAAATGACCCTTGAATAGACCTTAGGTCCCTACACATATGCACAAATAAGTCCCCATCATTATTCATAATCTGGGGAGTAAATTGAATTGAATTGAACAATATTAGGGTAAAATAAAATACCTCAGGCGACCGAACCCCAGGTGAACAAATCACCTCAGGCACCCAAACTGTTGAGAAGTCAACAGTTTGACCATGCTTCGGGTGACCAAACACATTTTGAACCTATCTCCCTCAGGCGCCCGAGCCCTTTGAAAAATATAGTTCACCAACTGGGGCGGCCGAGTATTTTAGTTCAAATCATGCCCCGGGCGACTGAACTCTTGTCTTCGGGCTATTGACCCTAGAACCCGAGCACCTAAACCTCGGAGCAAATATTTCTGACTTTTGTTCGGGCTACCAAACCTAGACTTGGGCTATCGAACCATTTAAAATGCTTTTCAAAGCTCAGTCTATTCAGGTGACCGAACCTTGGTTCAGTCACTCGAACCTTCTCAAGTTAATTAAATTTCTACCGAGGTTAAATTGATTAAATAGGGTTAATATTTCCTAAGTGCTTTTAAACTTTTCTAAGAATTCCCTATGGGTCCTAAACAGTTATAATTTTACCCTAGCCTATAGATATAAGTTTATTTGTGTGTATTTGCAATAAATTAGAAACAATCATTAGCCAAGAATCCTCTCTTTTGTAAATATTCATATTGTCCAAATACTCTCAAATTCTCATTTCCTTGATACATTATGAGATTGTGAGAGCTTATAGAGTGTGTTTGTGATTGTTAGATAGTGCTTAAACTCCCACCATTCTTGTTGATTGTGTGATTTATTTTTGGGGAGTTTAGTCAAGTTTATCCCACTGATTTCATATTATAAATCTTTGTTAGGATAGACTAGCAAGCTTAGGGGTCTTTGCATAGTTGTTGCAAGACTTCCATAGTTTTGATTTTTGTTGTGCAAAAATATTTTCAACAAGTCAAAATATATTTCAAACTAGTAGTTGCTTATCTTATTGAAGAAAATTTTCTTGAGCTAGTTTGAATATCTTACTAATATCTTTGGAATCTTGATTAGCTATTGAAATTTGCTTTACCTGGTTTCAAAGATACTGCTTGTATTGAACATTCTTGAGCATTCCATTGACCATACCCTATTGAGTGTTGTTTGCACAACTATTTACATCACTGAGCTTACACTATATCCATATTGTTGATATGTATGTGATTGCGCATATTGGGTACATATCTGCTTTATATGAAAGCATAATCATTGTACCAGTCTTATTGAGAAAAATATTGTTGTATTCTAGGCATGGCTTGAGGGGGCGGTAATCCAGCCCGGTAAGGATTATGTATAAAGGTTGAGGTCAGCCCTGTGCTAATTGACCTAGTAATTTAGGTGCCGATCCACCCGCTTAAGTGAGCATTATAGTGGTAATCCTTGTACTTGTTAGCCAAGGTGGGGACGTAGGCAATTTGTTGAACCTCGATAATTCTTCTAGGTGTCACTTAATTTTTACTACTTTCTGCTGTATGCTTGGTTGATTAAATTGTGCAATTTAATTTCTGCTACATATTGCAATTGATTTATTTTACTTGCACTAGATTGACTTTAGGGTTGTGAAAATACTCCTTGTTGATTTAGGTGTAATCCTAAGAGGGGGGGGGGTGAATTGGGTATTTTAAAAAATTCTTTGAAACTTATTCACCACTTAGTCCTTATGTCTAAATTTAATCAATTACTTATCAAGTTAGTGTGAGATTATTCAACAAGCATACATGCAATGTAAATAATGAAGTGCGTTGCGGAAATTAAAAAGATAAGGGAAGAGAGAATGCAAACACAGTTTTTATGAGGTTCAGCCAACCTGACCTACGTCCTTGCCTTGAGCAACCCACTCAAGGATTCCACTATAATCCCTGCTCCTTAAATTGGGACAGAACTTCCCTTACAATCCGCTGCTTACAAGAGGTACAACTTCCTCCTACTCGGTTGCTTACAAGAGATACAACTCTCTCCTTAACCCTGATTCACAACCTGAACAAATATGTAAAACACTTAAAGTTGCTTCCAACAAAGTTAGTGAGTATAATGCAAATTCCTAATACATAATCATATGATGAAACTTGAAGCTCGAATGTATGAAACGATACAATCGTTTATGAATGATATGCTTCAACATGCAAATTCTCTTTTATCAAATCCTTCAAAATATTTGTATGGGTAATAGCCTCGAAGACAAGATACACAAATAACAAATATTATCTTGTTAAAAAATATTTCTTGAATACTGTAAATGTGATAACTCGAATAATAATGAGATTTAAATAATAAAGAGGAAGGGAAATAGAAACAGTAACAGAAGGAGGAAGTCGACTTCGTCGACGAACGCTTAGCGTTCGTCAACGACATTGCACTTTGGAAGGAATAACCAAGAGAAATTATCAAGGCCTCATCGACGAACACAAGGGATTCTTCGACGAGGTATAAGAGGACCTCGCCGACGAAGACAAGATTTGTTGATGAGGAAATACTTAGAGAGGTTGTGAGCAGTTTGAATTTCGTCGACGAAGAGTGGATTTTGTCGACGAATTTATTAAAGGACTCGTCGACGAGATGACGTGGCTCATCGACGAATCCAGTCCTATAAATATCAAAAACCTGGATTTTAACTTCAAAATTAAGAAGTCTCTCACTCTCTATCTCTCTCCCTTCGGCTCCCTCCTCTTCTCCCTTCGATTTCGGGCCGAATTTCTGCCGGTTCGGGGATCTGAAGCCACCACGACGCTCCTGGGAAAGTTCTCTCCAAATCTTACAGAGCGGATTGTTAGTGGAACTCCGTTGAAGATCATCCCTGAGTTGAGGTAAGGCTTTTTAAGCCAAATTTGGTCTTACAATAGTTATAGGAAAAAATATACACGTGAAAAATACTAAAATTGAGTACCGAGAGTTTTCATTTTCAGGGTATTGATCAGGAAACCCTACGGGTGTTAGACTAGGATATTTTAGGCGTTTTCTCAGTAGCCAAGTAAGGGAATAGACTGAAGCAGTTATTTTTCACGTAAATTACTATTATTTATGAGCAAATTGATTTTCTGAAAAATATGTACGATATTTGAATATTATGGAATAAATGCATGTCTGGGGAAATACTGCTGTTGTATGAGAATTATGATTTTAGAATGAAATGTATGATATACCCAGCTTTGTGTGGCATGAATGTTATTTTTTCATAAAAAAGCATTATGATATGGAAGATTTTACGAGTAAAGCATGTTTACAGGAATTATGAAATAATGCAGTACATTATAGTTTTGAAAATACATGATAATTGATTCATGTATGAGATATTCAGCACAAGGCTGTGTTTTACGTATGATTTCGGTACGAGGCCGTATTTATGAAATGTTCGGTGCAAAGCCGTATTTATGAAATGTTCGGTGCGAGGCCGTTTTTATGAAATGTTCAGCGCGATGCCGTATTTATGAAATGATTTTGGCATGAGGCCGTATTTATGAATTATGAAAGATGCTATATTATCATGTATTATATGTTATCAGAACTCAGATGTTAGTTTAGTTCAGTTCAGAAGTACCGTACCATAGCTTATAGATCAGATATCTACGATCAGATTGGTGCTAACCACCCCACGAGGGGGTGGGAGATGGATAATCGATGTGGCTTTCAGTAAAGTGTGGACGTCCACCTAGCAGTCCGGACTAGGGTGTGGCGGGCCCATCGTACTTATAGACATTTTTGACTCGGCAGTGGTCGGCCAGCCATTGTCGGGTCCCACCTTTGGGCTGCACAACCCGTCATGGGGGGTAATACTTGACATCAGCTAACTATTCATCTTGAGTATGTTTTCAGTATTATTAGATATAACAGACAATTTATGAATGATATGAGTTACTAGGAAAACATGAAAGTATATGATGATTCAGTATGTTATGAGGAATGGTTACAGATTTATGAAAGGTATTGTATATGTATAATTGCATTATATATTCATGTTGCCACACAGCTGTATTTAGTTTATTTTCTTTTACTGAGATGTGTCTCACCTTCGAACTTAATTAATTTTTCAGGAGACCCTGAGAGATCGGCGGGTCGTGGCCGTCGTTGAGTGAGTTGAGCTTCCCTACTAGAAGGGTAAGCTTTGATCTAGGATCAGGAGATTTTTGTTGTAAGATTCTAGATATATTTTGATGTTTTGGAGATTGTATTTAAATACTGAATTTTGGGAATGTAGTAGACTCTAGTATTATGTAATTAATGGTTTGATGGATGTAAATTATTTTTACTGCTACTTTGGTTTCCGCTGTTTATGTCAGGCCATCCCCGCTACCCATGGGTTCGGGTTGATGTTATTATTATTTATGTTTATTATGTGATGAGTTAAGCAGGTCATTATAGTAAAGATCTAAATCAAAAATCTTTCTTTCAACTATTCAATTACACCACGATCTTTGTAATATGCAAATATATATATATATATATATATATATACACACAATATGTATTCCAAAGATCAAAAAACCCAATGTAGTATAAAATATATATTTATGAACACCAAGGATATTTAATCAAGTGTTTTAATATCTAAAATATAGATCCTTTAACAGAATACACACTTGAATCAAATCTATTTAACCAATGATGAAACCCTTTATCAAATAGTGAGATTATCTAAATAATTTATATATAAAGTATACTCACTATCTGTCACTCAGCCTATTTCAACAATAGACTTTGAAATGAGAAGTTCTTTGAAAAATATATATCAATGGCAAAATAAAATTTTCTCAAGTAACAAACTTGTCAAAAAAACAATCTCTATATTGTTAGGAACACTCAAGATCAAACTCTCTAACTATATTCAATAACAGATGATGATATGAGAAACTCTTGAAAAACACTAAACGGATTTACCAAACCTCAATACCAAGTTGAAATCAAGATGTAAATAGATTCCCTTTGATTTTCTGAGTTGATTAGCCCAAGCTTGATGATTGTAAGTTGGAGTGCTGGCAATCGTATATCAAGACATTCAAGTTTCTCAACTCTCTTTTCAACAAGATGTTCTCTTCTCTTCTCGTTTGTCTTAGCTTACACACTAGGGTTTAGAAGTTTAATATATAGGTGTCTTACCCTTAGAATCAATCTTGATCGTTGGATTAAAAAATATCTTGCAAGTTCTCTTATAAAAATTAAAATTTTAAGTTTTCTAGCAAGTTCAGGTGACTAAGGTCGAAGGCCCAAGCGACTGAAGTACCTTAAAGTTTTGAAAAAATAACCTGGACACAGGTTCAGGTGACTGAAGTCGAGTTCAGGCTCCTAAAGTGACGAGTTCAGGCGCCTGAAGTGCCAAGTTTAGGCGACCGAAGTGCCGCAGCCAGAGTCTCTATTTCACCATTAATTCTTCAAGCTACTGAACTTAATCTTCGATCTCCTGAAGATATTCTTCAGGCGATAGAGGTTAACTTCAGGTTACTAAAGTTCCCATTTTCTAAATTTTCTTTTTCTAGTTTAAAAATCTGCTTTGCTCTCTTTCTTAGCTCCTTTATAAAAATATTTTCCAGGGTTTTTAAAATATTTATAAGTCCATAAATGTCCCCTAATGATGTTCATGAAATGCATGAGTCCTAAATTCATTCTAGGGTATATGTTGAGTCTCTAATTAAATTATATGAAAATCTAAATACATGAGTTCTAAGTACCAATTCCCATGACGTTCTTGAACTTGGTGCTTGCATCTTCATTCTTGTACTCTTTGAGTTCCATGGATCTGCCAAGTTGTGTATACTTTATTCTTTATGAATTCCATGACTTGTTATCCTTCTATACATGCTTAATATAGTTCCTATTCACAATCTCAACGCACAGATCAAATACCAAGTGATTTGTCATTATCAAAATAGGATTTGACTCATAGAGTCAACAATCTCCCCTTTTTTGATGAGGACAAATACATTAGCAAAAAAAAAAAAAAAAGATAATGGGTTACGCCTAACAAGGCTCCCCCTCAAATAATGCATTATATTCAATAAATGAAATATGCTCATACCAAATGAAATATGCTCATGTTCATACACATGCTGTTTATCCTAATTCTTCTCCTATTTACACAATTAGTTTGCCAAACAATTTTTGCTATTATCCTTCTCCCCCTTTGCTTCCAACAATATTTGCTCCTGATATTTATCTAGTAATGCCAACAACATTTTTGCTCCTTTTAATTTTTGCTCCTTAATTTTCTCCTCCTTTTGACATCAACAAAAATGTGTATAAAAAATAGTGCATGAGTGTACATAACCTTATGTTCTTCTTCTATTTGAAATCTTGAAGTTTTAAACTTATTCAACTATCAGATTTGACCAAGAAAAATTACTTCTCCCCATTTTACATCAACCATCCCCCTTACTTATGCATAAATCTGTGTTGTGAAATGTAAATTGCATTGTGAACATACATAGTGTGCCAAATTTCAAAGATTATGTGAGGATACCAAATGTTAATTAATGCAATACCAAATGTTTATACCTTAAGTGACGTTGCTCCCCCTGAATTTTCGTCTAATATAATTCTAGGCAACCTCTCGACTATGCATCGAGCCTAATTCACACCTAATTTGGAAAAATCTATCCTCCGCAAGTGGTTTCAGGAATATATTTGCCCATTGTTCATCCGTGCATACAAACTCAAGTGTCACATCTTTTTTTTACACATGATCACAAAGAAAATGATGTCTTTTCTCTATATGTTTAGTTTGTGAATGTAATATAGGATTCTTTGAGATGTTTATTGCACTCATAATATCGCATCTTTTGGGGTTGTTTCATAGCTTAATCCAAAATACTTTAGTTGTTTCTTCTTGTATAGCATTTGAGCACAACAACTACCTGCCGCTATGTATTCAGCCTTAGCTTTGGAAAAAGCTACTGAATTTTGTTTCTTGGAAAACCAAGACACTAACGAATGTCCTAAGAAATGACAAGTACCACTTGTGCTCTTCCTATCCACTTTGCTACTAGAAAAATCAACATCTGAATAGCTGATAATCTCAAAAGATGTATACTTAGGATACCATAATCCAAGTTCCACGGTTCCTATCAGGTATCTAAGAATTCGTTTAATAAGTAGCAAATGTGACACTTTTGGTGCCGCCTGAAATCTTGCACACGAACATACGCTAAACATTATATCATGTCAATTGGAAGTCAGATAAAGTAAGCTACCAATCATTCCCCGATATAACTTGACATCTATAGGAATACCTTGTTCATCTTTGTCTACTTTCAATGAAGCGCTCATAGGTCTACCTAGTATTTTTCCATCTTCTATATTAAACTTTTTGAGTAGATCTCTAATATACTTTGATTGATTTATGAATATTCCATGTTTTTCTTGTTTGATTTGAAGTCCTAGGAAGAAATTTAGTTCACCCATCATGCTCATCTCAAATTTATTTTGCATAGTTATTGGCAAATTCATTACACAATTTTTTATTCATGGCTCCAAATATGATGTCATCTACATATACTTGCACTATGAGCATGTCATCTTTCTTAGACTTTATGAACATAGTTGTATCTATCTTTCCTCCGATAAATCCATTTTCTAGTAGAAATCCACTTAGCCTTTCATACAAAGCTTTAGGAGCTTGCTTTAAACCATTCATGGCTTTTGTTAGTCTATAAACGTGATTTGGATTCTTATGGTTTTCAAATCCTGGCGGTTGTTCTACATGTACCTCTTCGCTTATGTAGCAATTTAAAAATGCGCTCTTGACATCCATTTGATATAATTTGAAATCCTTAAACACTGTATAGGCTAAAAGCATTCGAATGGCTTCTATTCTAACTACAGGTGCAAAGGTTTCTTCAAAATCTATACCTTCTTCCTAGTTATACCCCTGAGCTGCTAGTCTAGCCTTATTTCTAACAACTATCCCATGTTCATCTTTCCTATTGTTATATATCCATTTTGTTTTCCAATGATTGACTTATCCTCAGGTCTAGGAACTAATGTCCATACTTTGTTTCTCTCAAACTGGTTTAGCTCTTCTTGCATGGACAACACACATGATTCATCCTCTATACCTTCACTCACATTCTTAGGTTTTTCTTGAGATAGAAATGCAAAATGACTAATCATGTTCCTAAGAGAGGATCGAGTGGCTACTCCACATAATGGTTCACTTATTATTTGATCAATAGGGTAATTCTTAATGTACTTCCATTCTCTAGGTGGTTCATTAACCTCATTTTCAATTTGATTAGTTTCAGTGGATGGTTCTTTAAGTTAATCATTTTCAATGGATAGTTTCTCAAATTCCTTATTTATCTCAATTTCATCTTCATCAGTTCTTTTGGAGAAGGGATTTGACTCATCGAACACAACATGAATTGATTCTATAACTGTCAATGTTCGTTTGTTATATACTCTATAGGTGTTACTATCTAAGGCATACCCTAGGAAGATACCTTCATCAAATTTCACATCAACTTTCCTAGATGCTCATTGTCTCTAATCACAAAACATTTACAGTCAAAGATATGAAAATATGATATGTTTGGTCTATGTCCAATCCATAATTCGTACAGAGTCTTATTAAGTGATGGTCTAATTATAACTCTATTTGGAACATAACAGGCGGTATTCATTGCCTTAGCCCAGAAGTACTTAAGTAATTTATGTTCATTAAGCAAAGTTCTGGCCATTTCTTGTATAGACCTATTCTTCCTTTCAACTACACCATTCTATTGTGGTGTTTTAGGGGTTGAAAAGTTATGGACTATTCCTAATGAATTGCAGTAGTCTTCCATGCCTTGATTTTTAAATTCTTTACCCGTATCACTTCAAATTTTAGTGATAGTATATCCTTTTTCATTTTGGATTTTCTTGCTCAGGTTTATGAATTTTTCACACGCTTCATCTTTGTGACCTAAGAATAGTACCCATGTATATCTTAAGAAATCATCAACTATGACAAATGCGTATGATTTTCTACCTAAACTCTGAATTGGGTTTGGTCCAAATAAGTCTAAGTGTAACATTTGGAGTGGCCTAGCAGTGGAGATTTTTTTCTTCCTCTTAAAGCTTGTTCTTGCTTGTTTTCCTAGTTGACATGCATCACAGATTTTATCTTTCACGAATTTAGTCTCAGGTAGTCCCATAACTAATTCTTTCTTAAAAAGTTTTGAGATTAAATCCATGTTTGCGTGTCCTAGTCTCCTATGCCAAATCCAACTAATTTCATTCATAGCAGAGAAATATGTCACACTCTGTAAGGTCAAGTTATCAAAACTGGTGGTATATACGTTTTCATGACGCTTAGCAGTGAACAATATCTTATTATCAGTTTTGTGTTTAACAGTGCACTTGTCATGTTTAAAAGACACTTCATAACCTTTATCACACAGTTGGCTTATACTCAATAAGTTGTGCTTGAAACCATGTACCGGTAAAACATCATCGATAATTAATGATGAATCATAACCAATTTTACCTACACCTATGATCCTTCCCTTAGCATTATTTCCAGAAGTGACAAATCCTTCATCCTTGGGTGTGAGAACTTCGCTTTATCCCCGGTCATGTGACTTGAACATTCACTATCCATATACCATTTGTATTTTGAGGATGATGATCTTAAGTATATCCGAAAGGCATAATCAGACAACTAGTTTTGGTACCCATATTTTCTTGGGTCCGGGGGGGTTAGTGCTAGATTCTCCTTTTATTTTTCATACCTTCTTAATTTTGACATCTTTATTTTTTAAAGGATAGTCAAATTTTATGTGACCCAACCTCTTACATTTAAAGCATGAAATATTTCTATGATAATCCTTAGTTGGAACATATGATTTTGACTCTTTCACAAAATATCCCATATAAAGATGTCTTTATTTTAGATTTTCTTCCCATTAAAACCAACACCTTCCTTTTTAAGTGAAATTCCTTGAGCTCCTAGGAGTTTTTCAAAATTATTTTGTCCTTTAGCAAATCTACAAATAATTTCAGATTTATCTTTCAAATCCTTTTCTAACTTCTCAATTTTCAAATCATTGTCTTTATAAAAGATGCATGAAATTCATTTTGGCTCTCAACAAAACTTGAAAGTTCTTTAACATTACTTTTCAACTCAGAAATTTTCGTTGTTTTCTTCTGAAGCATTTTAATAGAGTACATGTATTCTTGTTTCAGTTCATCTTATAAAATCATGTCATTTTCATTTTCAGAATCACTAAAATAATATGAAGATGATGAGAATGATGATTGTACCTCAAGGTCATCATGTGCCATTAGACACATATTGGTAGTTTCGTCATCACTGGATCCTGATTCTGAACAACTAGTGTTGTGCGTTTCCCAACTGACTTTTAGCGCCTTCTTCTTTTTCTTGGAGGCTTTCATTAGTTTGGAACATTCAGACTTGATGTGTCCAACCTCTCTGCAGTTGTAGCATGTAGGTGGATCTTCCTTCTTTTTCTTCATGTTTGACTCTCGTCTTTCTGATTTTGAGTTTTAGAATTTTTTGTTGAACTTCTTATTCTTCTTCAAGAACTTTTTGAACTTCTTAGTTAGCAAGGCCATATCATCTTCTGATTTTGAGTCACTTCCCTCACTTGAGTAGCTTGATGATGCCTTAAGTGCTGTGATTTTCTTTGCCTTATTCTGCTTATTTTTCTCTCATATATTGCAACCTTATAGGTGATGAGCGATCCAATGAGTTCATCAACCAACATCTCCTTGAGATTTCTCCCTTCTTCTATAACCGTAACTTTCACTTCCTACACTAGAGGTAGTCCCCTGATTATTTTCCTGATCAACTCATAAGTATAGTAAGTTTTTCCAAGTGCATTTAAAGAATTTATGATGTGTGTGAATCTAGTGTACATGGATTGTATAGATTCATCAGCTATCATTTTAAATGCTTCATATTCACTGGTGAGCATGTCTATCCTACTATCTTCTACTTCCTTGGTGCCTTCATATGTAACTTCTAATTTTTCCCAAATTTCTTCAACTTAGTTACATGTCATTACCCTATTAAATTCATTTACATCTAATGCACAGAAAAGCAAGTTCATTGCAGTAGCATTTATTTGTATCGATTTCCAGTCCTCTTCAGTATATTCATCTTCTGTTTTAGGAACATTTACTTTATCAATTATTTTCATGGGAACATGATTTCCCTTAGTGACTATTTTCCACACCTTCCAATCTACCTTTAATAAGTAGATGCTCATCCTACGTTTCCAATAGGTGTAATTTATACCACAGAAAATAGGTGGTCTAGTGGATGAGTGTCCCTCACCGAATGGAGTTACACCGATGTGTGCCATATGATCTTTTTACAAATAAACTATTAAGTCTATGTAGACCTGTTGTGATACCAAATGTTGATTTAAGTGTAATCCCAAGAGGGGGGGTGAATTGGGTATTTTTTTTAAAAAATTTGAAACTTATTCACCACTTAGTCCCTATGTCTAAATTTAACCAATTACTTATCAAGTTAGTGTGGGATTATTCGACAAGCATACATACAATGTAAATAATGAAGTGCGTTACGAAAATTAAAAAGATAAGGGAAAAGAGCATGCAAACACAGTTTTAACGAGGTTTAGCGAACCCGGCCTACGTCTTTGCTTTGAGCAACCCACTCAAGGATTCCACAATAAACCATGTTCCTTAAATTGGGACGGAGCTTCCCTTACAATCCGCACCTTACAAGAGGTACAACTTCCTCCTACTCCACTGCTTACAAGAGATACAACTCTCTCCTCAACCCCGGTTCACAACCTGAACCGTGAATACAATGAAATCTATAAAACACTCAAAGTTGCTTCCAACAAAGTTAGTGAGTACAATTCAAATTCCTAATACATAATCATATGATGAAACTTGAAGCTCAGAATGTATGAAACGATTCAATTGTTTATGAATGATATGCTTCAACACGAAAATTCTCATTTATCAAATCTTCATAAATATTTGTATGAATAATAACCTCGAAGACAAGATGCACAAATATCAAATATGATCTTGTTAAAAAAAATTTCTTGAATATTGTAAAGATCTAAATCAACGATCTTTCTTTCAACTATTCATTTACACCACGATCTTTGTAATATGCAGATATATATACGATATGTATTCCAAAGATAAAAAAACCCAATGTAATATGTTTCATAAAATATCCCTAAATAAAATATATATTTATGAATACCAAGGATATTTAATCAAGTGTTTTAATATCTAAAATATAGATCCTTTAAAAGAACACACACTTGAATCAAATCTATTTAACCAATGATGAAACCCTTTATCAAGTAGTGAGATTATCTAAATAATCTATATATAAAGTACACTCACTATCTATTACTCAGCATATTACAACAATAGATTTTGAAATGAGAAGTTCTTTGAAAAATATATATCAATGGCAAAATAAAACTTTCACAAGTAACAAACTTGTCAAAAAAACAATCTCTATATGGTTAGGAACACTAAAGATCAAACTTTCTAATGATATTGAATAACAAATGATGATATGAGAAACTCTTGAAAAACATTAAACGAATTTACCAAACCTCAATACCAAGTTGAAATCAATATGAGTAAATAGATTTCCTTTGATTTTCTGAGTTGATTTGTCCAAGTTTGATGATTGTAAGTTGGAGTGTAGGCAATTGTATATCAAGATGTTCAAGTTTCTCAATTCTCTTTTCAACAAGATGTTCTCTTCTCTTCTCGTTTGTCTTAACTTACACACTAGGGTTTAGAAGTTCAATATATAGGTGTCTTACCCTTAGAATCAAACTTGACCGTTGGATTAAAAAATATCTTGCGAGTTCTCTTATAAAAATTAAATTTTTAAGTTTTCCAGCAAGTTCAGGTGACTGAGGTCGAAGGCCCAGGCGACTGAAGTTCTCTAAAGTTTTGAAAAAATAACATGGACACAGGGTCAGGTGACTGAAGTAGGGTTCAGGCTCCTAAAATGACGAGTTCAGGCATCTGAAGTGCCAAGTTTAGGTGACTAAAGTGCCTTGGCCAGATTCTGTGTTTCACCATTAATTCTTTAGGCTACTAAACTTAATCTTCGGTCTCTTAAAGAAATTCTTTAGGCAATTGAGGTTAACTTTAGGCTATTGAAGTTCCCTAATGATGTTCATGAAATGCATGAGTCCTAAAGTCATTATAGGGTATATGTTGAGCCTTAAATTAAATAATATGAAAATGTAAATACATGAGTTCAAAGTACCCATTCCTATGACGTTCTTGAACATGGTGCTTGCATCTTTATTCTTGTACTCTTTGAGTTCCATGGATCTGCCAAGTTGTGTGTACTTTATTCTTTATGGCTTCCATGACTTGTTATCTTTCCATGCATGCTTATGATTACGCGCCAAAACTGCGTAATTGGCCATCTTAACCCGGGCTTTACGGTTTATATTTTTAATTAAATATCAAAAATTGTCCAATATTTTAATAAAGTTCCAAAATCATCATTCTTGAACTTTATTGCATTATTTATGAAGTTTTGGTAATTTTTTTGTTGCAGGAAAAATCTCGAAAACCAAAACCGACACCTGTTCGTATTTCATGTATAACTTTTCCGTCCGAGCTCCGATCGAGACAATTCAAATTTTTGGAGAAAGAGAAAAGGATTATCTACAACTTTTGTGTTTTTAGTTTTATGAGAAATGGGCTCTAGAAGAGTCATATTTGTGATGAACAGAGAACAACAAAAAAATGAAAAAAATATATATATACTTGGGTTATTGATATGACTAGGCCATGCAGGCCGGGTCAACCCTCTCCATCCGGGTCTAGGGCACCCAATGTCCCCTTTCTATTCCCCTGCTTCTTCCCTCTGTGGAGGCAGTGGTGCCCCCAGCACCCTCTCTTCCCCTTTCCTTTCCCTTCCTTTCTCTTTTGTCCCTTTCTCTTTTTTCTTTTCCTATTTTTTTCTTTGTCTCCGTTCTTCTCTCTCGCATTCTTTTCCTCTCTACTCCGATCTTCCCTTACCTTGCTTCCCTTCTCTATTTTTTTTAGTTCTAGCCAGCCCTCTGTTCGGCAGAAATCTGCATAGTCCCGGCCTCCAACACGGCTACCTTTCCCTTCGGTAGCAGCCAAACCTCCAGCCATCCTCAAGACAGCAGCACCCCAGCTTCCCTTCTACAACTAGCAGACCCGAGAGCCTCCACTAGCTGTTCCACAGACTCCCGACCACCAGGTCCTCGGCCTCCCCGCTGCCTGCAATTCCATACCAATAGGCCCGAGCACCCATCTTCAGCCACAGCTCTCCAGCCACCCTGCACAGCACCAACAGAACCATCCCGGAGCTGCTGCTGCCCTTGCCAAGCCGAGGCCAGAATAGAGTCACACCCGAGCCTCAACTGTTGCTAGCATACCAGCAGCAATCTGTTGCCAAGCCAAGCACCAGAACCACAGTAGGAGAGGCCATCCTCTGTTCCTCAGACTCTTCAAGAACAAACTGAGCCAACTTCTCTTTTTTCTCTCTCTCTCTCTCTCTTCTTTCCTCTGCTCTTTTCTTTCTTTTATTTTAAATTACAGCAGGATATTGTTTTTTTTTTTTTCCTTCTTTATTTGCTTATTATTTAGAGTTTTGAAAAGATTATATGAATGAGTGTTAAGTGTTGTTAATTTATTTTAGTGAGGTTTAATTTTTACTTATCTATTCGGCTTTTAATTGATGTTATTGTTGAATTTGAAGAATTTAGATTAGTTTTGGTTAGAGCTCTTATTGAGTTAAAGATTCGATTTTTATTACACGTGTGTGTGTTGGGTTTAGTTTGCATTGAGTGTTTTTAATTCCATGTTTTAGGTGACCATCTTTAAACTACGCGTGTTAAGTTTCCTTGAGTAAATTAGGATTTCCATTAGTGTTCTTTAGTTCAATGCATGTTAGTTTTAGGAATTTAATTTACATGTCATTTAATTCATAAAAAGAAAAATGAATGATCTTGAAATCTTGAATCTGAACTGAGTTCAGTAACTTTTATTTTTCGATTGGGCGAACGTAAAATCTGAGATTAAACGCATTCCCTGAGGAGACGATCTAGCCCTTAGGCTTAATATTACACGACGTAACTCTTATACTTGGGATAGCTCTCGAGCTGCTCATTTTTCGAGTGAGTCAAGTTTTTGACACCGTTGCCGGGGAAAGTCATTTTTAGTCTCAAATTTGCGTTTTCCCGTCTTTTTTGTTAGTTTTATGAAAAATAAAAAATAGAAAACAATTACAGAAAAAAATTTTGAGTTTTGAAAAATGGCTGCACCTGCACCGCGCACGATAATGGATTTTTTGCAGCTTGAATATGTCACTGCATCCTCTTCCACTATTTTGCCTTATGATAAGCTTAATTTCATGATGTAGCGCGGGAGGATGTCATTGCTACTCGAGTTCTGCGGGTCGGAATCTGAGTGCCCTTATCAGCACTTAGCAGAGTTTGAGTTAACCTGCAACATGTTTTTCTCTCATGTTAGAGCTGACGAATCTACTAGACTGAATTTATTTCTTACTACTTTGCAGGATAGGGCACTGATTTGGTTTCATTCCTTGAGACCTTATTCTATCACTAATTGGTCTGATATGGAGCGTGAATTCCTGCATGCGTTTTGTCCCTCACAGAGAACTCAATTTTTGCAGGAACAGATTCTTAATTTTGTGCAGCAGGATGACGAGACATTTGCCCACATCACGGGTTTGACTCATGGAGGTTAGCTGATTGTTTTTATACTGCTCTTACCCCTGATTGCAAGTGTTTTTTCCAGACTATGTCTAATGGAGAGCCCGTCAGCGAGGATCTAGATCAGGTATTATCATTCTTTGATTACTTAGCTGACAATGTCCCACAGTGAAACACACGATACACTCAGGCACCCATGACTGCACACCCTATCAGCACAATTAGTGGTGGTGATGCATACGAGCCACCAAACTGCCCAAACAACCCTCTGCCTCAATATCAGCCACAACAGATCTCTCCAAGCTGTACATCGTCAGACCTTTTCGAGGATAGCATAACACAGATGGCGAATATGCCCCAACAATTCATGCAAACTCAAGTCGATCATAATAATGAATTGTGGGATACCATTAATGCGATAAGCATGCAGTTGGACATCTTAGAAAACGAAGAATTGCCCATGGAACCTCAGCATAGTCCTCAAGAGTACCAGCAGCCACACCAACAAATACACGATGTTTCTCTTGAGACATCAGAGGCCACCACTACTTCGAGAAGCGAGAAAGAATTTTCCCAACCTGAGATGCTCATCGTCGAACAACCAGTTGTCCCAGCACAAGAAGTCATGGCTGAACTAGAAGTGGTCAAAGAAAAATCAAAGGAAACGGGGCCACAAGCGGAGCAGTTAGTTGATGAGGAGACTGATACTTATACGAAGTACCAACTTGTGGTACCTCATACTCTGAGTTCAGAAATCGTGAAACCGTCACTCCTGCCTGAATCAGATGTTAAAGAGCCTAATGTGGAGGCAGACTCTTGCAGTGGTATGATGATATGTACACCCGATAAAGAGGGTGACCAGTCTGGTGACAATATAATTTTCAAGGAACCAGGTAAAACTTTTAATGTTAATGCTTCTGAAGAACTACAGGTAATTGCTCCAATAACTTCCCATCACACGTTAGTTCGTAAAGAAGCACATTTCCTGGACACAATGTTGAATAAAGACCCATTCTTATCCACACACGAGGGTCGACTTGCACACAAATTGTTTGGTATTTTGACACACATTAATTTATTTGACGTTGATTTTTGTGCAGGTATGATGACTGATCGATTGTGGTGACTCAAATTTGGAGAACCACCGATGCAATTTATAGACCTGCGGCCACCAAACAAAATTCCCCCAGAGCCTCCGCCAAACAATTGTGATGTTTTTCTTTTCCTTCTTTTCCTTTTATTTTATCTTATTTTATTTTTAGTTAGTTTTTAGGTCTATTTTCTCGTAGTTCGATCTTTGTTTTCCATTATTTCGCCACTCAGGTTCGCCTTACTTTTCCCGTGCACATTATTTTCTATTTCCCCTATGTTTTCACATTGAGGACAATGTTCCACTTTAGTTGGGGGGGATGAGCATTCGCATGTAACGCTGTGCACGTACACGTACTGGGTTTTAGAAACAAAAAAATGAAAAAAAAAAAAAAAAAATATAAAATCAAAAAGAGAGAGAAAGAAAGGAGGAGCACTGAGGAATTACATTACATTGTGCCATGCTTAACATTGCGTATACCTTTAACATACTCGCGTATAACTTAAGAATGACACGCTTGAATCAATCATGCGTAGTTTCTCTTTATATGATCTTATGACTCCATGAAAAATTGATTGGTAGTACACTCGTGTTAATTTGGCTATATAATTTAATGTATTTACACGGCATCTCACGAGGCTAAATAAACACATTCACGTGATTTATTGCACTTAGGTTTTCCTGTGAGCACTGAGAGAGCACCCGTGGCGACTATGACACCTTTGTGAGATATTCTTGAGCTAATATCATCCTTTTGACCGTTAATATCAAATCAGAGTTCATAGAACTCGATTCTCTTTTCTGGATGATTCCTTTGTACACTAGTCTTTGTTTTTGATTTGCTAGCCTAGAGGTGACACCTAGTGGGGAGATAGAAACCTAGGTCTTGTAGCCTACTCAAAATGTGAAGGCTGAGCCATCCCTAGAGATAAACTTAGTTCATGAACTCCTATTCGAGCTCAATTCCCATTGATGGTATGAAGATTACAAAAGAAGTGTTATGATTGTCCTAACTGATCAAGAAAAGACAGAAAATGAAGAATGAGCAAAATGAAGAATAAACAATACACATGCGCATGAAATGAAAAGTCAATGCCGGTCCAAACACATATCACAAGGACACGACACATATTTTCCACGTATGAAGATTCTTCAACCGATTAATGCCTCAGATGTATTCATGACAAGTTTGTGAATGAGTTGATCTAGGGTGGTCTCAGTTGGATATGGCGAGTAGGTGAGAAGATGCTAGGGTGAAGGACCCAACACCTCATAGATAGGCTAGATCCTTTCCAGACTAGTTCACTCCATATAGTTAGCGTTGTTCCTTTTAAAATGTGGGATGTTTGATCGCGACACTCCTCCTCACATATGATGAGTGAACCCATTTTCTTTGAGTGTTCTTGAGGGTATACGAGTTAGGCCGAGTCAAAGCGACCGTTCTGTAGGTGTCCACTGGCATCCTAGGTGTATTGAGTCACACACATCACACACACCTCGAGAGTTTACCTGTTTATACTCGAACTTATATGATTGCATTAACTCTGAATGTACCTCTGATTAATTTCATGTGAGTATACTGCTCTTAAATCACATATAAACGATAAAACTTGCATAAGTGACGTGCTTTGAAGTCGTGTGCATTGAATATGAACAAGCTTGTGTGAAATTCAGTTATGTTCTTGTATGTGAAATGGTTTGCTTGTGTTGCATGTGCATTGATTTCATGATCACTGGAGTATGCAGTTGTGGACACCACCCTGAGATTCATTCACGTCATTTTCTAGAGACTAGCAAAACGTTAGTTGGGGGGTATGATTATGCGCCAAAACTGCGTAGTTGGGCATCTTAACCCGGACTTTATGATTTATATTTTTAATTAAATATAAAAAATTGTCCAATATTTTAATAAAGTGCCAAATCATCATTCTTGAACTTTATTGCATTATTTATGAAGTTTTGGTAATTTTTTTTGTTGCAGGAAAAATCTCGGAAACCAAAACCAATACGTGTTCGTATTTCATACATAACTTTTCCGTCTGAGCTCCGATCGAGACGATTCAAATTTTTTAAGAAAGAGGAAAGGATTATCTACAACTTTAATGTTTTGAGTTTTGTGAGAAACAGGCTATAGAAGAGTCAGATTTGTGATGAACAGAAAACAACAAAAAAATGAAAAAAAAATATATATACTTGGGTTATTGATGTGACCCAACCATGCAAGCCAGGTCAACCCTCTCCATCCGGGTCAAGGACACCCAATGTCCCCTTTTTTTTCCCCTGCTTCTTCCCCCTGCAGAGGTAGCGGTGCCCCCGACACCCTCTCTTCCCCTTTCCTTTCCCTTCCCTTCTCTTTTGTCCCTTTCTCTTCTTTCTTTTCTTATTTTTTTCTTGGTCTCTGTTCTTCTCTCTCGCGTTCATTTCCTCTCTACTCTGATCTTCCCTTACCTTGCTTCCCTTCCCTATTTTTTGTAGTTCTAGCTAGCCCTCTGTTCAGCAGAAATCTGCATAGTCCCGGTGACCGGTGCAAACTGCAAATGCACAGTATCGTAGTTTTATAATATAATGATGTGTAGAGTATCGTCCTCAGGGATTGATGTCTTAATTTTACCAAGTACCGAAATTTTACTAACCTTGATTTTATTTAGAAAAATTAACAATTTTAGACTACAAAATTTAAACAAAGCTACTTTAAATAAACTATTCAGGAGAATTTAAAACTTAATACCGCGTGTCAAATTGATAATGGTGAAAACTTCTAGGAAACCGATTTCACCTAGTTTCTCACTATGCTTTACTCATTTAGCTAATTTAACTTCGTTTTCTCTGTTTGTTAGCAGATCGCCAATTTTTCCAAAAGCCTCTTTCGATAGTCAATCGGAACCTATTCTTGTTTATTATTTAACATAAGAGTATGCAAATTAATAACGCAAGAATGCAGTAAGACGCTCGATTTTTTATGCTACGTAGGTTCATACAAGTCTTTCGATCTCTATATTTACCTACGCTGAATTATCCAAGATCTATCCTATAATCCCCCCTTTCGGTAGCAAATCACAAAACTAAAATCATTTAATTAATGGCCAGTTAATTAAAAGCATTAGGCACAGAATAACTCAAACAAACATTAATGAAAACTATTTCAGATTAGCATCAAAGAGCAAGCATAGTTCGAAACTGGCTACATCGTTTTCCTAGAATTCAAAAATTTAGTTCATTCCGAAAATAAAATCCAACACAACAGATTTCACCATATTTTCTTCAATTTGGAGCGTACGGAAAAGATCAACACTCGCTGCACCGCCATCGTGCGTCACGAACACCCCAACCACCGCCGTTGTTCACCGCCTTTCGATTATGAAAAGATAGTATTTTTGCGTGCTTCCAACTCTCCTTTGTTAGCTGTGTATGTATCTTTACAGCAACCCCAAAAGATAACCACAAGAAAGCTCTCCAAAAAATAATTTTTCCAAGAAACCCTATGTGCTTTGGCCTCCCTTCTCTTTCTCCCCAAGAAAAATCCTTTTCTTTCTTCCTATGGTGCGGCCTCTCTTCCTCCAGCCCCCAGCGCACGCTACTCTTTCCAAATCTCCTCTTGCACACGGCACTCCCCCCACAAGGAAACCCTCCCTTGTTGACTTTTCCATCCTTTCCTTTTGTCCTTTCTTTCTTTGCTTTTCTTTCCTTTCTTTTTTTCTTTCTATTCTTTTGTCTTTCCTTTGGATGTACCCAGCGCACACTGCCCTTATGAGATGATCCGGCTGCATGGCTGGGTCACATCTCATTTTTTGATTTTTTGATTTTTTTTTTTTTTTTCAAAGGTACATGAACTGCCCTCCTCTTTCAAGCCCACTTTCGACCCTCTTACAGCTCGTAACTCTCAAAGCTTAAAACATAAAATATGTTGAGCTCTTTTTCAGATTTTCCCAGAATTTGAATCATCTCAATCGGAGCTCGTATGAGAAAGTTACGCCAAGATTATGAAGAATTGTCGAAAAAATCCATAAAACGGCATATGCTAACTTCACGTCTGATTTCTGCCTTGATGCTGCTAGTATTTTGCAAAACACAAAACACAAAAATTGTAGATTGTTTTCTTCTCTTTCTATGGCATCTTGAATCATCTAAATCAGAGGTTGGATGAGAGAGTTACGCACAGATTGCAAAGTATTGTCGGTTTTTTTTAGCTTCCAACAGTTGCTCTACAATAAAAAACACCAAAATTTCATACATTACTCAATAAAACCCAAATTTTATAAATAGAACACAATGTTAGAATATTGAGAGTAATTAGGCATTTAAATACAAAATATCATTTACAATGCATGAATTAAAGCACCTAATTATGCAATTTAAGCTCGTAATCACACCCCCCAACTAAAGTTTTGTTAGTCCCTAGCAAATAACGTGAATGCAATTTAGGGTGGTGTCATACCAATTTCAATGAATGAATACACAGGCAACACAACCATACCCTTTCACATACAGGAATATCACCAAATTACACACAAACTCATTCATACCCAATTCACGCAACTCCGAAGTAAGTCATTAATGCAAATCTCATCATTATATAGCCATTAAGAATAGTAAACTCATGTAAAATTAACCAGCGAGCACAATTCAGAGTTAATGTAGCCATATAAATTCAAGTATAAATAGGCGAAATCTTGAAGCACGTGTAATGTGTGTAACTCGTTACACCCAGGATATCTGTGGACACCTAAAGAACTGTCGCTTTGACTCGGCCTAACTGGTATACTCTCAAAAACACTCAAAAAGGATGGGTTCACTCATCGTATGTGAGGAGGAGTGTCATGATCAAGTATCCCACATACTGCAAGGAACAAACGCTAAATGTATGGAGTGGACTAGTCTGAAAAGGATCAAGCCTGTTTAGGAGGTGTCGGGTCCTTCATCCTAGCATCTTCTCACCTACTCGCCATGTCCAACCGAGACCAACCTAGATCAACTTATTGACAAACTAGGCGTGAATACATCTGAGGCATTAGGCGGGTGAAGAGTCTTCATATGTGGATAACATGCATCTTGTCCTTGACTTTTGTTGTAGTTGTATGGAGCAGGTATTAATCTTTCACCTCTTGTAGGGTATTTCTATTTCTCTTTTTCTTTCTTCTGCTCATTTTTCAATTTCTTTCTTTTCATGGTCAATTAGGACAATCATAACACTTCTTTTATTGTTTCATACCACCCATGTGCATTAAGCTCGAACAAGAGTCCATGAAATAAGTCTATTTCTAGGGGTGGTTCGGCCTTCACATCTTGAGTAGGCTACAAGACCTAAGTTTTTATCTCCCCACTAGATGTCACCTCTAGGCTAGCAATTCAAAAAACAAGACTAGTGTGCAAAGAGTATCCAAAAAAAAAAAAAAGGAAAGTTGAGTTTCATGAACTCTGAGTTGACGTCAAAACTCAAAAGAGCGAAAAATGGCTCAACAGTACCTCACAAGGTGTCAAAGTCTCCACGGGCGCTCTCTCAGTGTTCACAAGGAACCCTAAGTGCTACAAGTCACGTGAACGTGTATTTTTTTTTAGCCTCAAGAGATACCATGTAGATACAAAAGTTTATATAGCCAGATTAACACAATTGCACTACCAATCAACTTTCAATGAGGTGCGATTCCTAGTTTAGCCATATAAAAAGAAACTACACATAAATGACCTAGTGTGTACTCTTAGGTTATATGCAGGTATATGAAGGGCATAAGTAGCATCACGCATGACCTAATCATCCATATTCACACATTTTTTTTTCAATGTTATTCAAAAATGAGAAGGATTAAAGAAAAGAAAGAAACTTCCCTGACTTATTGGTGAATCCGTCGAGGAGTTTAATTTTCAGCTCTGTACCCATGCCAAATAAACCTGCATCGAAAATCTAAATTATTCAAAAGTGCATAGATAAATAAATAAATAATAAAGATAAAGGAAATAAACAAAAGAAAAACTCTTTGGGTTGCCTCCCATAAGCGCTTGTTTTAACGTCTCCAGCCAGACGTTTCAATCTTCATCAACCAAGATTACCAAGAGGAATAAATGCACAGTTCCTCTCCATTTGTTCTCCATATAAGTGCTTCAATCTCTGACCATTAACTCTGAATATATTCCCTGGGAAGAGTTTTAATCGTGAGTTGAAGAGTAGAACCTGTTGTCTTGGAGCAAACTCACACCTAAGAATCTGTTTTTCATGCCACTTCTTCATCTGCTCTTTGTAGATTTTTGCATTTTCATACGCATCACCCGAGAATGCATAGCGAAAATGCTCAGGGAATTGTCTCAACTCTAGAGATATAGGTTGTTGCGTCTTTCCTTTAGAGATTACAGAATCCGTCCTTGCTGCCATAGGTTCTAGCCTCCCCACACGTTGCTGTGTTGTAATCTGCTGCAAGGATCGTTCTAGGTGATCAACTTGTACATCTTTTTGAAAGACTTTTTCTACACCTTGCTGAATGACATCTACCCGAAAGCAAGTGCTTGGATCTTCTGGGAATCGCATGTCTTGGTAGATGTTGAACATAACCTCTTCCTTATCCACTCTTAATGTTAACTCACCCTTTTGAACATCAATTAAAGCCCTTCCAGTGGCCAAGAATGGTCGGCCAAGAATTAACGGGACTTCTTGGTCTTCCTCAATATCTAACACCACAAAATCAGCAGGAAAAATAAATTTATCCACTTTTACCAATACATCTTCTATGATTCCACGTGGATACTTGATGGATCGGTCTGCTAGTTGCAAAGAAATGGTTGTTTGTTTCATCTCTCCAAGTCCCAATTTCCTGCAAACAGAAAGTAGCATAAGATTAATGCTAGCTCCAAGATCATATAAAACTTTATCAAAAAATAAATTTCCAATAGTGCAAGGCAAAGTAAAATTCCCTGGATCTTTTAATTTCTGAGGCAATTTCTTTTGAAGAATAGCACTACACTCCTCGATAAGCTTCACTGTTTCGAACTCCTCCAACCTTCTTTTCTTTGAAATGATCTCCTTCATAAATTTGACATAGTTTGGCATTTGTTCCAAGGCATCTGCAAAAGGAATATTTATGTGAATTTTCTTAAAAATATCCAAAAACTTAGAAAATTGCTTATCTAATTTTTGTTTTTGAAAACATTGAGGATAAGGAAGTGGAGTAGAGAGAATAGGAGGATTGTCAGGAAATGAAATTGATGGAAGTGTGTCCATCTCTCTTGGTGTATCATCCACAATCTCCTCTTCTTCCCCTTTATTCTTGCTTCGGCCATTCTTTTCAGGTGTAGGTGTGGACATAGTTTCCTTTGCTGGTGATTTATCAATTTCTCTTCAACTCCTAAGTGTGATGACATTGCATTGTTCCTTAGGATTCACTTCTGTGTTGCTAGGAAAAGTTCCTTTCTGTTGGGTATTTATAGTCGTGGCCAGTTGCCCAATTTGTATTTCAAGGTTCTTCATAGTGGCTCCCATATTGTTGCAATGAGTCTCAATGTTGTCTAGCCGTGCATCTGTCTTTTTAAACCTTGCTTTTGTCTCCTCAACAAAAGATATCATGGCATCCTCAAGTGACATCTTCTTCTCACCTTGATGACTCTCAAATCCTGTAGGAGGTTGCAGCACATTCCTTGTATTTCCATAAGACAAATTCTCATGATTTCGAAGCCCTGAATGGTAATATTGTGGCAAAGGATCACCACGATAATTATAGTTCCGATTATTGATGTATTGAACCTGTTCTTGACTCGCTCCAATACTCGAATCTGTCCTACTTGTAGCTGCCACATATTCTGCACCTTGTGGTATCCTCTGGGTTGTCAAAGATGAAATCTGATGAGACAAAGAAGCTACTTGAGCTGAAAGTGCAGCAAACGGCTCCAATTCATGAATTCCAGCAACTTTCTTAGCCATAGTTCTTTTAGTTGGCCATTGATAGTTATTTGAGGCCATTTCTTCCAAAAGAGCAGTAGCACCCTTAGGTGTCTTTGACATCAAGGTTCCCCCAGATGCAACATCAACTAAAGTCCGCGTTTGCCCATTTAACCCATTATAGAACATCTGAATTTGCAACCAACCCGGCAATCCATGTTGTGGACAGCGTCGAATCAAATCTTTATACCTTTCCCATGCTTCATAGAGTGATTCAAAATCATGCTGCTTGAATTGACCAATCTCACTCCTGAGTTGAGCTGTTTTTGCAGGTGGAAAGAATTTAGCTAGAAATTTTTCTGCCATGTCCTGCCAACTAGTGATACTCCCAGGTTGTAGCGACTATAGCCAACCTCTTGCTTTGTCCCTCAAAGAGAAAGGGAATAATCTCAGTCTAATGGTGTCTTCAGTAACACCATTGATCTTCACAGTATCACAAATCTCCAAAAACATCGCCAGATGGATATTGGGATCATCAAGTGGCGATCCACTAAATTGGGCCTGCTGCACCATGCTGATTAATGCGGGTTTGAGCTCAAAATTGTTGGCATTAATGGGCTGGCGTCTGATACCCGAATAATTGTCATTCACAACTGGTCGCACATAATCCTTCAAGGCGCGTGGCTGCGCGTTATCTTATCCGTTCTCCATGGCTAATACCCTCTTTTTCCTTAGTGCTCTGAGCGTTCTTTCAATTTCCGGATCAAAAGGAATAATGGCACGTGTTCTAGCCCTGCGCATCCAACATAAAAAAAACACACCAGAAGTACAAAAAAAATAATAATAAAATAAAATAAAGAAAATAAATAAATAAAAATATAAAAATAAAATTCTAAATTAAAACCAAGATTACTTTGTATCGATATTAGCAAAAATAAGATAAACTCAATCCCCCGGCAACGGCACCAAATACTTGACTGGTGCAAACTGCAAGTGCACAGTATCGTAGTTTTATAATATAATGATGTGTAGAGTATCGTCCTCAGGGATTGATGTCTTAATTTTCCAAGTACCGAAATTTTACTAACCTTGATTTTATTTAGAAAAATTAACAATTTTAGACTGCAAAATTTAAACAAAGCTACTTTAAATAAACTATTCAGGAGAATTTAAAACTGAATATCGCATGTCAAATTGATGATGGTGAAAACTTCTAGGAAACCGATTTCACCTAGTTTCTCACTATGCTTTACTCATTTAGCTAATTTAACTTCGTTTTCTCTGTTTGTTAGCAAATCGCCAATTTTTCCAAAAGCTTCTTTCGATAGTCAATCGGAACCTATTCTTGTTTATTATTTAACATAAGAGTATGTAAATTAATAACGCAAGAACGCAGTAAGACCCTCGATTTTTTATGCTACGTAGGTTCATACAAGTCTTTCGATCTCTATATTTACCTACGCTGAATTATCCAAGATCTATCCTATAATCCCCCCTTTCGGTAGCAAATCACAAAACTAAAATCATTTAATTAATGGCCAGTTAATTAAAAGCATTAGGCACAGAATAACTCAAACAAACATTAATGAAAACTATTTCAGATAAGCATCAAAGAGCAAGCATAGTTCGAAACTGGCTACATCGTTTTCCTAGAATTCAAAAATTTAGTTCATTCCGAAAATAAAATCCAACATAACAGATTTCACCATATTTTCTTCAATTTGGAGCGTACGGAAAAGATCAACACTCGCCGCACCGCCGTCGCGCGTCACGAACACCCCGAACACCACCGTTGTTCGCCACCTTTCGATTCTGAAAAGATAGTATTTTTGCGTGCTTCCAACTCTCCTTTGCTAGCTGTGTATGTATTTTTACAGCACCCCCAAAAGAAAACCACAAGAAAGCTCTCCAAAAAATAATTTTTCCAAGAAACCCTATGTGCTTTGGCCTCCCTTCTCTTTCTCCCCAAGAAAAATCCTTTTTTTTCTTCCTATGGTGTGGCCTCTCTTCCTCCAGCCCCCAGCACACGCTGCTCTCTCCAAATCTCCTCTTGCACACGGCACTCCCCCCACAAGGAAACCCTCCCTTGTTGACTTTTCCATCCTTTCCTTTTGTCCTTTCTTTCTTTGCTTTTCTTTCCTTTCTTTTTTTCTTTCCATTCTTTTGTCTTTCCTTTGGATGTACCCAGCGCACACTGCCCTTATGAGATGACCCGGCTGCATGGCTGGGTCACATCTCATTTTTTGATTTTTTGATTTTCTTTTTTTTTTCAAAGGTACATGAACTGCCCTCCTCTTTCAAGCCCACTTTCGACCCTCTTACAGCTCGTAACTCTCAAATCTTAAAACATAAAATATGTAGAGCTCTTTTTCAGCTTTTCCCAGAATTTTGAATCATCTCAATCGGAGCTCGTATGAGAAAGTTACACCAAGATTACGAAGAATTGTCGAAAAAATCCATAAAACGGCATATGCTAACTTCACGTCTGATTTCTGCCTTGATGCTGCCAGTATTTTGCAAAACACAAAACACAAAAATTGTAGACTGTTTTCTTATCTTTGTATGGCATCTTGAATCATCTAAATCAGAGGTTGGATGAGAGAGTTACGCACAGATTGCAAAGTATTGTCGGTTTTTTTAAGCTTCCAACAGTTGCTCTGCAATAAAAAACACCAAAATTTCATACATTACTCAATAAAACCCAAATTTTATAAATAGAACACAATGTTAGAATATTGAGAGTAATTAGGCATTTAAATACAAAATATCATTTACAATGCATGAATTAAAGCACCTAATTACGCAATTTAAGCGCGTAATCACCCGGCCTCCAACACGGCTGCCTTTCCCTCCGGTAGCAGCCAAACCTCCAGCCATCTTCAAGACAGCAGCACCCGAGCTTCCCTTATGCAACCAGCAGACCCGAGAGCCTCCACTAGCTGTTCCACAGACTCCCGACCACCAGGTCCTCGGCCTCCCTGCTGCCTGCAATTCCACACCAACAGGCCCGAGCACCCATCTTCAGCCACAACTCTCCGACCACCCTGCACAGCACCAACAGAACCATCCCGGAGCTGTTGCTGCCCTTGCCAAGCCGAGGCCAGAACAGAGCCACACCCGAGCCTCAACTGCTGCCAGCATACCAGCAGCAATCTGCTGCCAAGCCGAGCACCAGAACCACAGCAGCAGAGGCCATCCTCTGTTCCTCAGACTCTTCAAGAACAAACTAAGCCTACTTCTCTTTTTTCTCTCTCTCTCTCTCTCTCTCTCTCTTCTTTCCTCTGCTCTTTTCTTTCTTTTATTTTAAATTACAGCAGGATATTGTTTTTTTTTTCCTTCTTTATTTGCTTATTATTTAGAGTTTTGAAAAGATTATATGAATGAGTGTTAAGTGTTGTTAATTTATTTTAGTGAAGTTTAATTTTTACTTATCTATTTGGCTTTTAATTGATGTTATTGTTAAATTTGAAGAATTTAGATTAGTTTTGGTTAGAGCTCTTATTGAGTTAAAGATTCGATTTTTATTACGCGTGTGTGTGTTGGATTTAGTTTCCATTGGGTGTTTTTAATTCCATGTTTTAGGTGACCATTTTTAAACTAACGCGTGTTAAGTTTCCTTGAGTAAATTAGAATTTCCATTAGTGTTCTTTAGTTCAATGCATGTTAGTTTTAGGAATTTAATTTACATGTCATTTAATTCATAAAAATTGAAATGAATGATCTTGAAATCTTGAATCTGAACTGAGTTCAGTAACTTTTATTTTTCGATTGGGCGAACATAAAATCTGAGATTAAACGCATTCCGTGAGGAGACGATCTAGCCCTTGGACTTAATATTACACGACGTAACTCCTATACTTGGGATAGCTCTCGAGCTGCTCATTTTTCGAGTGAGTCAGCTTAATATAGTTCATGTTCACAATCTCAATGCACCGATCAAATACCAAGTGATTTGTCATTATCAAAACAAGATTGGACTCATAGAGTCAACACCCCTGTCAGGATATTGACCTAGGGCATCAATTTTAAAATACCAATTCACCCCACCTCTTGGGATCACGGTAAAGCTAACAGAGAGTATAAGCTTGTAGTGGTAGTGTAGGTAATCTCACAATACTCTCACTAAAAATGTTTTTGCAAAGGAGTGAGCAAAGGTGAAGTATGTAGGCTTGTATGTGAAAGAGAAGCTCTAGAAATTTCAGAGAAAAAGTTTTTTAATCAAAGCTCTAATCTTGTTACTAATCTTTCCAAGTGGAGACATATATGTAGCCTATAAAAAAAAAATGGTCATTGGGATATAAAGGTTATTATTAAAAATTTTTAACGATTTTTTAATCCAATTTACCCTTAATTAACCTTAGTTACCGCAGTTAAAAATAAGGCTACTCGAGAGTTTCAGTCGACCGTATTTATCGTTCGGTTGACCCAATTGTCAAGTTCAGTCGATTGTGAAGATTTTGAACTATGAATATAGTCGATCGTACTCAAGGCGATCTTGAAAATGTTCAAGGTTCGATCGAATATATCTAAAATTTAGTCTGCTGTTCATATGGTTTGGTCAACTCAATCACAAATGAACTAGAAGTTCGGTCGACTAAGTTTTTAGGGGTCAGACACGTGCCAGTTTGGTCGACTGTGGAAGATACATTCAAAAACTGAATAGCAGACTGAGTGAAGTCAACAAGTTGACTTCTGGTAAGTTTGGTCGACCAAGGCTTTTTTAATGCGCTAAGTTCGGTTGGACGAAGCCCTTTCAAACTTAAAAATTTATCTTGTTTTTGAGTATAGTTTATCCCTATTTGCATAGTTATGATTTGTAAGATAGAGGGGATTTTGTGCAACTGATGTGTAGGGACCTAGGGTCGATCTAAGGTCATTGAGCTTGTAGTCCTACCATGCATGCAGTGCATTAATTATTACAGCCTTTTGATTATTACATACCCGAATTAATTTAAACATAAAATACAAATGTAAACAATTTAGTCTTCATTTCCTTGGAGTCACCATAGGTCACCAAGTGATATGATTCTTTTCCATTTCATGCGTAGAGTGATCGTGCACACAAACTCAGGGCTTAGGTTAAGTACAAAGATATTTGTTATTATCAAAACGGGATATGACCAATAATATGGGAAATGACCAATAAGGTCAACATTCTCCCCCATTTTGATGATGATATATACTTAATGCAAAAATGGGTATAGCCATGAAAGGCTCCCCCTGAGAATATGCACAAAAGAATTTTAAAGCTCAAGCATATAAGGAAAGGAAGACATGTAATCAAAATGTTTACCCAGTTTTGCCTACTTCTCCCCCTTTTTGCATCAATAAAAGGGCTAAGATAGAAAAGATAAAAGCTTTTAGGCAAGCAATGGATAATAGTCATTCAAATACAAGATATGGTTTTGGAAGAAGAATTTTTAGAAATTTCAGCAGCATGCCATTTGAAAGTGGAGCACTTCCAAAAAAAAAAAAGTATTTGTATGTCAAGGACCTTATTGATTTCAAGTTTACAATAATTGACAACAATCAACTCAAATAGTTCAGTATGGATCAAATCAATTAAAATAAGTGTAACTATCAACATCCAAGAGATAGAATAATCATGCAGTGCAAAATGAATAACACAAATAATCTCATAAAGTTTGAAGTATAGCAAAGATAGACTTAAATTTTCAAAGCTGTTGTTTTCTAAGTTAAATAGCTCCCCCTCAGTTTGTGCACTCTATCATATTTCTAGGTGGCATCTCTACTATGCATTAGACCTAACTCACGTCTAATCTGTATAAATCTATCCTCTTGAAGAGGTTTTGTGAATATATCAGCCTATTCATCAGGGCACACAAACTCAAGTGCCACATCCTTTTTTGCACATGATCACGAATAAAATGATGTCTAATTTCAATGTGTTTGGTTCGTGAATGTGAGATGGAATTGTTTGAAATATTGATTGCACTAGTGTTATGAAATTTGATTAGAACTGTGTCATAGTGCAACCCAAAGTCCATAAGTTGTTGTTTCACATAAAGCGTTTGAGCACAACAACTTCCAGTCACAATATATTCAACTTCGGCTATGGATAAGGCAACAGAGTTCTGTTTCTTGAAGAACCACGAAACCAAAGATTGTCCTAACTAATGACAAGTGCCACTAGTGCTTTTTCAATCTACTTTACTGTCGGCAAAGTCAGCACCCATGTAACTAACAATCTCAAATGAAGTATGCTTAGGGTACCAAAAACCTAACTCAATAGTCCCAACCACGTACCTAAGTATCCTCTTGACTGCTAACAAGTGAGACTCCTTAAGTGCAGCCTGAAATCTAGCACACATTTAAACACTAAACATAATGTCAGGCCTACTTGCAGTAAGATACAAGAGACTACCAATCATGCCACAATAAAGTTTGACATCAACATGGATGGCTTGCTCATCTTTGTGAAGTTTAGTGGAAGAGCTCATAGCAGTTCCTAGAATTTTACCATCTTCCATATTAAATTTCTTGAGCAAGTCCCTAACATATTTTGATTGGCATATGAAAGTCCTATATTTGGCTTGTTTAATTTAGAGTCATAGGATGAAACTTAGTTCACCCATCATGCTCATTTCAAATTCTTTTTGCATACATTTTGGCAAACTCATTACACAAGACATCATTCGAAGCTCCAAAGATAATATCATCAACATATATTTGTACAAGGAGCATATGATTATTTTTAGATACAATGAAAATTGTAGCATCAATTTTGCCTCTGGTAAATCCATTTTCTAAAAGAAAACCACTAAGCCTCTCATATCAAGCTCTAAGAGCTTGTTTCAATCCATACAAGGCTTTAGATAACCTATATACATGATTAGGATATTTATGGTTTTCAAAACCTAGTGGTTGTTCTACATAGACTTCCTCATTTATATAGCCATTCAAATAGGCACTTTTAACATCCATTTGATAGAGGTTAAAGTTTTTAAAAATGACATATGCAAGTAACATGCGAATGACTTCCATCCTAGTCACGGGAGCATATGTTTCCTCAAAGTCTATGCCTTTCTCCTGATTATACCCCTATGCCACTAACCTAGTTTTATTCCTAGTCACTACACCATTTTCATCCTTTTTGTTTTTATAAACCCATTTGGTTCCAATAAAAGTGTGATCGTCAGATCTAGGAACTCGGGTCCAAACTTTGCTTCTTTCAAATTGATTTAACTCTTCTTGCATAGACATTACCCAAGATTCATCATCTATGACTTAATATTTCTAGGTTCTTCTTGAGATAAAAATGCAAAATGACTAACCAGGTTCCTTAAGGAAGCATGCGCGGCAACACCATATGAGGGTTCACCTATGATTTGATCTAAGGGATGGTTCCTAATAAATTTCTAGTCTTTAGGAAGTTCCTGAACCTCATTTTCAATTTTATTATCTTCAATTGATTTATCATTAATCTATGAATCTTTATCTACATTATTTTCAATGGAGAGCTTCTCTAATCTTCTTCTAATTTCAATATCATCTTCATCATCTCTTTTTGATAAAGGATTAGACTCACCAAAGACAACATGGATGGATTCAATAACAGTTAATGTTCTTTTATTAAATGTTCTGTAAGCCTTATTGTTAAGTGAATAAACTAGAAAAATTCCTTCATCAAATTTTGAGTCAAACTTTCCCAAGTGCTCATTATCCTTAAGTACAAAGCATTTATAGCCGAAGACATAAAAATAAGATATGTTTGGTCTATGGCCATTCCATAATTCATAGGGAGTCTTATTAAGAGAAGGCTTGATTAATACTCTATTCATTACATAACAAGCAGTGCTCATTGCTTTGGCCCATAAATATTTGGGTAATTTATGCTCATTAGCCATTGTTCTACCCATTTCTTAAAAGGACCTATTCTTTCTTTCTACAACACTATTTTGTTGTGGGGTCTTAGGTGCAAAGAAATTATAAGATATACCCTCTAGGCCACAATAATTTTCTATGCCATCATTTTTTAATTCAGTTCCCCTATCACTTCTAATGTGTGTTATTTTGTAGCCCTTTTCATTTTGAATTCTTCTGCAAAGTCTAGTAAATTGATCACATGATTCATCTTTATGTGTAATAAATAATACCCAAGCTAACCTAGAAAAATCATCTACAATTACAAATGCATATAATTTTCCTCCTAGACTCTGAATTTGATTAGGACCAAACAAGTCTAAGTGCAGCATTTCAAGTGGTCTAGTGGTGGATATGATTTTCTTTTTCTTAAAACTTGATCTCATTTGCTTACCCATTTGACATGTATCACAAATTTTACTTTTCATAAAAGCTGTTTTTGGGAAGCCTTTAACTAAGTCCTTTTTTTATAAGTTTTGAAAAAGTATCCATGTTAGCATGCCCTAAACGTCTATGCCACAACCAACTTGCTTCATTTATAGTAGAAAAAACATGTTACATATTGAGAAGCTAAGTTATCAAAACTAGTGGTGTATACATTTTCATGAAGATCAGTAGTAAAAAGGATTTTGTTATCAGATATTTATTTTCAACGATACATTTGTAATTTTCAAAGGACACCCTATAACTTTTATCACACAATTGACTTACACTTAGAAGGTTATGTTTTAAACCATCAACTAATAAAACATTATTAGTAACGCGGGAAGGTTCCTTACCAACCTTACCTACTCCGATGATTCCGCCTTTTGCGTTCTCCCTGAATGTCATGAACCCTCCTTCTTTGGGAGCAATGGACGTGAACTCGGCCTTATCGCCAGTCATATGATGTGAGCACCCACTGTCCATATACCACTTGTCCTTGGATGAGGAAGACCTTAAGCATACCTGCAAAAATATTTAAGTAACTGATACTAGTCCCTAAATTCTATTGGCTCCAAAGGGGTAGTGCCTAGTTCACCTTTAACTCTCCACACTTTCTTAATTTTCACATGTTTATTTCTAAAAGAACAGCAAAATTGAATTTGACCTATCCATTTGCATTTATAAAATGTTATTTGCCTGAATGATTCTTTTGGGGGAATGTAAGATTTTTATTTATGAGTAAAATATTCCAAATAAAGATCATTTCATCTTACATTTCCAATGCCATTATATCCGAGACTTCTTTACTAAGCGAATTTCTTTGGGCCCCACGAAGTTTTTCAAAATTGTTTTGGCCCTCTGTAAATTTGTAGATAATTTTGGAGCTATACTCCAATTTTATTTCAAGTTCAGCCATTTTCGAATGCTTTTCTTTTTGCCAAGTAGAGTGAACATATTTTCCCATTTCAAAAAGCTTTGACCAATTTTTACATTTCTTTTTCAAAATATCATTTCCTTGGTCATCTTATTTAGCAATTTAAGGACACGAGTGTATCATACTGCAATTCTTTATATGTAGGCATGCTATCAAAATCTCAATCATCATCATCAGGATAATAAAAGGATAAGGAGCAGGATGATAATATCTCATCAGCATGTGCCATCAAGTACATGATAGCAACCTCAAAGTCACTGCCATCAGTGTATGAATCACTGCTATTTTGTTTGTCCCACGATGTGTCAACTTTCATTGCTTTCTTCTTTTTCTTTGATTCCTTTTTTAGCCACGGGCAGTTTGGTTTTATATGCCCAACTTTATTACAGTTGTAGCATGTGGGGGAATTTGATTTTTCTTTTCTTTTTCTTGATTCTCCTTTTTCAGATACTGAATCTCTGAACCTAGTGTACATACAAGTGATGGTCTCTTCAGGGTTCATCCTAAAAGCCTCATACTCGCTAGTGAGCAGGTCAATTCTACTATTACTTACATCAGTTGTTCCTTCATAGGTTACCTCAAGTTTATCCCATATTTTTTTAGCTGATTTACATGCCATGACCCTATTGAATTCATATACATCTAGGGTACAATATAGTGCATTCATTGCACGTGAGTTAATTTGCAGTAACTTTAAGTCATTATCTGTCATCTCTTTTTTTTCTTTTGGAATTTCTTTATTGTCTACGGTTTTGGTAGGGCAAGGTCACCCTATGTGACAACTTTCCAAGCTTTCCAATCCATGGTTTGCAGGTATATCTTCATTCGCTCTTTCCAAAAAGTGTAGTTAACACCGTAGAAGATGGGTGGTCTAAAAGAAGATTGACCCTCAGCAAAAGGAGATACACCTAGGTGTGCCATAGGGATCTTTATCCAGCTTCTTGTTTAAGATTTGCTACAACCCTGCTCTGATACCAATTGATAAGTAAGGTGTACTCCCAATAGGGGGGGGGGTGAATTGGGTCTTTAAAATTTCTTTTTAAGCTCTATAAGTATAACCCTTCTACAACTTAAGCTAATTGTAATCACACTTTCAAAACAACAACTAAATTCTTATCAACCACTTTATTTATATTAACCAACAAAAAATGATTTAGCTCATACAACTTCTAGTGCTTCGATGGATAACAATTCCAAATCAGATTTATACATGAAGGGCAATATTGATTTTAGAAAATAATCTTAAGTGTCCTTGTAATTTTGTTTCAATCAAATGATTTATTAAACTCAGTTTTAATATTCAACACTTTAGTATTTGAATCCAATACTTCAATACATAAGCAAATTTTAGAATCAATTATTCTTCTCAGTTATGAACAAATATAACTTCAATACCCCAATATGAAGTATTCTTGCAAAATAGATAAGGCAATCATACAAGTTTTATATCAGCTGTACTTTCAACAATTTCAGCTTTCAAGGCTTTAATCGAAAATTTAACCCAATCAAACTTTAAAAATTACTTTAAATAAAGTAATATTGATTAAAAATCAAGTATAACCAACAATCAATCCAAGTTCAGTTCCTGTATGATGTTCAAGATCAGCTTTGTAAATTTTGAGTACCAATATGTTTCTTGGTTGTGAAACAAATTCAATATTTTAGTGAGCTTCAAAATTTGATAATCTAATTTTTCAATCAACCAATAAATATATTATGTTGATTTTAAATATGGATCAAAATAAGAAACTTTAGCAACTCTTAAGATTCAGCAAGTAATTAATGATCATAAACGCAGGTTATATACTTGCATAAAATTAAAGAGAGTAGGTAGAAGAGCTAAAGACCGTATTTTTTACAAGGTTCGGCCAGCGGCCTACATCCTTGCCCCCAAGCTACTGGTTTGAGGATTTTCCTTTCTAACTTTCTTATCAGGAAAATTTACAACCTCTCCTTATCAAGTGGAGATATCTCTCTAACAAGAATACCCCTTCTCATTAGTACAACCATTCAACAACTCTGAACTGTCAAAAAAATGAATCTCCCTTTAACAAGAATACCCTATCTCATTAGCCAATGATTCAACAATCCTGAATCGTCAAACAATAAGAGAAATAAGAAACAACTTGCACATAAATAACACTCTCAAGAAGAGCAGATTAGTGCAATTTAAAATCAAAATACTTCAGTCAATAATCAATATAGAAATATAAAGCTCAGATGATTGTTACCAGATTTCTGATTTAGAATTGAAATTCTCAGTACAAACAAATCACAAAACTTGTGGCTTTGTCAGCAATAGCACATCAATAGGTTCAAAAAAATTTCCAATAGACTTTTGAATTTGTATTTTGTATGTGCTTGCTAGTTGTGATTAATTCATGTGAATAACATGTATTTATAGATATAAAACGTAAATTTTCATGTTTTCCGAGTTGCTTGGAGTATTTCCCAAGTTTTTGCAAAGTTTGGGAACCAAGCAATCAAATTTGGAAACTTTTCCTCGCTATTATAAATTTAAAATCACGAAGGTCAATTAACTAAAATATCGGGCTCAATCAACTGTGCCTTTTAAGTACAATGTATTTTCAAACATATAATGGGGTCAGTTGCTTGATCCTGAGAGGTTAGTCACCTAATTTTGTTCTACCTATTTCATTTTCATCAGCATAAAATGTCAGTTGCCTGATAGTGAAGCATAAGTCTCCTGATCGTGCAAAACATATGCTTTTAAAAAATTTGTTTCCAAAACTCTTTTTAGATTTTATACTTGTCATATTGAATTGATACATTTGAAAACATTTTCTGAGGTTTTCAAACATAGGTCTCTAAGTCAATATTAATTCCTAAGAGCTTCATGCATTGATATTGAAATCGTTTGAAGTACTTACATGAGACTTCTAAAGGACTATGACTTTCTAATCACTAACTCTTCATATATTTGCTTTGCTTTCAATGTCTTCATGTATTTGCTTTGACTTCCTTCATAGCTTATTGACTTAAGTAAATACTTCACCAAGTTCTTCTGGCTTTAGGTACAAGCTTTCAATGGACTTTTCAAGCACTTGATCTTTATCTTTTATCAACACACTTGAGTCCTGAAACTTCACTTAACCAAATATGTTAAGTCCCTTTGATTTTTTATCATCAAAATAAGATTCTAGGCATTGTGAGGCCAACAACAATCAATCTTTTCTTTTCAATGAGATTCAGCTGACCATACCCCACTTTTAGCCATTCAGCTTCTTTCAAGACTCGTAAGGAGTGTATCTTGACCTCCAGTGGAATGACTACCTCCATTCCATAGAGTAGTGAATAAGGAGTTGCCTGAGTAGGGGTACGGATAGTTCTCCAATATGCAAACAAAGCAAAAGGCAGCTTTTCATGCCAGTCTCTGTAAGTGTTTGTCATTTTCTCTAGGATATTTTTAATGTTCTTATTAGCTACTTCCACTGCTCTTTTTATTTGAGGCTAGTAAGGAGTTGAATTATGATGTCTGATTCTGAACTGAGTACACAACTTTGTCATTACCCCATTGTTCAAATTCTTGGCATTGTCTCATATTATCCTATTTGGGTTCCTATAATTGCAAATTGTTTCCCTCCGAATGAAATGACTGATCATATTTTGAGTAACACTTGGGTAGAAAGCTACCTCCACCCACTTTGTAAAATAGTTGATGGAAACAAAAATGAATCAATGTCCATTACTTGCCTTCAGGGTTATTGGTTTAATCACGTCCATGCCTCAAGCTAAAAAGGGCCACTGCATGGATAACACATGGAGTTGAAATGGTGGGGCCTGCATACGATCCTCACAAATCAGAAATTTGTGACATTTTATTGCATGGTTGACGCCTTTCCTTTCCATGATCATCTAATAGTATCCACATCTTAGAATTTTCTGAGCCAACGAATGATCACCAGCATGTGTACCACAAACCCCTTCATGGATCTCCTACATAATTGTTGTGCCTCTTTTGACTCAATACACCATAAAAGTGTCATATCATGGTTCCTATTATTAAGTTTATCTCCGTCCAAGAAAAATTCCATGGATAACCTCCGGATGGTCCTTCGGTCATTTTTTGAGCCCTCTATGGGATATTCTCATTTTTGACTGTATTGCTTTATATCATGGAACCACGGTTTCCCATCGATCTCTTCTATCACTGCATAGTATGTCAGCTCTTTCTGTATTCTGATGTGTATTGGTTTGATCTCTATCCTGATTTCTACTTTGAATAGCTTAGCTAACGTCACTAAGGCATTGAGAATTTAATTATTTTCTCTGGGCCAGTGATGAAACTTGATGTTATCAAATTCTTCCGCCATCTCAAGGATGAATTGCTGATAAGATATTTTCTTTGCATCTTGGGTTTCCCATTCTTCTGTTAGTTGGTATATTACCAAAGCGGAATCTGCTTTAATAGTTAACTCTCTAATCCCTCTATCAAGAGCTGCTTGTAAATCTAAGATGCATGCCTCATATTTTTCCACATTATTAGTGCACGAGAATGATAGCTTTGTTGTAATCGGGAAATACTAATATTCTCGCAATATTAACATAGCTCCTATTCCATGTCCCCAAACATTTGATGCTCCATCAAATAGCATGAACCATCCACCCTAACTTTCTTTTACTTGACCCACCACATTGATATCCTTAGTGGTAAAATCGAACTCCATTGGTTGGTAATCGTTGATAGCCTTGTGTTGGCCTAACAAGGCTTAATCTCATTTTTATGATAACAAATCAAGGTTACATAACATGTGTGCTTAAGTTGAGTTCTAGGGCTTAAGTGTTTTTATGAAATCAAGTGAGTATGCTTGAAGAGCTTAAATGACTTTTACACTTAAAGCTATAAGCCATGATGGATATAAGCATCAAGTCATGAGGAACATTAAGGTTATTGAAGAATTGATTAATGCTTAGAAGGATATTGGAAGCTTCACAATATGAAGTTTGGAACTTAAAAAGATTCATTTTGTCAAAGTCTCATGTAAGTAATTCAAATTTCAATATTGATTATAGAAGCTCTTAGGAATTATTATGGACTGAGAGACGTATTTTTATACATGGAAAATATTTTCATAAAGCCTAAATTAAGTTTTCCAAGTTATAAGTTTAAGTTTTGGAATCAAACTTTGAAAAACAAAGTGTGGCCAAGTGGTCAGGCTACTGATGATATATCATCAGGCAACTGATATGCTATTGGCTTTGGTAATGAACGAAGAGAAAAGGAACGGGCGATTGAACTATCGTGACCAGTGGACTAACCCAGTACTAACTTTTTGGATGAGCTATTTTTAAATAGCTCAGGTGACTAACCCTATGGCTTAGTCGACTAATGTTTGTGTTTAAACTTTTAACAAGTGCTGATTTTGTTTCCAAAATTGAAGAATTGGTTTCCAAACTCAGAGAAAAATTGGGGAAAATGATAAGAAACCTTTTTGCACTATATATATTGATGTTATTGGTGTGATCCCAAGAGAGACGGGGGGGGGGGTTGAATTGGGTATTAAACCTTTTCATCTAGGTTCAATCTAGATCGCAGCCAGTATTACACAACCTAGGGTTTGTCTAAGCATTCACAATTTCCCCAATGAATCAAGTATGCTAATATTTAAGATCAATATGAAATTCATAGAAAATTGAATATTAGCATACTGAAACCACATCATATCCCATTAAAGCGTGGATGTAAAGTGATTAAGCCATGAGTCCATACATACACATGCAACATATCTCATTTAATTCAAATGTATGCATGAAAATAATTATAACTGTAAATGAAAAGGCATACACATATGGAAATTAAGGTACAAAAAATAAATGAGATAAGGAGAGAGACACACACGATATTTGTTGTCTAGGTTTGGCCAAACCAGCCTACGTCCCTGCCTTGGACATAACCCCCAAAGATTCTACTATCCATGCTCACTTAAACGGGTGGAGCAGAAGCCATTTACAACCCTTCCTTATGGGGCAAGGTAAACCCCAACTACACTTACCGAGTAGAGCTATAACCTAGCCATACTTTACGAGCGGTGCCAAAACCCAGCTAAATTACCAGACTGAGCCCAATTGGTCTCCCTTATGGGGAGTAGCCTAACTGGTCTCTCTTATGGATAGAGACTCCTCAGTTCAATTTTCAGGCTATACCAAATTGGTCTCTCTTACGGGGCAAACACTCCCTAGCTCAATTTATGGGCTGAACCCAACTAGTACATAAATAAAATATTTTGTACGTATAAAATGCTTCTAAAAATACAAGCAAAGATGTACACTTTTAAGCTCTAAAAATGCACTCTCTAATGATATGAAGTATGCTCAGAGAGTAAGGGTGTTTTTCTTAAAATAATATTTTCAATCTTTCAAAAGATGTATATGATAAACACTTAATGATTTGAGCCTTAATAAAAAATATCTCCAAAAATATATTTCAATAAAAATGTAGGAGAACCTAGGGTTTTGCTCTTAAGATGAGTTTTGAAAAAAAGAAAATGTATGATCTTAATTTGATGTTGAGTGAAATATGCAATAAGAGCATCTAAATATCATAAAAATTTTCTCCAACAAAAATTTGCAATAAAAGATGTTTGGAGTAGATAGGATTTATGCTCAAAACATTTGTTTTTGCAATAAACGCAATAAAAAATAAATGCCCAATAAAAATTCTCTCTTCCAAAAATATTTCAAAGAATGAGTGAAAAAGAGTCTAAGAGAATAAAAATTTTGCCCAAACAAAATATTTTTCCAATAAAAATGTGTTTGGGGGAACTTTGGTTAAGAAAAGTTTTGAGAGAATTTTAAAACTAATCAAAGTTTCTAATTAAACTTATGGAAGAGGAATATATAGAGTTCTGGAAATTTTGACCATTGAGGGACACACTTGGTATTTTGAAAATTTTTAATTAAAAAATTGAACATGTTTAAGCACTTAAAAAATTTCCAACCCGAGAGGTTCGATTGGCTGACCTCACTCAGAATTTGATTTTTCTTTAAGGCTTTGGTTGGCCGAGCAACGAGTCGATTGGCTGACCTAGGGCAACTTTCCAAACCTTCATAGGTTCGGTCAGCTGAGGCATAGACCGGTCTGCGGTTTCTTGAGGTTCAGTCGGATGATGGTATTTTCAACTAGATAGGTTGGTCGGCCGAGGTAGGTAGAAAGGTCCAACTCTATGCTTGGTTGATCGTGGAAGTTATGTTCATTTTAGGGCCTGTTCGCTGAGGCTTAGTCAAATATTTGACTTCAGGCCTTAAGTGTGGTTAGTCGATTGAGGAGATTTGAACTATAAGGGTTCAGTCGATTGAGGTCTTAGAATACATCAGTTTTTTCCCTAAATTTGACCTTAACGCAATTCCAAAAACTTTGTATGATTTTAGTCTTTTTGGAAAAAGATTTTTGGTGCAAGTGTTGGGTTTCCTATGGTTAGTCTAAGGCCATATGAGCATTCAATCATATCATGCAGATGCATGCATTATTGCAGACCAAAGATATAAATTAAATTCTATACAAATAAAACAAAATGTCTTCTTCTTCTTCTTCTTCTTCTTCTTTGCTCTTCTGATTTCATGGAATGCGCTTGATCATATAAGCTTTAAGTGTCTTTACAACTTCCATTTATAGTTCCCTTATGTGTGTGTTGAACAATATACTTGTTCACATGCTAAGTACACACATTTGTGCTTTGTCAACATCCAAACAGGGATCAGACTCAAAAAGTCAACATATAGATTATATTTTCGCAAATTAGGTTAACTTATACACACATACGAATTCAAAATCTAGTGTTATACTATTGAAAGTTTTTTGAAAAGGGTTGCTGAATTCTTACTGAATACTCACGAAAATTGGATTTGTTCTTCTACAATCCTCACTCTATAATCAGATTATTGGTGATATAATCTCAAGCTTCATATTTTTTTTGATTTTATTGAAGTATATATTGTGATTCTAACGTGTACAAATCTACTCTAGCCAAGAGTATATTTCTTGTACAAACAAACTTGTCTTTCTTGTTTTGTTATTGACAATTCAGGGTTGTTGAATCGTTGCCTAGCGAAAGGGTTGTTCTTGTTAGAGAGGCGTCTCCACCTTGAATGGAGAGAGAGATACTTCACCTGGTAACAAAGTGGAAAGGAAAATACTTAAAGTTGGTTACTTCAGGCAATGACGTAGGCTGCTAGCGAAACCTTGTAAAAATTCGGTGTTCAAATTTTCTTCCCTTACTCTTTAAATTATTGCAAGATATAACCTGCATGTATGCTTTATTCTCATCAAGAACTTGCTAAATTGTTGGCCTTACAAGGCTTAAAATCTTGTTATCTTGTTTTGATGCTAACAAACAAGTGAAATTTAATGTATTTGTGTGAGTAATGAAATTTCAGGGTTCATATATGTGAAAGTAAGGTCAAAGTGCCCACAAGGATAAAATATGATGGAAGCAAGGTCAAAGTGCTCACAAGGATCAAATGAAGCTTAAATGAGCCAAGACATGAATTACTTGTTGAAGAACATGAGGACATGAATAAGTTGTTGAAAGCCAAGGCATATTAAAGTCAAAAGATCCAAAGAAAGGTAAAGTAAGAAAGCTTAAAGAATATGAAAGCTTGAAGAAAAGATGGATTCAACCCAAGCACAAAGCATGAAGACTCAAGAACTTAGAATGTTAATATTTTAGAAGTCTCATGTAAGTGCTTTAATGTTTAAAATATCGTTTGAAATATTTTGAAACTCTTAGGTTAACTTCTTAGACCTAGTTACTTTTTAAAATACCTGAATAATATTTTTATAAGGTTAAAAATTATTTTAAAAGGTTAGAATCATTTTTGGAATAAAGAGCACCAAAAAGAGTTTTTCCCAAATGCTGTCAGTTTTTATACAGCTACATTGAGGTGAATTTTTATCTATCAAAAACTCATTATTTTAAAGAGTGTTAATCATGAAAGTTGTAGCATTTTCTCTTAGATTTCTTTTGACATCAATAAAATCTAATTTGGAATTATACAGAAAAAGTTATGGCCAAAACACTGAAACAGGGTCATTGTTGTCAAACATTTAAACACTGTTCAACGGGCAAATTTTTAAAATTCTAATGTTTTAAATTATAGCCGTTTGAACCTTAAATATTCTAATAAATAGGGAAACTCTTTAAGGAAAATTTTTCAAGTTTGAAAGCCTATAAATACATAGTTTTGCAAAACAAAACAAAAAATCCAAGAATTGAAAAATCTATTTTGAGAAGCTGAAAGTACTCTTGTTCTTCCTAAGTTCTCTTGCTCACTCATTGAAAAATTCTTTTGCTGAGAATTCTCAAGTGCTGATCCTTCTTCCTTTGAATTTCTACTGCTAATCCTCTTCTAATAAGGATATTGGTGAATTCTACACTTGAGCTTCATTCTATTTCCTATTGATATTTTACATTAAAGTATATAGTGCTGAAATTGTACTAACTTGCTCTTTGAGAGAGTATACTTGTACGCAGATTTTATCTTGTTTCTTGTATTTCATTAACGTTCCAAGGTGTTTGGATCGTTGGCTAAGCAAGGGGATATTGCTTAGAGAGGCGGACTCTAGCCTATGTAAGGAGTGACCAAACGAGGGAATTACGTTTGGAGAAGGCGAGCTCTAGCCTTAACCAAGGAATGTTGTAATCGGTTTTGTTCCACCCGTCAAAAAAACAGGTTTAGTGAATCCTTTAGTGGTTTTTCAAAGGCGAGGACGTAGGCTAGGTATAAGCTGAACCTCGTAAAAATCTCCGTCTCACTCTCTCTTTCCCTATTCTTTATTTTTAGTTCATATACAACTGCGTGGATGATTTAAATATCTAAATTATACATACTATGCATATTTGAAAATTAAGTAAACTTAAAATCATATTTTGATTTGGGTTGCCGAAACCGAAAGGGAGTACGTTGTGTTGACCTTATTGGTCACGCCCGGTTTTGATTATGAAAAATACTCATTGTATCTAATGAGTAGTTGAGTTTTTGTGCAGGAATCAAGAATGATAAAATCAAGATGTGAACAAAGCAAGAAAGGCTTGAAGACAATTTCATAAACTCTTAATTATAATATTTTCCAGTGAAATTGTCTGTAATAGTAATTAGGGTTTTTCGGTTTGTAATAAGCTCACACACATCACATGAATGATTTACTTTGTAAGCTCAAACCGAACCATAGAAAGATCTTAGGGTGTACCTTCGGTCGACCTTTGGTCGACCGACACCGGACTTTTTCGGTGTCTTCAAAATTGGACCCCAAGTAACCTTAGGACACTCACCTTTGCACTTGTATGTAATAGGCACTTGAATAGGGTTTGAATGTTGCAAGAAGGGAACGAAATGCACACTTGGTGCACTTTCGGTCGACCGGCCAACTCAGTTCAATTTGGCCCGGTCGACCGAAACCGGTCCGGGTCAACTGCTTGACCCAGGCCCGGTCGACCGAGCACTTATAGGTCATTTGACCTTGGTCGACCGAACCTCCTAGGGGTCAACAGTTTGACCTCCCGGTCGACCGACCATTTTTGCTCGTCAACAACTTGGTCGACCAAAGGGTCTCGGGAAAATTCCCAGCGGTCCGGTCGACCGAGCCATGTAGTTCAAAAAGTATCCGGTCGACCGAGCTACTTGAGTCCCGGTCGACCGAACCACTTTTGGTCGACCGGACCTCTCAGGTTGTTCCCATTTTTACCATGGTTAATATTTTTCTAAACAGGGTTAAAATGCATTAAACTCCATTAAACTTTTCTAATAATACCCTATAGGTCCCCAACGGTCATATTTTCTCCCTTGCCTATATATATGCCTTCATTTGCAAAGATTAAAGGGTGATTAGCCACTTTGATCAGGGAAAATTCTTTGAAAATCCAAAACCCTATAATACTCATTCTTAAGCCTCCTACACTCATACTTACCTTCTCATACAAATTAAACCCTTTGTAAGTTGATTGAGTGCTAGTCTAAGTAGGTTTGCTCTCCCTCTCATATTTGTTTGTTCTATTATCCTTGAGAGCTAAACCTTGAGTATTCTTAGGGGACTTTATTAATAAGTCTATCCTAAGAAAACTTTGATAGATCTTCTAAGATTTGCACCTCCATTGCAACATCTTAAGAAGATAGTATTTGCATTGTGGTTGCAAAACATTTTCAAATATCTACTGTGTTATTAATCTTGAAAATATTTGATGAGATATTTGATAGTGTGATAAAATCTTTGTTGCAATACTCGTTAACTCATATATCTTTTGCTGAATACAAAGATTGAATATCCTTTTGCAAACCCAACTTATACGTTGCTAGAGCTTCATATACATATGTGTATTGAGAAAACTTGTTGATTGAAATATATGAAGTCTGGATGATATCTTTGTTTGAGCACTTAGATTGAATATCCTGTGATACAAAGATCATTTAGGTTTGCACTCTCACGCACTCATTACAACGAAAGTAAATCCATTTGAGAGTTGACATCTTAGACCACACTGAGCTTACAAATTATTTCATATTTGTGGTGTATATTATTGCGCGAATTTGGGTACATATCTGCTTTACTTGAAAGCACAATCACTGTACCATTTCAGTATAACACACATTGGTTGTATTTCCAGGCACGGCCCTGAAGAGGGAGACTAGCCCTGGAATAGTCCCGGATTGGCTTAGACCCGGTTAGGAAAGCTAGGTGCGTCGTCCTGTTAAGGCGTGTAGGTTGAGGTCAGCCCCGCTAATTGACCTGGTTAAGGTTGAGGTCAGCCCTGTGTTAATTTGACCTGGTTGTAAACGGTGCCGCTCCACCCTTAAGTGAGCTCTTAGTGGAATCCTCTAGCTTGCGAGCTTGAGGCGGGGACGTAGGCACGGTTGGCCGAACCCCGATAACATATGGTGTGTTCATTTATATTTCCGCACTTTATATTAGCCGCACATGTATGTTATGGGTGAATGATGCGTATGACTTAAATTTCACATTATACTTATCTACGCATTTGGAAATTGAATAGGCAAACCCTAGGTTGTGTATATACTGCTGTTTATCCGGCTTAACCTAGGTGATAAATTTTAAAATTCCAATTCACCCCCCCTCTTAAGAAATACACCAATTCTAACACGTTGGTTACACCATATCTTGCGAAAACCATAAGGGAGTACGTTACTTGGTTAACACCCCAAAGATAAATTTACCAAGAGTTTATTTGAATTCTAAATATTTGGAAAGAGTGATTGGATTTATTTATACGAGGCTTTACTTCAGTAAGCATAAATTATAATTCATAATCATAGGGCTTATATAAACAAACAAACAATCTCAAGATCTTATATTACCAAAGCGCTGAATACTTTATATCTTGGTTTGGTTGTTTGTTGTTTAACTTGTACTTGGCAAATAAATTGATTGTTTGGTTTGAAGATTGTGTTTAATTAATTGGATAAAAGAACTAAGTTCTTGAATGACTAAGGAATTAAAAAAAAAGTCAAGAATTGGTTAAAATAAATAAAAGAAGTTTAAGGTATTTTAAAAGGAATCAAAAGAAATTTTTAGAATCCAATTCACCCCCCCCCCTCTTGGGAAGCTATTCCTAATTTCATAAATATTGAGAGCTTTATGAATATTGGAAACTTGTTGAATATTGGTTTTGATTGTGATTGAATCAAGTTACTATATTGATTGTAGGGTTGTGTTGTTGGATTGAAAATTCAAGCAAGCATAAATCTCTGAATTCTTGAGTAAATAAGCTGAGGTAAAAGACTTTGTGATTAATCACTCCGAATTCTTGAGTAAATAAGTTGAGGTAAAAGGCTTTGTGATTAATCATTCTATTGAAGCACAAGTGTTAAGAAAATTAAAATTGAGTTACTAAATTTGTATCTTGAGAATATTATTGACCATTACCGAAAATCTGATTTTGATAATAGCTCTATAGACACCCTACTTTTTACCAGGTTGTCTTAGCTATGAATCAAGTCACCCATTTTAAAAATAAGAGTCTTGAAGCAAATTAGTCCAAACTTTGATCCAAAGGTTGGGGTTATTCATCATTAAGTCTTTGTTGACCATTCTTAAGTTGATAGGGTTACAAGTGATTTACTTACTTAGCCATGTTTATAAGTGCCCATTAGATCCTTAACCGGTTATTTCAATACCACATCAGGGGAAATTAAGTGATGTTAAGAATTTTTGGAATTTTTAATTCCTATTTGTTTCCATACATAAGTAAGGGCTCAGGCATGCATAATGAAATAAGACATTTGATTAAATAGGCATGTGCCCAAGTCATGAGGTACAAGGAAATACAGGAAAATGCTAAAATACAAGGAAATGTTGAGATACAGAGAAATACCATACAATACAAGGAAATGTAGGGAAATACCATACAATACAAGGAAATGTAGGGAAATACCTATAATACATGGAATTGCAAAGGAATACAGTAAATACAAAAGAAATATAGGGGGGAAAATCAAATCAAAATCTTCAATTGGCACGCGCTGGGATACTCTAAAGCATCCTTGAGGGCCCTATTCACCAAGTTGGAAAGAAAATTGAGTGAATCAAAAATTGTTTAAATGAAGAAATCATAAAAATTAAACATGTGCGTAGAAGATACTTTGATTGAGAGCCAATTATGCTTGATCTTTTGCAATATTCCCTCCTCGGACTCACGACCAGAATCTCCATTGATTAGAGAATCAGCCCAATCACAAGAATTAGGGAATGGCTCAATATTGGAAGGAAAGCTAGAAAATAATTGCTGCTTGGAATGAAAGAAGGAAGAAAAGGCAGTCCTGACCTTGCCTAAGCTGACCTAGGGTCAACCCTATAAATAGGGGAGTCTCGCACAGAGCAAGAGACACAATTGATGAAGGAGAAAGAGAGTGCATACGGAGGTTGAGAGCAAGGAGGACAAACAAAGGCTGAGAGAAAGAAGTTTCTAAAGAAGGTTTCAAAGTAGTAGCAATCCTGTAAGGCTCTCAAAGGTTGGAGCTATCCCCTGAAGATTCACACCCATTTGCGCCGAACTACACTCATCTGAAGAAGGCACTCCTTAACGCTTCCATTCAAAACTCAGAAGCCAACCACCAAAAAGGCACCTTAGACTGACACCAAGGGCGGCCGTATCCTCCTTCCTCTCTCTCTCTCTCTCTCTCTCTCTCTCTCTCACATCGCTTCTCCCTCTTTTCCATAATTGTAGTGCCAAAACAACTCATCGATGGCAGCAGAACATCTCATGGCCTACGCAATAAAATTGATGAAGACGATCGGGTTGCGATTTCTTGTCGGATCAAGCTCAAATTTTACCAGGTTGTTTCTGCCCTTCTTCTCTTTATTTTTACTGGTTGAATTATTTTTTTGAGTTTTACAACTTTATTTTTATGCCCCAGACATTTGCCTTACCATAGGAGTAGTGGAGTCACGGACGCCTGCACAATAAACTTGATGAAGACGATTGGATAGTGATTTCTTGTCTGATTAAGCTCAAATTTTACCTAGTAATTTTATACCATGTCTTCTTAATTATTATTTGTTGGATTATGATTTTGAGATTTAAAACTTTATTTTTGTGCCTTGAACAGTAGCCTCACCGCAACAGTAGTGGAGTCACCAATGCCTGCACAATCAACTTGATGAAGAGGATTGGATAGTGATTTCTTGTTCGATCAAGCTTAATTTTACCAGGTTGTTTATGAACTTCTCTTCTTTATTTTTAATGGTTGGATTATTTTTTTTTCATATTTAAAACATTGTTTTTATTTCTTGAACAATAGCCTCACCGCAGCTACGACAGGCTCACTAGTGCCTGTGCAGTCCGCATAAGGTAGATGATTGGACAATGGTTACTTGCCCGATGAAGCTTGGTTTTTTGCAGGTTCTTCATAACCCATTTTTATTAATTCTGACTAGTCAGATTATTATTTGGAGCCTTAAAAGGTTGTTGTTATTTTCCTTTTTTCTTTATTTCATCTTTGTTTTTGCTTCCATAGTGAGTTCTTTGCAAAATTTAATTGCCTGTTAATATCTTATTATTTGATATCCTCTGTATCCTATATCTTTGAGAGTTAAGCTTGGTTAGTTGATATGACTTTTTTATTATAAAAAAATAATAAATAATAAAATCTTTGAAAAATCCCAGAAGTTTCTTTTTTTATTTAAAAAAAATTCTACAAAGATTTTGAAAAAACCGGGAGTGTTAAAAAAAAAACCCTTTGATGATTTTCTTAATTTTTGTGTGGGTGTATCCCTATGATTTCAAAAAGGGAAATGGGCTTTTCAAGCCTCAACTATATTAGCTCTGAGGGAGGGGTTTTCTAACTAGGTCCCCATTTTCGGGGGTCTTATTAGATAATTCCTAAATCACACACTATTTTAAATATACCCTATGGAAATGTGCATAATTGTTTGTTTGCTTGATTATATATACTTAGGTAATTTATTTATTTAAGGAGTAAAATAAAATACTACTAGAATTCAATTTAGGGATGATTCTTGGTTAATCAGATACCGTTCGTAGAACGGGTGCATAGGGGGTGCTAGTACCTTCCCCTTTCGCATAACTGAACTATCGATCCCAATCCTAGTATACACGAACTGATACTACTCTTAATTGAGTAGTAATCAGGTGTTCCAACTACACCCAAAAAGGTTAGTGGTGACTCCAACTTCCAATTTTTCTCGAAAATTCAAACTACAGTTTTTTATTCGCCTCTCCGAGGCACCCTCGCTCTCGGGACATTGCGACAGCTTGGAAACTCCGTTGGGGAATTAGTCTAAAGACCAGAAAAATTATGATGATTAAAAAATTAAGAAGATAATATATGGAATATATAAATAAATAATAAGGGAAAAATAGGGAATTTTGAAAGGAAAACAGCAGACCTTGTCGACGAATTTCTTGTCTTTATAGACGAGTGTTCCTCTTGAGATCATCGACGAAGTTCAGTTCCTTGTCGACAAAGAGATTCTAAGTGAGTGAGTTTTAGATTTTAAGTTTCGTCAACGAATTCATCCTCTCGTCGACGAAGACCCTTCTATGGTTCGTTAGCGAAGCCTATCTTCTCGTCGACGAAGCCACGTGGCAACATCATGTATAAAAAGGATCTAAAGTTGCTTCTTCACGAAGAAATAGTTTTTCCTTCATTTTTCTCTTTCTAGTACGTCCTCTCTACCTTCTTTCTAAGAACCCAGCTCAGATTCAGCCTGAATAGACAAACAGGGACCGCTATGGTGTTCTAGGGAAGATTCTCTGCATATCTAGTGGAGCAAATTTCTAAACTTGGCTTTTTGGGAAATGCTCCAAAGTTGAGGTAAGGGTTAAGATTCTTAGTTTTGGAGTTTTAAATGTTTAATTGAAGCTTATAAGTTGAGGAACTGCAAAGATAGTAGGTTATTTGTGGTTTATCTAATTAAACTAGGATTTTTTATTCAGGGTTCGAGTGAGTGCCACAGGCGTCATTTGGGGTTCCTGTTGGCATAGTTCAAGAAAGCAGGTCGGGGGGAATATATATATATATATATATATATATATATATATATATATATATATATTAAACTAGGTTTTTATGAATTAAATTGATAAATGGATTATATTATGCATATATGTATATGTTTCTATATGGGTTTAAAATGCTAACAGTTTAAATTATAATTTATGAGCCTAGGGCTATTTTATTAGATATGTATTTGTGAAAATGGACTGATGAAAGAGAAAAATTTTTCATGATAATTGTGTAGGAAATTAAAGGTATACTTTCAGTAAATGAATGATAAATAAGGGTTGGCTTATTTTATAGAAAATGTTTGAAATATATTTTTAAATTGTGTGGCACAAATAAAATGGAAATTCTGTATTCAATTGTGTTATATGTATGAAATGTAGGTTATACAGGGAATGCAATAAGAATGAAAAATGTGTTATGAATTATACTGCATGTGATTGTTAATTTAACCATGGATAAATGATGAACAGCTGAAATGAGCTGTAGTAGAAGAATAGCACATATCTATGTGGACTAACTGATGAATAGCTAAAAGGAGTTGTAGTAGCAGAATAGTGCATATCTATGTGGACTAACTGATGTACAACTAAAAGGAGCTATAATAATGAATGCAAAAAATAAAATGGAAAGAATGAAATGAAATGTGAATAAAATGGAAATGAAATGTGAAATGTGAATAATGTAAAATGGGAAAGAGACACGTAAAGTGAAATTCTACGAAATGTCAAAGCTGAGAAAGGCGAGTGCCCTAGTAGGTGTTAGATGTAGTAATAGGCAGCATAACGTATTAGGGCAGAGGGAAGTTACTTGTATGGGCGGGTAAATTTCCTTACTCTCGAAAGCCTTGGCTGGTAAACCATTGTATGAACTGTGTGAGTACGAGATTACTATTTCACTCGAGGGCTTACTGAATAAGGTAAGTGCCCTGAAATGGTTCAGTTTTGTTCATTGGTTGCCTAAAGTATCAGAGTAGAGAGGTGCTACTTGTATGGGTAGGTAATCACCCCAATCCTTAGGTATTCTTGTGGGTAAAATACCTTACATGTGTTTGATCAGACTCGGGAAATGATTTTAGAAATTATGATAATAATATTCAAATGATGAATACATATACATATGTTATTTACAAATCTTATGTTGGCCACGCACTAATTTAATAAATTGTTTCTTCCCTTACTGAAATGTGTCTCACCCAAATACAATTTTTTCTTTTTCAGGACCTCCACGTGATCGAGCTTAGAGAGCACAGGATTGTTATAACATTTTTTTTTTTGTATATAGAAAGAAAAAGGGTATAAACTTAAATGATACTTTTGGGATGTATAAGTTTTATGTTTTATGTTTTAAGTCTTATGAGTTGTGCATACTGGAAGTTGAAGATTATTTTTTTGGAGATATGTATATATGTGAATATAGGTGGATGAATGGTTTATTTTGGAATGTAGATAGATGTAGAAAATTCTTGTATTATATTATTTGTGGATTGTAGTTATGTTTTTCACTACGTAATTGTTAATGGAATAATAGGTACAGGAAAATGGATTTCGTGGTACTCGAGTCCCACTAGGCGGATTTGGGGTGCCACAGAGCATAATTTATGTAAAATAATGCACCGGGCCGTATTTTCGGGGTTGGGGTGTTACAATTTGGTACAGAGCAATAGGTTTTGGGTTCTGAAAACTTAGGGATGATTTATACCAAAGTATAGGAATCGGTTAGGATGATGATACTAGATGGATAAGTTTGGTGTTAAGAAGTATAGGATTTTGTTTTATAATTTAGAGGCAGAAATACCTCGACGATTTCTTGTGATTTAAAAAAAAAAAAGCAATTGACGGCCTCAGAAAAGCCATGGTAAACCTTAGATGATTTCATTTCTGAACTATGAGACTGGTCCTTATATGGAGAATTTCGATGTATATTGGATTTAAATTTAATGATTGTGTTGTTAGAGTTAAGATATGGGATTCTTAACTCTTTCCTATCCTATTTCCAAGATAGATCCTAGGGATGAGGATGTAGAGGTTGAAGGAAAAGATGATGCAGAGACTTCCAATGAGGAGGACTTGGACATCACCATGATGTTGACGGGTATAGTGTGACAGATCAGGGCACAAATGAGGAAGACTCCGAGAGAGCAGAACTATCCACCTGTAGGTCAAGGTTGCAACATCAAGGAGTTTATGAGAATAAACCCTGTTGAATCAGGTGTAATCCCAAGAGGGGGGGGTGAATTGGGTATTTGAAAAATATTTGACACTTATTTAACCCTTAAACCCTTCTTATTTATTTACCAATAAAATATTGTTACTCAATTTACTTAAGTGTAAGACTATCCAACCTATGCATGCAATATACACAATTTAAACGCAATGCTGAAAATAAATAGTAAAGGGAAGAGAGAAGACAAACACAGTTTTACGAGGTTCAACCGACTTGGCCTATGTCCTCGTGTTAAGCAACCACTCAAGGATTCACTAAATTCCTGCTCCTTAAATTGGGACGGAGCTTCCCTTATAATCCGCTGCTTACAAGAGGTACAACTCCTTCCTACTCCGCTGCTTACAAGAGTTACAGCTCTCTCCTCACACACCGATTCACACACCGAACCGTGTATACAATAGAATATGAAAAATAACACTCAAAACAATGCTTCTAACAAAAGCTTGTGAGTACAATTCAATTTCCTAATACATTAGCATATGATATAACGGCAACGAAAGAAATTGAGAGGGAGAAGGAGAATAGGGGGAAAGAAGAAAAGAGAGAAATGAAGAGGAAGAGAGGAAGTAGAAATGAGGAAGGAGAGAAAGGAGAGGGGTCGTCGGGAGCAAGAGAGAGCCGAGAAAGTTATTGAGAAAGGGAGAAAGGGGGCTTGTGGGGCTACTTCTATGGCAGATAGGAGAGAGAGTTGAGGGAAGAGTGAGAAGAGAAGAGAAAGGAAGGAGAAGGAGAAGGAGAAGGAGTTTTCTACAGTCCACCAAACACTGTATTTGTATATAATCCCCAAAGCATCATATATGTATATCTAGGATCTCACAACAAAGGTCTTTTGATCCTAGTCCAAAAACTTACCCTCCTAACAGGGTAACAACTATTACTTTAGTGGCGACCTTGGTCCACCGGTCTATCTGGGTTTCTTGAAAATTCATTTAAGTTAGGGGTGAGAAACCTCTCAGTAAGGGAAAATAAACTAATTACAGCTGTATGACAACATGAATATTTAGTGCTATAGTAGATATACAATACATGTTACGTGCTACAAAATTTTGAACATCACATGATTGTTTAAACATATAATCATAATTCTAATAAATCATACTATTCATGAATTGTTTGATATAATTAATAATACTGTAATTTACCTATGATGTATAGCTAGCTGATGTCATGTATTATCCTCCATGACGGATTGTGAGGCCTAAAGGCAGGACCTGACAATGGCTGGCCGACCACTACCGAGTCGAAAATGTTTATAAGTACGATGAGCCCGCCGTACCCTGGTCCGAACTGCCTGGTGGACGTCTACAACCATACATTGAAAGCCACATTGACTATCCATCTCCCACCCCCTCTACTTGCAGGGGTGGTTAGCACAAGTCTGAACTATAATAATCTGATCTCTATAGCTATGGTACCGTGCTCCTAAAACTGAGCTGAACTATCATCCGAGTTCTGATAACATATATTACATGATAATATAGTATTTAGCATAAATGAATTGATAGCATTTTTTGTAATATCATAAATACATACAACCTTGCGCCGTTTACTTTTATATTTGCGGCCTTGCGCCGAAATCATACATATATACGGCCTCATGCTGAAATCATACATCATACATGGCCTTGCGTCTGCTATCAATCACGACATTGCACCAAACATTTCATACATATCAATATGAATAAATAATTTATTTATCATGTATTTTAAAATCATAATGTACTGCATTATTTCATAATCTCTGAAAATCACAAAAATATACTTTATTTGAAAAATTACCTTGACATCATATAGTTTGCATAAAAATAATATTCATGCCATACAATGTTGAATAAAATCATACTTTCTATTCTGAAATCATCTCTTCTGGCATTTTATACTAAAAATATACATTCCAGAGTAATAGCAATATTTTCCCAATTATACATTTTCTCAATAATACTCACATTTAATACATGCTTTCCGAACATAAATCTACTAATAATTTCATATTAATTTTCATGGAAAAATTACTGCTTTAGTTTATTCCCTTACTTGACTTCTCAAAAGCCCCCATAAACTTATGGTCTTACACCCGTAGAGTTCCTCATTCAACACCTTGAAAACAACATCTCCTAGAACAAAACATCAGTATTGCTCTATGTACTACATTTCTTATAACTATGAAAAGACCAAATTTCAAATAAAAGGTCTTACCTTGAATTTGGAATGAATTTCAAGGCAGCCCCACCGACGATCCACTCCAGTAGATTTGTAGAGAACTTTCCAAGGAGTGTCGTGATGGCCTCGGATTGTTGAATTGATAAGAATTCGGCCCGAAATCTTAGAGAGAAGGGAGGAAAACCGAAGAGGAGTGAGAGAGGGATGTTTTTTCGTGATTTTTTGCTATAAAACCCAAGTTTAAGCTTTTTATACACTGATCTTCGTTGACGAGACACGTCACATCGTCGACGAGGTCATGAAGGAAATTCGTCAACGAACACTATTCCTCATCAATGAAATTCAGAGCTGAAGAAAATAGTTTTTCGACATCTTCTCATCGACGAGACACGTGTCCCCATCGACAAGCCCAATAAGCCACTTTGTCGACGAACGTGAACCTGCTGTGACCCCTTTTACAATTTTCCTTTTCTCTCCTCCTCCTATTACTAAATTACAATAATTATTCGGTTCACTACATTCTCCCCTCCTTATAAAATTTCTTCCTCGAAATTTATTATCCATATGATTCATCATCTCTTTAAGAGAACTAGTCTACTTATTTTATTACTTACCCTCACTTATGGCGAAAGAATACGGTGGTTACATTCCAAGTTATGGGAGATTACATATATAAAAAAAAAATTCCCTCAAAACTAAAAGACTCCTCATTAATCTAATTATTACATGTACCTACAAAAGAAATACTGTATAATTATTTACATTTTCCTTGCTGTGACTAAACTCCTTGGAACAATTGTGGGTATTTATGCCTGATCTATTCCTCGAGCTCCCAAGAAGTCTCTTCTATTGCGTGATTAATCCATAGAACCTTTACCAAAGGAATCTTTTTATTGCGTAATTCTTGTTCTCTTCTATCCCGAATCTGTACTGGTATCTCCTCGTAGACTAGTGAATCACTGAGCTCTGATTCACCATAACTGATTATATAAGAAGGGTTTGGGATGTATTTCCTCAACATGGAAATATGGAATATGTCGTGCATCTTGGATAACATAGGTGGTAATGCTAACCTATAGGCAACAGGTCCCACTTTCTCTAGAATCTCAAATGGACCGATAAACCTAGGGTTAAGTTTACCCTTCCTTCCAAACCTCATAACCCCCTTTAATGGAGCTATTTTCAAAAATACATGGTCAACAATATCAAATTCCAATTTCATGCGGCAATTATCAGCATAATTCTTCTGTCGGCTCCGAGCTGAACTGATTCTATCTCTGATGAGCCGAACCTTATCATATGCTTACTGCACTTGCCCTGGTCCCATAACTCACCGCTCACCCATCTCGTCCCAATATAAAGAAAAATGACATCTCCTACCATACAGAACCTCAAAAGGTGCCATAACCATGCTAGCCTGATAACTATCATTATACGCAAACTCTACCAGCGGCATGAACTGAGTCCAACTACCCCCAAAGTCTAGCACGCATGCTTGAAGCATATCTTCTAATATCTGTATCGTCCTCTCAGTCTGCTCGTCTGACTAGGGATGGAATGTCGTTCTAAAAGATAATTGAGACCCTAGAGCTTCCTGCAAGCTTCTCCAAAAATGTAACGTGAAACGCGGATCTCTATCTGACACAATAGATATAAGCACTCCATCAGAATGGACTATCTCCTGAATATAAAGCTCCACCAAAAGGTTAAAGGATTAACTGATTTGGAGGGCAGTCTTAGTCATCTGATCTACAATCACCCAAATTGCATTCTGGCCATGTAATGCCGACGGCAGTACTGAAACAAAGTCTATATATATGTGCTCCCATTTCCACTCCGAATAAAAAGTGGCTGCAATTGATCTGTTGGCCTTTAGTGCCGAGCTTTTACTTGCTGGCATGTCAAACACTGTGCTACATATTCAGCGATCTTTTTCTTCATATCGCTCTATTAATAAAACTCTCGCAAATCCCTATACATTGTGAACCTCTTCTAGAATGGTCTTCCTGATGTCAAGATCAGTAGGAACATATAATCTGGAATGGAACCATAGGGCTCCATCATATGTAATGCAGAATTCCTCTCCCTAACCAGTCTGTACCCTAACCATCACCTCTACTAATTCTGGGTCTTCCTTATGAGCAGCTTTAATCCTTTCCTTCAGAGTAGACTACACCACTAAACTGGAAATACGTACCTGAGGATCACTCTTGATCAATTCTATGTCGAGTCTCTCTAGATCCATTAAAATCGGGTATTGAATCTCCATAATTGCCAACACGGATCCCACAGACTTCCTGTTTAGTGCATCAGCTACCACGTTTGCTTTTCCTGAGTGATAACTGGTGGTACAATCAAAATATTTAATAAGCTCCAACCACTTTCTATGCCTCATATTCAATTCCTTCTGAGTGAATAAATACTTCAAACTCTTATGGTCGGAGAAAATTTCACACCACTCACCGTACAGATAATGCCTCCAAATCTTCAATGCATGTACCACTGCAACTAATTCAAGATCATGGGTAGGATAGTTCTTTTCATATTCTTTTAACTGCCTGAAAGCATATGCTACCACTTTACCATGCTGCATCAATACACAACCAAGCCTTTTCAAGGATGCATCAATGTATAACCCTCACCCTCTGACGAGATGATCAACAGTAGTGTCGTGACAAGTCTCTGTTTCAATTCTTGAAAACTCTGCTCACAGTTGTCGTCCCATTCAAACCTGACGTTTTTCCTAGTCAGTCGTGTCAGAGGCCCTAATAACGTTGAGAATCCCTTAACAAAACAATGATAATATCCAGAAGCTAACCCCAAGAAACTCCTAATCTGCTGGACGTTCCTTGATCTAGCCCAATTCACCACCACATCAATCTTACTAGGATCCACATAAATTCCATCCCCTAAGATAATATGCCCTAAAAACACAACCTTCTCGAGCCAGAATTCGCATTTACTGAATTTAGTGTACAACTTCTTTTCCCTGAGCATCTACAAAACTTGCCTCAAATGCATCTCATACTCCTCATAGCTCCTTGAATAAACTAGTACATCGTCAATAAAAACAACAACAAATTGGTCTAAAAATGGATGGAAGATCCTATTCATTAAACCCATGAATATTGTAGGAGCATTCATCAGACCAAACGGCATAACAAGGAACTTGTAATGTCCATACCTGGTTCTGAAGGTCATCTTTGATACATCTTCTGCCCTTACTTTCACCTAATGATAGCCTGATCTGAGGTCAATCTTAGAATACACCCGTGTACTCTAGAGTTGGTCAAATAGATAATCTATATAAGGTAGAGGATGCTTTTTCTTGATTGTCACTTTATTAGTCTCCCTATAATCTATATACATCCTCATAGACCCGTCTTTCTTCTTCACAAATAATACTGGAGCTCCCCATGGAGATACACTAGGTCGTATGAAACCCTTATTAAGTAAATCATGCAATTGATCTTTTAATTATGCCAATTCTGCTGACGTCATTCGGTAAGGTGCTTTAGAAATCGGCGTTGTACCTAAAATAAGATCAATGGAAAAATCTACCTCACGATTAGGTGGCAAACCCAGTAATTCATCTGGAAATACATCTGTAAACTCTTTTACTACTGGCATACTAGTGAGTTTCACTTCATTCCCTATTGTTTCCTTCACAAAGGCCAGGAATCCCTGACAACCACTCAAGAGCAGTCTCCTTGCCTGAATAGCTGAAACTATCTGAGGTGGAGATTGCACTCGTGACCCTATAAATCTGAATTCTAGTATTCTTGGAGGTCTAAATATCACTTCTCTTGAATGGCAATCTATACTAGCAAAGTTTGCTACTAGCCAATCCATACCGAACATGACATAAAACCCATGCATGTCTAGCATTATCAAATCAACAGATAAAATTCTCCCCTGGATATCAACTAGACAGCCACATAGAACCTACTACAGCTCATTGCTGAACTAGTCGGTGTAGTCATTAACAGTTCAATATCTAATAATTGTGTGTCTGCCCCACATAGTTTAATTCACCCCAAGGACACAAACGACTGTGTGGCACTTGAATAAAATAATGCAATGACTTTAAATGAAAACATACTAACCATACTTGTCACCATATCGCCAGCTACCTCAGCATCACTCGGCGTTAGAGCAAAAACCCTGGCTACAGTCATATTCCTCTACTAGCCTCCATGTGGCGCTTGATAGCCTCCATGAGTAGGTCTGGGAGCAAGAGTAGCCCCAATCTGAGCCTAACAATCTCTTATCACATGCCCTGACTCTCCACATCGATAGCAAATACCTCGCCCGGCACAACACTCATCGGGGTGTCTCTTCCCACAAGTTAGGCAAGCTGGAAGTGGTTGCATACCCTAAAAACCAAGATTCCCCGTATCCTACCTCCGATCTCTGTAGTAGCCACCTCTCTTCCACAAACCACGACCGACCCCTTGCTGGGAACCAGAAGGTGTGGACCTCTTCTTCTATCTTTGATTCTCGGCCTCTAGTCGCTCCCCAACCTTTAATATAGTGGCCCTATCAACGAACTCGAAAAAATTCTCACAATTTTAGTATCAACACCTGCTTATATATTTCTTTCCTCATACCTCTTTCAAACTGTCGTACCTTTTTTGCTTCACTTGGAATAATGTATGGGGCGAAGCAAGATTGTTCGATGAACCTCACTATATACTACTGCAGCATCTACTGTCCTTACTTTAGATTTAGGAACTCCTCTATCGTAGCTTCCCTGGACGAAGCCAGAAAATACCTATCGAAGAATATCTCCTTGAATCGCTCCCATGTCAACTTCATAGGTACTATCCTCTGTTGCTCTAGGAGTTTCACTGTCGTCCACTTTCTGCTCCTCAATACACTGTAGCACTACAAACATTTTCTCGATCTCCTACACCCATATCTCGGCGACTACAGGATTAGTTCCTCCAGAGAAAGCAGGACAATTGATCTTAATGAACTTCTCAATCGAGCTGTCGTGGCTTGCAGACGAACCACCCAGCTCCCTGGAATTCCAGGCAATTTTAGCCATAACCTGTTGTGCTACGCTACGTAAAACTGCATCTGAATCACCGCCCGTAGCGCCTGAGGGCCTAGCACCCTCATTACCACTGGCATGGATGCTATTGCCTCCAGGGTCCATCCTGAAAAGACAATAAACTTAATTTAGGAACCTATCTCCATAACTTGCCATCTAACTAGTATAATATATCCTTAACTAATTCATCACTCCTGATCTTAACTCAAGGTTCAATCCTGCAACCTAGATACCCAACCCGATGATATTTTAACATGACTTTCCTGAAATCGTCACCCTAGGAAAATCACACAAACCATCACGGAAGTTCTGTATCTAGACTACAAAACCAGACCTTAAATTTTCTTTATCCTATACTTTGGTTTTATTACTGTTGCATTCTAGAGTCTACAGAACCTAGCATCCTAGGCTCTGATACCAAACTATAATGACCTGCTTAACTTTCCATATAATTAAACACACATAATATAGTCAACCCGAACCCGTGGTTAACAGGGACGTACACTTAACATACACAGCGGAAACCTAAGCAGCAATAAATATAAATTACATCCATCAAACCATAAAATATATAATACCAAAGTCATCTATAATCCACCAAACACTATATTTGTATATAATCCCCAAAGCATCAAATATATATATTGTCAGAGTTGGTGTTTTCCCAAGAGGGGGGGTGAATTGGAATTTTAAACTTTTCTCCTAGGTTGAGTCAGAATATTACAACCTAGGGTCTTTCTAAGCAATCTCTAATGCACTGATAAATATAATATACAAAAATTTAGATTATGCGCACAACTCACACCAAAACATATACATTTAGTAAATATAAAGTGCGAAAATATAAATAAACACACAATATGTTATCGGGGTTTGGCTAATTATGCCTGCGTCCCTGCCTCTAGCTCGCAAGCCCGATGATTCCACTAAAGGCTCACTTAACGGGTGGAGCGGCACCGATTACAACCAGGTCAATCAATTAGCATAGGGCTGACCTCAACCTTTACAACTTGGTCAATTAGCGGGGCTGACCTTAACCTACACGCCTTAACAGGATGGTGCACCTTACTTTCATAACCGGATCTAAGCCAATCCGGGACTATTTCATAGTGCTAGTCTCCCTCTTCAGGCCCGTGCCTGGAAATACAATAGTATTGAAATACAATCAAATGGTACAGTGATTGTGCTTTCGTGTAAAGCAGATATGTACCCAAATGCGCTCAGTCACAAACACCACAAATGATTTAATATGTAAGCTTAGTGTGGTCAAGTATTTCAACTCTCAAATATATTTACTATCGATGTAATCAGTGCGTGAGAGTGCAAACTAATATGATCTTTGTATCACAAGATATTCAATCTACGTGCCCAAACAAAGATATTAGCCAAACAATATATATACATATATATATATATATTTATATATTTCAATCAGCAGATTTTCTCAATCGTATGAAGCTCTAGTAATGTATATGTTTGTTTTGCAAAAGGAGTTTAATCTTTGTATTCAACGAATGATATAAATCAATAAATATTGCAACAAAGATTTTATCACATAAACAAATATCTTTTCAAATATTTTTTAAGATAAAAGCACAGTAGATATTTGAAAATGTTTGAGAAGTTTTTGCAATCCAAAAACAAATACAAACTTCTCAAGATATTGTAATGAATATGCAATACTCAGAAGTTTTATACAAGTCTTCTTAGGAGAGACTTATTAACAAAGTCCCCTAAGAACTCTTAGGTTTAGCTCCCATAAAAATCGAATCAATCTAATCAGAATGGGAGAGCAAACCTTTCTAATCAAGCACTCAATCAACTTACAGAGAGTTTGAGCAATAAAAGAAGGTTAGTATGAGTGGTTGGGGCTTGGATATGAGTATTATAGGTTTTGGGAATTTCAGAGAATCTCTCCTAATCAAAATGGCCAATCCCCTTTAATCTTTGCAAATGATAGGCTATTTATTGAAGTTGGAAGAATTTTAGCCATTAGGACATATAGGGTATTATTAATTTTGTTTTAAATCATTTTAACCTTAATTAACCCCGTTAAAAATAGTTAACCGTGGTAAAAATTCAAACCAACTCGAGACCACCGGTAGACCAGAACACTTTCGGTCGACCGAAGTTCATATAGGTCGGTCGACCGAGACATTTTTGAACTGGGGACTCGGTCGACTGGACGTATATGTCCAAGGCGATTTTTTCATTTTTTCGAGGTTTGGTCGACCAAGCTATTTTGAATTGGGCGATTCGGTCAACTAGATAGTTGGGATTTCTCCTGAGGACCCTCGGTTGACTAGACAGTTGCAATGCAATTTAGGCTTGGTCGACTAGGTGGTCAAAATGTTGATCTCAAGAGGTTTCAGTTGACTGGGGGGTTTAAACTACAATGGTTTGGTTGACCGGGTTAAGGTCAAATTGTTGACCCAGACCGGATTCGGTTGACCAGGGCAGAATGAACTGCCAAGGTCGATCGACCGAAAGTGTACAAAGTGTGCATTTCGGTCCCGTTTTGAATCACAAACACCCTAATCAAGTGCCTAACATTTATGAGTGCAAAGGTGAGTGTCCTTGGGTCATTTCTAATACCTTTTGACAACACCGAAAAAATTCGGTGTCGGTCGACCGAATCCTTAAAGTCTTTCTAAGGTCATTTGCATTATGAGCTTACGTATTTAACCATGCATGTGAGGTGTGTGATTATTACATACGAAAAGTCTTAATTACTATTACAGACCTTACCTACTTAAATATTACAGACCCAAATATAAATTATAGCAAATAAATTATATCTAAAGTCTTTAGGGTCTTCATTTTCCTCCGGGTCTCCGAGTGCCATTATAGGATACTACCAAGATAAATCTGCACATCAACTCAGCAGTCATTAAATAGGTGAGTATTTGTCATCATCAAAACAGGGTATGACCCATAGGGTCAACATATATATATATATATATATATATATATATAGGATCTCACAACAAAGAGCTCCCGATCCTAGTCCAAAAACTTACCCTCGTAATAGGGTAACAACTATTGCTTCAGCGGCAACCTCAGTCCGCCGGTCTATCTGGGTTTCTTGAAAATCATTTAAGCTGGGGGTGAGATACATCTCAGTAAGGGAAAATAAACTAATTACAGCTGTCTGGCAACATGAATATTTAGTGCTATAGTAGATATACAGTACATTTCATATGGTAGAAAATAATGAACATCACATAATTGTGTAAACATATAATTTCATAATTCTAATAAATCATACTATTCATGAATTGTATGATGTAATTAATAATACTGTAATTTACCCAGGATGTATAACTAGCTGATGTTATGTTTTATCCCCCAAACTTGGTTGTGCAGCCTGAAGGCAAGACTCAACAATGGCTGGCCGACCACTGTCGAGTCAAAAATATTTGTAAGTATGATGAGCCTACCACACCCTAGTCCGTACTGCCAGGTAGACTTCTAAAACTCTACACTGGAAGCCACATTGACTATCCATCTCCCACCCCCTCTACTTGTAGGGGCAGTTAGCGCAAGTCTGAACTGTAATAATAAGTGATAGCATTTTCCATAATATCATAAATACATACGACCTTGCGCCGTTTACTTTTATATTTGCGACCTTGCGCCGAAATCATACATATATATGGCCTTGCACCGAATTCATACATTATACACGGCCTTGTGCCGGCTATCAATCATGACCTTGCAGTGATCATTTCATACATATCAATTTGAATAAATAATTTATTTATCATGTATTTTAAAATCATAATGTATTACATTATTTCATAATCTCCGAAAATCACTGAAATATATTTTATTTGAAAAATTACCTTGACAACATATAGTTTGTGTTAAAATAATATTCATGCCATGCAATGTTGAATAAAATCATACTTTCTATTCTGAAATCATCTCTTTTACATTTTATATTAAAAATATACATTCTAGAGTAACAACAATGTTTTCCAATTATACATTTTCTCAGTAATACTCACATATAATACATGCTTTCTGAACATAAATCCACTAATATTTTCATATTAATTTTCATGGAAAAATTACTACTTTAATTTATTCCCTTACCTGACTTCTAAAAAGCCCTTATAAATTTCTGGTCTTACACTTGTAGGGTTCCCCGTTCAACACCTTGAAAACAATATCTCCCAAAAAAAAACTTTAATATTTCTCCATGTACTACATTTCCTATAACTATGAAAAGACTAAATTTTGAATAAAAGGTCTTACCTTGAATTTGGAATGAATTCCAAGGCAGCCCCACCAATGATCCACTCCAGCAGATTTGTAGAAAACTTTCCCAGGAGTGTCGTGGTGGCCTCGGATCGTCAAACCGGCAAGAATCCAACCCGAAATCTTAGAGAGAAAGGAGGAAAACTGAATAGGAGTGAGAGAGGGAAGTTTTTTGGTGCTTTTCTGCTGTAAAACCCGAGTTTAGGATATTTATATACTGACCTTTGTCAACGAGACACGTCCATTCGTCGATGAACACTATTCCTCATAAACGAAATTCAGAGCTGAAGAAAATAGTCTTTTGGTATCTTCTTGTCGATGAGACACGTGTCCCCGTCGATGAGCCCAATAAGCCACTTCGTCGACGAACGTGAACCTACTGTGACCCCCTTTACAATTTTCCTTTTCTCTCCTTCTCTTATTACATAATTACGATTATTATTTGGGTCTCTACAAAAACCCTACGCCCAGCCAAGGTGAATCTGGACCTAACTGCATGGCCGGGTCACATAGAAATTTTTTTTATTTTTTTTCTTTTCTACTTTTTATTTTTGCTTCTTGTTTCCTTCTTTTTACTTTCTCGCAAACAAAGCCAAAATCGACCATCCTAAAGCCCGTATCTCTCAAAGCTTGAAACATAAAAGTCATAGATAGTCTTCTTATCTTTCTTCATAATTTCAAATTGTCTCGATCGGAGCTTAGATGGAAACGTTATGCATGAATTATGAACTAATGCCGGTTTTAGCTCTCGTTAATTTTCCTGCGATAAAAAAATGCCAAAAATTCATAAATTGCTCAATAGAACCCAGAGATTATAAATAAGACAACATTAAAATATTGAAAGTAATTAGGTATTTAATTAAAAATACAAGCCCCAATGAATGAATTAGAACACTTAATTACGCAATTTAAGCGCGTAATCAACCCTAATACTCAAAAAAGGAAAATATATCAATCATGTGCAAGGAAATAAAATTTGAAAGAAAATCATTCAACTAATTGAGAAATTTTGAAAGATTAAAGTGTATCCCCTAATATATTCAGCCAGAATCTCCATTAAAAAAAGAATCGAATAAATCACAAGGATAGGGGGATTGTTTTGCTATATGAAGGAAAACACAATTACGGTTTGCTTAAAAGGAAACAACGAAAAATGGTAAGATTGGTCATTGCCTAAATTAATTGAGACCTAACCCTAATTTGTGACATAGGATAGAAGGACTCCCTTTGTGTAAGCTTATAGGTTTCTCCCCAGAAGACCTAAACACACAATGAGCCCAATAGCCCAAACCATGAATCCCCCCCCCCCCAAGTTCATGGCCCATCCTTTCAAAAATAAAGCACTCAACCTAATCATTTCTAAAAATAGGCCTGACCCAATCCTTTTTAAACAAACACAGCCCAAATCTCACTATATTTTTCAGAAAAAACATATTTGGGCCCCATTTTTAAACATACTAAGACCTAGGCCCCATTCTCTTAACAACCAGGCCCACGCCTAATTGTCAAAAGCCAAGCCTAGATTTCAAAAAAATGGGTTTCAACCGTGTTACCTAAAATTTCAAACCAATATTTCCAAAACAAACCAATGGCCTTTTTCATTAGAAAACTGCCTAAAGCCCTTTTTTGTTTGTTTTTTTTTTTTTTAAAAAAAAAAATAGCTTTCCGTTCTCTAAAAAACACCCAAATCCCAAGTTCACATCAAAGCACACAAGCTCGCATTGAACAAACCCAATGGGCTAACTCGCCCGAGTCAAGCCCAAACTCAGACCCCAATGTAATGACCCAAAAAATTTTAATGATTACATAATTAGGAAAATTATAGATGGAATGGATAAATAAGGAATAGAGAGGAAAAGAGAAAATTTTGGAAGAAGGGAACCATAAACCTCATCGATGAGTTTCACGTCCTTGTCAATGAGTGTTCTACAAAAGGTCGTTGATGAAGTTTAGTTCCTCGTCGATGAGAAGATCCCAAATGAGCAAATTTTAGATTTTAAGTCTCGTTGATGAATGAATCTCCTCTTGGAAAAAGTTCCTCTGTGACTCATCGATGAATCCTCTCTACTCGTCGACGAGACCATGTGGCAAAATCTAGTATAAAAGGATTTAGGAAGCTTCTTAGTGAAGGAAACATATTTTCCTATGAATTTCTTTCTCTAAAATGTCCCTTTGCATTTTCTCTAACTTTCCAACCAAGATTCAGCCTGTATCAATGATCGGAGACCGATACGGTGCTCTAGAGAAGATTCTCTACACATCCAGCGGAGTAGTTTTCTAAACTAGGCATTTCGCGAAACGCTCCTAAGTTGAGGTAAGAGTTAAGATTCTCAGTTTTGGGTTTTTAAAGGATTATTTGAGGTTTATAGGCTGGAAAAATGCAAAAATAGTAGCTTATTTGGCGTTTATTTAATAAAATTAGGGTTTTTAAGCCAGGGTTCAAGTGAGCGTCACAGGCATCTTTTGTGGATTCCTGTTGGCGTAGTTCAAGAAAACAGGTAAGGGGGAATATATATTAAACAATATTTTTATGATTTAATTGGAAAATTAAATATGTTATGAATATATGTATATATGTACTTCTATGGGTTTAAAATGTCAACTGTTTAAATTACGTTTTCTGAGCTCAAGGTTACTTTATTAGTTGTGTATATGTGAAAATGGACATATGAGAGTAAAAGAATTTTTCAAGATAATTACGTAAGAAATTAAAGGTATAATTTCAGTATAAGAATAATAAATGAGGGTTGGCTTATTTTACAAAATATATTCGAAATATACTGCTAAATTGTGTGGCATGAGTAAAATGGAAATTCTGTGATGAATTATGATATGTACATTTATGAGATGTTGGGAATACTGAAATGTGATAAAAATATGTATTACATGTGTATTGTTAGATATAACATAAGATCCACGTAATATGGTATTTACATGAGATCCGCGCAATGTCGATTGTTACAGATGATGTATATGACATGAGACCCATGTAATGTGGACTTTACATGAGACCAACGTAATGTGGACTTTACATGAGGCCCACGTGATGTGGACTTTACATGAGACCCATGTGATTTGGACTTTACATGAGACCTACGTGAAGTGGACTTTACTTGAGACCCATGTGATGTGGACTTTACATGAAACCCACGTAATGTGAATTTTATATAAGATCCATGTAAGTTGGACTTTACATGAGATCCACGCAAAGTGGACCTTATATGAGTTTTATGTAATGAGAACTACGAAAGTGAACTATGTAATATGAACTATTGAGGATACGAAAAGATGTATATACAGAGATAACGAACATCAAGTAAAGTAAGAATGAATTGTATATTGCAGTATCAGTATTTATGCCATTATGATATGTATTTATACGGGTGAGGCAAAATCTTCACCCGAAGGCTTTCTAAGAAAGGCAAGTGCCCTTGTAGGTATCAGATGTACCATTAGACTTCATAATGTATTAGGGCAGAGGGAAATTACTTGTGTGGGCGTGTAAATTTCTTTATTCAGGAAAGTATTTCAGAAATTATGATTAAATGTAAATGATGATTTTTATATTTTATATACAAACCTCAGGTTGGCCACACGCTGATTTAATATATTGTTTTTTCCCTTACTGAGATATGTCTCACCCGAATACAAATTTACCTTTTTTCAGGACCTCCACGAGATCGAGCTTAGAGAGCTAGGGATTATTATAGAATTTTTTTTATAGAAAGGAAAAAGGGTACAAACTTAATGATACTTTTGGGTTGTGTAAATTTTTGTTTTATGTTTTTTTGTGTTTTAGGTCTTCTGAGAAATGGATGATTGTGAATACTGAAAGTTGTGGATTATGTTTTTGGAGTTATGTATATATGTGGATACAGGTGGATGTATGATTTATTTTGGAATGTAGATAGATGGAGAAAAAACTGGTATTATACTGATTGAAAACTGTAGTTATGTTTTCCACTGCGTAATTATTAATGGAATAACAGGTACAAGAAAATGAATGACGTGGCACCTAGGTCCCACAAGGCAGGTTTGGGTAACCACAAAATACGAAATTAGGTATAACGCATCGAACCGGGTTTATGGGTTTGAGGCATTATAGGTTGGTATCAGAGCAATAGGTTTTGGGATTTTGTAAACTTAGGGATGATTTATATCAAAGTATAGGAATTAGTTAGGATAAGTATACTAGATGGATAGGTTAGGTGTTGAGAAGTATAAGATTTCGTTTTGTTGTTAGAGGTGGAAATTCGTCGACAATTTTTTATGATTTTTATAAAGCAGTTAATGACCTCAGAAAAGCCACGGTATGCATTAGATGATTTCATTTATAAGCTTTGAGGCTGACCCTTTTACGGAGAACTTGGATGTATTTTGGATTTAAATTATATAATTGTGTTGTTGGGGTTATGATATGAAATTCTTATCTCTTTCCTATTCTATTTTCAGGATGGATCCTAGAGATGAGGAGGTAGAAGTAGAAGGAAGGCATGATTTAGTGACTTCCAGTGAATAGGAAATTGATACCTCCACGATGTTGCAGGGTATGCCTCATCATGTTAGGGCAAAAATGAGGAAGGAGCATAGAGAGCAGAACTATCCAATTGCAGAGCAGGGCAGTAACATCAAAGAGTTCATGAAGTTGAACCCTTTGAATTTTGAGGGAGGATCTAATTTAGTGACTACAAAGAAGTAGGTTTAGGAAATTGAATAAATAATGGAAGTACTTGGCTGCATGGATGAACAGAAGGTCCACTTTGCCAGGTTAAGATGACTGGAGACGTGAAATGCTGGTGGCTTTCTGTGAAGCTGCTAGAGGGACAGAGGGTAGTGAAAGTGGCGCTGACCTGGGAACGATTTAAGGAGTTATTCTTCGATAGGTATTTTCCTTCATCAATTGGAGAGGAAAAAGGTTGAGGAGTTTACCAATCTAACTAGTAGAAATATGACTATTGGAGAGTATGCGGCAAAATTTGTAGAGCAATCTCACTTTGTACCTTTTATGATTCCAAATGAGGCGAGAAAGGCCAGAATGTTTAAAAAGACCTTGGATGGAAGATCTTCAAGCTAGTAGTGGGATTCCAGGTTTAGAACTTCTCAGACTTGGTGGATAAGGCTTCAGTACTGGAAAAGATCTTACAGGGTAATTTAGGGTCATCGGAGTAGAAGAAGAGGCTTGCACCATCTAGTTTTTAGGTTGAGGTCAGTCAGGGATCAAGAAAGAAAGGGAAAGAAGCAGTTGGCTCAGGGCAGGAGACAGGAGATCAGGGTTATCCTAGTTATTAGGACAATCAGTCTTACCTTGTATGTCAGACATGTAATAAGAGGCATAAGGATGAATGCCGGTTTTGGACTCTTAACTATTTCAAGTGTGGTAGGCCGGGGCATATCATGTGGAACTGCTATGTGCTATTTCCAAATACACCTGCACCAAATCAGGATCAAGGAAAGCAGCCAATACCACTTGGCAGAGGTGGTCTAGCATGAGTTTACTTGTTGAACCAGCCTGAACCAGATAATTCTAGGGGCGCAGGAATGGGTTTATGATTAAGATAATTATGATTTAATTTAATTATGGATGAATTGAAAGTTAATATGATGCAAAAGTATTTGGTGATGTATACTGAATTGTATAAAATATATTATGTGAACCATGGTTGAAATGAGAAAATGAATGTGAAATTAGGAATAGCTTCCCAAGAGGGGTGGTGAATTTGATTCTTTTTTTTTTTTTTTTAATGATTTTTGAGCTTTGGTTACGACACCAAGAAAAACACAATTAATAACTTATAATCACTCTTAAAAATATTGAAATTTAAATTCACAAGCCAATCAATTGAACTAAAACAACTCAACCACTCAAGCAAGAATATTAGTACGTCTATCAATTTCCCTGTAGATGTTCAAAACCTTCTTTAGATAACCTCTTTGTATGCACTTCTCTTGATCAAGATTTTCGCTGATTAACCAACGTACTCCCTTTTGGGTTTCCGCAAACGGTCAATCAAAACGTACTTTCTAAAATTCAAGAGTCTTTCTTTATTTCTAACTTTAGAACCAGCAACCTGCACTTTAAATCACACAACAACAACTTGTATAGAAAATAGGAAGTAAAGAAGAGAAAAAGACACAAGGGTTTTACAAGGTTTGGCTTCAACACAGCTTACGTCCTCGCCCTTGGCAAAATACCAAAGGGTTCCACTATAGCAGTTCCGTTATCGGGTGGAACAACGCTTGTTTACAATCACTCCTTGGCCAAGGCTAGAGCTCGCCTCATCCAAAAAATATACCCTTGTTTGGTCAACGATCCAAAAGCCTGGAATCGTCCAAAATCTACAAGAGAAATATCAAGAAGCTGGTGTACAAGAGATGCTCACACAAAGAGCAGGTTAGTACAAATTGAAATTATGTACTTCAAAAGATAAATATCAAGAAAGAAATACACTTTTGAAGCTTAACAAGGATTTCACCAAATTCCTTTTCTTTAGATGAGAAATCAGTAATCTAATCTTCAGGAATTGATGAACAAGAATATCATAATCACAACACTTTCAGCTTTCAAAAGATTGATCAAGGTGAAACTTTGAAAGCAAGAGAGCTTGAGAGATTTTCAATGGTTGGTGTATTTTTGATTTACAAAAACCATATATTTATAGGCTTTTAAACAAGTTTCCTTGTTGCAATAGTTTCCTTAAAGAGTTTCCCAAGTTGTTAGAAAATTTGGAGCTCAAACGACTATATTTTAAAATATTAGATTTAAAAAAATTTTCCCATTAAACAGTGTTCAGACATCTAAAGAGTCATATTCAGTCATCTGAAGTTCCTGAAACCCTTTATGAAATGAACTGGACACAGGGTCAGATGTCTAAAGAGAGGGTTCAGACGTCTGAAGTGTCGACTTCAGATGTTTGAAGTGTCAAGTTCAAACGTCTGAACAGCTATTGTCTGTTTCTGTTTTGTCCCAGAAAATCTTCAGATGTCTGCACTTATTCTTCAGACGTCTGAAGTAATTCTTCAGACATCTGAACATAAAGTTTTGCCATCTAAAGTTACCACTTCAGTCATCTGAACTTAAAAGTTCAATCATCTGAACTTAAAAGTTCAGTTAACTGAACAGCCAAGAAGTTGTTTTTAGAAAATATTTTTCATTAAAAATTATTTGCTCTCTTATTCTGATTTTTACATGACTTGTTTCAATAATCCTAAACAGGTCTTTAGGTCCTTATAATCTCTTCTAAGAGCTTCAAAACATATTTCAAATGATATTTAGCTTTGAAATACTTACAATATGTTTCCTAAGACTTTATATGCCATGCTTGAAATCTTTGGATATTTGCTTGAGCTGACTTTATCTACAAATGTCTTAGTTTCTCTCTTGATCATTTGTTAGTTTATCTTCCTTGATGAACCACACTTGATCTTGATCTTGATCTTCACTTGATCCATATTTCCTGAAACACAAAAACTCAACCTTTCCAAGTTAAATAGTCCTTTGTTTGTTATCACCAAAACTGATTGAAAAGACCTTGTTAGGGCAACAATCTCCCCCTTTTTGATGATGACAAACAAGGAGTAAAGATAAAGGTTTTATGTGAAATGAAGTACTCCGCCTTACTATAGGCATTAATAAGCAAGCTATGGAAAGTTCATCATATATCCATGTCAGTTTAAGTTCACATAGTTCATCATATATCTCAGTTTAAGTTCACATGTGACCATATATGTTAAGTTCATCTATACTTTATTTATTTTACCTTTACTAAGCACTCTCTCCCCCTTTGTCATTAGTCAAAAAGAGTAACAAGATTATGAAAAACCATCAAGAAGTCATTCTTATAACAAGATGTAGTCAATACAAAGTAGCATCTATAAATCAACTCAAAAATATCAACACATAGAAGTTGCATGTGTACCCTTACAAAAACAAAAATGTAACACTGATTACGCGCCGAAACTGCGTAATTGGACGTTTAACCTGGGTTTTACCGTTTATATTTTTAATTAAATGTCTAAATTTATTCAATATTTTAATAAAATGCCAAAATCATCATTCTTGAACTTTATTGCACTATTTATGAGATTTTGGTAATTTTTTGTCGCAGGAAAATTCCTAGGAATCAAAACCGACACCTGTTCGTATTTTATGCATAACTTTTCCGTTCGAGCTCCGATCAAGACAATTCAAATTTCTGGAGAAAAAAAAAAAAGGATTATCTACAACTTTTGTGTTTTGAGTTTTGTGAGATACGGGCTCCAGAAGAGCAGAATTTGCAATGAACAGAGAATGAAAAAAATGAAAAAATATAGCAATTCGGGTTTCCTATTCGGGTCTAGGGCTTTCCCCCCTATCCTATTTAACCCTTCTCTTTCTCTTCCTGCATAGGCAGCCCCCATGGCTCCCCATTCTCCTCTTCTCCTTCTTCTTCTTTTTCTTCTTCTTCTTTAGTTTGTTTTATTTGTTCTTTTCAATTCTGCTTTGCTCCTTGTCTCTTCTCTCTTATTTTTCCCTGCTCTCCTTCTTCTCTTCTCTCCAATTTCTCTGCTTTCTCTTGCCCAACCTCCAGCCTCTCTGCTGTACATGAATCAACAAACCACCCGTGAGCCTCCACGAGCTACTGCACAGTCCATAGCACAGCACCCTGCTGCCACGGCCTAAAGCTTTCATGGCTTTTCTTTTTCTTTTTCACTTTCTCTCATCTTTTCTTTCTTTTTATATAATTTTTGGTTAGTTGAATAAGTGTTAAATGTTATCTTTTGAAGATTATTTAAAGTTTTGAATTTGAATATTGTGTTAGTCGGATAATTATTAAGTATTAATTTTCTTTGGGTTATTTGAAATTTTGAATTGCGAATGTTTTTAATTTTTGGTTCTTTTTGAAGCTCAGCTTAATTAGGGTTAGATTTATCAAAGTTTGCATTTTTATTGTGTTTCGATAGCATTTAAATTTAGGTTTTTGTTTGTGTTCTTTTATTTTGGTTCGAGTTCTTGATTTTTGTTAAAGTTTCGATTTTTAATGTGTGTGTGTGTGATTGAGTTTCCATTATGTGCTTTAATTCCATGATTAATGTTACCATTTTTAATTAGTGCGTGTTTCGATGTTTCCTTAGGTAGATTAGAGTTTCCATTCTTGCATGTTTTAGTTCCATGTTTTAGGTTTCCAGTTTTTATTAACGCGTGTCCCAATGTTTCTTTAAGTAGACGTAGGGTTTCTATTCTTGTTTTCTTTTATTTAGTGAATGTTAGTTTAGAGTTTTAAATTACGTGTCATTTAATTCATCAAAAGTGAAATTGAACCATCTTGGAAACCCGAATCTGAACCGAGTTCAGTGTAATTTAATTTTGACTGGAAGAACGTAAAATCTGAGATTAAACGCATTCCCTGAGGAGACGATCTAGCCCTTGGGCTTAATATTACACGACAGAACTCCTATACTTGGGATAGCTTTCGGGCTGCTCATTTTTTGAGTGAGTCAAACACAAAAAGCTGCATTGCATCATGATTACAGACATATGAGGTACTTAAGTCTTGATACTTTATTACAAACAAAATGTTTCATAGTGACCTAAGCTAGGTAGTTTCTTACTATCCCAATCTTCTTCTTCAGAGCCATCTCCTTGTTCTTCTTTATCTTCTTCTTCTTCTTGGGTTCCTTCTTCTTCAATATTGGCTTCATCACCTTCTTCTTTAGAATCTCCTTCTTTTTTCTGCAGAGTCATCATCATCATCATCTCCACTTTGAGGAGCGGAGCTAATATCCATGGGATCACTTCCCTTAGAAGATTTGGCATGATATTATTCTATATGAGTGACCCGCTTATCAAGTGATGTGACTTTTTCTTTAATATTCTGAAGTCCAGTGCATACTTCAGATGAAAAGCTGGAGAAATCCCTTTGAAAGGATAAAAACCATGAAGGTGTGTCTTGAGATGAACCAAGGTCTTGTGTAGAAGAAGATTGTGCTGCTACTAATACTGGTGCTGAGGTTGAGGCTGAGGCTGATCCTGAGGCTGCTGCTGAGGTTGGTGTTGCATGTTGAGTCCTTCCTATTTTCAAGTATCATCCTGAACTCCCCTTGTCATACCCCATTTGCTTTAAGTAAGTCTCCTTGAAAAGATCATAACGAGTTCTCTTTTTGAAGAATTCAGAACTATTGGTAATATTAAGATGATTAAAGAGAAGAGTAAGAATTCCTCCATAAGGAAGAGTAACTCGAGAAGATTCCAGTTTAGTCCACATCCACCTAATGATTAAACTAGCCAACTCTAGTTTCTTTCCTTTATAAGACACCAAAGAACAAAACATTCAATATAGGAAAGATGATCAAAAGAGCCTTGTTTAGGTATGATATTGTTTGAAACGAGTTTGTGTAGAATCTAACCTTTAAGTTTAATTGTTTGTATACCGGAGGATGCCCAAAATAGATAGGTTCATTTTCCATGATCATTGGAAGAAAAGCTTCAGGAGTGAATCCTTGTTCTAGGATCCAAGATTAAGTAAACATTGGACAACTAAAATCACCTGGAGTAAGTTTGAAAATGGGAGACAATATTTCAGAATTCAGCAAAATTTTCTTTCCTTTAACTTTCGAAGAAAAAATCCCATTTTCATTTGTCATATTAGCATAGAAAATTTTGACAAGATAGGGAAAGCATCCTTTGGGTTGTTGGGTGATGAAATCATACCAACCAATGGCATGAAATAATGGAAGAATATTTGGAAACTCATTATTGAAGAATGAAACATCCAGAATTTTACCTAAGATTGGTTCTACTGTACTTAGTGAAGTACGATAACGGATTCGAGCTCGAGGAGCCATAAGCCACTTGTCGAGGTTTTGAGCATCTTTCCCCGATGAAGAACCTTTGTTTGCAGTCTGCTTGATTCGAGGCATGGAGATACTCGATTTTGGATGCCCTAGGTTTCATGGGGTGAATCTTTGAAGAGTAGAAGCTTTAAATTGAACTGAGGATGAGAAAAGATGGAAAGGGAGGTGTTCGGATGAGTAGAGCAACCTACTTCAGAAGTCTGAAATTAGGGTTTAGTCCACTAGAAATATTTAAAACCCCGCGACTTCAAATGATTGAAGATGATCTTCAGATGTCTGAAGATTTTAAAGTCCATAATTTGAAGGGGCAGTAGACTCCCAGACGTCTGAAGTTCCGGGTTCAGTCATCTGAACCTGTTTGCTACAGTATTCAGACGTCTGGGGTGTGAAGTTCCGACGTCTGAAGTGCAAAAGAATGTTGAAATTTCATTCTAATATACTTCTCTGCTGTGAATTAACCCAAGTTCTGTCCTAATATGTATAAATCTTTCTTCACTTAGAGGTTTTGTAAATATGTCAGCCCATTGATCACTTGTATTTATAAATTCAAGAATTATATCATCTTTTTGAACATGATCTCTCAAAAAATGATGTCTTATGTCTATATGTTTAGTTCTTGAGTGTGAAATTATATTTTTAGATAAATTTATGGCACTTGTGTTATCACACTTTATTGGTATTGTTTTATACTCTAGATTGAAGTCTTTTAATTGTTATTTCATGTATACGATTTGTGCACAACAACTTCCGCCTGCCACATATTCAGCTTCGGCGGTTGATAAGGCTATAGAATTTTGTTTCTTTGAGAACCATGATACTAAGGATTTTCCTAGAAAGTGACATGTGTCACTTGTACTTTTTATATCAATCTTATATCCGGCATAATCAGCATCGAAGTAACTTATCATATTAAAATCAATGTCCTTTGCCATAAACCTAGATCCAGTGATCCTATCAAGTACCTAAAAATTCTCTTAACGATTGTTAGGTGGGATTCCTTAGGTTCTGATTGAAATCTAGCACACATACACACACTAAACATAATATCAGGCCTACTAACAGTTAAATATACTAAACTACAAATAATTCCTCTATAGTGTGTTATGTCTACTTGTTTTCCTTTTTCATCTCTATCAAGGCTTATGGATGTACTCATTTGAGTTCCTATGGGTTTACTTTGTTCCATATCAAACTTTTCGAGCATGTCCTTGATGTACTTAGTTTGATTTATGAAAGTTTCATTTTTAGCTTGTTTAATTTGTAATCCTACAAAATAATTTAACTCCCCCATCATACTCATTTCAAATTCTTTTTGCATACATGTGGCAAAGTCCTTGCATAGATCTTCATTTGTAGCTCCAAATATAATATCGTCCACATATATTTGAACTATTAGCATATTTTTGTTTTTGGAATTAATGAATAAAGTACTTTCAGCAATTCCTCTTGTGAATTCATTTTTAAGTAGAAATTTGCTTAACCTCTCATACCAAGCTCTTGGAGCCTGTTTCAAATCATAAAGAGCTTTTGTCAATTTGAATACATGGTTTGAATTTTTAGAATTTTCAAAACTTGGAGGTTGTTTGACATACACTTCTTCATTTATATATCCATTTAAGAATGCACTTTTTACATCCATTTGATATAACTTAAAATCCTTATGGGCTGCATAAGCTAGAAGCATCCTAATTGCTTCCATTCTTGCCACAGGGGCAATAGTTTCATCGTAATCAATTCCTTCTTCTTGATTATATCCTTGTGCTACTAGCCTAGCTTTATTTCTTACAACAAGTCCATTTTCATCCTTCTTATTTCTAAACACCCATTTGGTTCCTATAATTGTTTTATCTTTGGGTTTAGGTATAAGTTCCCACACTTGACTTCTTTCAAATTGATTTAGTTCCTCTTGCATAACTATAATCCAAGAATCATCATTTAAGGCTTCTTCAATGTTTTTCGGTTCATCTTGGGATAAAAAGGCATAATGGTTGCAAATATTTTTTAGTGAGGCTCTAGTGGTTATTCCTTTTGATGTTTCACCCAAAATTTGTTCTTTTGGGTGATTTTTATCATATTTCCATTCTTTAGGAAGTTTCAAATTTTCTGTAAGGTTTTCATTACTATTTTCTTCTTTTATTTCAAGGTCTTCTTCTTTTTGTGGAGTGTCTTCTTTTTCATCATTCTTATCTTTAATGTCATGATTATTTGATTCATCAAAAGTTATGTGTATTAATTCCATAATGGTAAAAGTTCTTTTATTATAAACCCTATAAGTTTTACTATTTGTAAAGTAACCCTATACCTTCATCCGACTTTGCATCAAACTTTCCTAAATCATCTTTAGTGTTAAGGATAAAACATTTGCATCTGAATACATGAAAGTAGGAAATATTAGGTTTTCTACCTTTCCAAAGTTCATATGGTGTTTTCTCTATTTTTGATCTTATTGATACCCTATTTACAATATAGCATGTTGTATTTATAGCTTCTGCCCAAAAGTATTTAGGTAGATTATTCTCATTAAGCATTGTTCTTGCCATTTCTTATAGAGTTCTATTTTTCCTTTCTACAACTCCATTTTGTTGTGGATTTCTAGGTGCTGAAAAATTATGAGTTATTCCATGTTCATTACAAAATTTATCAACTTCCTTGTTTTTAAACTCTCTTCCTTGGTCACTTATAAAGCTTGTTATATTTTAACCCTTCTCATTTTGTAATTTCTTGCATAAGGTTATTAAAAGGTTACAAGCTTCATCTTTGTTTGCTAGAAATATTACCCAAGTAAATCTTGAATAATCATCTACTATTACAAAAACATATTGTTTTCCTCCTAAACTTAATGTTCTAGTTGGACCAAATAAGTCTAGATGCAAGAGTTCTAGAGGTCTTTTGGTAGATATGTATTTTTTTTCTTTTTGAAGCTTGTTTTTACTTGTTTTCCCTTTTGGCATGCATCACACATCTTGTCTTTTATGAATTAGTATTTGGTAGTCCTTTTACAAGATTTTTCTTAGATAATTTGGATAGTAGGTCCACGCTTGCATGTTCTAGTTTCCTATGCCATAACCAACTTACTTCATTTATAGTTGTCAAACAAGTTATGTTTTGATTTGCTAATTTCTCAAGATTTATGCAATAGGCGTTATTTATTCTATGAGCTATAAAAAGAGTTTCTTTGTTTTCAGGATTTTGGATAACACATTTTTCTTTCATAAAAACTATTTCGAACCCTGTGTCACTTAGTTGACTTATACTTAAAATATTATGTTTTAGTCCTTCCACTAATAGCACATTATCTATAGTGAGTGAAGGTTCTTTACCGATTTTTTCGATGCCAATGATTTTACCTTTGGCATTGTCGCCGAAGGTGACATATCCCCCATCCTTTTTTTTTTTTTAAAGTAGTGAACTTGGCCTTGTCACCGGTCATGTGCCTTGAGCACCCACTGTCCAAGTAGCATTTATCTGTTGACGTTGTTGTCCTAAAGCAAACCTACAATGAAGGATACTATGTGTTAGTTTTTGGAACCCAAATTCTTTTGACTTTCTTTTTTTTGTTATTAGTTCCACCATTGGCTTTCTATTCTCCTTCAACTTTAACATACTTCCTTTTTAATGGGCAATTAAACATTACATGACCTTTAGTCTTGCACATATAGCAAGTGGTGTGTTCATATTTGTTGTTTGATGAAGTGCTAGCATAGTACTTAGCTTCCTTAACAAAGTATCTCATGTATAACTTTTTATTCCTTTTATTTGCTTTATCGTTGTAGCCTATCCCTTCTTTGTTCCCATGAAGCCTTTACTGTCCAATCATCTTTTCAAAGTTTTCTTTGCGTTTGGTAAAGTTATAGATAATCTTTTCTTTATCCTCAACTGCCTTTTTGAGTTCATTTATTTCTAGATCCTTTTTATTCAAATTATCTTTATGAGTTTTACCTAACTCTTGTGTTGCTATATTTATTTCTTCTTAATATGAGAATTTTTTTCTTCTTCAATAGTTTTGAATGATTCAAGTTGCTTCACTAATTCTTTATTTTGATCTTTCAAAGTTATATTTCTCTTAGAAACTTTTATGAATCTTTTATGTAGTGAGAATAATTCAGCTTGTAATTCTTTATAAAAAGGCAAACTATCACATGACTCATCACAAGACTCATTTTGAGATTTGGTTGAAGAGTAATAAGAATATACATCTTCGTCATTCGCCATGAAGCACATATTTTCCATCTCTTGTTCACTTGTTTCGTTTTATGTTTCGCTGGAGCTGGATTCATCCCAAGTAGCCTTCATAGCTTCCTTCTTTTTCTTCTTGTCTTTCTTAAGCAACAGATAGTCTGGTTTTATATGCCCTAGTTTCTTGCAATGATAACATATTGGTGGTTCATTCTTAACATCATTTTCTTTCCTACTTGTCTCTCCTTTTTCGGGTTTCTTTTTATTAAACTTTCTAGGAAACCTTTTATTTCTTTTGTAGATTTTTCCTAGTCTTTTAGTAATGAATGCTAATTCATCTTTATCTAAGTCACTTGTTTCACTTTCTTCTTCACTAGTGTTGTGGCTAGATGCTTTTAGTGCTTTGGATCTTTTATTGCTTGGTTCAGGATTCCTTTCTTTTAAGGTCATTTCATAGGTGAGAAGTGAACCTATAAGTTCATCTAAAGAGGTAGTCTTAAGGTTTCTACCTTCTATGATAGTTGTAGCCTTTGGTTCCCATATGGAGGGAAGGCCTCTTAGAATTTTTCTGATCATCTCGTAGGTAGTATAAGTTTTCCCTAAAGCACTTAAGCAATTTATTATGTGGATAAATCTGGTGTACATACTTGATATTGTTTCATCAAAATTCGTCTTGAATGCTTTATATTTGCTTGTTAACATGTCCATCCTATTGTCTCTAACATCAACAGTTCCTTCATATGTTACTTCTAGTTTGTCCCAAATTTCCTTAGCTGTTTTTGAAGCCATGACTCTGTTAAATTCATTAGCATCTAATGCGCAGTGTAACGCATTTATAGCGCTTGCATTTATTTGAAGCATTTTATAATCTAAGTCGGTCATATCTTTCTTTTCTTTTGGAATGTGTTTTCCATCTACTATCTTAGTGGGAATAAGGTTTTCATCCATAAGGACTTCCCATGCTTTCCAATCCATGTGTTGGAGATATATTTCCATTCTCTTTTTCCAAAAGGTATAATTGTGTCCACAAAAGATTGGTGGACAGGTTAAGGATTGGCCCTCACCGAAGGGTGCTACTCGAATGTTTTCTATTTGATCTTTTTATAGTTTCTTGTTAGGAATTTCTATAATTAGTCTCTGATACCAATTAAAATTAGGAATAGCTTCCCAAGAGGGGGGGTGAATTGGATTATTTTTTATTTTAATGATTTTTAAGCTTTGGTTATGACACCAAGAAAAACACAATTAATAACTGATAATCACTCTTTAAAATACTGAACTTTAAATTCACAAGCCAATCAATTAAACTAAAACAATTCAACCACTCAGACAAGAATATTAGTACGTTTATCAATTTCCCTGTAGATGTTCACAACCTTATTTAGATAACCTCTTTGTATGAACTTCTCTTGATCAATATTTCCGCAGATTAACCAACGTACTTCCTTTTGGGTTTCCGCAAACGGTCAATCAAAACGTACTTTTTAAAATTCAAGAGTCTTTCTTTATTTCTAACTCTAGAACCTGCAACCTGCACTTTAAATGACACAACAACAGCTTGTACAGAAAATAGGAAGTAAAGAAGAGAGAAAGAAACAAGGTTTTTATGAGGTTCGGCTTCAACACAACCTATGTTCTCGCCCTTGGCAAAATACCAAAGGGTTCCATTATAGCAGTTCCATTAACGAGTGGAACAATGCTTGTTTACAATCACTCCCAAGGCTAAAGCCCACCTTCTCCAAACAATATACCCTTGTTTAGTCAATGATCCAAGAGCTTGGAATCGTCCAAAATCTACAAGAGAAATATCAAGAAGCTGGTGTACAAGAGATGCTCACACAAACACAAAGAGCAGGTTAGTACAAATTGAAACTATGTACTTCAAAAGATAAATATCAAGAAAGAAATACACTTTTGAAGCTTAACAAGGATTTCACCAAATTCCTTTTCTCCAAATGAGAAATTAGTAATCTAATCTTTAGGAATTAATGAACAAGAATATCAGAATCACAGCACTTTCAGCTTGCAAGAGATTGATCAAGGTGAAACTTTGAAAGCAAGAGAGCTTGAGAGATTTTCAATGCTTGGTGTATTTTTGATTGACAAAAACCATATATTTATAGGCTTCCAAATAATTTTCCTTGTTGCAAGAGTTTCCTTAGATAGTTTCCCAAGTTGTTAGAAAATTTGGAGCTCAAACGACTATATTTTAAAATATTAGATTTTAAAAAAATTTTCCGTTGAACAATGTTCAGATGTCTGAAGAGTCGTGTTCAGTCATCTAAAGTTCCTGAAACCCTTTATAAAATGAACTGGACATAGGGTCAGATGTCTGAAGAGAGGGTTCAGACGTCTAAAGTGTCGGGTTCAAATATCTGAAGTGTCAAGTTCAGACATCTGAATAGCTACTGTCTGTTTCTGTTTTGTCCCAGAAAATCTTCAGATGTCTGCACTTATTCTTTAGACATCTAAAGTAATTCTTCAGACATTTGAACATAAAGTTCAGCCATCTGAAGTTACCACTTTAGTCATTTGAACTTAAAAGTTCAATCATCTGAACAGCCAAGAAGTTGTTTTTAGAAAATATTTTTCATTAAAAATGATTTGCTCTCTTATTCTAATTTTTAGAAGACTTGTTTCAATAATCCTAAATAGGTCTTTAGGTCCTCATAATCTCTTGGAAGAGCTTCAAAACATATTTCAAATGATATTTAGCTTTGAAATACTTACAAAATACCCAGATATTCCTCTGCCTCATTACCAGCCACAACAGATCCCTTATTACAATAAAGTTCAAGAATGATGATTTTGGCATTTTATTAAAAAATTGAACAAATTTGGGCATTTAATTAAAAAAATAAACCGTAAAGCTCGGGTTAAACGTTCAATTACGCAGTTTCGGCGCGTAATCACACCCCCCAACTAACGTTTTGCTAGTCTCTAGCAAATGACGTGAATGAATCTCAGGGTGGTGTCTAGAACTACATACTCCGGTGATTATGAAATCAATGCACATGCGATATAACTATACCACTTCACATACAAGAACATAACTGAATTTCACACAAGTTTGTTCATATTCAATGCACACGACTCCAAAGCATGTCACTCATGCAAGTTTCATCGTTTATATGTGATTTGAGAGCAGTATACTCACATGAAGTTAATCAGTGGCACATTCAGAGTTAATGCAATCATATAAGTTCGAGTATAAATAGGTAAACTCTCGAGGTGTGTGTGATGTGTGTGACTCAGTACACCTAGGACGTCAGTGGACACCTACAGAACGGTCGCTTTGACTCGGCCTAACTGGTATACCCTTAAGAACACTCAAAGAAAATGGGTTCACTCATCATATGTGAGGAGGAGTGTTGCGATCAAACATCCCACATATTAAAAGGAACAACGCTAAGTATATGGAGTGGACTCGTTTGGAAAGGATCTAGCCTATCTATGAGGTGTCGGGTCCTTCACCCGAGCATCTTCTCACCTACTCGCCATATCCAACTGAGACCACCCTAGATTAACTTACTCACAAACTTGTCATGAATACATCTGAGACATTAATCGGTTGAAGAATCTTCATACGTGGAAAATATGTGTCGTCCTTGACTTTTTGTGATATGTATTTGGGTCGGCATTGACATTTCATTTCATGTGCATGTGTATTGCTTATTCTTTCTTCTACCCATTCTTCATTTTTTTGTCTTTTCTTGATCAATTAGGACAATCTTAACACTTCTTTTGTAATCTTCATACCATCAATGGGAATTGAGCTCGAATAGGAGTTCATGAACTAAGTCTATCTCTAGGGGTGGCTCAGCCTTCATATTTTGAGTAGGCTACAAGACCTAGGTTACTATCTCCCCACTAGGTGTCACCTCTAGGCTAGCAAATCAAAACATAGACTAGTGTACAAAGGAATCATCTAGAAAAAGAGAATTGAGTTCCATGAACTCTGATTTGATATTAACGCTCAAAAGGACGATAATAGCTCAAGAATATCTCACAAAGGTGTCATAGTCACCACAGGTGTTCTCTCAATACTCACAGGAAACCCTAAGTGCAATAAATCAAGTGAGTGTGTTCATTTAGCCTCATGAGATGCATGTAGATACAGGAAATTATATAGTCAAATTAACACGAATGTACTACCAATCGATTCTTCATGGAGTCATAAGATCATATAGAGAGAAACTACGTATAATTGACTCAAGTGTGTCATTCATAAGTTATATGCAAGTATGCAAAAGGTATACGCAATGTTAAGCATCGCACAATGCAATGTAATTCCTCAGTGCTCCTCCTTTCTTTCTCTCTTTCTTTTTGATTTTTTTGATTTTTTTTGTTTGTTTGTTTTTTTTTTTCTAAACCCAGTACATGTACGTGCACAGTGTCACATGCGAATGCTCATCCCCCCCCCCAACAAAAGTGGAACATTGTCCTCAATGTGAAAGCATAGGGGAAATAGAAAACACTGTGCACGGGAAAAGTAAGGCGTACCTGAGTGGCGAAATAACGGAAAACAAAAATCGAACTACGAGAAAATGGACGTGAAAACTAACTAAAACTAAAATAAAATAAAATAAAAGGAAAATAAGGAAAAGAAAAACATCACAATTGTCTGGCGGAGGCTCAGGAGGAATTTCGTCTAGTGGCCGCAAGTCTATAAATTGCATCGGCGGTTCTCCAAATTTGAGCCACCACAATCGATCAGTCGTCATACCTGCATGAAAATCAACCTCAAATGAATTAATGCATGTCAAAATACCAAACAATTTGTGTGCAAGTCGACCCTCTTGTGTTGACAAGAATGGGTCTTTATTCAACATCGTTTCTAGGAAATTTGCTTCTTTACGAACTAATAGTTGAGAGAAAGTGATCGGAATAATTACCTGTAGTTCTTCAGAAGCATTAACATTAAAGGTGTTACCTGGTTCTTTGAGAATTATATGCTCACCAGACTGGTCACCCTCTTTATCGGGTGTGCATATCATTATACCACTGCAAGAGTCTGCCTCCACATTAGGCTCCTTAACATCTGATTCATGTGGGAGTGACGATTTCACAATTTTTGAGCTCGGAGTATTGGGTACCACAGGTTGGTACTCCGTATGAGTATCAGTCTCCTCATCAACTAACTGCTCTGCTTGTGACCCCGTTTCCTCTAATTTTTCTTTGACCTCTTCTGGTTCAGTCGTGACTTCTAGTGCTGGGACAACTGGTTGTCTGATGATGAGCATCTCAGGTTGGGGAAATTCTTTCTCGCTTCTCGAAGTAGTGGTGGTCTCTGTTGTCTCAAGAGAAACATCGTGTATTTGTTGGTGTGGCTGCTGGTACTCTTAAGGACTAGGCTGAGGTTCCATGGGCAATTCTTCGTTTTCTAAGATGTCCAACTGCGTGCTTATCGCATTAATGGTATCCCACAATTCATTATTATGATCGACTTGAGTTTGCATGAATTGTTGGAGCATGTTCGCCATCTGTGTTATGCTATCCTAAAAAAATTCTGATGGCATACAGCTTTACGGGATCTGTTGTGGCTAGTAATGAGGCGGGGGAATATATGGGTATTTTGGTGGTTCATATGCATCACCACCACTAATTGTGCTGATAGGGTGTGCAGTCATAGGTGCCTGAGTGTATCGTGTATTGCATAGTGGGACATTGTCAGCTAAGTAATCAAAGAATGATAATACCTGATCTGGATCCTTGCTGACGGGCTCTCCATTAGACATAGTCTGGACAAAACACTTGCAATCAGGGGTAAGAGCAGTATAAAAACAATCAGCTAACCTTCATGAGTTAAACCCATGATGTGGACAAGTGCTTAGTAGATCCTTGAATTGCTCCCAGCAAGTCCGAAATGTCTCGTCATCATGTTGCACAAAATTAAGAATCTGTTCCTGCAAAAATTGAGTTTTCTGTAAGGGACAAAATGCATGCAGGAATTCACGCTCCATATCAGTTCAATTAGTGATAGAATAAGGTCTCATAGAGTGAAACTAAATCAGTGCCCTATCCTGCAAAGTAGCAAGAAATAAATTCAGTCTAGTAGATTCGTCAGTTCTAGCATGAGAGAAAAACATGTTGCAGGTTAATTCAAACTCTGTTAGGTGCTGATAAGGGCACTCAGATTCTGACCCGTAGAACTCGGGTAGTAATGACGTCCTCCCGCGCTGCATCATGAAATTAAGCCGTCATAAGGAAGAACAGTGGAAGAGGATGCAGTGGCATATTCAAGCTGCAAAAAGTCCATTATCATGCGCGGTGCAGGTGCAGCCATTTTTCAAAACTCAAATTTTTTTTTTATTTTTTTTTTCTATTTTTTTTTCTTTTTCATAAAACTAACAAAAATGACAGGGAAAACACAAATTTGAGACTAAGACTGACATTCCCCGACAACGACACCAAAAACTTGACTCACTTGAAAAATGAGCAGCTTGAAAGCTATCCCAAGTATAGGAGTTACGTCGTGTAATATTAAGCCCAAGGGCTAGATCGTCTCCTCAGGGAATGCGTTTTAATCTCAAAATTTACGTTCTTCCAATTGAAATTAAAAGGATACTGAACTCAGTTCAGATTCGGGATTTTCAAAATTGTGGAGACCTAATTTAACAAATTAAATACACACACAAATTAAAGTCCTAAAACTAGAACGCACTAAATTAAATAACAATAACAAAAACCCTAATCTACTTAAGGAAACACCGAAACATGCATTAATTAAAAATGGCAACTTTGAGCATGGAATTAAAAGCACACTATGGAAACTCAATCAGATTCAAGCACACACTAAAAATCAGAACTTTAACAATTCAAGAACACAAACCAAAATTTAGTACATTAAACACTTAAACAATATTGAGACAATATAAAAGAAAATAAACTATAACAAGAAGGAACGTAGACTAAACCAAACCACAATTAAAAATTAAGCTTTTAAGAAAAGAAGGCAACTAGTTGAAGCAAATAAATAGTTAAAGGATAATAATATAAAAACAATTTAAATGACCTTCAAAATCCAATTTTTTTTCAATTAAAAACAGTAACAATCACTAACTTAATAATGGAAGAGAAAAGAAAAGAAAAGGAAAGAAAAAGAGAAAACAGAAAAAGAGAAAGAGAGAATAACTGAAACTAAAATAAAACAAAGAAAAGAAGAGAGAGAGAGAGAGAGCATGAGCTGTGTGCTGCTGTGTGGGACTCCTTGGGTCTTCAAGGGAGTTGCTGCTGTAACTCTGGTGTGGCTGGGCAGTGCTGGAGAAGGCAGGAGTTGCTGCAGAGAGGTTCGCCAGAGCTTGCAGCAGGCTGAGTGGTCTGCGGGATGTTGCTGTAGGCTGGAGGTTGCGATGGAGTGCTGCGATTGAGAGGCAGAGGGGCTGAGCAAGATGGAAAAATGAAGAGAAAAATAGGGAGAGAAACAGGGGAAGAGAAGGAGAGATTGAGGGAGAGAAAACAAGGGAAGAGAAGAGAGCAAGATGGAATGAAACAAAGCAAACTAAAGAAGAAGAAGAATAATAAGGAGAAGAAGAAGAAGAAGAAGAAGAGGAGAATGGGGAGAGGAGAGCCCTCACGGGGCTGCCTACGCAGGAAGAGGAAGAGAAGGGTTAAATAGGATAGGGGGGAAAGCCCTAGACCCGGATAGGAGACCCGACCCGGCAACTTGACCCAATTGGAGTTGACCCGAATTGCTATATTTTTTTCATTTTCTTCATTCTCTGTTCATCGCAAATCTGACTCTTCTAGAGCCTGTATCTCATAAAACTCAAAACAGAAAAGTTGTAGATAATAATTTCCTCTTTCTCCAAAAATTTGAATCGTCTCAATCGGAGTTCGGACAGAAAAGTTATACATGAAATACGAACAGGTGTCGGTTTTGGTTCCTGAGAATTTTCCTGTGACAAAAAATTACCAAAACTTCATAAATAGTGCAATAAAGTTCAAGAGTGATGATTTTGGCATTTTATTAAAATATCGAACAAATTTGGGCATTTAATTAAAAATATAAACCAAAAATCTCGGATTAAACGTTCAATTACGCAGTTTCGGCGCGTAATCACTTGCTGAGAAAGGCAAGTGCCCTAGTAGGTATCAGATGTATGATTAGGCTGCATTATGTATTAGGGCAAGGGGAAATTACTTTTATGGGCAGGTAAATTTCCTTATTCTCCTGAGCCTTTTTTGGTAAACCATTGTATGAATTGTGTGAATACGAGGCCTGAGGGCTTATTGCGTAAGGTAAGTGTCCTGATATGCTTCAGTTGTGACCATTGGTTACCTAAAGTATCTGAGTAGAGATGTGCTACTTGTATGGGCAGGTAATCACCACAATCCTTAGGAAATCTCGTTGGTAAAATACCTTGCATGTGTTTGATTAGGTTCAGGAAAGGATTTTAGAAATTATGATTAAATGTAAATGATGATTTTGATATGTTATATACAAACCTCATGTTAGCCACAATAATTTAATATATTGTTTCTTCCCTTATTGAGACATGTTTCACCCAAATACAAGTTTACCTTTTTCAGGACCTCCATGAGATAGAGCTTAGAGAGTTTGGGATTATCATAGCATTTTTTTGTTATATAAAGGAAAACGGATATAAACTTGAGGGTACTTTTGGGTTGTATAAATTTATGTTTTATGTTTTTTATGTTTTAGGCCTTTTGAGAAATGTTATAGATTGAATTGATTCATTAGAAGTCATTTTAATTGCTTCATATTCACTGGTAAGCATGTCTATCCTATTGTATTTTGCATCCTTAGTGCCGTCGTATATGACTTCTAATTTTTCTCATACTTCCTTAGCAGTCTTATAAGCCATGACTCTATTAAATTCATTTACATTTAAAGCACAGTATTAAAGAATCATGGCAATAACATTTACTTGAATTGTTTTCATGTTACCATATATATAGTCGTCTTCAGTTTTAGTTACATTTTCTTTTTCTACAATTTTCATAGGGACATAATCTCCTTTGGAGACAACCATCCACACCTTCCAATCAACATTTTGAATAAAAATACCCATTCTTTGTTTCCATTAGGTGTAATTAATACCACAAAAAATAGGAGGTCTTGTGGATGAATGTCCTTCACCAAAAGGGGTTACACCCATATGAGCCATTGTGATCTTTTACAAAAGTGCTTAAGTCAAATGCAATAAGACTCTAATACCAATTGTGATTTTAGGTGTAATCCTGAGAGGGGGGTGAATTGGGTATTTTTAAATTTCTAGTTCTTTAAACCCTAATTTTAAAAAACACAACCACACAAACACAAGCTAGGAGATATATATACTGATGCAATTTTAAACTACAAGTTTGGTTGACCGTTTCAAGGTGATTTTGAACCCTTTGTAGGTTCAGTTGACCATGGCTTGGGTTCAGTTGACCGCTCTTTGAATTTCAATCGATTGAGCTTATTTTGAACTACAGGTTCGGTTGGCCAGGGAAGGTAGAAAGAGGTACTTTCGAAGTTCGGTCAACCAAGGAAGCTCAATTCAAAAATGGATTGGTCGACCGAGCCAAGTCAAATATTTGACTTCTACTTGTTTGGTCAACCAAAGCGTTTATAATGCAGATCACTCGATCGATCGAGACTTAGTCAAACGTAGACTTTTTGGCTTACAATCTGTTTGGTCGGCTGGGCTTTTAAGTGAAGCCTAAAAATCTGGCGTCGGTCGACCGAACGCATTGTTTTTGCCCTAATTTTGACCCTAACCAATTTAAACCTTTTTGTATGATTTAGTTGTTAAGAAAAAAGGTCTTCTGTGAAGTGTGTTGGTCCCTAGGGTCTATCTACAGTCGTTATGAGCATTCATCCATATCATGTTGATGCATGCTTTATTACAGACCAAGTATAAAATAAAAATAAAATGCATTTACAAATTAAAATTAAATGTCATCTTCTTCTTCTTCATTGCTCTTCTCTCAATGGAATGCGCTAGTTGAAGTAAGCTTTAAGTCTTTTGGCTTCCATTTCCCTTTTTCCTTATGTGTGTGTTGAATAGTAAACCTATTCAAGCACTTAAAAGCACACATAAGAAACTGGTGCTTTGTAAGCATCAAAGTAGGGATCGGACTTAAAAAGTCAACAAGAAAGATGAAAATATGACTTTTTAGCTCTATAACTACATGATTTCTCAAATCAAATTGAAGACCAAGAAATGAAAATCTGATTTTAAGCCTATATTACTCATACTTTGTAATAACCCAAGAATTTCTACAGGACTTGTCGACAAACACAGGGGTTTCGTCGACGAGGGCTCTTCAGGATTTCGTCAACGAAGACCCATCTTGTCGACGAGAAGATACCAAAATAGGGTTTAAAGCATACTGAAACTCGTTGACAAGGGTGCGGGTTCATCGATGAACTTTCTACAAGACTCATCGACGAGGTGACGTGTCTCGTCGATGAATCCAGCCCTATAAATAGCTTAAACTCAGAATTTTGATAAAAATTTCAACACAAAACCCTTCTCTCTCTCTCATGACCCCCTCCCCTTATCTCTTCGATGTTGGCCCCATTTCTCGCCGGATTGAAGATTTGAGGCCACCATGACGCTCCTGGCCAAGTTCTCTACAAGTCTACTAAAGCAGATCGTGGGGAAAGTTGGTTTGGAATCCATCCCAAATCTAGGGTAACATATTTCATTCAGATTATGCCTTTCTTGTAGTTATAAGAAATGTTGTAGGTAAAAAAATACTGATATTTTGTTATGGGGGATTTTGGTTCCAAGATGTTGAGTTAGGAACCCTGCGGGTATAGGGCCAGAATTTAGTAAAGGCTTTTCCGATTTCAGGCAAGGGAAATATGTTATGCTAGCAGTTTTATTATGTATACAGAATATTATGAATATGTATTCACAAGCATGCAGATCAGATTATTTTTCTAGAGAATTATGAATATTATTTTCATAGTAGAATACAGAAGTTGAGCATGAGATTGTGTTTATTCAAATGTGTGGCATGAGTTTATTATAGTACAAAATATATAGATTTTACAATATTACAGATATACAGATATTCTAATATTTCAGATTATTAGCAATGAATGAAACTTACAGTATTTCTCAAAGAGAAACATGATTTGTAAACCATAACACTCAGACAGTTTATTCAGACAGATTATACAATGATAGCATCAAGATGCTATAATAGATTTTTCAGAGATTACATATATTATATACAGAGTATACAAATATTTTATACAGATATTACAGATAGTACAAACATAAAACACATATGTTACAGATAGATAATATATATAAATATATATATATATATATATTTCAGTCAGATATCTCAGATAATACAGCTCGAAATTACAGTGTTATGGTTGTTTTTGAAATCATGTTAAAAGCCGCAAGATGATTATATATTTATATATGTATACAGTATTACACGATATCAGATCCCTATGGAAATTACAGACAGATATATTTACAGCAGAGCACAGTACCGTTGCTAGTTTCAGACACGTGTAACCACATAACTCAGATAGCATGTAGATTTTGTCTAACCGTGCTAGGAGAGATTTGCAGTTGTTGGCCTAATAAGGCTTACAATTCTTATTTTGATGATAACAAATCAAATGATATGTTTAATATGTTTCAAGTAAAAGTTTTTAGGAAAATAACGGAGCTTAAGTGCATAAGAAAGTTCAATGGATTACAAAGAGCATGAAGAACAAAGTTATATTGTGAAAAGCACAAAGGAAATATTGCAACTACAAAGATGATGGAAGAACAAGTTTGAAGACTAAACGAATTATACTTTTAAGGATATTCTAAAATGTAAGTACTTCAAAGTAAATCTCAAGTATAAAGTGATTTGAAGCTCATAGAAAGTCAAAAATATGTTTTTATACGTATACCCTAAAGAATAATTTTCAAATCAATAAAAAGAAAGGATTTAAGAAAAAGAAAATTTTTTGAAATAATGAAGGGCCAGGCGACTGCCATGATGAGGCAAGTGACTGCCTAAAATGACAGGTGCTTGTGTGAATGTTGGCAATAAATTTTTTAACGAGAAGATTTTTTGAACCACATTTTTGAATATATTTATTTCAAAATATTTGGAAATAAATTTTAGAAATCTTTGGGAGTAATGGATGATTTCTAAAGCCTCTATAAATAGTCTTAATCTCAAAATTTTAAATTAGAGAAAAAAAATTATAGAGAGAACATTGATGAGATATTCAAAAGAGTTTTGAAATTGTGCAATCTTCTAAAGTTTCCAGATCTAGTGATTTTTTGACAAATTTTATGATTCATAAATATTCAAAGGCTTTTAGATCAAAGTAAGTTTTAAGAGGTTTTAGATCGATCTATCTTCAAGTATTCAAAATTTTGTTTTCAAAGGATCTAAAATTCTTTCAAGGATAAATCTCTTATCTAAAATTGATTTACATTTTGAAGCTAAGTTTTCCAACAATCAGAATCTTTCTTTTTCTTTGGAAAATTATTTGGTAATTCGTACTAAGTATTGAGCTTGAAATTTCTTATATTTGAATTACTTTGAGGTATAAAGTGAGCTGATCGTTGTACTAATTTACTCTATTGTGAGAGTTCTCTTTTGTACACAAATTTCTTTATTATCTTTTCTAAGCAATTCATAGTTGTTGAATCGTTGAGCCGAATAAGGGGTTATTATTTGGAGAGGTGGGCTCTAGCCTAATCGAAGGAGTGTGTTGTAAATTAGTATTGTTTCATCAGGTAACGGAATTGATATAGTGGAATCCTTTCGTATTTTTTCCAAAGGTGAGGACGTAGGCTGTGTTGAAGCCGAACCTCATAAAAATTCTTGTCTTTTTCTCTCTGTTTTTATTTTACATACTTTACTTGCTATTGCTATAAGATTTTTAAGTGCAGGTTGTAGGATCTAAATTGAGAAGGTTACAGAGGTACTTGATAAATAGAAAGTACGTTTTGATTAATTGTTTGCGGAAACCCAAACGGGGAGTACGTTGATTAATCTGCAGAAATCTTAATCAAGTAAAGTGTATGATAAAAGCTACAGGGAAAGCAACAAAAGCCTAAATAATTTTTGATTGATTGATTCCATTGATTGAATTATAATTTTAAATTTCAATTTTCTTAAGTGTGGTTACTGTTATTATATATTATGTTTTCTGGGTTATTAAGGTCAGAAAGTTTTAAAAATCATTAAAATTTTAAAAGAATCCAATTCACCCCCCCTTCGGGAAGCTATTCCTCATTTCAGCAGTCACCCCAGCATGCTAGGTTGAGGTAGCCAGTTAGACAATGACATAGGTTTGAGACAACCTGGAGTGATTACAGTTGGCTAGGATCTTCATAGATCGATACAGATTAGCAGATGATAAAGATTGACTTACCTGGAGGGCCAACCAGAGTAAGTCTAGCCTATGGGCTGCACAATCCTATCATGAGGGGATATATCATGATATACAGATCCTAGTGTATAATAGAAGTTCCTATGTATAGATATATCACACAATAGTAGTTTATACTATTAGCAGTACATTCAGATAGAAAACTCAGATACACAGTTATATTTTAAAGATTACATGATAGATATATATTATATATTATTTACCAGTTTTCTGAGATTGCAGTATTATTTTAGTATTTTAAATGATTAACTCAGCTGCCACACACTAGTAATAACATATTTCCACTTACTGAGCATTGTCTCATCCCAATGACTTATCATTTTTCAAGAGATCCAGCTAGGCGAGTAGATTAGGCTCGCAGGTAGAGGATGACTTGTGTTGCCCTTACAGAAAAGGGTAGGTTTTTTAGATGTCAGAGTTTTGGGATAGTTTTCAGAATATAGTGACGTCACTGGGCATTTTGTATTGTAAATATATTTCAGAGCTTTATAGTTTTCTTGTATTGTAATGTATTTAGCAGTTCCTAGTTTTATGTACCGTTGCTTGGTTGTGTATGATTTACAGAGATTCCTCAGTGCTCTTTTGGTCCTGAGATGTTATTATTAGTATTTCAAAAAGATGATAGTATGATATACAGATAAAATACATATATATATATATGTTAAATAAGTAGCGGGTCGTTACATTTTAATATCAGAGCCTAGGTTGCTAGGTTCTGTAGACTCTAGAATGCAGCAGATACAATACTAGAATATAGGAAAGGAATTTGAGGAATTGTTCTATGGTCTGAATACAAGATTATTGTGGTGGTTTCTACGTTTTTCCTGAGGTGACGATTTTAAGAAAATCATAGTAAACTATCGACGAGTCGTGTGTTTAGATCGCAGGATTAGATTTTGGGGCAGGAACAAGGGAAATAGTTGACCGTGAATTTGAGATTTTAGTTGGATGGAGTAAAGTAGATCTGTATAGGATTTTAAAATAGAGTTTTGCGTATTTTTAGGATGGATCCGGATAGTAATGGTACAGATGCTGGAGGTGACAGACTAGGACCCTCCAGTATCGAAGGTGGAGATACAAACACTGTGTTACGTAGTGTTACTCAGCAGGTGATGGCTGTGATGGCTAGGAGTGGAGGAGAGTGTAGCTGCACGATCGAGCAGTTTGCATGGATGAGGCCTCCTTCTTTTGCTGGAGGACTTGACCCAATTGTGGCGCAACATTTAAACTAACATGAGAGGCAAAACGCTGGTGGAGATCAGCGCATATGATTGAGGAATAGAGGCCGGATCTAGTGCCAGTTTCATGGAGTCGGTTCAAGGAATTTTTCTTCGAGTGGTATTTCCATACTATCATTCGTAGCACAAAGGTAGCAGATTTTCTGCATCTAACTTAGGGGTTGACGACGGTGACACAGTACGCTGCACGATTTCTTGAGTTATATCGTTTTGTCCCATATTTAGCACCAGACAAAGAGAAAAAGGCCAGGAAGTTTGAAGAAGGTTTGAAGCAGATTTTATTTGAGCAAGTTATCGTCTTTCGAGCTTAAACGTTTGCAGAGGTGGTGGATAGAGCTGCTGTTATTGAGAGTGGTATGCATTGGAGCGCTACAGCTCAGGGTTAGAGGAAGAGGTCTGTGCCTTAGGATTTACAGGCGAGCTCTAGTCGAGGGCCATGGAGAGGAGATCGCTATGGGGGTGGTCAGGGACAATGATGGACCGTGGTGGTTTTCAGGGTGGACGGGGTGCTCCTACCTGTCATAGATGTGACCGCAGACATCTGGGTGAATACAAGATGGGTGAGGATGTCTGCTACAGATGCGGGAGAATCAGGCACCTATTTTGGTCATGTCAGGGATTGCTAGTTAAGGCACCAGCTCCTAGACCACACCGGGGATGTTATCAGGCACTCCATGGAGGATAGCAGAGGAATACGGCACCGGCGAGAGTGTACACATTGACGCCAGGTGACGCCGATGTAGCTAGAGATGTAGTTACAGGTACCCTTACTGCTTTCTCATTTATAGCTATTGTTTTATTTGATACAGGTGCCACCTACTCTTTTGTTTATGCAGTATATGCTAAATTAATAGGGTGTGAGGCACAGTTATTAGATATTGGGTTAGCTGTAACTACACCGACTGGGTCAGTGGTGATATGTAGAAGGGTACTCAAGAGATTTCCAGTAACTATTCAGGGGAAAATATTGCCAGTTGTTTTGGTGATTTTAGATATGCAAGGATTTGATATAATTTTGGGTATGGACTGGTTGGCAGATAATCATGCTAGTATTGACTATCAATTGAAAGAAGTGATTTTCAAACCTCCAGGCGAGCCAGATTATAGATTTCGTGGTTTGTAGGTACATTCTTCGCCAGCTTATATTAAAGAACTGCCAAAAGAAGAACTGGAACAAGGTGACATCGTTGTGGTTAGAGAAATTTCAGATGTATTTCCAGAGGAACTACCTGGTTTGCCACCAGACCGTGAAGTTGAGTTTACAGTGGATCTTCTACTGGGGTCAGCGCCAGTATCTAAAGCTCCATACCGAATGGCCCCAACTGAGTTAAAGGAATTAAAGGATCAATTGCAAGAATTATTGGACAAGGGATTCATTAGGCCCAACGTGTAGCCCTGGGGAGCACCAGTATTATTTGTGAAAAAGAAAGATGGGACTATGAGAACGTGTACAGATTACAAGGAAATAAATAAATTGACAATTAAGAATAAAAATCCTCTTCCTAGGATTGATGATTTGTTTGATCAACTCCAGGGGACCCAGGTTTATTCTAAAATCGACCTATAGTCAGGTTACCATCAGGTGAAAGTGAGGGCAGAGGACGTCTCGAAAACGGCATTTTGTACGAGATATAGTCATTACGAGTTCTTAGTGATGCCATTTGGGTTGACTAATGCACCAACGGTATTTATGGATTTAATGAACTGAGTGTTCCATCAATACCTAGACCAGTTTGTGGTTGTACTCATTGATGATACACTGGTCTACTCGAGGAGTTTTGAGGAGCACGAGCATCATTTGAGGCTGGTATTGCAGACATTGAGAGAAAGAAAGTTATATGCAAAATTCAAGAAATGTGAATTATGGTTAAGGCAGGTTTCTTTTCTTGGCCATGTAATCTTTGAGACAGGTGTATCTGTTGACCCGAGTAAAATAGAGGCAGTAGTAAATTGGGTAAGGCCATGAAATGTGCATGAGGGTCAGTTGCCTATAGGGTATATTGGCCCTTTTGAGATACTAGAGAAACCATCCACAAAGCGGCAAAGCTAGCCTATAGGCAACTGACCCTATTCGACACTTTGTGGATGGTTTCTCTAGTTTATCGGGTCCCTTGGCGCGATTTACGAGGAAAATTCTAAGGTTTGAATGGACTAATGACTATGAGTAGAGCTTCCATGAGTTGAAGCAGAGGTTGGTTGTAGCCCCAGTATTGGCTATTCCATCAGGAGAGGATGGGTTTGTGATATACAGTGATGCATCCCTAAAGGGGCTTGGGTGCGTATTGATGCAGCACAGCAAGGTCATTGTGTATGCTTCTAGACAACTTAAAGAATATGAGAAAAATTACCCTACGCATGATTTGGAGTTAGTTACAGTGGTGTATGCTCTTAAAATCTGGAGACATTATCTGTATGGTGGGCAATGTGAAATCTTCACAGATCACAAGAGTTTGAAATATTTCTTCACCCCAAGAGAATTGAACATGAGGCAAAGAAGGTGGTTAGAACTTATCAAATATTATGACTGTACTATTAGTTACCACCTAGGAAAAGAGAATGTAGTAGCAGATGCTCCGAGTAGGAAATCAGTAGAACCAACACTAGCAGCCATAGAGATTCAGCACCCGATCCTGATGGATTTGGAGAGGTTCAACATAGAGTTGGTAGAAGATAGTCCGCAAGCTTTTGTTGCTAGCCTAGTTATACAGCCTACACTATATGAAAAGATAAAGGCCGCTCAGCATGATGACGTAGAGTTGGCAGAGGTAATGGCTAGGGTGCGAGATGGTCAGGGAGAGGAGTTCAGCATATCAAATGACAGGGACCTGCGATTCCGTACTAGGCTCTGTGTCCCTGCAGATACCAAGATGAGGAGAACTATATTAGAGGAGGCTCATAGATACCTATACACCATACATCCAGGTAGTACTAAAATGTATAGGGATCTACGAGAATACTTCTAGTGGAGTGGAATGAAGAGAGAGATAGTCGAGTTTATCCAGCAGTGCTTGACGTGCCAGCAGATTAAAGCTGAGTACCAGAGACCAGTAGGACAGTTGCAGCCATTCTTTATTCCATAATAGAAATGGAACCATGTTTCTATGGATTTTTTATGAGGTTACCACTAGTGCGATAGGGGCTAAATGCAATTTGGGTGATTATAGATCATCTAATGAAGACTGCCTATTTCATCCCTATTAAAGTCGGCTATTCCATGGACATACTGGTGGAAATATATGTTCAGGAAATAGTTCGCGTCCATTGAGTACTAGTATCCATAGTCTCAGACCGAGATCCTTGGTTTACTTCATGATTCTAAAAAAGTTTTCAGGAGGCTATGGGTACACAGTTAGCATTTAGTACGGCATTCCATCCCTAGACAGATGGTCAGACTGAGAGGACAATTTAGACTTTAGAAGATATGCTTCGTGCATGCGTGCTAGATTTTGGGGGTTGCTGGACTCAGTTTTTACCACTAGTTGAATTTGCCTATAATAACAACTACCAGACTAGTATCGGCATGGCTCCATACGAGGCATTATATGGAAAAATATGTTGTTCTCCTCTCTTCTAGGATGAGGAAGGCGAGAGGTGAGTTTTGGGTCCATAGATTATACAACAAGCTTGTGAAAAGGTCCGACTAATTAAAGAAAGAATCAGTACCGCACAGAGTCAGCAGAAACGTTATGCAGACACTTGCCACCGAGAGTTAGAGTTTGAAGTGGAAGATCGGGTATTCTTGAAAGTAGCTCCTATGAAAGGGATTATGAGATTTGGAAAGAAGGGCAAGTTGAGCCCTAGGTATATTGGCCCTTTTGAGATAATAAAGAGAATAGGGTCAGTTGCCTATAGGCTAGCTTTGCCGCCAGTTTTAGCCAGAATACACGATGTGTTTCATGTTGCTATGTTAAGAAAATACATCCTAGACCCGTCCCACATTATTATCTATTCAAAATAGAGCTTAAGGATTCATTATCTTATGAAGAAGCACCAATACAGATATTAGACAGAAAGACACAAGAATTACGCACAAAAGAAATTTAGTTAGTGAAAGTTTTGTGGAAGAATCATGTTATAGAGGAAGCTTCTTGGGAGCTCGAGGAATAGATCAAACAGAGATACCCGCAGTTGTTCCAAGAGGTATAGAGGTAATCAGGTAAAGTATAATGGTTAAATAAATTTCTTTTTAAGGTAGATGTATGGACTTAGCTAGTAGATAGTTTTTAGTTTTATATATGCAATCTCCCAGAACATAGTATGTAACCACGGTATTCCTCCACCATAAGTGAGGGTAAGTAATAAAATAAGTGGACCATTTGCTTTTATGGGATGATAGAAGGCAATACAGATAGTAAATTTTGAGGATGAAATTTTAAAGGAGGGGAGAATGTAATAACCCAAGAATTTCTACAGGACTCATCAACGAACACAGGGGTTTCATTGACGAGGGCTCTTCAGGGTCTCGTCGATGAAGACCCATCTCACCGACGAGAAGATATCGAGAGAGGCTTTAAAGCAAACTAAAACTCATCGACAAGGGTGCGGATTCGTTGATGAACTTTCTATAGGACTCGTCGACGAGGTGACATGTCTCGTCAACGAATCCAGCCCTATAAATCGCTGAAACTCAAAATTTTGATAGAAATTTCAGCACAGAAACCCTTCTCTCTCTCTTTCTCAACCCCCTCCCCTTCTCTCTTCGATGTTGGCCCCATTTCTCACCGGATTGAAGATCTGAGGCCACCACGACGCTCCTGGCGAAGTTCTCTGCAAGTTTGCCGGAGTAGATCTTGGGGAAAGTTGGTTTGCAATTCATCCCAAATCTAGGGTAAGGTATTTTATTCAGATTATGCCTTCCTTGTAGTTATAAGAAATGTTGTAGGTAAAAAAATACTGATATTTTGTTCTGAGAGATTTTGTTTTCAGGATGTTGAGTTAGGAACTCTACGGGTATAGGGCTAGAATTTAGTAGGGGTTTTTTAGATTTAAGGTAAGGGAAATATACTATGCTAGCAGTTTAATATGTATACAGAATATTATGAATATGTATTTACAAACATGCAGATCAGATTATTTTTCTAGAGAATTATGAATATTATTTTCATAGCAGAATACAGAAATTGAGTATGAGATTATGTTTATTCAAATGTGTGGCATGAGTTTATTACAGTACAAAATATATAGATTTTACAGTATTATTGATATACAGATATTCAAATATTTCAAATTATTAGCAATGAATGAGACTTACAGTATTTCCCAAAGAAAAACATTATTTCTAAACCATAACACTAGGACAAATTATTTAGACAGATTATACAATGATGGCATCAAGATGCTATAGCAGATTATTCAAAGATTACTGATATTATATATATAGTATACATATATTATATATAGATATTACAAATAGTGTAGGCAGGAAACACATATGTTACAGACAGATAATATATATATTTCAGTCAGATATCTCAGATAATACAGCTCAGAATTATAGTGTTATGGTTGTTTTTGAAATCATGTTAAAAGCAGCAAGATGATTATATATTTATATATGTATATAGTATTACACGATATCAGATCCCTCTAGAAATTACAAACAGATATATTTACAGTAGAGCACGGTACCATTACTAGTTTTAGAAATGTACAACTACATGACTTAGATAGCATGTGGATTCTGTCTAACCGTGCTAGGAGAGATTTGCAGTCTCCCTAGCATGTTGAGTTGAGGGAGCCGGTTAGACAATGACAGAAGTTTGAGACAGCCCAAAGTGATTGCAGTGGGCTAGGATCTTTGTAGATTGATACAGATTGGCGGATGATAGAGATTGACTAACGTGGAGGGCCGACCAGAGTAAGTCTAGCCTATGAGCCGTACAACCCTATCATGAGGGTATATATCATGATATACAGATCCCAGGGCATAGCAGAAGTTCCTATGTACAGATATATCACACAACATTAGTTTATACTATTATATTAGCAATACCTTCGGATAGCAAACTCAGATACAGTTATATTTTAAAGATTACATGATAGATATATATTTTATAAAGTTTACTAGTTTTCTTATATTACAGTATTATTTTAGCATTTTAAATGATTAACTCAGCTACCACACACTAGTAATAGCATATTTCCACTTACTAAGTGTTGTCTCATCCCAATGACTTATCATTTTTTAGGAGATCCAATTAGGCGAGCAAATTAGGCTCGGGGTAGAGGTTGACTTGTGCTTCCCTTATAGAAAAGGGTAGGTTTTCAAGATGTTAGAGTTTTTGGATAGTTTTCAGATTATAGTGACGTCACTGGGTATTTTGTATTGTAAATATATTTCATAACTCTATAGTTTTCTGGTATTGTATTGTATTTAGCAGTTCCTAGTTTTATGTACTGCTACTTGGTTGTGTATGATTTACAGAGATTCCTCAGTGCTCTTTTGGGCCTGGGATGTTATTATTATTTCAAACAAATGATAGTATGATATACAGATAAAATACAGACATATATATATATATATATGTTAAATAAGTGGCGGGTCGTTACATACTCTCTCAAAGCCTTCTTGCACACATCTACTTGCTGAGATTTTCTGAGAATTACTGAGTTATTGTTCACTGATCTCTGAGCACAACTCCTGAGTTTTGAATCAATCAAAGAAAGATCCCGATGATATACTCTTTGAGCTTCAATTCTATTCTTCATTGATATTTACATTGAAGTATTGATTAGTTGTGTTATATCTTATATTAATCTGCTCCATTTGAGAGTAATTCTTGTATTCAAGAAATTGTTCTTTTTTTCTTGTATTCTTGACAGTTCTGGGTTGTTGAATCGTTATACCGAGCGTGGGGTATCACTTGGATAGGAGGGCTCCAACCTAATGAAGGAGTGTTGTAACGGTTTGCTCCGCCCGAAAATGAGTGTTATAGTGGAATCCTTAGGTGGTGTGCGTAAGGCAAGGACGTAGTTGGGTATAGACAAATCTCATGAAAACTCAGTCTCACTCTATTCCCTTACTCTTTAATTTTCTGCATATATAAATTGCATGGTTGTTTATTTAAGTGCATGCAACTAAATTGATATTGAGATTGAGGAAATTTTAATTAAAGGGAGTACATTGATTAATCTTTTGTGGAAACCTTAAAGGGAGTACAATGACTAATTGTTTGCAGAAACCTTGATTAAAGGAAATGCATTGATCAAGGAACCTAATTGACAACAAATATTGAATCTTCAAAGTACTGATGTAATTCATATATTATTTATGTAACTTGTGGATTGTGTTGATATATTGATTTGTTGGTTTAAATTGCTACAAGATCAAGTTGATACACTTTCCAATAAAGATTTAAAAGTGAATTTGATTTTCAGCTAAATATTATAATTGAAATTGAAAACCATCCTTGTGTGATTGCTAAGAATAAAATAAGTTGGGAAAGAATTTATTAAAAGAATTTAAAGAAATTTTTATAAACCCAATTCAGCCCCCCTCTTGGGACTACACCTTACTTTTCACTTTCATGTATTTGTCACTTGTACCTATACTTAACATGATCTGCAAAGATAGGATACACTTGGAACAACAAACAGGTTAATATCATCAAAACACATTAAATATGATTATGTAGCCACTAAGGCTAACAATACAGTTGAATTAATTTGATGTGCAGTGCATGGTTTAGAGTATGGATTTAAATGCCATATATACCAACTAGTGGAGTATATGCATATGTATATGTATGTGTGTATATGCATATATGCACGTGAAGGGAAAGAACGGGTAAAATGGAACTATAAATTTTAGAATACTATTAACCTATAATTGTGGTGGCATAAATCCTATCTATGATTAATCTTCTCTCTTTGTTTACATCAATTTCATATTGATGCTCAAGAAAATTAGTTGATGTCTTTGGATGAATAATAGTAATAGACTTGCGCCCTTCAATGTTTGAGTATGCAATAACCAAAGAATAATAGTATCTTGTCCGCACAATAGATATTATTTATGATAGTCATTTTACCACATTTTCATAGTTGGATTTGGGATAATAATTTCATTATCCATGGTCTTTGACCTGCAAGTTTGTTGGTTATAGGAATGAGGAAAATATATTAAAATTTTGAATCTAGTCTAAATCATTACATTCCAAAATGTTGTTCTTAGTTTACATCACCTTTTTTTATCTAGAAAACAATGGGATGATACTAAAGCATGCAAACAAATAAGTATAAGGCCATCGTTCTTAGCATAAAAGGGCAAAACATTTCCCTGTGCTATGCATGGCACAAACATTCTTAACTTGAGGGAATCTTTTTTTTTTTTTATTATTGCAGATGTTTGCAATATTCTATCAATAAGTAGATAATTTGTGCTTTCCTTTACTCCATCTCACTCTTTTTATTTCTCTAAACCCTTTCTCCTGATGAGAGACTGAGCAAGAGAAAAAGAGAGAACAACTTAGAAAAATTGGACCTCTTGAGAAATTAAACTACTACTAAAAGCTAAAACTATATTTTGTAATAGGCCTCTCATGACAATTTCCATAATGATGATGATATCCCTTACAAAAATATTCATTTAAAATTAAATCCCCATAGTGTCCTTAAGTAGATTGAATGATCAATTTGGTTTATAGCCCTCTTTCATATTGATATGTATCAACTCTTCATTTAATTTTTTCAACTTCATAAAATTTCTAACCATTGTTCCTCCTATTTCCAACCTCTTAGTTTGCCTATTCATATCCCTCTTTGGTTTCATCAAATTCTCCATTTGATGGGAACATTCTTTAAGAACACACACTCGACGTTAGTAAGATTCTCTTTATGGTATTTAGAAATTTGAAGCTTTTGCATTACACAAGATAGCATGGTAGAGACATAGACCTCACAATTTACCAAGGAAAAGTTCTTGTTGCCGTCATTGCTACTTCCAAATCATTCTTCTCCTTTTCCTAATTCTAATTTATCATTTTTATTTTTACTCATGTTCTTGTTTTTTATACTAATTCAACAATCCCTTCTTTGGTATGATAAAGTTATTTGTGGGATAAAAATAATGTGTTTACCAATTCAAACTACACTTAGTCAACAAAACTTTATTCAAAGAAAAGGACAAAAGTAAGGTTTGCTTGTTTGTTGAGACCTAAATAGAGGCTAAAAGTCAATATACATGTGTTATATGTATTTCAAACAATATTAGACAACATGAATCATAGATTATCACAGAGAGTCCAAAATATTTTAAAAGGAATATGCATTTGTCCATAAGAATTTTTTTAAATTTGTTAAGAATGCATATCCTTTTAACAAATTTCATATTTTAAGATCTTGACTTTTTCATGCAATCATTTTTTGAAGCAAAAGTCTAGCATAACCAAAGAGGCACAATAATTTCTTTGTATAAAATACAAGATTGAATGCCCAATTTTTTCAAGAGGTAATATAAAGTTCTTACGGGATTTCCATAATTTTAACCTAGTAGAGAAAATAATACTATAGTTTGATCCTATTTTATAAATTAAAGAATTATAGTTTTATTTATTCAATTTTTTCAATTAACAAATCCACGGTTTATTATTATGAAAAATGTTATTTGTTGTTTGTATTTACACAATGAGTCCAACCATGGACAAACTTAACTTATGTTTCTATTATTACAATGGAAAAATTATAGGGCAATTGTTGGTGGTCCTTTCTTTACTATTAGCTATGACTATTCACTAGCATGCTCCTTTAGATGAATATAGTGTACACGTGGTATAACTACACTAAAATTAATATGGGCATGTGCAATGTGCATGCTCCATCAGTAGTGAAAAGAAAATAGAGTCAATGTGTGTGTCTATTTTTGTGCGGTGTGTGTCTGTATTTTTTTATTTAGGGTCGGGGCTTATAAATCTTGTTGGTATGTGAAATTTTATAATTATCTCTTTATTTTGGGCTACAAACTTTAAAATATCTTATGTCATTGTACATATTACAAATAATGTAGCTTTCTTGTGATGATTTATGGCTTACTATTTTTTCAAGAGAAGTATCATTCTAACAATGTTTCTTTTTGTCACATTCCATCTTTATCACTCGCCAACAATTAAAAGTTCTTTTTGAAAGTCCATGGAAATGCAATTAGTCAATCTAATTTACTTACTTTTTAATATTCGTAGAAGCTTTTATATTATTAATGAGTTTGGTGGTTGAATAGGAGCAATTGTAGAGGGGACCTCCATCAATCTATGTGTTTATTGTCCAAATGCAATATATATGTAATTGTGAGGTTAACAAACCAAGTAGCCAATCATGCTGGTATATGAAACTTTATATTCATCTCATCAATTTGGGCTAGAAACTTTAAAATAGCTTATATCATTGCATGTATCATAAATAATGCAGGTTTCTTGTTATGATTTATGGCCTATTGTTTCATAAAAAAAAAATTTCTCCCTTTAACAATGTTTCTTTTTGTCACTTTCCATCGTTGTCATAGCCCAACAATTGATAGTTCTTTTTGAAAGTTCGTGGAAATGCAATTCGTTCATCCATTTTACTTGCACATTAATGTATGTAGAAGATTTCATACTATTAATTACTTGATGGTAGAATAGTGAGGCATTAAGGCATACATAAATGACTTAATATATTTTTAATAAACTAATTGTAATAAATGTCCTAAAATAGCCCCCCAAGGATCGTTCTAGTGTTTAACTCAAGACTCTCCTAGTTAAATGTTTAGGGTCCGATTCTTGGGGATTTTGACTTTCCGTTTGAGATAAAATCTTAGCATTTAAGTGGAGAAGTGTTCAAATGGCCTCAGACAACGTTGTTAAAAAAAAAAAAAGGACCTAAAATTAGTGTATTTATCTATGCAGGTACATGGGTCAATAAGACTAATAGCTAGTTGTTAACACATCTTAAAGGAGGAAACCGCACCAACCCAGGTGACACTAGAATGAAGGATTAGAAAAATGTGAAATTTTGGGTTTTAAAATGTTCACTAGAGTAACTACTAACCTATTATTTGCCTAGGCATGCTTTGTTCACCTAAATCTCTACTAGTTTTGATTCTAAGCTAAACCTAGGTCAACCAATAGTCTTGATTTGCATAACTAAAGTGGGGTTTGAGTGCATGGTTATTACCCCTACACACTTATCCTAATGAGCTATACCCAATTTAGCTTATGATTACTCATTTATAAATCTATTAAATAAAACGTATGGCTTTTATATGTTTATTTACTTACTAAGCCTATAAATTTGAACAATCCTATCATTGCAGAGACTACTCTCACTTCGAGAATCTCAAGAGGACGCCACTACCACACTTTCGAGTTTCATCAATAAATTGATTAACAGTTATAGCACACAATTTAACATAAATAAAACAAACAAATATGTGGTGTACTAGAGTTCTTAAACACAATCCCTCTAAACCTTTGGGAGAGGCGACATTTTTCCATCTCCTATCTAGGTTATCCAGTCATATGGGTTTGCACACCTATATGCAAAGGATAATAACATCATGCAAAAAATAGTTTTAAACACCTTTGTAGACACCCTAATTTTTACTAGGTCTCCCTAATTGGTGAAGTGCATGAGGTCAATGAAATTTTAAGGCACTCGTTTGGAACAATCATTTTAATCTTAAGTTTGAAAACAAGATCCGGTCCATGTGAAAGTCCTAGTCATGTGAGTTCAATCCATGGTCCAAGTGTGTGTTTGTTCATTTAGATTTAGTTCATAGTTCTTTACACCATGTTCCAAGTTGGTAGCCATATTGTTGGGTCTATAAATCACCTTTTGTTTTGCCCAATTAAGTCCATAGGTCTTTTTGCTACAATTGAGTACTTAGTTTACTTTTCATTTTTGGAGTCAAATCCATATGTCCCAGTAAGTATAGTGGAGTTTGTATTGTTAATTCCTTAACTCGATGGGAGATTTGGAGAAACCAAAGAAAAAAAGTCTACCATTTGGGAAAATTCATGCTCAAATGATCAGGTAGTAGAAAATTGTGGCCTAGTTGCATTAATCAATGAAAAGGTACACTTTACTCCTTCTACTTCTCATAATGATTCTCAAGATGATTCAAGCAATGACTAAGATAAATTTTGTGATATATATTGTGATAATTCTGGTAATGAATACTATGGTGAATCTTATAATGATAACATGCCATCTTATGAAGAATTACAAAAGGGATTTGTTAAGGCTCATAAAATTTTAACAAAGATGACTAAAAGGAAAACAAGGTTGAAAAATGAAAATAAAAACTTAGCAAAACAGTTAGAATATTTTAGAGAGTCTCATACTTCTTGGGAAAAAGAAAAGGTTTAAAAGGAATTAAAAGGTAAGAGATTAGTAAACAAAAATGAGGCATCACCAAAAGAATTAGAGTTAAAAATTAGTGTTGAAAAAGAAAAGGATTTGAAAATCATGAAATTAGAAAAAAAGAATGATATGATGGCAAAAGAGCTGAAAGAGTTAAGATCCAAGATTTCGAGTGATAATGCAAAAGATCTTCATATTTGTGAAGCTGAATCTTACATCTTAGTTTGGATATTGTGGTTGGTTGGAAAAATTGATTGGTTTGGTTGATTGATTGGTTACTTGATTGTTTAAGTACTTATGTTGTAGATTGGATATTTTTTTAAGTATTTGTTGTGTATTTGATAAATCAACAAGAAGTCAAGAATTCTTAAAAAGAATTAAAAGAAAATTTTTAAATCCAATTCACCCCCCTCTTGAGACTTCACCTTAGTTTTCACAAGCTTATTCTCAATAAAAATCAACAACAATAAGAGAATATAAGAGTGCAAGCTTATATGGAAGATCTTTAAAACACTCTTACCAAAGTATTTTAACAAGAAGGATGAGTAAGAATGGGATTTGTATGCTTGTATGAGAAAAATGAGTATTCAAAAATTCAAACGATTTTTGCTAATGATCTTTTCTAAATCAAGACAAATGAAGGAGTATATATAGACACTCCAAAAATTATAACCGTTAGGGACTCAATAAGTATTTATAAAAATGTTTAATTATGTTGAATGAAAAATAACCCAGTTTATTCTTGTTAAAAATTTTGCCAACCCAAGAGGTTCAGTTGACCATTTTCAAGGTTTAGTCGACCATATTGCTAAGTTTGGTTGACCGTGGCAATTTTAAACTACAAAAATGGTCGACCGTCTCAAAGCAATTTTGAACCCTTCATAGGTTCGGTCGACCATGGCAAAGGTTTGGTTGACCGCTCATTTAGATTCGGTCAACCATGACCAAAATGAACTACATATTTGCTCGGCCAAACGGTTGGGGGTTAGACACGTTTCAGTTTGGTCGACCTAGGATGATACGTTCATTTTAGAACGGTTGACTGTGTGAAGTCAACATGTTGACTTTTGATCGGTTCGGTCAACCAAGACTTTTACACTGCCTAGGGTTCGGTCGGCCGAGGTTTAGTCAACACTTTGACTTTTCAGCCATCAAAGTATTCGATCAACCAAGCTAGTTATTACTAGTTCGGTTCGGTCGACCGGGGCTATTTACAAGCATAATTTTGACCCTAATTTGGACCCTAAATTTTATCCCTATTTTTTTTAAATGTGACATTTTTAGCTTAAGGTATTTTTCATTTATGTGCATGGGGTCCTAAGGTCAATTTATGACCATTGAGCTTATTTTACCTATCATGCATGCAATGCATTAATTATTATAGACTATTTTAATATTACAGACCCAAAATAAAAATGAAATTTACAATAAATAAATGGTTTTCATTTCTTTTTGGTTCTCTGGCCTTCTTTGCTCTTCAAATGTCATAGTTGATGTGATCTTTGCATTCCTTATGGCTTCCTTGTGTTCTTACCCTTAATGTATGCAATGGATGATCCTGTTCAAAGAACTCAGTGTACAGATAGGAACCATTGGATTTTTCATAATCAAAACGGGAAGAATTCATAGAGTCAACAATAGTAGTAGTAGTAGTAGTAGTAGTAGCAACAATAGTAGCAATAGTAATAGTAGTAGTAATAATAATATACTAAGTCATAACAATGACAATAATAGATAATGATAATGAATAAATAATAATAATAATAATAATAATAATAATAAATATTAATAATAAATCATAATACTAACAATAGTAATGAATTACGATAAGTAATACTAATAATTTATAAAATAATAATAAAAATTATAGTAGTAGTAATAAAGATATTAATATACTAAATTTAATATTAATCTAAACCAAACTAATATATATATATGTTGTGATATGTGGCTCATATAATTGAGTGGATGGCATGCACAAGGAGAAAATATGGTGTAATCAGTGTTTTAGGGCCTTTTTGGGAGGAAACCATCAACTGCTTGTTTCTTGTTGTCAATGGTTTGTCTGAACACTTAGAGAAGGTTGCTCTCGGTGTCTTTGGTATAACTGAAACCATCGATGAATACGCTCAGGGAACCAGCGTAGATTTCAAATTTTGAATGGGGAACATTACTATGGTTGGGGTTTGGAGCGAAAACCTTCTGGAACTCTATATATATGTCATATCTAATATATTTAAGGGGTTGGTTGATGTTGATTGTGAGAATTGAGATGGTTTTTGTATTGCTCTTGTAATTTACACAAGACGATAGTGAATCCTTATCGTTTACTCCCATGGATATACGCATTATCGAACCACGTAATTCCCTATGTCATTGTGATTGTTCTTACTTTTATTTACTTGTTGTGGTTGTGGATTGTTCTGTATACTCACTATTAAAGTGCTACATTGTATGTTTTATTTTTTTATATACAAATATATATTCCGTTGTGCAAATTTGGGGTTTTACACAACAAATTGGTATTAGAGCATTATTGTAATAACCTATGGATCTTCATCTGTCAAATTTGACGTTGTCAAGTTTAATGGAACCGGGAATTTCGATTTGTGGCAGAAAAGGATGAAGGATCTCTTTGTGTAGTAAAGCATGGTGAAGGCCTTATACAAAATTCAGCTGAAAGGCATGGATGAAGCAACATTGAACGAATTGGAGGCAAAGGCAGTATCAACCATCCAATTGTGTTTGGTTGATGACCTATTGTATCACATCATGGATGAGGATTCTCTGGCAGTAGTTTGGTATAAACTGGAAAGCTGGTATATGTGTAAGTCTTTATCGAACAAACTCTTTCTTAAGCAAAGGTTGTATTGGCTTAAGATGGTGGAGGGTTCGAATTTGAGCCAACATATAAACACATTTAATCATATTGTGAGTGATTTAATGTGTGTCGATGTAAAGTTTGAGGAGGAAGACAAGATGCTGATGCTATTAAATTCCTTACCTGCGTCTCACACTTATGAGAACTTGGTTACCACTCTTACATGGGACAAAGAAATCCTGAATTTTGAAGATGTGACAAGTGCATTGCTTGATTTTCATCAAATAAAAATGGACAACGATGAAGTTTCACATGGTGAAGGGTCTGTGGTGAAGAGTAATCAAGAACGTGGAAAACGTAAGTCCTAGAGCGGATCTCGATTGCAGTCCGGGAAGAGGAAGGACGTAAAATGTTTTATGTGCAGTAAAATTGGGAACATAAGACTAGAATGTCTGGAGTAGAAGAAATGGAATGCTAAAAATCAGCAAGGTCCGTCAAAATTTGCAAATGTAGGGGAAGGAGACTCGGAAAGCAGTGATGATGATATGTTATGTGTTTCATTGGGTTCGGAGTGCCTCACGGATGATTCTTGGATCCTAGATACCAAATGCTCTTATCATATAATGGCAAATAGAAAATAGTTCAACACCTACAGGTTAGTTAATATTGGTTGTGTTTTGATGGGAAATGATATTTCATGCAAAATAACTGGTATTGGAAATGTCAAAATAAAAATGTATGATAGTGTTGAGAGAACCGTATGTGATTTAAGGCATGTATCGAGTCTAAGTAAGAATGTAATTTCACTAGGCACTTTAGATTCTCAAGGATATAGTTACAATTATGAAAGTGGGAAAATGAAAGTGTGTGAAGGTGACTCGATAGTGATGAAAGTATAAAAGATAGCAGGAAATATCTATGCATTGCAGGGTAATACAACTGTAGAATATGAGTCAGATGTTCTATGACATATGCGGTTATGACATATAGGTGACTACATGTATTTAGATGTTTGGGGACCGGTAAAGATAACATCACAGGGCAGAAATGTGTTTTTCATGGGTGTATCACGAAAGGTCTTGGTTTGTCTCATGTGGCATAAGTCTACTATGTTTCCCAGGTTTAACTTGTGATTGAGGTGGAGAACTAGACCGGGAGAGAGATCCCGAGGTCAGACATTGGGTCTGAGTACATTGATTTCATTCAAGGAGGTTTGTGAGCAGGGCAGGTTATATGCAGGGCTAGCAGGGTACATCTTGTTGAAGTTCGTGAGTATGACGTGTTTCTCGTGTGTCTAATTACCTAAGGTATCACTAGATGGGAGAGTTGCAAGTGAATTGTGGGAAGGTTTTACGGTAGACTACTTGGGTGTGAGTGGATGTCCACTAATGCCCTATTCTAGTGATAGAGGATCTAGGCATTGTGTTATGTCTGGACAGTACACCGTTTCGGGGTATAAGAAAGGTGAGTGCAAGCTGGGTGATCCTATGGAAAAAGAAGGGGTGATCGAGGGCATGATTTTTGGTGATAAAGCCATGGGGCAACGTAATCAAGTAAAGGAAGAGAAACAAATGCTAAAAAACTGCAACAACAGCAAATATGTAATTTAGGTGGAGTTAGATACTGAGAGCAGAAATGTAGGGAGTTCTATCTTGGGTCGACAGCATCATAGTATAAATAGGCATGCAATGCAGGTGAAGCTAGAGACTCAGGGTAAAGACAACATTGTTCATATTACCGGGATGTTGAATCAGGTGTAATCTCAAGAGGGGGGTGAATTGGGTATTTAAAAATTCTTTGAAACTTATTTACCACTTAATCCCAACTTATATATTTACCAATAAGTTCTTATTACTCAATTAATTATGTGCAACGCTATCCAACCTATACATGCAATATAAACAATTTAAATGCAGTGCTAAAAGTAAAGAGTAAAGGGAAGAGAGAATACAAAACACGATTTTTACGAGGTTCAGCTGACTTGGCCTACGTCCTCGCCTTGAGCAACCACTCAAGGATTTCACTAAATCCCTGCTCCTTAAATTGGGACGGAGCTTCCCTTACAATACTTTGCTTACAAGAGGCACAACTCCCTCCTACTTCGTTGCTTACAAGAGATATAACTCTCTTTTCAAACACCAGTTCACACACCGAACCGTGAACACACTGAATTTGAAAAAAAAAAAAAAAAACTCAAAAATGCTTCCAAACAAAAGCATGTGAGTACAATTCAAATTCCTAATACATTAACATATGGTATAACTTGAAGCTCAGAATGTTTGAAAACGATACAATATACAAATCCCTTTTTATCAAAAACTCCCAAGTAAAATATTTGAAACACTTTGGAGTATATTAGGGTTCTAGTTCACTTTGTAAAGATGCACAAATATATCTAATGTAAACTTGTTAAAAGCTTTATCTTGAATATTTTATCAATCTATATAAAAAATCTTTCTTTCAAATATTTAACCACAACCCGAACTTTGTAATATGCAAGTATATATACGATATGTAATTCAAAGATCAAAATACTGAGTATAAGGTTTTCCAAACAAAATATCCCTCAATAAAATAAATATTTATGAATTCAAGGATATATATTCAAGTGTTTTAATATATCTAAAATATGAATCCTTTAACTGAATACACACTTGAATCAAACTATTCAATCAATGACAAAACCTTAATCAAGTAATGAGATTATCCAAATAATCTATGTGAAAATATACTCACTATCAATCACCCGGCTTATTTCAATAATAGATTTGGAATGAGAAGTTCTTTGAAAAATAGATATACTCTTCAATCAAACACTATTCAACCAATAGCTAAAACCTTTCTCAAGTAATGATCTTGTTAAAAAAACTATTTATATGTATATGCACATTCAAGATCAATTTCTCTAATGATATTCAATAACAAGTTATGAGATAAGAAGCACTTGAAAAAAATAACTTGAATCACCAAACCTCAATACCAAGATGAAATACAAAATGTATACGTGAGTTCCCTTCTGGTTTTCTGAATTGATTTGCTCAAAGACAATGTGTAGAATGAAGTGCAAGCAATCGTATATCAATCAACTCGAGTTTCTCTATTCTCTTTCATTAAGATGTGTTCTTATCTTCTTGTGTGTCTTAGCTTTGTTCTAGGGTTTAGAAATTTAGTATATATAGTGTCACACCCTTAGAATTGATCTCAACGGTTGGATCAAAGAAATAGCTCGCAAGTTCTTTTAATAAAATCAAATTTTTAAGTTTTCCCGCAAGTTCATGTGACTGAGGTCGAAGCCCAGGCAACTGAAGTTCCTTAAACCTTTGAAAAATTAACTTGGAATACAGGATCAGGCCACTGAAGAGTGGTTCAGGCTCCTGAAGTGGCGAGTTCAGGTGCCTGAAGTCCCAAGTTCAGGCGACCGAAGTGTCTTGGCCAACTTGCTGTGTTTGCCATTAATTCTTCAGGCTACCGAACTTAATCTTCAGGCTCCTAAAGAAATTCTTCAAGTGACTGAGGTTGATTTTAGGCTACCGAAGCCCCCTTTTTCTCTATTTTTCTTCTTTTTTTTTTTAAATTTAAAAATCTGTTTTACTTTCTTTCTTGGCTCTTTCATAAAAACATTTTCCAAGGTTTTAAGAATATTTCTAAGTCCATGAAAGTCCCCTAATGATGTTCATAAAATGCATGAAAGTTAAAGTCATTCTAGGTATATGTTAAGTCTCAAATTGAATCATACGACAATGTAGGTACATAAATTCTAAATATCCATTCCTAAGATGTTCTTGAACTTTTCCGCTTGCATCTTGATTCTTGTACTCTTTGATTTCCATGGAGCTTGCCAAAATGTGTCAGCTTTACTTTATGGCTTCCATGACTCTTTATCTTTCCGTGCTTGTTTAATATAGGTCCTGTTCACAAACTTAATGCATAGATCAAATACCAAGTGATTTGTCAATATCAAAATAGGATTGGACTTGTAGAGTCAACATGAGAGTTTCAACTTGGAAGACCAGTAGGATCACGATGGGTGCAGGTTCAGTATCAGACCATCACCCAAGTATAAATTTGGCATTCTGGTGTTTTATGCATTCATTACTACCAGCATCAAGGTTCCTACTATTTTTCAAGTTGCAGTGCATAGCAAAGGAAAAAATAGGTGGATGAGTGCTATAGTAGAGGAAATGGAAGTATTGCATATGTACCAAGTGTGGGAGTTGGTGAGGCTTCTAGTGAGGAAGAGTGTGATAGAATGGAGTAGGGTGATGTATCTGTTATGTGTGAATAACATGTTATTGGCTGAGAAGGCTTTGACTGAGGCTAAGAAGGGTCTTGTTTTGAAGATTGACATAGACAATACTATAGGGAGATTGGTATTATCTTAAGTTCCTTTGTGGACAGAACCGCAAGGAGACTTTGTTTTCCATCTTAGGGGGGTTCTGTGGAGATTTGACATGAAATTTCAATCATTTGGTATCCAAGGATGGGCTGCGATGTTTGGGATATGTCAAAGGTCCCCCATGATGGTGCAATGGGGTGTTTTGGTAGGTAGCAGAGTGGACCGTCAATTGTGAGATTTGTTGAAGACTGTGTTGGGGGCTTTGATGATAGAAGGCTTGCAATAGCTTTTGTGCTTTCTGTTGTGGGAAGGCCTTGTTGGAGGCCTAGGGTGCAGTCTCAGGTTGTTGCATCTACAGTTGAATTGGGGTTAATGGTAGAAGCCGAAGCTGCCATAAACAAGTTCAAGTGGCGTTGCTTGGACTTGGTGTTTGTCTTCAGTTGCTAGAAGGGAGGAGGTCCCAACCTAACATCCCAAGTTCAAGGTGGAGTAGCGAGTTCATGTTTTCGATTTCTCCTAAGGGGATTATATTCACCAAGGTGGATATTTTTGTGATATATGGCTCATACAATTGAGTGGGTGGCATGCATAAGGGGAAAACACAATGTAATCAACGTGTTGGAGCCTTTTTGGGAGGAAACCATCGAGTGTTTTTTTGTTGCTCAGGGGACCAGCGTATATTTCAAATTTTGAATGGGGAACGTTAGTATGGTTGGGGTTTGAAGGGAAAACATCTAGGAACTCTATATATATGTCATATCTTATATATTTAGAGGGTCGGTTGATGTTGATTGTGAGAATTAAGAGGGTTCTTGTATTGCTTTTGTAAGTTAGACAAGAAGATAATGAATCCTTGTCGTTTGTTCTATGGATGTAAGCATTGCCAAACCATGTAATTCCCTATGTCATTGTGATTGTTCTTACTTTCATTTATTGGCTATGGTTGTCGTTTGTTCTATGTATTCACTATTAAAGTGTTGCATTGTGTGTTTGATTCTTTACATACAAATATATATTCCGTTGTGCAAATTGGGGGGTTTTACATAACAATATTATAATAAAATGCTTCTAATGGAATAAATATTAAAAATACAAATTTATTTTTTTTTAACAATGTTTTATATTTTAAACTATTTTTTCTTTATCAAATGTATACAAATCATAAAATAAAATTAAAATTAAAATTAAAAGAACCGGGTCAACACAATACAATTTGAGTCAACCTATCCAACCTCAAACAAAATCAACAAACAATCAAAGTAATGAGAGTAATAGCTTTGTAGGATCTCTCAAGATATACTCAAAAATATTTGGCAAGGGAATGATAAAAGGATGAGTATATGGGATGTGTATGAAGAAGTGGATTTAAAAAAATTAAGATAAAATTTTCTTAATCAAACTCCCTAATCCTGTGTTAATCTTGCAAATGAGGCCCTATATATAGACATGGGCTAAATTATGACCATTAAGGGCATAGGGATAATTATTAGTATTGTTTAAAAGCTATTTAAAAATATTAACCCCATTTAACCCTTTTTAAAACTCGGTAAAAATATAACAACCCGAGAGTTTTCAGGTGCCTAACATTAGGTTCGGTCGCTCGAACATACACAACTTGAAAAATTATTTTAAAGGTTCGGGTACCCAAGTATAGGCTCGGTTAGCTGAATGAGGCGATTCCTCAAAAGGTCTGCGATTCGAGTGCCCGGTCTAAAGTTTGGTTTGCCGAACTTAGAAGTTTGATCACCTGAGCATGATTTGAATGTTGAGGTTCAAGCTGCCAAGTTGTTGGGAAAGGTCAGATCAGCAGTTCAGTCACCCGTGGATGATGCGTTCAAAATGGTTCGATTTTTCGAACTCAGGTCAACATTTTGACCCGTCTACAGTTCGGTCGACTGATGCAGTTTGAACACCTAGGGTTTGGTGACCCGAAACCTCACAATTTTTACCCTTTAAGTTCATTTTCACTTCAATTAATTCCTCTGATATGTTAATTGATTTTGGAGACATCTTATGTGCTTGTGCATGGACTTAAGGTCTTTCTAAGGTCTTTTGAAGCTATTTAACTTAGCCTAAAAAAAATTGGCATCGGTCGACCTTTCGTCGACCATAGGGTGGTCCTTAACGTCAATCTGGTCTTAAGCTTATAAGTTTCTACATGCATGATGCACATCAATTATTACAGACTATTTCGTACATTACTATTACAAACCCAAATTAAACATGATATGAATTACAACACAAAATAAATCTTCTGGGTCTTTAGTCTTCAAGTCTTCACATGACATCAAATGATCTTGATAATATAAGCCTACACACAAACTTGACAGACATTAAATACCCAGAGTATTTTTCACTATCAAAACCGGCTATGACCTATAAGGTCAACACTAACTATGTCCAATCAGCTATCCATCCTAGGCTAATGGTTAAGTGAACCATTCGATGGCATAGAGTAGCGAAGGTGCACCAATCGTCTAGAGCATGATTGCGAACTAGGGTATACTCTATCACAACGATCACGAGATCACCCCATATATGAACCATAGCCTAGCCCATATAAGTGAATGAATCCCTAGCTAAGCTATCCTTTACCCTAGGGTTTCAACACAATCAAAATGTAAAATTGCATGAAAAGTAAAGTGTAGGTATTTAAATGAAAGCATGAAAGAAAGCATGTAAAAGTCAGCTTCAATTGCATCTCGAAAGTCTATCGCTAAAAATCAGGAATACAACCAAGAACCATCTACTCTAAGTGACAACACAAGGATCACGAAGGTTGTCACAAGCTTTCAGTGATTCCATGCACAAACCAATAGAGGAATTGAAATCAAAAGCAATAAATCTACTCTACTTTGCACCCAATGGCTCTCTAGGTCTGTCACTGACCTAAAAGTGGCCATGAGAAACCCTAGACACATAAACGAAGCTATATTTTATATCCAAAAAGGTTTACAAGGTTTAAAATTTAAAACAGGAAAGTTCTACATGCAAAGGAGTTTGTGTCTAGCGACGAGGCCGCACACCTATCTTCCCTTGGTCATGCTCTAGTAGAGGCTCACGGGAAATCAGGGATTAAAATTCACGTCTTCTTGACCTAGTCATGCCAATGGTTCTTCCTCATTGCACCAATGATCGAGACTCACAAAATCTCAACTTCAGAAAATCTTTAAGATCTCAAACTGGTCACCCCTCAAGGTCTCCAGGTCGAGCCATTGGTTGAGACTCTTAGTATTTCTAGCTTAGTCAATCTAAGGTTCTCAACTTGGTCGCCCCTCAAGGTCACTTGGTTGAGCACTTGGTCAAACGTTGCAGCAATTCACTTTTAGTCTAAACCTTGGAGTCTGCAGCTTGTGACCTGGCCGCACCCTGTGTTAACTGGTTGCACCACATGGTCAAGCGGAGTCTTTATTCCTTTAATGAATTGAGGCTTTAGGGCCTTAGTTGAGCATCTTTGTGCTTTCCAGTTACTCCCTTGGCTTCTTACATTGCTTAATTCCTCGACTATAACCCGTTTTTCCTGAAACATGAACAAGTCTTGCATAACTCCGAACTATGATAAGAAATGGTATTTATAAGACAAATGAGAACAAAATAAAGGTAAATTTGGGCCTAAAATAGTACATTTTAGGAACACATCACAATCCCCAACTTACACTTTGCTAGTCCTCAAGCAAAGAAAAAACTAAGAAAACCATAAAATCCTATCTACCTCCTCTTTCATGGGAAATACGATTGCATTTATTAGTTGCATAAGGCTTTAAATCCCTGCGTGCTCCTAGTGGACGAGTTATAATCTCGTGAGGGTTTCCAAGGTGGTACCCACAAACACCAATCTCAGTGACATCAAATAAGAGCAACATGTAACACAATCATGCCATTTCACATATAGAAAATATAACCTAATTACAAGTAGGCTTCTCAATACGTAACTCTACTATGCAAACAACTCTATAAAAAATCACTTATACAAGTCTTAACAGTGCATAGCCATAAAGAAAAGCATAACTTATAGAGAATTAATCCAACAATTACAATTCAGAGTTAATAGCATAATATAAATTCAAGTATAGATAGGCAAAGTCACAAGGCATGTGTAAAGTGGATGATTCATCACACTCAAGTCACCCTTGGACACCTACTGAATGGTCGTCTTGACTCAGCTTCAACGATATACTCTCAAAAGCACTCAAGAAGATGGGTTCACTTTTGTATGTGAGGAAGACATGCATGATTAAATATCTCAAATATTTTGAAGAACTAACGCTAAAAATGGAGTGAATTAGTCTTATAAGAATGGGAACCAGCCTATTAATGAGGTGTCGGGTCCTTCACCCTAGTACATTCTCACCTACTCACCACATCCAACCAAGACCACCCTTGATTGACTTATTCATAAATCAGACGTGAATACATCATTTGTATCGGACAATTGAAGAAACTTCATACATGTAAGGATGGTGTGTTGTGTCCCTAGCTTGACCCTTTTGTGTTTGGAGTAGGTATTCTATGTATTTTTCATTTCCTTTTCTTCTCCTCAAAATTTTTTTATTCATACATTTTTCTTTCATGGTCAGCTAGTACAATCATCACAACTTTTGTGTCTTTGTTAGCTTTACCATGATCCCAAGAGGGGGGGGGGTGACTTGGTATTTTTAGACTTTAATCCCTAGGTCAATCTCCTAACACCAATATATTCACAACCCTATAGTCAATCTAGTGCAAGTAAAGTAAATGTATACCAAAATGTAAATAAAGAAATTTAATCAATCATACAAGCACTAGAAAGCAGCAAAAAAAGGGTGACACGCAGAGAAGTTATCGAGGTTCGGCCAATTGCCTACGTCCCTGCCTTGGCTAACAAGCACAAGGATTACCACTATAACTTGCTCACTTAAACGGGTGGAGCGGTACCTATACAAATCAGGTCAATTAGAACAGGGCTGACCACAACCTTAACAACAATCCTTATCAGACTGGATTACCGCCCCCTCAGGCCACGTCTGGAGACACTCAGAATTTACAATCAAATGGTACAATGAAATAGTGCTTTCATGTAAAGCATATTTGTACCCAAATAATAAGATCAATCAAATGTGCATCAATAGCATGGATATAGTGTAGGCTCAGTGATGCAAGATGTGTTCTACCAACACTCAACACAGTATAGTCAATATGAAGCTCAAGAGTGTTTGACGCAATACAATCGGTATGATGCTCAAGAATAATCAACACAAGCAATGACTTGGAATCTAAACAGAATATTTCAATCAACACATAAATATTCCAAGTATACTAGATAGATAATCAAACTAGTTTTAAAATGATTTTCTTCAATGAAATAAGAACAAAGCTAGTTTTAAAGGATTGTTTTCTAGTTTGAAAAATTATTTGCACACCAAAAACGAAGCTTAGACACTTGCAAGACACTTGCAATGAAATGCAAATATCCTAAGCTTTCTTGGTTTAATCCCATGCAAGATTTATAATGAGCAAAAATCTGTGGGACAAACCTAAGTTATGCTCCTAAAAATTAAATATCAAGTAAACACAACAAAGGGAGGATTAGCTCTAAGTAACAATCAAACAAACACGAATGAAACTCCCACAATCTCAGATTTTATCAAGACGATGCAAGTTTAAAAGTATTAGGGCAAAAATTGGATTTTCAGGAGAGAGAATTTTTTGCTAATCACTTCTCTAATCATTTCCTAATCATGCAATTGAAGGCTTATTTATAGTCAGGTAAAAAATTATAACCATTTGGGACACAATGGGAATAATTAAGAAAGTCCCAAATGATTAAAATTCACTTAGCCCGTATTAACCTAGTTTTACCGCGGTTAAATTAATTTTAACCATCTGAGGTTCGGGTGGCTGAACCTTGGTTCGGTTGCCCGAATAGACACAGTCATAAGAGGTTTTAAATGAGATTTGGTTGCTCGTATAAAGGTTCAGCAGCCCGAATCAAAGTCAGTAGCAAAGCTACGTAACTTTGGGTGCTCGATCCTAGGTTCGGGTGCCCGAACGCATATGTTCGGTCGCCCGGGGCTCTTTTGAACTAAAAGGCTCAGTCGTCCGAGTTGAGGGGATGTCCTTTTCGAAGGGTTCGGGCACCTGAGGAAGATATGCTCATTTTTGGTTTGGTCACCTACGTATAGGTCAACTTGTTGACCTTCAAGCTTCGGGCGCCCGAGGAGTTTTTTACTCCAAATGTTCGATCGCCTGACTCCTCTTAGCTTGCTTAGATATGATCAATTTTAGCACAGTTATTTCACACTCATATTTTATGCAATGTGTGTGAGAGTGTTGGAACCGAGGGTCTTGCAAAGGTCTGGTTGAGCTTACACTATATATTATGTGCATGATGTGCAAGTGATAAGCATACATCCACATGCCTAATTTACTATTACAGACCCTCATTATTACAGACCGATATGAATTACAATACAAATTACAAAACTTCACGGTCTTCTTGTTTCCTCAAGTGTCCTCCCTTGGGATATTAATTTAAACCTCGACAAGCACTTGACAAATATCAAATATCAGTATTTGTCATTATCAAAATCGGGCGCAACCTTTAAGGTCAACAGTATTCATGCTACCAATGGGAAACTAAGCTTGAAAAGGGGTTTATGAATTCTTTCCATCTCTAGGGGTGGCTCAATTCTCATGTCTTGAGTAAGCTATAAGACCTAGGTTTATATCTCCCCACTAGACATCACCTTTAGGCTAACAAATGCAAATATAGAGACTAGCATGCAAAGAATGTCCAGAGAAGTAAAGTTGATATCCTTGAACTCGAAGTTCATGTAAATGACTCTCACAAAAAAAGAATATCAACAAAACCTCACAAGGAATCACAGTCGCCACAGTTGTTTTCTCAATACTCTCAAGCAACCCTAAGTGCTATGAATCATGTGAAAGTTTGTCCTAGCCTTGTGAAGTCCCATGTGAATACAAGAACTTATACCACAATATTAAAGTGAATGAACCACTAGTAAACCCAAATAGAGTTGCAAAACAAGTACATTGGCTATATTATATGCACAAGCAACTCATTACTTCGCTAATGAGCATAACAAAGTCATCTAAATGATAAGTCTATGCATGTAACATATAGGTGATATTGAAGACTATAACGACCATAAAAAGTGTTGTCATGGCATGAAACAAAAAATGTGCACCAAAAAATTTAAAATTAGGTCATTTTTTGTGCTTAATATGTGTCATGTAATGCTTTCCTAACCCCCTACCCTCAACTCAAAACTTCAGTCTCCCTATTGAAGTGTGGAAAGAAAGAACCTAGAAAGTAAGGGAAGGAAACACTGCATGGTGCTATGAGATCAACTAGTATACCTGCATATACAACATCCACATAAAATCCATAATTACAAAGAGAAATGCAATGATACATTGAACCACAAAAGACAAGTAGAAACCAAAAGTACCATGTATTGTCATTAATTTCATAGGTAGTACAATGTAGATAAAAACATTAAAGGCACAAGTACCACCAGTCAAAAGCATGGTTATACACCTGAAAATAAAATACAAATAAAAGAAGTGAAGAGAAAATAAAATAAAAATAAAAATAAAAGTGTGCATAAGCACAATAAAAATGTAGAGAAGCGCATTAAAAAATCCCAAGCATCTAGCTAATCCTAGTCCTCCTCGGTAGACCCATTAGCGTCATAGTCAGAATCGCCACCCCCTAAATCACCGGAAGCATCATATGGAGTGCCCTCTTCAGATTGGCAAACCGCATCAAAATGCACGCTTAAAGCAGTCTCCTCCTTCTAAAAAACAATGCCAGACATAGCTGGTAGATCAGGAGAAGCTGGAACAGGAGGAGGCACATGAGTGATAGGAGCCCGTGTCGACATAGGTGCTGCTAGTGGAGTAGATGAAGTGGGGACAAGTGGCAGTGGAGTAGATGAGGTAGATGGCCTGCAAACGTCCCCAGGGTGAATGTAGTCCTTCACCGTGCGGCGTAATAAAGGAATAACATGAGGACGGTGTGTGACAATCTAGAGAGGTGTTAGGGCCCACGGGACATCCACCGGTAGAATAAGGGTGGTCGTCATGGAAGGAACTGACGGGGCAGGTGCTGAAGTGTCTGATGGCTCAGTCGCCAGCTCTGTAAATCGTATAGGGGACTGGGTCTCTCCTGCAGCAGCAACAACTACTGGTTGTATCTTAGGAGGGGTATGGGTAGGGGCCTCTGGTTCACTCTCACAGAAGGACTCGACCTTGATCATAACCACCGGGCTTGCTGGTGGAGTGGCCTAAAGAGGGGGAGTCGGTGAGATCGCGGTGGTGAAGATTGGGTAGAAGATGAGAAGGCCTCCTGTGTGGCAATAGGAGATGGAGGGATAGGAGGAACTAAAGGGCTAGGGGTCGAGGCTAGTATTGAGGATCTTAGAAAATAAAATGCCGCAAGCACACTTGGGAAATAGACTCAAAGCGCCCCAACCAACGCCTCAAAGCCCTAGGAAATCGACTCCTTCGTCGTTGTCATTTCATGGTGCACCTTAGCACGCAACATCTTGAACTCGATGTAGGGGGTTCAAATAATCTCCTGCATAAGGCATAGTGGAGGACACTGGTGGGGGAGGGGCCTATAAAGGTGCTGCCACTAAAGTGGAGGGCTCAGCAGTCGTCCGTCTCTTCTTCTTTGGTGCACAAAAAGGAGGTAGCACGTGTGGGTGTGCAGGCTCATCCTTGGGGTCATGATAAAAATCTAGGACAATGAACTCTGACCCTAGTAATCCCTCAAAAGGTGTCTACCTGTTGACCTTTAACCGAGCCGTGGCCACCAACTACAAGCTCTGGCGCCATGTTCACTCTGTGGTGACCTCGCCAACCAGTATATGTGTGTCCAAGCTGCCCAGGTTGACCTTCATGCATAGAAGAATAGTCATAATGAGCTAGGCATAATGAATAAAAGGTCGTCTCGACTCTCGAGTAGGCTGACTACGCACCTGTTTCTGCTTAGGCTTCCTCAGCCTCGGGTGTCTCCCATTCCTCTCGTAGAACATGATTATCTCACCCATAATGATATGAGGGATGTCCACCTTCATCTTTTTGTGCACAACTTACAAGTCCAATAGATGGACACCACACCTCTCTGAGTGATGGCCGAGTGCGCAGATGTTGCGCTAGAGTATGAGGTCCTGAAGGAGCAAGTAATTATGGACCCTGTTCTGAGCCATGCATGTGCCGTGTTGTATGTTGCCACTATCGTAGCACTGGCCATGAAACGTCCTAGTAATGATGTGGTCGATGTAAGAGGAATCTAGAGCCTTCCATGGTGTGTCGTCGACCTCCTCGTGAGACCACGCTCTGTCTATCATGTCTGGTGCTATATTGAACCTAGTGCCCTGAACTTGCGTAGACTAGACGCCCATTTGCGGATCATGGTGCAGACGCTGGTAGAACTCCCACACCAATTTCAAATGATATGTGGTGGTGAGTAGGGTTAGGTAGTGGTCCATCTTTCGGTGCTCAAGGATCTCTACACAGCATCTCCTTTGGGCATGATCACAAGTCTCATCTAGCTGGAACCAGTACATGGGTCATAAGTCATAGTTATTGAGGGTCATCCTCAATGCCCTCAGCCCTTTGGAAGATTAGGCCTGCTCTCTCAGGGCCACTCAACCCCTTGATATCGTTGATGCAGATGGCATGGGCTCAAACCTAGATGATGGCTTGTCCCTCAACTGACCTTGCACCCACTTCCTTTTGGCGGCTGATCTCGAGGACTAAGGTTTCTTAGAGGTAGCCCTAGATATGGAACAACGAGGCATTTTTGGAGAAAGGAGGAATGAAAGTGGTTTGGAAGGTGGCAAGATTTATAAACGGGAAATATGATGAAGGAAGGAGAAGAGGAAGGGGCACGCTCGAAGGAAAATGAAATAAAGGGCCACAACGGCTGGGAAGATGTAGGGTCGAAACCTTATGTGCTCCGAACTGGGTTATGCACGAAGGGAGATGACACTGGAGCTAAGGCAGGTAGTCGGAGGGTCGCCAGAGGCTCGAAGGTGGTGGAGGAAGGTCAGGAAACTTGGTCGGGAATGGGTGCAATAAGGGAAGACCAAAGGACAAAGTACTGTAGTCATTTGAGCTTCACTGGAGAAAAAGGGATTTAAAAAAATTTTAATAGTCTTAACCAGGTTGCACCAACCCTTTGTCGGTCGCATCCTGGATATACCCCCACTGAAAATAGAACACTTAGTTCTTGACTAGGTCACACTAAAAGGGAGTGCCGGTTGCACCCTGGTAGAACCTCTTGATAATTTTAGAGTTCATAAAGTTCAGAGATTCAACTAGGTCGTGTCAAAGAGGTTCTGGTCGCGCCCCTGGTCGAACTTCTCAGTACTTTGGATGTTCAAAATATTTTCAGGGCTCAACCAGGTCGCACCTATGCATGTTGGTCACACCTTATTCGCACCCCCAACTAACCTAAAACCTATTCTATGGACTTAAGACCCTATCTATTCTACACTATACAACCTAAGGACTTAGAGAAAGAATAAAAACAGAAGAAAAACACTCGAATTGCCTCCCAAAAGCGATAAATTTATCGTCTTTAGCCAAACACAATGAGCACTCAATTTGAACTCACCTTGGTTTGAAAATAAGGGTTTCTTCCTCCATTTCATCATTAAGCCACGTCTTACCTACCCACAGTCCTCCATCTAAACTTGAGGCCAAATAATGAATGACAAGAATCTGCTCATACACGTCCTCTAAGCAAGATATAGAGGGGTTCTCAGGCTGAAGTATATCCTCTAGAGGGTTCCTCCAAACAGTTGATTAAGCCACTTCCTCAACACATTCATCGATCATGTCAACATCCACAGCTTGGATGTCATCAGGTGGATTTTGGGAAGTGTGGAATACATTCAGCCTAAGTTGCATGTTGCCAAAGGATACATCCATGATCCCAATCCTATATTGAATACTGGCATTAACCGTAGCTAAAAATGGTCATCCTAATAGGAAAGAGATTGGATCCTTGGTTGGGTTTGAGGGTTCCATATCCAAGATAATGAAGTCGATGGGATAATAGAACTTTTTGAGTTTGACCAAGATGTCCTTTATCACTCCTTAGGGCTTTTTTACTGATCGATAAGTGAAACTTAAGGTGACTGGGGTGGGCTTCAATTCTCTTAAATTGAATTGCTTATAGACAGAGTAAGAAAGGAGGTTCACACTCACACTCAAATCTAAAAGAGCCATATTAATGGTGTAATCACTGATTACACATAAGATGGTGGGAGCACTGGGGTTTTTAAGTTTTGGAGGAATGTGACCTAATAGAATTAAGCTCACATGCTCGGCTAGACTAACTTGTTTGTTCATGTGCACCCTCGACTTTCACTTCTGCATGCACAAGCCCTTAAGGAACTTGGCATATGCAGACACTTGCTTGATAGCATCTAAAAGAGGAATATTAATCTTAACTTTCCTAAATGTGTCCACTATGGACCCAGTGGTGGCCTCCTTCTTAGATTTAGAGGGTGCATGAAAAGTTGTAGGAAATGGCACTGTAGGGACATAATGGGGAAGTGTTCCATTAATGGAGAGGGTAGGTGTTTCGGTATCAGCTATTGGACTAGGAGAAGAAAGATTACATGGCTCATTATTGGGTTTTTCCCTCATCTTCTCCCTACACTTTTCTTGATCTAACTTCTCCCCAACCCTATTATTTACCTAACTACCACTCCGAAGAATGGTTGCAGCATGGGCTTGCTCATGATATGACAAAGGTCCAGCAGTCGACTCACATTCTACCCCATATTGGCCCTTAGTGTTCACTAGAAGATGACTTGGCAACTTACCCCCATCTCTCCTACTCAAATAGGTAGCTAGTTGCCCCATGGTGGCTTCTAGCTTGGCAATAGACTGCGAGTGAGAGTGGAGTAATTGCAATCCACTAGGAAATCAGCCTCAATGTCCTTGAGGGCTTTTAGCACCATCTCCTATAATGATCTATCATATTAAGGTTGAGGAGGAGATGGTTTCCGATAAGCTTAAGATCTACGGGCAGACAAGAGAAGATTTTGAGGATTTTGGAATAGGTGAGGAGTTGGAGCAGTGGGTGATTCATGCGGTCTTTGAGATTGAAAACCCGAAACTTGTGGCCTTTAGGAGAAGTTAGGATGATTATTCAATCTAGGATTGTAGGTGTTCGGATAGGGGTTATTGGTCGGCCTATTGTCCCAAATGTAGGTTACCTTAAATTCCTCCTACACAAACTTAGGCGGGGGATGCGCATGGGGGCTGATTACGCATGCAAACTGCATAATTGGGTACTTTAACCCAGTCTTTACGGCGTATATTTTTAATTAAATGTCCAAATTTGTCCAATATTTTAATAAAGTGCCAAAATTATCATTCTTGAGTTTTATTGTGCAATTTACAAGTTTTTGATAATTTTTTATTGCAGGAAAAGTCCTAGGAACCAAAATTGACACCTATTCGTGTATTATGCATAACTTTTCCGTCCAAACTCCAACCGAGGCAATTCAAATTTTTTGAGAAATAGAAAAGGATTATCTACAACTTTAATGTTTTGAGTTTTGTGAGAAACTAGTTTTAGAAGGGTCAAATATTGCGGTGAACAGAGAGCAAAAATGTGACCCGGCCATGCAAGGCGGGTCGGGTCAAGTTGTCGGGTCGGGTTGGCTAAATCGGGTCTAGGGCTTCCCCCAATCTCTTTTAAATTCTTCTTCTTCTCCCCCTTCTTTCCTAGGTAGCCTGAGGGCTTTCCTCCTCTTCTCCCTTCTTCCAATTCCCTTTTTCTCTTTTCTCTATTCTCTGCTCCAGCCACAACACTGCCTCATCCTCTGCAAAACACCAGCAGCTCCAGCCACCTCTGCAACCTCCAAGAGCTCCAGGCCACCAGTAGATTCTGTGGTCTTCTACAACTCTCCTGCACGGCCACCACCACAGCAGCAGTCCTTCCGAGTTCTCCATACTAGCAGCTGTGTGACAACCGAGCAGAGCACCTTTACTGCTACAACCACAACACCTTCGGCCAGCCTTCTACCTCTCCAGAACTTCCCAGCAACAGCAGCTTACTACCCCTACCAGCCTGCAATTTAGAGGCCATCTCCATGGCTTTGTTTTATCCCTCTCTCTCTCTCTATCTCTCTCTCTTTTTTCTATCTCTTTCTTTTATTTATTTATTTATTTACTTTTTTTTGTATTGAAAGTTGGACATGGTTAAATTAGTATTAAGATTTATTTTAGATTTTAAATAATTGTTAACTTGTTTTTGCCTTTGGAAAATTAAATTAGATGTGTTTTTTCTTGTTCAAGATTTATTTTTATTTTTTTTGTTGAAACTCAATTTAGATTGGGTTCGATTTTATCAAAGTTTGTATTTTTCTTATGGTTTTTCATTTTATTGATGCAATGAGCCACCGTGGAATTAATTTGACCCAAAAATTGTGTATTGTGAGCATGAATGGCTAAGTTCGGTAACTCGGGTGGTGGGTCGATGTCGTTTGTGTTCCATGGTTTATTAGTTATCGTATGATATCATTGTTAAACTTTTATTTGGTTAAAACTGAAATTGAAGGAATCGTTGATAAATCGCTAGCTCTTGCCTCTTGTTTTGTTGTTGACGTTAGGCACATCAAAACCTTGATTTAATCTAGGATTTTAATCAACTTATTTTTACATAAAATTCGATTGATGCGTAATAAGAGTTTTTATTTTCTTCTGTTTGGATGTGGCCAATTTACTCGATCGTTAGTAATAAAATTTCATCTTATTAATGCCTTGATTGGATTAACAAGAAAATGAGTAAGGCCTAGGAAATTAGTAAACGGTGGAAGCAAATAGACGTTGGAACCGTAACCCGAGCGTTTGGTAAAATTTTTTCAATTAATCTGTTTAGTTTTGATTGCGTTATTAGATTTACATTTTTAGAAAATTGATAAAATTTCAGTTTCATTTTGATAGTTTACAAAAGCTTCTCTCACTTTGTTTACTATTTTCAAAATTGTAAGAGACAAAAAAAGATTTTCAAAACCCATTTTTCAGCAACAGGATTTCACTAAACTTTTATAAATATTTTGATACTCAGTGGTCCCTGTGGAATATGATCCTGGACTCATCCTTGATACAACTTGACACTTCTGCACTTGGAAGCACAACTCAGAACGAGTCAGGGCCAATTATAACATGTGTGTGAAGGATCAGAGCAAATGATAGACACCTCTGCACACGCCACAGGCTGAGGTTGTTGTCCTAATGACAAAAATTGATCTAACTTTTTAACTATGGTGTGTAGTGTGGGCACAAGGTTTTGGCCCATGGCTAAGTCATAGACTCCCTTAGGATTAGAAGAGGAAGATTTGGATGGTCTACAAGTAGTAACAGCATGATGCTGAGAATTTTCGGTGAGGTTCTCGAAGAGAGCCCATGCCTCATTCTCATATTTGGTGAGGAAATTACCTCAACAAAATGCATCAACCATGGACCGGTCTTGCTTATCTAATCCTTCATAAAAGGTCTGAACTAACTGCCACCTAGGGACTTGGTGATGTGGGCATTTGCACATGAGGTTCCTAAAGCGTTCCTATGTCTCGAAAAATAGTTCCCCATCCAAATGGGAGAAACTAGTGATTGCCTTCCGGTAGGCTCCCTAATGCTTGGGTCCTTAACAACCAAAAATACAACTTATAAAACCTAACTAATCCCAAGTTCTATAGAAAGTGAGAAAGTTGGGTATCGACCCTTAGGGACTCAAGTGCAGTTATGAACCACTTCCAATCTAGTTTATTAAAGCTTTGCGTAAAAGAAAGTAAAAAAGAAGATATTTTTATGGGTATATCTAACAACCTACTAAAAGCATGTAAATCTAAATTATTTCTACTCCTACAAAGTAGTTCTCAATTTATAAATTAGACTTAGGATGTCATGTGCATAAACTACATTTGGTCAGCTATCCGTATTAGGCTAGATGGTGAAAGGAGCCGTTTAAGGGCATAGAGTAGCAAGGGTGCACCGATTGTCCAGAGCACGATCAGGAACTTGAGTATACCATATCTCAATGACCATGCAAAAACTTTATAGTATACGTAGCCTACAATGTATATCTAACTAAATCGATAGTAGTGCTATCCTATCCCTAAGACTTCATCACAATCCAAGCATCTAAAGGAAAGCATATAAATGAAAGCATGTAATAGATCATTCCTTTGTAATAAAATCATCTGTCACTAACGACTGGAGTTACAATTGAACAATCATATAATCTACATGGAAAGCACAAAAGTTTCGCTAGTTGTCACAGGCCTTCGAATACTTCATGCACAAACCAAAAGAAGTATTGAAATTTTCTAAAATCTACTCTAAGTGGCTTTCAATGACATCTTAAGTCTCTCACTAACCTAATAGAGGCCAAATAGGAACCCTAAGAACATCTTCTAAGCTGCTATTTATACCTATTAGGGCGTACAAGGTTTAAATTTCAAAATAGGAAAGTTTGCGACAAATATCGCGCAGAAGATCGTCGTTGTGGACCAAGTCATGCCCTTTTTTTTCTTAGTTGCACCCTGGTCGAGGTTTTCTGGAAATCAAGAATTCAACTTAAGACCCTCTCAACCTTATAACACCATTGGGTCTTGCTAGTTGAGCTGATGGTTGAGACTTGTAGGATCTCAATCTTTAGGAAATCTTAAATACTCGACCTGGTCGCCATTTATGGTTGACTCACTCAAAAAAATGAGCAGCTCAGAAGTTATCCCAAGTATAAGAATTCTGTCATATAATATTTAGCCCAAAGGCCAGATCGTCTCCTTAGGGAATGCAGTTTAATCTCAAATTTTACATTTCTCCAATCGAAAGTAAGAAGTCACTTAACTCAGTTTAGATTTGGGTTTCTAGATTTGTGAGATTTCTTTTGACAAATTAAATGAACATGCAACTTAAACTCTAAAACCTAGCATGCACTGAATTAAATCACAAGAAATGGAAACCCTACGTTTAAAATTCTGAACCAAACAAGAATTGAAACACGCGTGAACTTCAGGGTAAAAACTAAAGGTAAGAACTTTCCTACTTAATTAAAGCATTCAAGACTGAGAACACATCTAATCACAATTTTAAATAACACTAATTTAAATGTAATCAAAAACTGAAACAGGAATCTGAGACTTCAAATAGATAAACCATAAACAGAACACAAAAAAAATTTGGACTATAACAATATTAAACTAAATCGAACTCAAGAAAAATTTAAATCCTAAGAAGATTTTTTTTTCTTTTTTATTTTTCTCTTTCTTTTTTCAATAAACTAAACTGAACTCTAATCGATTAAAAATTAATGCAAGTAAACAAATTTAAATCAAATGCTAATATTAATTTATAAGAAGAAGAAAATACCTAATTTAAATAATAGTATCGAAACAAACTTTAGAAATTAAAACTTTAAATAAACATGACACCCAAGCCAGCTTCAAAAATTAAAATGTTAAAATAAAAACTTTACCAAAGAAAGTAAACAAAGATAACTCAATTCGTTAAAAGCAATAATAAAAAGAAACAATTAAAAAAGAAAGAGAATGAAGAAAAGAAAGAAGAAAAAGAAAGAGAAAGAAGGGAGAGAGAGTTGAGAGATGCTAGCCGACAGAGCAGAGGAAAGGCAGCAGTAGCAATGGGCTTCTCGGGTAGCTGGAGGCTGGCCAAGCTAGTGGAAGCTTCTCGGGTGGCTGGTTCACTGGAGCAAGAGGAGCATGGCAGAGCAGGAAGTTGGGATAGCAGCTGCAACAGTGGTGGTCTTCGGCTGAGTGTTCCACAATAGCAACAGGGAGGACTTTGGCTCTGTGGGGTAGGTAGCAAGGCAGCAATGGAGGAGGCTCTTAGGGCATGGCAGCAGCAAGGAGCAGCTTGCAACTGTGGCATGCAGCTGGGGAACTCTCGAGTTCTCCTTCACACACTAGCAAATGTCTTCACGGCAGCAGGTGAGCTCGGCTATGGTAGCAGCTGCACGGGGAAGGAAAGTAAGGGGAAGGGAGAAAAGGGCTGAGTGGGAAAAGGAAATGGGAAAAAGAAGGAATAAAAGGGAGAGGAGATAGAGAGAAGGAGGGAAGAAAGGGAGTCGAGAGACATCAAGAGCAAGAGAGAACGAGAGGGGTGAGGGCTATTGGAAGAAGGAAAATAAATAGTGGAGGCCAGAATGCCCTATGCACAAGGATACCCGGCTAAGAGGATCCGACCCGGCTACATTGCCGAGTCACATTAGTAATTTATATTTATTTTTTTCTTTTTTTTCTTCTTTCTTCTTATTTTTTTTCTTTACAAACAAGGCCAATCTTGATCCTCCTAGAGCTCGTTTCTCTCAAAGCTCAAAACATAGAAGTTGTAGATAATCTTCTCATCTTTCTCCAAAATTTTGAATCATCTCGATCGAAGCTTAGATGGAAAAATTATGTGCGAATTATGAACTAATGGCAGTTTTAGCTCCCGATAATTTTCCTACAATAAAAAATGCCAAAAATTCATAAATTCCTTAATAAAATCCAGATATTATAAATAAGACACAATGTTAAAATATTAAGACTAATTAGGTATTTAAATAAAAATATAAGTCCTAATGCACAAATTAAAACACCTAATTATGCAGTTTAAGCGCGTAATCACACCCCACAACTAACGTTTTCCTAGTCTCTAGAAAATAACGTGAATGAATTTTAGGACGGTATCCACAATTACCAACTCTAGAAAAACATAAAATTAATGTCCATGCAACACAATCATACCGTTTCACATACAAGAATATAACTGAATTTCACACAAGATTGTTCATATTCAATGCACACAACTCCGTCACTCATGTAAGTTTCATCATTATATAGCATTCAAGAATAGTATAATCACATGAAGTTAACCAGTAGTATAATTCAGAGTTAATGCGGTCATATAAATTTGAGTATAAACAAACGAAATCTCGAGGTGTGTGTGATGTGTGTGACTTATTACACCTAAGATACTAGTGGACACCCACAGAACGGTCATTTTGACTTGGCCTAACTGGTACACCCTTAAAAACACTCAAACAAAATGGGTTTACTCATCATATGTGAGGAGGAGTTTCACGATCAAACACCCCACATATTGCAATGAACAAACGCTAAGTATATGGAGTGAACTAATTTGAAAATGATCTAGCCTATCTGTGATGTGTCGGGTCCTTCACCCTAACATCTTCTCAAGCAAGACCACCCTAGATCAACTTATTCACAAACTTGACGTGAATACATCTGAGGCATTAAACGGGTTAAAAATCTTTATACATGGAGAACATGTGTCATGTCCTTGACTTTTTGTGGTATTTCTGTGGAGCGGGCATTAACATTTCATTTCATATGCATTTTTATTTCTTATTTTTTCTTTTGCTCATTCTTCATTTTTTGTCTTTTCTTGGTCAATTAGGACAATCATTACACTTCTTTTGTTGTCTTTATACCATCAATAGGAATTAAGCTCAAACAGTGGTCCATGAACTAAGCCTATTTCTAGAGGTGGTTTAGCCTTCACATCTTGAGTGGGCTACAAGACCTAGGTTTCCATCTCCCCACTAAATGTCACCTCTAGGCTAGCAAATCAAAAATAGAGACTAGTGTACAAAGAATCGTCCATAAGAAAAGAGAACTGAGTTTCGTGAACTCTGATTTGATATTAACACTCAAAAGGATGATAAATAGCTCAAGGATACCTCACAAGGTGCCATAGTTGCCACGGATGTTCTCTCAATGCTCACAAGGAACCCTAACTGCAATGAATCACGTGAATGTGTCTATTTAGCCTCATAAGATGTCGTGTAAATACAAGAGATTATATAGCCAGATTAACACGAGTGTACTACCAATCAATTCTTCATGGAGTTACAAAGTCATAGAAGGAGAAACTACACATAAATGACTCAAGTGTGTAATTCTTAGGTTATATGCAAGTATATGAAGGGTATATGTCAGTGTTAATCATGGCATAATCGTTTAGCCTTAATGCTCTTTCTTTATTTCTTGTTTTTTTTTTTTTTCAAATTAATATGTAAAACCTAGCAAGTATACGTGCACAGTGTCACATGCAAATGCTCACCCCTCCCCCGAAACTAAAGTGGAACATTGTATTTAATGTGAAAGCATGGGGGAAATAGAAAAACTATGCACAGGAGAAGTAGGGTGTACCTGGGTGGAGAAGTAATGGAAAAGAAAAACTGAACTACAAGAAAATGTACCTAAAAATTAACTACAAATAAAATAAGGAAGAAAAAAATGAAAAGAAGGGAAAGAAAAACATCATTGTTGTCTGGTAGAGGCTTTGGAGAAATTTCGTCTGGTGGGTGCAGGTCTATAAATTAAACTAGCGGGTCTCCAAATTTGAGCCGCCACAATGAATCAACCTTCATACCTACATGAAAGTCTGCCTTAAATAAATTAATACTCTTCAAAATACCAGACAATACGTGTGCGGATTGACTTTCTTGTTTTAACAAGAAAGGGTCTTTATTCAGCTTATTTTCCAGAAAATTTACTTCTTTACGAGATGATGTTTGAGGAAACGTTATTGGAACAATTACCTTTAGTTCTTCAGAAGCATTAGCATTAAAAGTTTTACCTAGTTCCTTGAAAGTTAAAAATTCACCATTCTGCTCACCCTCTTTGTCGAGCGTACCAATCATCTTACCACTGTAGGAATTTGCTTCAGCATTGGACTCCTTGACATTTATTCTAGTCAGGAGTGATGGTTCCATGGCTACCAAGCTCTGAGGATAAGGTACCATAGGTTGGTACTCCTTATTAGTGTCAGCCTCCTCATTAACTGACTGCTCAACTTCTAGGCCCGATTTCTCTGGTTTTTCTTTGACTTCATCTGTTTTAGTCACAACATTAGGTATCGGGATAACTGGTTGTCTATCAATGAGCATCTTAGGTTGGAGAAATTATTTCCCGCTCCTCGAAGTAATGGCGGCCTCCACTATCTCAAGAGAAACATTATGTATGTTGTTGTTGTTGTTGCTGGTATTCTTGAGGACTAGGCTAAGGTTCCACTAGAAATTCCTCTTTTTCTAAGATATCCAACGGCGTGCTTATCGCATTAATGGTGTCCTACAATTCATTTATGTCCTGAGTATACTGATTTATTTGAATTTGAATGAATTTCTTGAAGGCATCCTTAGGTGACATCCCCGGTGGAGCAGGTGCTGCATTTGATAGAAATCCTGATGGCGCAAGGCTCTGAGGGGTTTGTTATAGCTGATATTGAGGCGGAAGGGTGTCTGGGTAATATGTTGGCTCATATTTATCTCCACCGGTGATTGGCCTGATAAATTGTACTGTCATAGGTGCTTGATTGTATCATGTATTCCATTGTGGGACACTTTTAATTAGGTAATCAAAGAATTATAGTGCCTGATCCGGCTCCTTACTGAAGAGTTCTCCATTACACATGGTCTGGACAAAGTGCTCGCAATCAGGAGTAAGAGTTGTATAGAAACAATTAACTAACCTCCATGCTTCAAACCCGTGATGTGGACAAGTGCTTAGCAGATCCTTGAACCTCTCCCAGCAAGCCCGAAAAGTCTCGTCACCCTACTGCACAAACTGAATGATTTGTTCCTGCAAAAATTGAGTTCTTTGTGAAGGACAAAACCTATGCAGAAATTCACGCTTCATATCAGCCCAATTAGAGATAGCATGAGGTCTCAAGGAATTAAACCACATCTGCACCCTATCCTTCAAAGAGGCAAGAAATAAATGCAGTCTAATAGATTCATCAGTTGTAGCATGAGAGAAAAAAAATATTGCAAGTCAACTCGAACTCCATCAGGTGCTGATAAGAGCACTCAGATTCTGTCCCATAGAATTGAGGTAGCAACGACTTTCTCCTACGCTGCATCATGAAATTAAGTTCGTCATTATGTAAAGTAGTGTAAGATGGTGCAGTGGTGTATTGAGGCTGCAAAAAATAAAATTTTTTTTTTTCAAAACTCAATTCTTTATTTTTTGCATTCTTTTCTTTTTTTTTTCTTTTTCTTTTTCATGAGACTAATTAAAATGATGGGACAAACACTAATTTGAGACTAAGATCGAGATTCCCCAGCAATATCGCAAAAAACTTGTCTCACTCAAAAAAATGAGCAGCTCGGAAGCTATCCCAAGCATAGGAATTCTGTCATGTAATATTCAACCTAAAGCCCAGATTGTCTCCTCATGGAATGCGGTTTAATCTCAAATTTTACGTTTCTCTAATCGACAATAAAAAGTCACTGAACTCAGTTCAGATTCGGGTTTCTGGATTTGTGAGATTTCTCTTGACAAATTAAGGGAACATGCAATTTAAACTCTAAAACCTAGCATGCACTAAATTAAATCACGAGAAATGGAAACCCGACGTTTAAAATTTCGAACCAAACAAGAATTGAAACACGTGTGAACTTCGAGATAAAAACTAAAGGCAAAAACCTTCCTACTTAATTAAAGCATGCAAGACTAAGAACACATCTAATCACAATTTTAAATAACACTAATTTAAATGTAATAAAAAACTAAAACAGGAATCTGAGACTTCAAAAAGATAAACCATAAACGGAACACAAAAAAAAAAATTGAACTTTAATAATATTAAACTAAATCAAACTCAAGAAAAATTTAAATCCTAAGATGATTTTTTTTCTTTTTTTTTTCTTTTTTTTTTTCAATAAACTAAATCGAACACTAATCGATTAAAAATTAACACAAGTAAACAAATTTAAATCTAATGCTAATATTAATTTATAAGAAGAAGAAAATAACTAATTTAAATAATAGTACCCAAACAAACTTTAGAAATTAAAACTTTAAATAACCATAACACCCAAGCAAGCTTCAAAAATTAAAACTTAAAAATAAAAACTTTACCAAAAAAACTAAATAACAATAACTCAATTCTTTAAAAACAATAATAAAGAGAAACAATTAAAAAAGAAAGAGAATGAAGAAAAGAAAGAAGAAAAAGAAAGAGGAAGAAGGGAGAAAGAGTTGAGAGATGCTGGCCGACAGAGTAGAGGAAAGGTAGCAATTGTAGTGGGCTTCTCAGGTGGCAAGTGGCTAACCAAGTTGGAGGAAGCTTCTCAGGTGCCTAGTTCACTAGAGCAAAAAGAGCACAACAGAGCAGGTGGCTGGGAGAGCAGTTGCAACAGTGGTGGTCTTTGGCTGCGTGTTCCATGATAGCAGTAGGGAGGACTTTGGCTTTGTGGGGCAGGCAGCAAGGCAGCAATGGATGAGGCTATCGGGGTATGGCAGCAGCAAGGAACAGCTTGCAACAACGGCACGTAGCTTAGGAATTCTTAGGTTCTCCTTCACGCACTAGCAGATGTCTTCATGACAGCAAGTAAGATCAGCTATGGCAGCAGCTGCACGGGGAAGGAAAGTAAAGGGAAGGGAGAAAAGGGCTAAGAGGGAAGAGGAAAGGGGAAGAAGACTGAATAAGAGTCAGAGGAGATAGAGAGAAGGAAAGAAGAAAGGGAGTTGAGAGAGATCGAGAGCAAGGGAGAAAGAGAGGGGTGCAGACTGTTGGAAGAAGGAAAATAAATAGGGGAGGCGGGAATGCACTACGCACAAGGATACCCGGCTGCATGGTCGGGTCACATCAGGGTTTTATAAGTATTTTTTTATTTTATTTTATTATTTTCCTTCTTCTTTCTTTTTCTTTTCATTTCTTTGCGAACGAGGCCAATCTTCACCCTTTTAGAGCATGTTTCTCTCAAAGCTTAAAACACGAAAGTAGTAGATAATCTTCTCATCTTTCTCCAAAATTTCAAATCATCTCGATTAGAGCTTGGATGGAAAAACTATGTGTGAATTATGAATTGATGCCGGTTTTAGCTCCCGATAATTTTCCTACGATAAAAAAATGCCAAAAATTCATAAATTGCTCAATAAAATCAAGAGATTATAAATAAGACACAATGTTAAAATATTGAGAGTAATTAGGTATTTAATTAGAAATATTAGCTCCAATGCACGAATTAAAATGCCTAATTACACAGTTTAAGTGTGTAATCAATGGTCCCTTTATTCAAGCTATTGGTTGAGACTCTCGGTATCTATGGCTCAGTCAACTTCAGTGTCTTGATCTGGTCACCCCTCAGGGTCACTTAGTCAATCATTTGGTTGAACCTTTCAACATTTTGTCTTCAGTCTAAACCTGAGAGTCCACAGCTTTTGATCTAGTCGCCCCTTGTGTTGTCCGTCACACCACATGGTCGAACATAATCCTTTCTCCTTTGATGAGTGTTAAGGCTTCAGGAGCTTGGTTAAACATCTAATTTGGCTTTATGTACTCCAATTTCTCCATTGGCTTCTCATAATGCCTAAATCCTCGATTTTGACATGTATTTCTTGAAACATGAATAAACCTTGCATAACTCTGAACTATGTTAACAAAGGGTTACATACTAGATAAATGAGGATAAATAAAGGTAAATGGGGGCCTAAATTAGTGCATTTTAGGGACTCATCACCTTCCTTTGCTGGTTAGTCTTCCTAATAGGGAAGTACTTTTTTAAGAACTCATGCTGCATGGTGGCCTAGTTGGTCACCAAGTTCAGCTCTAAGGAATTCAGCCAATATTTGGCCTTGTCCTTCAGAGAGAAGCCTCAAATAGAGGGCATCATCACCAAAATTAGGTATATAGATGGTGGAACAGATTTCAAGAAATTCATCAAGATGCTTGTAAGGAGTTTCAGTCGAATTTCCATAAAAATTGGGAAGCATCGAGATAATGGAAGTCTTAATCCCAAATTGTGCTGCCTCGACCTCCGGAAACCGGATGCAAGATGGCGAAGTGTATATGTTGGGTGTGAAGTAGTCTCTGAAGGGTCGAAGAGGTTGCTCCTCCACCACAAGTTGGCCGGGGAGCCTGAGGTTCCAGGATTTGAAAGTTGGGAACCGGAGGACGTTCAACCATGACTTTAGGTTTTGACGACTCGACTAACTCGGGATTAAAGGTAGATTTCCTAATGGACCTATGGGATCTCTCAATCTCAAGGTCCATAGGTACTAACTTAGGATCGAAAGAGCGCAATCCCAGTATATACACATGCAGCACATAATTAAGACTTTAGAATGTCAAAAAAAATAAAAACAAAAGAAAGCAAAGAAAAACAAAGTATAGTATTCTAAACTATAAATTGGCTTACTATCGTAACACAATACTCGACAATGATGCCAAAATTTTTTAGGCTCACTAAGACTTGTGTCCTTAACTACAAAACATAAAATTTATAAACCTAACTGACCCAAGTTCAATAGAATAGTGAGTAAGTCAGGTGTCAATCTATAGGGACTGTAGTGCGGTTGTTTACCACTTCTAGCCTAATTTACTACATTTCATGTAAAAGGTAAAAAGGTGAAATTTTGAAAGGGTTTTTCTAAGAACTACAAAAGCATGTAAATGTATGTTAACACTACTCCTACAAAGCAAATCTCAGATTATGAATAAAGCCTAGACTATCGTGTGCACTAACTATGTCCAATCAGCTATCCATCCTAGGCTAACGGTTAAGTGAACCATTCAATGGCATAGAGTAACGAAGGGGCACCAATCGTCCAGAGCACAATCGAGAACCAAGGTATACTCTATCACAACGATCATGAGATCACCCCATACATGAACCGTAGCCTAGTTCGTATAAGTGAATGAATCCCTAGCAAGGGTATCCTTTACCCTAGGGTTTCAACACATTCAAAGATGTAAAATTGCATGAAAAGTAAAGGGCATGTATTGAAAGTGCAGGTATTTAAATGAAAGTAGGAAAGAAAGCATCTAAAAGTAAGCTTTAATGGTAACTCCAAAGTTTGTCACTAACAATCATGAAAACAACCAAGAACCATCTACTCTAAGCAGAAGCACAAGGATAATGAAGGTTGTCGGAGGCCTTCAATGATTCCGTGCACGAACTAGTACAAGAATTGAATTCCAAAGCAGTAAATCTATTCTACTAGGCACCCAATGGCTCTTTAGGTCTGTCGCTAACCTGAAGCTATATTTTATACCCAAAAGGGTTTACAAGGTTTAAAATTAAAAATATGAAAGTTATGCGGAAAATCTCGCGAAGCAGTTCGCGTCTGGCGACCAGATCGCACCCTTATCTACCCTTGGTCGCACCCTAGTCGAGGCTTGCGGGAAATTAGGCATTTTAATTTAGTTCTTCTTGACTTGGTCGCGCCAATGGTTCTTCCTTGTCATGCCAATGGTCGAGACTGACAGGATCTCAACTTCGAAAAATCTTCAAGATCTCGAACTGGTCGCCCCTCAAGGTCTCTTTTTTGAGCTATTGGTCAACACTCTCGGTATTTCTAGCTCAGTCAGTCTCGGGTTCTTGACCTAGTCGCCCCTCAAGGTCACTTGGTCGAGCACTTGGTCGAACCTTGCAACAATTCACTTTTAGTCTGAACCTTTGAGTCTACAACTTGTGACCTGCTCGCACCCTGTGATAGCTGGTCACACCACATAGTTAAGCAGAGTCTTTATTCCTTTGATGAATTGAGGCCTTACGGGTTTAGTTGAACATCTTATTTGAGATTTGTGCTTCCCAATTACTCCCTTGGCTTCTCACATTGCTTAAATCCTTGGTTTTGACCTGTTTTTCCTGAAACATGAACAAACCTTGCATAACTCCAAACTATGATAAGAAAGGGTATTTACAAGACAAATAAGGTAAATGGGCACCTAAAATAATACATTTTAGGAATACATCAACCAAGATATCTTCAATGATTAGGAGTACTGCAAGTTTCCAATATTCAGCAAATTCTCAATGAATATAAAACATGTACACGTGTTATAAGTTGTAGAAATTAAAAGAGATGGGGATAAGAAGATCGAACACCAAGATTTTTACAAGGTTCAGCCAGTAGCCTACGTCCTTGCCTCAAGCAACCCACTTTGAGGATTTTCCTTTCCCTTTCATTACTAGGTGAAGTACCCCTCTCTTCGTTTAAGGTGGAGATGTCTCTCTAACGAGAACAATCCTCTCGCTAGGCAATTATTCAAAGCCCTAAACCATCAATAACAAAACAAGACTGTTTGTACAATAGAAATACTCCTCAAAAGAGCAAATTTTTACACATTAGAATCATAATATACTTCAATAAAATAAATAAAGATATGAAGCTCAAGATTATATCACCAATAATCTGATTATAAAGTGTGGATTTTGAAAGATCAAATCAGAATTTCTTAATGTTTTGGCTGAAACACACAGTAGCCATTCAAAAAAGAATTTCAACAATATAACTCAATTTTCGAATTGTATGTGTTGTGAGTTAACCTAATTTGTGAGAAAAATACCTTTATATAGAGTAGAAGATTTTAGACTGTTTTCCCCAATATTTCTATGTGTTTGGAAACCAAATCATCCAAAATTAGAAACAAGTTCTGCCCTATTAACAATTTAAAACACATACATCAGTCGACTGGGCTATACAGTCAGTCGCCTGAGCTCTTTAAAAATAGCACATTCAGAAAGTTAGTACTCGATCAGTCGACTAGTCCCGCTGGTTCAGTCGCATGATCCTGTTCTATTTTCTCATTAACAAAGTCAGTAGCATATTAGTCGCCTGATGCTATATCATCAATCACCTGACCATTTAGCCACATTTTGTTTTTCAAAGTTTGGTTCCAAAACTTAACTTTTTAACTTGGAAAACTTAATTTAGACTTCACGAAATTATTTTTCATGATTTAAAAACAAGTCTCTAAGTCCATAATAATTCCTAAGAGCTTCAATCTTCAATATTTAATATTGAAGTACTTACATGAGACTTTAACAAGATAAAAACAATATAAGTCCTTAAGTCTTCATGTCGTATAGCTTCAACGCTTTGTCCAAGCTTTAACCAATTCTTCAATATGCTTTATATCCATCATGGCTCTTAGCTTTAAGTGTAAACTTCATTCAAGCTCTTCAAGCATACTCACTTGATTTCATAAAAACTTTGAGCCCTGAAACTTAACTTAAACAAACATGTTAAGTAACCTTGTGTTGACCTTATAGGTCATGCCCGGTTTTGATAATGACAAATACTCATGTATTTAATGAATATCTAGTTCATGTGCAGGTCTATATTAGCAGATAGATTGTTAGCATATGAAAGCTTAAGGCTTGAAGACCAGCTCATATTTTTCAGTTGTAATATATATTAAGTGGTGAAATTGGTCTGTAATAGTAATTAGGTTATTTGGTTTGTAATAAGCACACACATCACATGTATGGTTTATTTTGTAAGCTCAAACTAGATACGAACTAAAAAGTGACCGTAGAAAAACCTAAGGTTTCGATTGATCAACACCGAACTTTTTTGATGTCTTAATTTTGGACATAAATGACCCTAGGACACATACATTTGCACATATGTTTGTTAGGCACTTGAATAGGGTTTGTATGTTTAAAAACAGTACCGAGATGTACACTTGGTGTACTTTCGGTCGACCGAACCAGGCAGTTCATTCTACCCTGGTCGACTGAACCAAGCCTAGGTCTACAGTTGACCAAGGTCCTGGTCGGCCGAAACAAGTAGTTCAAAAAGCCCCGGTCGACCGAAACCTCCCTGGGTCAACATTTTCACCATCTGGTCGACCGAGCCAGTTTTGTACTCCAACTACCTGGTCGACCGAGGGTCCTCAGGAAAATTCCAATAGTCTGGTCGACTGAAACATTTCTAGTCGACTGGACCTCTTGGGTTGCTGATTTTTTTACCGCAGTTAAATATTTTTTGAACAGGGTTAAAATGTTTTAAACGTCATTAAACTTTTCTAATAATCCCTAATAGGTCCCCAACGGTCAAAAATCATGGGATGTCTATATATACCCCTTCATTTGGGTCAATTATGCAGTTGATTAGCAAATACAAAAATCCAAATTTCTCTCTTAAGAAAAATATTTTCTATTGCTCATACTATTTCCAAATCCACTCAAACTTACCTACTTCATCTCAGTATCATTTGTAAGTGTATTTGAGTGTTATTGGCTAGAGGTTTGCTCTCTCATTTCATGAGTGTTTGAATCGATTTTTTCACGAGAGCATAACCTAAGTATTCTTAGGAGGTTTTTCTGATAAGCCTATCCTAAGAAGACTTGTGTTGAACTTCCAAGTGTTGCATTCTCATTGCAATATCTTAGGAAGTTTGTATTTGTTTTTGGATTGCAAAAATACTTTCAAACTTACTCAAATATCTTGTGGTATTCATATTGGCATTTTTGTGGAAAGATATTTGTGTTTGATATACTAATCTTTGTGGCAATATTTATTCAAGTTTATATCACTTACTGAATACAAAGATTGCTTAGCTTTTGCAAACCAAGCATATACACTAGTTAAAGTGATTGACACAATCTACTATTTGAAATACTTGAAACTTGCATGATATCTTTGCATGAGCATCTTGATTGAGAACATATTGAAATACAAAGATTGCTTGTTGATACTCTCACGCATTAAACTGATAGAAAATACCTTTGAGAGTTGAACTATCTAGACCACACGGAGATTACATTTTAAATCATCTGTGGTGTTTGTAAGTGCACATTTGGGGTACAAATCTGCTTTACGTGAAAGCACCCTTATATTATACCTTTTGATTGTATATCTGAGTGATTCTAAGCATGGCCTAAGGGGGCGGTAATCCAGCCTGGTAAGGATTGGTGTAAAGGTTGAGGTCAGCCCTGTGCTAATTGACCTGGTTTGTATAGGTGCCGCTCCACCCGTTTAAGTGAGCAAGTCATTGTGATAATCCTTATGCTAGTTAGCCAAGGCAGGGATGTAGGCAGTTGGTCGAACCTCGATAACATATCTATATGTCACCCTCTCTTTATTGCTTTCTGGTGCTTATGTGATTAATTAAACTGCTTTGCTTAATTTCTGATATTACTCGCACTAGATTGATCATAGGATTGTGAACATATTGTTATTAGGAGGAATACCTAGGGGATAGATTGTAAAAATACCAATACACCCCCCCCCCCTCTCTTGGGATCACGGTAAAGCTAACACCTTGATTTACTATTATCACAATGTCATTAAGCTTTGTTAGGCCAACAATCTCCCCCTTTTTGGTGATGACGAATAAGGAGCAAAAATGAGAAAGTCTCAATAAGGCTCCCCATTACAATAAGCATATCCTTAACAAGTCATTGCATGAATATTAGAATTTTCAAAAACTCATATCAGAATATATATATATATATATATATATATATATATATATATATATATATCAAGCTTTTGGCAATGTCAATAGATATCATGCTCCCATGTCATGCTTTATTGAGTACAACTCCCCTTGAATGAACTAAAACACATTCAATGTTCAATATTCAATAAGGTCAGAAATTCATTCATGCGGTATATCTCAAAAAAATTAGAATATTCAGCTCATGTATGTGCTATACATTGTATACAATTTCAACATTATATAATCTCAATTTCATGTTCTCATTTAGAATATTTAGCTCATGTATGTGTTATATGTTGTATAAAATTTCAACATTATACAATTTCAATTTCATGTTCTCATTTTGCAAATACATTTCATGTTCTCATTTTTCAAATACTTCTCCCCCTTTTGACAACAATAAAAAGGATTAACGAAGAAAAAAATAACATGCAGATCAACTTAGGACCATAAATCAGCATTCAGTTCACAAGTAAAATGTCCAAATTCAGCATGCAATTTTCACAAGTCAATCATCCTTCAAGATGTCCAATCCAAATATCCAAAATTCAACATGCAAAAGATAGTCAAGATAATCCAAACTCAGCTTGCAATACAAAATATCCAAATTAAACATTGAGAGAAAGTAGCAAAAGATAAAATAAAAAAAAAATGTTAGGAGCTGTATCAAACACAAATATTACAACCCAATTGTTTAAGATAGAAAGAGATTAAGAAAATATGTCTTTAGTAATTTAGTCACCACCATCAGATTCCGTACCTTCATCATCACCATTCGAGCTTGTCTCCATTAGAGCCTTCCCTAGTGAAGAAGAAGATTCACTCATATAGCTCTCAAGGCGTCCAAGCCGCTGATCAAAACCAGTGAAGTTTGACTAAAGTGAACTAAAATTAGTACGCATTTCACCACAAAAGTCAATCATCTACAAATTCATATTCTGTTGATAAGTTACAAACCATGAGGGAGCATCATCTGCTAGTGGTGCAGCTTGTTGGGGTTCAAAAGCTTGTAGTGGTACTGGAGCCTATTATGGGGCTCTACGTGCCCTACCACCCCTAAGAAACCATCCATTTTGATGATACTTTTCATAACCCATTTGTTTAATTATAGTAAATGAAAAGATATCATAATTTGTTTGTTTGATAAACTGGGTGGATGGAGTGGTAACGCCTAGATGTTCAAAGATAAGGGTCAAAATTCCTCCATAAGGAAGAATTATCCTTCTAGCTTCCTCTCTTGAAATCATCCATTTCAACATTAGGCAAGGCAAGTCAAGACGCTTACCCTTAATCAAATACCACATCACAAAGCAATCTAGGTAGGATATATGATCATAGGACCCTACCCTAGGCAAGATGTTATATGTGATGAGTTTGTGCAATATTTGGGCTTCCAAATTAAGTTGTCGGTATAAGGGAGGATAGTCAAAATAAATGGGGGCTTCAATCATAATCATAGGTAATAATTCCTCGGGAGTTAAATCTTGGGCCATTATCCAAGATTGTCGAAGTGGTGGTCGTTTGAACTCTCCTTGTATTCTAAGCCTAATAGCTAGAGTTTGAGGAGTTAAAGCAAATGATTTATCACCCTTTGTCATGTTGGCATAGAATAACCAAATTAAGTTGGGATAAATGCCTTTAGCTTTATAAGTGATAAACCATTCCCAACACAAAGTATTAAACATAGGCAAAATGTTGGGAAAATCATCTCTAAAGAAATCAACATCTAAAACCTTACCGAAAATGGGTTCAGTAGATTGGATATGTTCCTGATAAATTTTTCTAGCATGACGAGTCATCAACCACCTTTCTATATTTTGGGTATCATCCTTTCCGAAGGTGGAGCCTTGGTTTGTCATTTGCTTGGTTCTTAGCATGATTCTTGAGAAAGTATTCAGTGAAATCCTTGAAAATAATAGTAGAATGAAAAATATAGTGGTTTTTTGAAGATTAAATAGTGGAATCTTCTTGGGAGATCACTTGGAGACGAAGGAGATGGCTTCAGTCGAGTGGAGAATGAGGTTCAGTAGACTGATGTGTGAAAAAGTTAAGGTTTTATGAACAAAAAGTATATATACCTCCGCAAGTTAGTTGATTGACCTGTTACTATCAGTCACCTAACCTGTGTATTTTTTAAAATTTCACAAGTTAGTAGCAAGTTAGTTGACTGCACTCAAGGAGTTAGCCACCTAATGAGTCTGAACCTGAGATATACGTAAGTCAGTGTAAGATCGGTCAACTGATGGTAAGTAGTTAGTCGCATGTCCTTCAGGATTTTTGATTTACTTGATTATTTAACCCAACCACTCATTCTTCTTAACTTCTCATTCTCAAACCACCTCTCAACTATTGATGGGTCCCTAAAATGCATTATTTTAGGCCCTCATTTACCTTTGTTTTTTCTTCTTTTATCTTGTATTTACCCTTTGTTAACATAGTTCGGAGTTACGCAAGGTTTGTTCATGTTTCATGGAATACGAGTTAAAACCGAGGAGTTAAGCATTATGAGAAGCCAAGGGAGTATTTGGGATACTTAAAGCCTAAATCAGATGTTCAACCAAGCTCCTAAAGCCTCAACCATGTGGTGTGACTAGCAACACATGGGCTGATCAAGTCCCAAGCTGCAGTCTCTAAGATTCAGACTGAGAGAAGAATGCTGCAAGGTTTGACCAAGTTCTTGACCAACAAGACCTATATGGGTAACCAGGTCTAGATCTTGACCAACAACTCAACCAGCAAGACTCATAGGGGGGACCAGGTCTAGATCTTGACCAGCAAGACCCATAGGGGCAACTAGGTCTAGATCTCAACCAGCAACCTCGATCAAGGCGACCAGGGAAAAATAGCGTATGACCTAGTCGACAATGATGATCTTCTGTGCGAGATTTTGTGCTAAACTTTCCTATTTTGAATTTCAAACCTTGTAAACCCTTTTTGGTATAAATATTAGTCTTGAAGATGTTCTTAGGGTTCCTCTTTGGTCTTTCTTAGGTTAGTGACAGACTTAAGACATCATTGAGAGCCATCTAGAGTAGGAGTAGTGTAGATTTCAATACCTATTTTGGTTTGTGCAAGACGTATTTGAAGTGGAGAAACTCTTGTGCTTTTCATGTAGATTAGATTATCATTCAGGTGTATGAACAATCATTAGTGACAGACGATTCAAATACAAAGGTTTGATCTTTTTACTTGCTTTCATCTTTACTGCTTTCAATTTACATTCCTGTTCTGGTTCTCTATTGTAATCTTAATTGTTAGTGTCACACTCTTAAGTTTGCAATACGAAGTCATCTTTACTTGCTTTGATTTACATGCTTTGACTTAACTGCTTCCTTTACTGCTTGGATTGTTATAAAGTCTTAGAGATAAGACAGAACTACTACCAGCTTAGTCATATATACATAGTAGGTAGCGGATACTAAAAATGTTTTGTGTGGTCGCTGAGATAGGGTATACTCTGATTCCTGATCATGCTTTAGACGATTGGTGCACCCTTGCTACCCTATGCCTTCAAATGATTCCTTTCACCATTTAGCCTAATATGGATAGCTAACCAAACGGAGTTTACACACATGACATCCTAAGTCTAATTTATGAACTGAGCATCACTTCGTAGGAGTAAAGATAATATAGATTTTATATGCTTTCAATAGGTTGTTTGAAACACTCACCAAAATCTCTCCTTTTCACTTTCTTTTACACAAGGCTATAATAAACTTGATTGGAAACGGTTAATAACTGCACTTAAGTCCCTATGGATCGATACCCGACTTTCCCCACTTTCTACAGAACTTGGCTTTAGTTAGGTTATAATTATTACTTTTGGTTGTTAAGGACCCCAAGACTTGGCAAGCCTACCAACTATGCAATAAACCAAATTCTCGTCGTATAGAGATGAACCTATCCTCTAAAAGAGGTTTTGTGAAAGCCTATTGTTTATCTGTATTTGCGAATTCAAGAATAATATCTTCCTATTACACATGATCTCTAAGAAAATGATGTCTAATGTCAATTTGCTTAGTCCTACAGTGAGAAATATGATTTTTGGAAATATTAAGGGTGCTGGTATTATCACATTTAATTGATACAATCAAATACCTGCTGCTACGTATTCAATCTCATCAGCAGATAATGCCATGGAATTTTTTTTATTGGAAAAGCAAGATACTAGAGATCATCCTAGGAAGTGGCAAGTACCACTTATACTTTTCCAGTCAATTTTACATCAGCCATAATCAGCATCCAATTAGCTAATCATCTTAAAGGTTGTATCTTTAGGATGCCATAAACCTAAGTCAATAGTACCTATGAAATACCTCAAGATCCTCTTGACTGCTATTTGGCGAGATTCTTTAGGAGCTGCTTGAAAACGAGCACACATGCAAACACTGAACATGATATCAGGTCTACTACCCATCAAATAGAGCAGTCTACCTATCATGCCACGGTAGTATTTTACATCTATTAGCTTTCCTTGCTCATCTCTATCATGACTAATAGAGGTTGTAATGACCCAGGAAATTATAACTACGAAAATAATAAGGAAAGACAATAAATGGGATAGATAAATAAAGAATAAGGCAAAAAGCAAGATTTAAAAGTAGAAGAACAATAGACCTCATTGACGAATGTTCTATCCTTGTCGATGAGTTTTCTTCTAGACATCGTTGACGAAGCTCAATCACTCATTGACGATGAGGTCCCAAGTGAGTGAATTGTAGATTTTAAGTTTCATTGACGAATGCATTCTCTCGTCGACAAAGTTCCTTCTGTGACTCGTCAACAAATCCTGTCTTCTCGTTAACGAGGCCACGTGGCAACATCATGTATAAAAAAGACCCAAAGTTGCTTCCTTGTGAAGAAATCATTCTTCCTATGATTTTCTCTCTTTAAAAGGTCCTCTCTCCCCCCGAATCGACAAACGGAGACCGCTACGGTGTTCTAGGGAAGATTCTCTACACATCTAGCGAAGTAGATTTCTAAATTGGGCTTTTCGAGAAACGCTCAAAAGTTGAGGTAAGGGTTAAGATTCTTAGTTTTGGGGTTTTAAATGCTTATTTGAGGTTTATAGATTGAGAAAATGCAGAAATAGTAGGTTATTTGGGGTTTATCTGATTAAATTAGGGTTTTGATTTAGGGTTTGGGTGAGTGCCATGGGCATCATTTGGGGTTCCTATTGGCGTAGTTCAAGAAAGCAGATAAAGGGAATATATTAAAACATGATTTTATGAATCAAACAGATAAAAATGGATAATTTTTGTATATGTATATGTTTTCTTATGGGTTAAAAATGCCAACCATTTAAATTATGATTTTTGAGCCTATGATTGTTTTATTAGTTGTGTATATGTGAAAATGGACTGATGAAAGTGAAAGAATTTTTAGGATAATTATGTAAGAAATTAAAGGTATATTTTCAGTATATGAATGTTAAATGTAGGTTGGCTTGTTTTATAGGAAATGTATGAATTTTACTCCTAAATTGTGAGGCATGAGTAAAATAGAAATTCTGTGTAAATTATGTTATATGTATGGAATGCTGGTTATACAAGAAATGCAATAAGAATGAAAATGTTGTGATGAATTATAATATGTATATTTATGAGATGTTGGGAATACTGAAATGTGATAAAAATATGTATTGCATGTGTATTGTTTGATATGACATGAGATCTATGTAAGGTGGACTTTACACGAGATCCACGTAATATGGACTGTTACAGATGATGTATATGACATGAGATCCACACAAGGTAGACTATACATGAGATCTATGCAAGGTGGACTATACATGAGATTCACGTGATAGAAATTGTACATGAGATTCACGTAAGGTGAACTATGAAAGTGAACTACGTAATCTGAACTATTGATAACATGAAAATGTGTATATATAGAGATAACAGATACCAAGTAAAGTAAGAATGAATTGTATATCATAGTATTAGTATTCACGCTAGTATGATATGTATTTATATGGGTGGGGCAAACTCTTCGCATGAGAGCTTGCTGAGAAAGGCGAGTGCCCTAGTAGGTATTAGATGTAGCAATAGGCTGCATAACGTATTAAGACAGAGGGAAATTACTTGTATGGGCTGGTAAATTTCCTTATTCTCAGGAGCCTTTGCTGGTAAACCTTTGTATGAATTGTATGAGTACGAGATTACTTTTTTCACGTGAGGGCTTACTGAGTAAGGTAAATGCCTTGATATGCTTCAGTTGTGACCATTGGTTGCCTAAAGTATCTGAGTAGAGGGATGCTACTTGTATGGGCTGGTAATCATCCCAATCCTTAGGAACTCTCATTGGTAAAAAACTTTGTATGTGTTTGATTATGAGCAGAGAATGGTTTTATAATTATGTTTTATTTGAAATTTATAAATAAATATATATATATATATATATATATATATATATATGCATATTGTACACAAATCTCATGTTAGTCACTCATTGTTTTAATGTATTCCATCCTTACTGAGATGTATCTCACTCGATAGTTGAACTTTATCTTTTCAGGACCTCCACGAGATCAAGCTTGGGGAGCTCGGGGCTATTGTAGCATTTTTGTAGAGAGAGCGTATAAACTTTAGCTAAACTTTTTGGGTTGTAATATATTTATGTTTTTAGTATTGTGAATATTTGGGAATACTGGATGTTGGATTATATTTTGAGTTGTAGATAGATGTAGAAAACTCTGGTATTATATTGTTGGAAGATTATATTTATGTTTTTCACTACATAAATGATAATAGAATGTCAGGTATCAGGTAAATGAATGGATGACGTGGCACTCGGGTCCTATCAGGCGGGTTCGGGGCGCCACGAAGCATGGTTTATTCAAGTATAATGCGCCATACTAGGTTTTTGGGTTAAGGGCGTTACATAGGTGCTCATTTGTGACGCCTTGATTTTTCATACCATTTTTTTAAATCATCAATAATAATTAAATCATACACATCAAACATCACATCGGTCACGTCAACAACTCTGATACCACTCACATAACCCGACCCGCATTAGGTACCGAGTAAATAGACATTTTATTTTTATTAACCTAATAGCGGAAGACATAATGTATATACCATCCAGAATACAATATCTAGAGTATCAATATACGTATACACTCATTCTATCATACCCAAAAACGACACAACTCTAGCGAAATTACACCTCCGTAGTAAAAAAACTCACCCTGTATATCAGGATCTCAGCTCCCTACTGTCTCGCAGCTCTATCACTTGGCCTATCTCTGTTCCTTGAAAAGTTTAGACAATTTGGGTGAGACACATCTTAGTAAGATGGAATAAATTATTTACAGTGTGTGGCAATATGAGTTTAGTTATATCAAAATACGCATTAAAATGATTTCTATCTGAGAAAATATACAAATTCATTTCATACTTGTATAGATATACATCACAAGCTTTTAAAAACTTTAATTCCATTTCTCAAAAACCATTCCCACATGATTCATGTTTTCCAGCAAAATTCCCGAGGATAAAGGAATTTACACGCTCATACATGCAGTTCCCCTCTTTTCTAACATCATTTGCAACCTTACCTGATTACTCGGGTCCAGCAACAACTGATAATTATCATGGCACTCACCTTACTCAGTAAGCCCTCAGGTGGAGAGTTTTACTTTTCCTCATTTATTTATATTATTAACTCACTTTATTTCTTCCCTCATATCATTTCATTGCATTTTCATTTTCATCTAGCTCATAAGTGTCCCAGATAACCAATATACTCATGTATGTAACTCATGGCTACCCCAAGGATATCCACTACACCATGCTTCCCCCCATGGTCAGGGTTATGTGACCCAAAGGCTCAAACTAACTGCAGTTGGCCAACTCGATTAAATCAAAATATCATATCACATATCCCGTATCTGTAGTATGACTGGCCGGCCTATAGCCCTGATTCAGACTCAGAGGGCACAACAACTCTACTATATAGCTTAGTTGACTGTCATGCCACACGCTCCATGAGTCTGTGTGGTTGCACTAACATCATTGGCAATGGTACCGTGCTCAATATCACATCCCATCATTAGGGTTTCCATATCCATCCATCAGGGTTATTATTACTACATACCCGCAATCATTATGCGGTATTGATATTTCATCAATCATCTTTCTAATGATCCCATTGTAGCTTTCGTACTTTGCAATGTTCACATTTTCCAGTACACTCATTTCAATATTTACATTTCAATATTCATATTTCAATTCCCACATTTCAATGTTCCTATTGCAGAATTTACATTGCAATATTCTCACGTTTCAAAATTCATTACATAGTAACATATATATATATATATATATATATCTCTTTTCACATTCAATTCATTCTCATGTTAGCATATAACTCATTTCACGTTTTTCAATACTTCTCAACATACTCAAATCATACTTTTCCATTTTCATAAAAATCATTTCTATACACATATTTGTATATCATTTTCATCATTTCCAACAAACATATTGATAGTTCTCATTTCATCATTTTCTCAGAAAATACTCATCATCAAATTTCATATTTTTCAATATACATCATAAGCCACACAATTATCATCTAATATTTATAATATACTAATTTCATAGGGAAAAAATATCATCGCTTCATTTTTCACATATTCATTGAATCAATAATACCAAAAATACTGCTATAATTTATTCCTCTTACCTGGCTTACTAAGAGTCTCGTTAAAACCCATATCCTACTCCCCCGGCACCTGAAACTCAAATCCTACAATTCGCGTTTTCCCTAGATTAATTAACTCATTTCCCAAAATAATACCCATATAACCTTCCCTAGGCTTCATATACTTCAAATTAACATTTAAATTTAATATTTAACACCCTCACCTAGTTTTCTGAACTAGGTCTGCAAGGTCCCGAAATTACAGTCGTGGTGCTTACCCGAACCCTGAATTCAATAACCCTAGTTCAACCCCAAAATGCCCAATATTCTAACATTTCTAAATCTACATTAATTAAATAATAATTTTCCCCTTAATGACCCCCTTATCATAATTTTGGGGTTATGCCTATGATGACCCCACAAGAAATCCGCTCCGCTAGCCTTGTAAAAAATCATCCCTAGATTCTCGTGGTAGTGTCTGATTGTAAATTAGACTTAAGATTTACAAAAAATTGAGGTAAGAGTGAGAATTTAGCTTACCCCAAGAGAAATGCCTATGCCGCTCCTACGACAAATCTGCTCCGATAGAAATGACGGTGGCGGAAAATGGAGTCCAGTGGTATTTCTTGATTTTCGATCGGTGCCTGTTTGGCCAGAAAATCGAAGAGAGAAAAAGAATAGAGAGAGAGAGAGAGAGAGAGAGTAGAGAGAGAGAGAGAGAGAACGATGGGGGCTTTTATGTGCAGAAATGAAAAAAAAAAAAAAGGAAGGGGGCTTCCAGTGCCGATTATCGAGTGATTAGCGGGTCTAGGAACTAACTTCCAAACCTTATTTCTCTCATATTGATTTAACTCTTCTTGCATGACTACTATCCATGAATCATCATTAATTGCTTCGTTAATGTTCTTGAGTTCCTCTTGAGATAGGAACGCACAATGATTGCACAGATTTTTTTAAGATGATCTAGTGGACACTCCTCATGAAGGTTCACCTATAATTTGGTCCTTAACATGATTCCTTATGAATTTCCACTCCTTAGGCAATTCATACTGATATAGAGAGTTATCATTCAAAGATGTGCTGGTTTCATTACTCTCATCCTTTACTTGTTGAATTGCTAGGTGTTCTAAACTATTTCTAGTTTATACTTCATCAAGGTCAGTAGGTTTAAATAAAAAAAGGATTAGCCTCATCAAATGCTACATGAACGGACTCTACAACTGAAAGGGTCCTTTTTTTGTAGACTCTAAAGGCTTTGCTATTCACAACATATCCTAGGAAGATTTTTTCATCTGATTTAGGATCAAATTTTCCTAGGTCCTCTTTATCATTTAAGACAAAGCACTTACATCCAAATACATGGAAGTAAGATATACTTGGTCTTCTACCCTTCCAAAGTTCATATAGGGTCTCTATTCATCACATAACAAGCGGTGTTCACCACTTCAGCCCAAAAATATTTAGCTAGGGGGGTGAATTAGGATTTAAAACTTTCTTTGAAACTCCTTTTATAAATTCTTTCTCAACTAATTTTCGGATTCAGCAATCACGCATGTATGGTTTGATTTTCAATTCACAAGATCAACCAAAAAACAATTTAATTTAAATCTTTATAAAATGAGTATATTAGTTTGAATTCTTTGTAAGTTTCTTAATACTTCTTTCAGTAAATTAAACCAAAACTCAATACGTCAATTCAATCAATCAAGATAAGCTTCACAATATAAATCAATATAGATATTCCAGCAAGCTCCAAGATTTTGATTTTGATATTGGATTCAAGTATGTGGTTGATCAATGAATGACTTGTATTAATCAACGTACTCCTGTAGAAGGTTACTACAAGATTCAATCAACGTGCTCCCATAGAAGGTTTCTGCAATTCTCAATCACAAATTAATTTCTAGCAATTCAATAAGCATCCACACAGTTTATATATATGCTGAAATTTAAAAGAGAATAGGAAAAAGAGTGACACTGAGTTTTTTATGAGGTTCGGCTATACCCGCCTACGTCCTTGCCTTAGGTATATATATCACCCAAGGATTACATTATACCACTCCTTTAACAGGGCGGAGCAAACCGTTTACATACTCTTTCAAGTAGGATGGAGCCCTCCTTTCCAAGTGATACCCCACATTCATTATTCTAGTGATTCAACAATTTTGAACCATAAAAAAAATAAAAATAATAAAAAAAAATAAAAAAAAAAGAGCAAAAACAAGAACAATTCTTGTGCACAAAGACACTCTCAAAAAAGAGCTGGTTAGTACAAGATTAAGCACAACTAATATACTTCAATTTATATATCAATAAAGAATGAATTTGAAGCTTAAAAAATTAATCACCAGGTTCTTCTTTAGATTGAAAAAAATCCCAGTAAAAGCACAAGAACTGTGTGGTTGTATCAGTAGAAACTCAGTAATACTTCAGCAAGAATGTGTGAGTAAGAGACCTTTTGAAGAGTGTGAATTACGCTGTCAACCCAATGCGTAGTTTTAAGTGTCTTTATCAAGCATACAAAGTTACCCAATTATTCAAACATACACCAATTTATCGACACATACACTGTATGATTACATGGAATTTAAATAGAGATAAGGGTAAAAGAGATGCAAACTTGATTTTATGAGGTTCAGCCTACTCCTGCCTACGTCTTCGTCTTAAGTAACCCACTCAAGGATTCCACTAAATAATCCGCGCCTTTAACTGGGACGGAGCTTCCCTTACAATCCGCTGCTTACAAGAGGTACAACTTCCTCCTACTCCACTACTTATAAGAGGTACAACTTCCTTCTCACCAGGTTCACAACTCGAACCATGATTACAATATAGACTTAGAATTCTGCACAAACTCAATATTGCTTCTCCCCAAGCAAGTGAGTACAATAGAAATCCTAACACATAATCATATGATAAATACTTGAAGCTCAGTATGTATGTAAAAATATGACTTTTATAAGTCGAATGATATGTTTCACAAATCTACCCTTCAAGCAATATCACCCAAAATTAGTTTTTTTTTATAAATAAATACTTTGGAGATCTTGGAGTTTTATTTCGAATCACTTTATGCAAGAATATCAAAAAAGATCATTAAAAAAAATAGACTTGAATATTATGTAGATCTAAGTTCTTGCTATCAAATAACTTGTAAGATTAAATCTTTGAGTAAACAATAAAACTTGATAGTTTTTCAAAGATTTGAACAATATTTCTCAACTAATTTTTGCACAAATAAAGTAGGTCTCTTTAAATAAAAATATACTTTTGAATATTACAGGGTCTCAACACTTTAGAATACTAATCCCAAAAAAAAAAACTTCCCAAATAATGATCTTTCACAAAATGTATATATAATAAATCAAGATCAATCTCTCAAATAAAAAAATTCAAGAATATGTTTAAAAGAAAAAAACTTTGAGAATAAACCAACAAGAAGTTTGATCACCAAACCTCAATACCCACGTTGTTTGCACAATATTCGAAGGAATGCCTTTCGAAAATCAACATAACCCAAGCTTAGATTTGATGTGAATGCTTTGAAAACGCAGGCAAAGCCTTAGCAATGTGTTCAATGCTTTCCATAGATGTGTATACGTTCAAGGCTCCCAATAATATGCAAAAAGTGAGGCACTAGGGTTTTTAGGTTATTTTTATAAGTGTTCTCGCCCCTAGATTTAATATTGGTCGTTGGATCAAGTTAAAAAAAAAAAAAAGAGTTTTTGTCTGTGTCCGTGCTGAAACGTGAATCAGCATCCTGCTCTTCGTCGTCGAGTGGGTAAGTTCGTCGACGAGAGCACTGTCCGAACTTTTTAGGCTTTCGGTGTTTGTTTGTTGATGAGACAACACCATTCATCTCCGAGTGGCCTTTATATGTTCATCGACGAGGCCATTAGGTTCATTGACGAGACTTCTAAAATTTGCCTCAAAAAATTTATTCAACCTAGACTACTCTAAATGAATTTTTCATGAATGCATGGGTCCTAAGGTATATTTAAGCTTTAAAATATATCATATGATATGTAAATACATTTAATTCTAAATACCCATTCCCATTGACGATCTCGAACTTGAAGCTTGCTTCTCCATCCTTTTATTCTTTTAAATCCATGGATTGAGCCAAGTGATATGTATTTTAGTTTCCTCATGGCTTCCACATCAAGGTCACCATTCGTGCATTCTAAATCAAGATCTTGTTCACAAACTCAATTGTACAAGTCAAATACCAAGTGATTTGTCATTATCAAAAAAGGATTAGACTTAAAGAGTCAACAAAGAGTGAGAGCAGTATAGCCTTGATTTGCTTATTGTAATTCTTGATGTGTGAAATCTTTTGGTTTTTCATGTATTTATAGAGTTAAAAAAATTTTTATTTTTTTTTTTCCCCAAGTTTCTTGAAGTGTTTTCTAATTTTTTTTACAAAGTTTGGGGTCCAAGAAATCTAATTTGGAAACTTTTCTTTGCTGTTTAAATATAGTCGTTACGAAATTAAGTCGACTAGGCTTATCGGGATCGGTAGCTTAGACTTTGAAAATTAGTGAAAAATCAAAGTCAGAATGGGGTCAGTCACCTGAACTCACACGGGTCAGATGACTGAGCCTATTCTGTCTTCCAAAAATTGCTTCAGCATAAATGATAGTCGCCTAAGCATAATGGGTCAATCGCCTAGACAGGTAGAAGCTCTTGCTTTTAATTTTGTTTCCAAAAACTTTTGCCAAATTGTTTTAAGATTTTTTAAAATGTTTTCTAGGGTTTTGAAAATTTGGTCTCTAAGTCAATAATTAATCCTAATGAGCTTCAAAGCATCCATATTGACTTTTAATTGACGTACCTCCATAAGACTTTCTTAAGACTTAAAGACTTTCTAAACATGAAGTCTTCATGTATGTCTTTCTTTGAGTCCATCTTGACTTGAGCTTCAATATTCTTTAAGCTTTCATAAGATTTGTCTTTCTTTGATCATTTGAGCTTTCTTTTGATCACTTAGCTTTAGAATGTTGGTTTTCATAACACTTGTGATCACTTGATCTTGAACTCTAATGCTTGATTCCTAAAATATCACCACTTTAACCAAAACATGTTAAGTTCATTTGCTTTGTTATCATGAAAACAAGATTCTAAGCCTTGTGAGGCCAACAGTTGAGTTTAGGGTATAACGATATATAAGGAGATGGATTCCCTAAAGCTTTATTTCGGGCAGTGAGCGCAAGATTTTTAACTTTCGATTTTCATATTTAAGCACAAGTTAAGAATTAAGAATTATTTACCTGGCACAGATGCCTTGTCCATTTGGAAGTGGATTTTACTTAAGCATGCTTCTGAGATATTGTTCAAGATATGATTTATGTTTTTCATCTCAGATTTACAAGGTTCCAGATATTTTAGCTAGTTAAGCCTTAAACCTTTTCTTTGAACAAAAAGAGGAATGATATGGATTGTGTAGAGACCAATGTCCCATTTAAATATCGACTCAGTCCTTTTCAGTTCAAATATAGCATGTTATAGCCAATATTTTCACATTTTAACCAGTCATTATGATATATATGTATTAGGTTCAGATTGGATATACTAAGATCTAACGTTTCAAGTGTAGACCACTTCCTAAGCCTATAGTCATCACTACTCCTAAACCTAAGGGCGAGGGATGGATTAAATGATTATGTAATTTAAAATTGAATCATTCTTCCTTTGGTCCTCAAAGGTTTGCCTTTATGACAACCCATGCCATCTTTTTATCCATGCTTCTGGCACTTTTACATAGACAAACCTAGTGTGCCCTTTCTTTTTATAATATAAGCAAGTATTATGTACATGTGAAGAGTTTTGCTTATATCTCCTATTTCTATTTGATGAGGCATGAATATAGGATGTACAAGATGATCTTTAATTCTTTTTGAAAAGATTTTTCGTTTTAATTACAAAGGATTTATCATGATTATTCTTTTCATGTTTAGCATCAGAAATAATTTCAAAATGATCCTCCATATTTCTCTTTGAGCAAACAATTTTCAAGATCTTCTAAATCTTTTTCTTTTCTAGATTAGCATGATAATTTTCTAACTTTTCTAATTGTTTTTCTATCCGTTTATTCTCATTTTCCAGAAATGTTTTCTTCTTAGATATCTTAACTAGAAACTTATGCATTTTAAATAAGGCTTTTTCTAGTTCTCCATGTGAAGGCATACTTTCATTGTTAAATCCAATAGATGATTCATTACAAGAGTTATCACAATAAATATCAAATGAATCAATGCATGCAACACAACAATCACTAGATTTAGCAGAATTTTCACAAGAGGCATTAGATGATTCAGCACATAATGTATAACATCATTCATCAACCAAATCCTCAATAAATATAGAGTTAGAATCATATACCTCATCGTCCACTAGTTCAACATGATTGCACCTTTCTCCTTTATGATCATTCGTTCTCGGAGCATTAGGAGAGATGACTTTCACTTTCTCAAACTCTCCATACCTCCTATCAAGCTCTTCTCAAATTTCTCTCACATTTTTACATGCCATAATTTTATGAAAGACATTAGAATCTAAAGCACAATATAACATATCCATGGCATTTAAGTTCACTGTACTAAAGGCATTTTCATTCATTCTCTAGCAATTTCCTTTAACAAATATTTGCCAGGCCTTCTAGTCAATATATTTTATAAATATGCTCATCCTTAATTTCCAAGTGGAAAAATTTTCACTGCAAAATATTGGAGGCCTAGTAAATGACTGTCCCTCACTAAATGAGGATACACCAACAAGAGCTATTGCGATCTTTAACACAAGCGGTTAAGCTTTTTGCAACGAGGCTCTGATACCAATTGATAGTATTGGTATATTCCCAAGAGGGGGCTGAATTGGGTATTTAAAAATCTACCTAGGTTAAGTGTGCTTAATTAGAAGTAGCAGGAAGTATTACACAAACATAGGGTCTTTCTAATCAACTACAAACCCAACAATATATAACTGAGCAAATTATTTAAACACAAATAGTTGTCTTAATATTTTCCTAATCAGTCTAAACTCCCACAAATAATAATGTATGCAAATAAACAAGACAATATAATTAAGCATACATTAGCAAAAATTAAAATGCGTAGGGAAGAGAGAACGACACAATATTTGTTATCAGGGTTCGGCCAATCCTGCCTATGTCCCCGCTTCAAGCTAAGAAGTAAGAGGATTCCACTATTTGCTCACTTAACCTAGCGGAGTGACGCCCCCTACACTCTCCTTACAGGGCAGAGATTCCCCAGCTCAAATTATGGGGCTGAGTGACAACCAATTCTCCTTACGAGGCAGAGACACCTTAGCTCAATTCACCAGGCTGAGCCAAACTATGCACACTTTATAGGATGGTGCAAATCTCAGCCTTCCTAACCGGGTTTGAGCCAATTCTAGACTCTTCACAGGGCAAGTCTCCCTCTTCAGGCCACGCCTGGAATGCAATGATAATAATACTTTTCATAAAAAATAGAAAGCTTCTCAAAAGCAAGGTTTGTACACAATGAAGTTCTAAAATGCACTCGCACAAGATATGAAATAAAGCTCAAGTGAGTATGGGTATTTTTCTCAAAATTTATTTTTTTAATCTTTGAATAAAGATATACATGGTGAATGCCCCAAAGATTTAACCCAAAAATATTTCTCTAATAATATCGCTCATTAAAAATGTAGGAGAACATAAGGTTTTGCTTTCAAGTAATATTTGCACAAAAGAAAATATATGATCTTTGACTTAAATTGAAACATGCAATGAATACCTCAATGATCTTCAAATCCTCAAAGGATATCTCCAAAAATATATTTCAAAATAAAGTATAGGAGATTTTAGAGTTTTGCTCAAAAATAAATTCTTGCAATAAAAACAAGATAGGCTTTTGAATCTTGCAATGAGATGCTTAAAGATTCACAAGCTACAAAAGTTTTCCCCAAAAATATTTATCAAGAAAATATATGGGTGAAAACCAAGATTTACTCTCAAAGAAAAATTTTCAAACTGGAAGAATGGACGAGAGTAAATGCTTTTGATGAAATTATGAATGCCCAAAATGATATGCTCTCTTACAAAAATATTTTTCAAATGAATGAAAAATAGAGTATGAAATTAAAGCACAAAATATTTTTGGAGGATTTTTTGTCTAAGCATTAATTTAAAAAATAAGTTGTGAGGGGGTATTTTTAGACTTCTTGAAAAATATGGCAGTTAGGGACACGCTTGGTATTTTTAAATTTGTTTATTTAAAAATTAAACATGTTTTGGCGCTGAAAAATAATAGAAACCAAGAGGTTTGGTTGATCCAAGCCATCGCCGGTTGACTGACCTCAAGCGATTCTCCAGCTCTTCGTTAGTTTGGTCGGCCGAGCTTAACAGCTAGTGTGTCGGTTCATCAGGTTAGATGGCTGAGGCCTTTTTTGAACTAAAATAGCCGGTCGGCCAAGCTTTAGAACTTGGTCGAGAATTAGGTTTAGTCAGCTAGCCTTTTAAGCTTTGATTGAGCCTAATCGGCTAGGTTTATATGAACTTCCGGTCGGTCGACCGAACTATTAAGGTTTTGAAAGGGGTGGTCGACCAAGCTATGTGTAACTTACATTTTTGCCCCCTTTTCATTTCAAAATCAGTAAAACCTCTTAGTATGATTTTAATTTTTATGAAAAAGGTTTTATGTGAAAATGTTTGGTCCCTAAGGTGTGTATATGGTCATTATGAGTTTTAATCCACATCATGCATGATATGCATTATTACAGACAACTCTAAATGCAATTACAATTAAAACAAGTCTTCTTCTTCTTCTTCTTCTGCTCTTTATTTTCCCATAGAATATATCAGGAGTATGAGCTTTAAGTCTTTCATTGGCTTCCATGTTCAGCGACTCACTCTGAAATGAGCAGCACAAAGGTTATCCCAAGTATAGGAGTTATGTCGTGTAATAATTAACCTAAAAGGCCAGATCGTCTCCTCAAGGAATGCAGATCGGTTTCAAAATCACGTAAAACAGAAAAAAGAAAATGAGAAAATAGTTTAATGAACATAGTTCAAATTCAATTTTTGGGAATTTGTGACAAAATTAAAACAAGCGAAACCTAAACTATGAACCTAACTCACATAAACCAACCAAACAACTCACTAATTAAACAGATCAAATAATAAATCAAAAGCAAGAACCTCACTAATGAGTGTCAAACAAACTAAACTTAACAGTTTCGAACAAACATAACACCTTAATAACTTAAATTAAAAATAAATCCAATAATATCTAAGAATAAAATGAACTTAACAATGGCTCAACTAAAATTAATCTAAACATAACAATAAATAAGGCTCAACTAAATAAATAAATTAAACTTAACAATAAATCAACTCAAACAAACTCTTAAATAAAAACAACTAAATTTAAACTAACGAAAAGCTATAACAAGATATTTAAAATGCATTAAAGTAAAATAATGAAAAACAATGTCATTAAATTAACATAAAACAACTAAATAACAATAAGAAAAAGAGACAGAATGAAAGAGAGAGACTTAAAATAAGATTTAATTTCAACATTAACTTTAAATAAAAGGAAGGTAAACTTAATAAAAAAAAATACTCAACAAGATTAATTCCTACAATGTCTTTAAAATAAAATAGACAAAATGAGCTTAATAATATAAATAACCTAAACAAAATTTAAATTCAACACTTACTTTAAGGAAATAAACTGAACTTAACAATTTAAATAACCCAAACAAGTATTTAAATTCGAGAGAGAGAGAGAGAGAGAGAGAGAGAGAGAGAGAGAGAGAGAATGAAGAGGCCGAATGTGAGTCTTCCTCTCAAGTGCCTCTGTGCGGCGCGAGACCCCCAGCTCTCCTACGGTTGCACCCCTCCCCCCTCCTTCTCAAACCCTAGTCCCTACTCTCTTAAAAGCCTTTCCTCCCAAGCTAATAATGACCTACAAAAAACTAGCTCCTTCAAACCCTATGCAAAAAGCAACCCTACAAAAGCATGCCTTTCTCCTAAAAAAAAAAAAAAACATTTTAAAACCCTCAAAAGAAGAACTCCACACAGCTACCTCTCACAACAAAAAAAAAACATTTTAAAACCCCAAAAAGCAACCCTAGAACCCCCTTCCCTTACTTTACAATTAATTCCCTACTTCCCTTTCAAAAGCACACACACCCCAAGCCTTTCTTAATTCCCTGTACAACTTTTTTTTGTTTCTCTAAACCCAACGCATGACCTTTTTTTTTTAAATCACATGGCATGAAATATGCTTAGTGAGTTTAGGAACACAGGAAGCAGATTAACCCAAGTTAAACATCAACTGAGAGACTCATACACCATTTAGTAAACCAACCAAGGTAATGGAATGTAACAAAGCTCGCGTGCATGAGAATAAGGCTAGAATTCCAAGATTAACTACTAAAAGACATTAATGGTTTCAATCACAACAGTTAAACCGAGACAACCACATGGTCTTACTCTAATTCAAAACCATTGTATTGACAACTTTCACACTACTACACTTTAAAAGGCACCCGCTTTCTTCTTTAGTTAGGACCCCAGTAGCAGGTAGTCGTTTCCAATGCATGAATGCACAATGGTGGCTTTCAAGTTATTACACTTTAGAAGGTACCCACTTTTTTATTTAGTTAGGACCCCAGTAATAGGTTGCCCTTTCTAATACACAAACTTTTCCCTCTTCTTTTTTTTTTGGTTCTTTTCTCTCTTTTTCTTCTTTTCTTTTTGCAATTGATCTCTTGCTTGTTTCTCATTTTCAATTGCTTCAAACTTTTTATTTTTATCTTTTTTTTAAGACATTAAGATATGGTTCATTAGAGTCCCAAAAAACTTAAGTATACATCAACCAAAAACAATCTAAGGTAGTCTTTCTAAGTCTTCTGACCTATGTAGTGTGCATAGCAAAACTTTCAACATACTTCCCTTGGTTGAAACTAAGTGAAATGGATAAAGTTCTCTTTTGATTTAAAATCTTCTTTGCACTACATCCTACATATTCCATATCCTCAAAAAAATAAAAAAAATAAAAAAAAATTGGCATGTAACTATCACAAATAAGGAATTCAGCATGCTCTGAGCTCAATACCAGTATTTCCCAAAGGTGGATCAAGCTGACATGCAAACATCTTATGCAAATATCACATTAAAACTTATTAGATGGAAGCACACAATTGCATATGCAAATTATTCCCCCCTAACTAAAATATAGCATTGTCCTCAATGTTTGAAAAGAGAAGCAAAAGAATAATAATGAGGAAAGTAGAAGAGTACCTGGGTAGAGCAATAAGGGAAAAGAAAAACTAAAACTAAGGGAAAATGTACTTGAAAATAAACTAAAAATAAAACAAAATAAAACAAAATGAAAATAAAATAAAGAAAAACATCATAATATGTCTGGAGGAGGCTCGAGAGGAATTTCATCTGGTGTGTGCAGGTTTATAAATTTAATTGGAGAGTCTCCAAATTTGAGTCGCCATAATGAATTAGTTTTGTTACCTGCACAGAAGTCAGCCTCAAATAAATCAATGTTCTCTAAGGTACCAGACAAAACATGTGCAGATTGACTTCCTTGTTTTAACAAGAAAGAATCTTTATTCAGTATGTTTTCCAAGAAATTTGCTTCTTTAAGAACTAGTCTTGAAAAGTAAAGTGTAGTCCCAATAGGGGAGTGAATTGGGTTTTTAAAGTTTCTTTTAACTCCTTTTATAGATTATCAACTTATTGTAAGTTTAGTACTTAAACAAGGATAATTTGAATTACAATATTAGCTAGAAATCAATATTCACTTTTAAAACTTTAAGAATGAGTAAATCAACTTGATCTTGCAGTAATGTCAATTAACACCCAACTAATAAATTGATCCAATCAACACAAACCAATGATTCACAATGTAATGCTTTTAGCTTTTGAATAATTCAATCCTCACAACAAGATAACCAAAACAAGATTCACACTGAAGAATGAATTCAACAAAGCTTCCAAGATTCATCGATTGAGTAACTTAAAGTAGAGTTTGATAAAAGCCCTGTTTTAATGAAGCACAATTTAAAATTCCAGCACTCTTCTAAAACTCAGATTTTAAATAAACTTTCAATAAATGATTCTTGGGTGTTAATCAATCAACACACTCCCTTATGGTTTCCGCCAAAAGTATTGATCAACCAACATACTCTCGTTTGCTTTATGCAATCCCAAAGTCAAATTAAATTTTGGTTTATTTAATATCCAATCCACACAATTTATAGATTTGAAATTAACAACCACGCAATTACATATGTACATAAAATTAAAGAGAGTTTAGGGAAAGAGAGTGAGACCTAGTTTTTTACGAGGCTCAACTTATACCCAGCCTACGTCCTCGCCTTAAGCAAGACCACCTAAAGATTCAACTATAGAGTTCCTTTATGGGCAGAACAAACTGTTACAATCCTTCCTTTAGGGTGGAGCCCCCTCTCGGTAAAATGATCCAATAAACCTGAACCGTCAAAGACTACAAGTGAAACAAGAAACAATTTGGTGTACGATGACACTCTCAAAAGAGTATATTAGTACAATTGAAATCTATATACTTCAATCAAAATCACAATATAGAAAGATGAAGCTCAAGTATATATATCACCGGGGTTCTTTCTTAGGTTTAATAACTCAATAAACATGCAAAGACCCGTGAGCTTTTCTCAGCAAAATCGCAACAAGTAATTCAACAAGAGTATATGCAAGGTAACTTTAAAGTGTAGAAAGAATTTGATTGATTTGCTGCTTGTAGGTTGTTGGTGTATTTGATCCTTGGGTTTAATCATGTATTTATAGAGTTTAAAGAGTATTCTTCATGTTGCTTAAGTTTCTTGGAGTACTCCCCATGTTTTCACAAAGTTTAGAATTCGAAAACTCAATTTTCGAAACTTCCCGTTACTTTTAAAATTCTAAATTTCGAAGGGTCAGGCGCCTGAACTCAAGGATTCAAATGCCATGACTTTTAATTTCAATGAATTATGGAAGTTAGTATATGGTTAGGCACCTGGACTCATAGGGTCAGTCACCTGAAGTGGTTCTGTCTACTTGTCAATTGCCTGAACAGACAAGATCAGTCGTCTGATAGCTTTGACCACCCTTCAATATTTTGGTCATAATGTTTTCCAAACAACTCCATATTAGATGCTCGTGGTATCAACAGAAAACAAAGAGAAAATACCAAAACTTTAATGTTGAACACTTTTTAAGATAAGAGTTTTTTATAGAGAAAAATACACATCAATGCAGATATATAAAAAATAACAGAATTTGGAAAATCCTATTTTGGTGCTTTTCATTCCAAAAATATTTTTAACCATTTTGAAATAACTTTTGACCTTATAAAAATATTTTCAAATTATTTTAAAAGGTATCTAGATCCAAGTAATTAACCTAAGAGTTTCATGTATCCATATTGAAATTACTTGAAGTACTTACATAAAGACTTCTTAAGACTTTGACATTCTAAGCACTTAAGTCTTCATGTTTTTCCATCTCTTGAGTCTATCTTGTCTTCCAACTTCAATTCACTTTAAGCTTCATCAAATCATATTTGAATCCATACTTTAATAGTATAAGCTTTATGAGATCTTCTTTCTTTGGAGTATAAGCTTTCAATAATCCTTGTGTGCACTTGACCTCATATTCACATGCTTGAGTCCTAAAATATCATCATTTAACCAAATATGTTAAGTTACTCTGATTTGTTATCATCAAAACAAGATTTTAAGCCTTGTAAGGCCAACAGGTCTTTGAGGCAAAGGTGTTAGAGCAGTTAGCTTCGTTTCTTTAGAAACATCAATATTAGAATTTTTACTCGCTTCCTTGAAACTTGAACTCTTACCATTCTACTCAACCTCTCTATATGGTGTACCAGTCACCTTACCACTACGGAGATTTGTTTTGGCATTGCAATCCTTGACATTTACTCTAATAGAGGATAATGGCTCCACAATTGTAGACTGCACTTGAGTATCTGGCTGGGCTTGAAATGGGGATTCATTTATCTCTAATGCACTCAATATTGTGTTCAGCCTAGTCAATTCGGTGCTTATCTTGCCGATGGCTTGAGAAGTATGAGTGTTGATCACATTTTGGCTTGCCATGAATTGCTAAAGTGTATTTGTCATCTGTGCCATGCTATCCTCAAGATACTTCTTCAGTGGAGCGGTTACTGCTAAAGAATAGATCTGAGAGATTTGATGTGGCTAATACTGATGCTGAAAGGTAGCCTGATGATATGTCAGCTAAGAAGATGATGCATAGGACTGGGGAGGATGATTCCAAAGTTGCTCTATACTATTCTCCTTTTCCATCTCCATAGCATCCATTCTTCTGATGATCTCAGCCATGCGTGCCTAAACATCAACATCATCCTTCGGTTCATACCACTTTCCAACATATATTGATCTCAATGGTTGAGCTGGAATTGGTCTTCTGTCAATTAGAGTGTTCCACTGCTGAGCATTTTCAGCTAAAAAACCTAGAAAACTCAATGCGTCATTAGGCTCCTTGTCGAAAGAAATCTTCTGAACACATAGTATGGATGAACTGTTTCGATTTAAGAGTCAATGTAGTGTATAAATAGTTGACCAAGAGTCATGATTCAAATCCATGATGGGGAAACATGTTAACCAGATCTCTAAATCTCTCCTAGCTTGCATGAAATGTCTCATCAACTCTTCACATGAATCAGCTAATATGTTCCTACAAGAATTGAGTTCTCCGTAAAGGAAAAAATTTGTTCAAAAATTCTTTTTGCATATCAGCCCAACTAGAGATAAAATTAGGCCACAAAGAACAAAACCACATCTTTGCTTTATCATTTAAAGAGAAAGGAAATAAACGAAACTTAATATACTCATCAGTTCCAGCTCTAGCAATAAAAGTAGTGCAAGCCAACTCAAAATCCATCAAGTGCTCGTAAGGACTCCTAGAATCCATCCCGTGGAACCAAGGTATCACTGACAACATCTCATGCTTAATCATAAAATTTGGTGCATCATTAGGTAAACATGATGGTGTAGTGGTTTGTGTGAGTTGTAAAAAATCCATAAGAGTGCGTGTTGTAGGTACAGTCATAGTTTCTCCAAAACTCTTTTTTTTTTTTTTTCTCTCTCTCTCTCTCTCTCTCCCTCTCTCTTTTTCATGGGAAAAATAAAAATTATGAGAAAAACACTAGTTTGAAACTAAATCTGGAATTTCCCAACAATGGCACCTAATACTTGACTCACTCTGGAATGAGCAGCGCAAAAGCTACACTAAGTAGAAGAGTTATGTCATGTAATAATTAGCACAAAAAGGTCAAATCGTCTCCTCAGCGGATGCAGATCAGTTTCAAACTCGCATAAAACAAAAAGAAGAAAATGAGAAAATAGTTTACTGAACATAGTTTAGATTCAATTTCAAGGGTTTTGGGGAATTTTTGATGAAATTAAAATAAACAAAACCTAAACTATGAACCTAACACGCATAAACCAACCAAACAACTCACTAATTAAACAAATCAAATAATAAATCAAAAGCAAGAACCACACTAATCAGTTTTAAACAAAGACAAACTAAACTTAACAGCTTCTAACAAACTCAACACCTTAATAACTTAAATGAAAAATAGATCCAGTAATATCTAAGAATAAACTGAACTTAACGATGGCACAACTAAAATTAATCTAAACTTAACAATAAATAAGGCTCAACTAAATAGATAAAATAAACTTAACAATAAATCAACTCAAACAAACTCTTAAATAAAAACAATTGAATTTAAACTAATGAAAAGCTCTAACAAGATATTTAAAATGCATTAAAGTAAAATAATGAAAAACAATGTCATTAATTTAACATAAAACAACTAAATAATAATAAGAAAAAGTGACAGAATGAAAAAGAGAGACTTAAACAAATATTTAATTTCAACATTAACTTTAAATAAAAAAAGGTAAACGCAATAATAAAAATACTCAACAAGTATTATTTCCTACAATGACTTTAAAATAAAATAGACAAACTAAGCCTAATAATATAAATAACCCAAAAAAAAAATTAAATTCAAAAATTACTTTAAGGAAATAAATTGAACTTAATAATTTAAATAACCCAAACAAGTATTTAAATGAGAGAGAGAGAGAGAGAGAGAGAGAGAGAGAGAGAGAGAATGAAGAGGCTGAATGTGAGAGTCTTCCTCCCAGCTACCTCTGTGCGACGCAAGACCCTCAGCTCTCCTATGGTTGCCCCCCTCCTTAGAGAGAGAGAGAGAGAGAGAGAGAGAGAGAGAGAGAGAATGAAGAGGCTGAATGTGAGAGTCTTCCTCCCAGCTGCCTCTATGCGACGCGAGACCCTCAGCTCTCCTACGGCTCCCCCCCTCCTTCTTAAACCCTAGCCCTTACTCTCTTAAAATCCTCTCCTTCCTAGCTAATAATTACCTACAAAAAATTAGCTCATTCAAACACTATGCAAAAAGCAACCCTAAAAGCTAATTAAAACCCCTACTCAAAGCAACCCTACAAAAGCTAGCCTTTCTCCAAAAATAAAAAAATAAAAAATAACATTTTAAAACCCTTAAAAGAAGACCTCCACACGACTACCTCTCTTAAAAAAAATCCATCTTAAAACACTAAAAAGCAACCCTAGAACCTTCTAGCCTCACCTTACAATTAATACCCTACTTCCCTTTCAAAAGCACACACACCCCAAGCCTTTTTTAATTCCCCATGAGGATTTTTTTGTTTCTCTAAACCCAGCGCATGGCCTCTTCACGCTTGAGGCTTGCATGCATGGGTCTTATCATATGCAAATACATGGCCCAACCTCTTCTATCCTTCCATGAACACAAATTCTTGCATCCATGGCCCATGCCTCTCTCACAAGCTCACACACGGGCCTCATGTTGTGCATGGCTCATCCACACACCTTTAATGCTCAAGACCCAACTTCATTTAATGTTGCATGGCTACGCAAAAACTCACGACCCGGTTACACAAATGCTAAAGGCCTTTTCACATGCATGCGGCTTCTTCTCACGACATTCCTTTGGAGTTGCACGGCCGCTTGTGTTGTGCAAGGTCTTCCACAAAAATGCATGGCCCATGTATATTTAATTTCAACTTAAATTCCTAAAAAAGTATCCTGCGATATTAAAACATGAATATCAGTAAATTTACGTCAAAAATAGGATAATTATCATAATATTATCAATGAGCTCAATGATTAAAATACTGGATATAATTAAGTATTTAATTAAAATGATAATACTTAATTAAGCAACTTTGACGCGTAATCACACCCCCCCCCCAACTAACGTTTTGCTAGTGTGACGCCATGAACCCACCAGGAGAGGCCCAGGTGCCATGTGTTCCATTCACCTTTATCTGATACCATAACCTCAACCACACAACGAAAATATTAACAACTCTTCAATAATATACTAGAGTTTCTACATATACATAATCTCAAAGATATTCTCCAATATCCAGTATTCACAAATATACAACTCAAAAACTTAAACAAAACTCAAAAATATACATCAAAAGTTTATACCCTCTCTCTCTCTCTCGCAAAAAGGCTACGCCAGCCTGAGCTTACTCAGCTTGATCATGCAAAGGTCCTGAAAAAGATGAAATTCATATCAGGTGAGACACATCTCAGTAAGATGGAATAGATTAGTACCAGTGTATGGCTATCATGAGGTTAAGTGTACAAAATATATTCATCATTTACAAATTAATCAACAATTATGAAATCATTCTCTATCCCTACTCACACACATGCAACATATTTTACTAACGAGAGTTTCCAAGGATTGGGGTGATTACCCGCCCATACAAGTAGCACTCCTTTGCTCCGATACCTTATGCAACCTATGGCTACAAGTGAAGTATATCAGGGCACTTACCTTACTCAGTAAGCCCTCAAGTGGATAGTTTATCTCGTATTCACATACATTCACACAAATGTTTATAGGCAGAAGTTCCCAAGAATAGGGAAGATTACCCGCCCATACAAGTAGCTTCACTCTGCCCTAATACATTAAGTAGCCCAGTATGACTACATCTGATATTAATTAGGGTAGTCACCTTTCTTGGCAAGCCCTCGGGCAGAGAGTATACTTCACCCCAAATACATATAATACTACAATATATAATACATTTATTACTTTACTCTGTGTCTATTATCTCTATTTTATTCATCTTTTCAAGTTCTTAGTTTTCACACGTCTCATTATTTCACATCACCTAAATCTCACTTCTACATTTCATATTCACATTTCACTTTCTCTGTATTCCCGTCTGCATTCATATATTCTGTTCTCATTTGATTCACTGATTAAATGAACAATTATACATTTAAAACTCACTACCAGATGGACAACACACTATCATGCTTCCCCCCATGATGGGTTGTGCGGCCCGAAGGCTGGACTTAACCTTGGTTGACCCACCAAAGTTAAAAAAAAAAAAAACAATCTCTTCAGTCTATAAGTCAAATTGGCTTTCCCACACTGTTCCAAACTCCAGGGGGAACTCTACCCTACACAGCACAATTGACCATCCCATCTCCACACTCTCCACAAGATATGTGGGTGCACTAGCTCTTCGGAAGTCACGCGCAACAGTACTGTGCATAACATGAAACCACAATCCACCGGAGCTCTCAAACCATAACTTGCAATTTAACATTCACATTCAACTTTGATTTAACAATCAGACACAATAAATATTCTCAATGCATTTCAGTATTTCCAACGTCTCATAAATATATTTATCATAATTCATCACAATATATTCTTTTTACTCATGCCACACGATTTATAATAATGCACATATTTAAACATTTACTAAAAATATGCCAACCCACATTCATCATTCACATTACTGAAAATAAACATTTAATTATCTCCACAATTATCCAGAATATCCATTACTTTCATCATTCCATTTTTGCAAATAATAACTAACAACACAGCCCCCACAGTTCAAACGGTTGGCTTTTCTAAAATCCGCATAATAAACATATACTTACACATATTATTTTTTTCTATTTTAACCGGTAAATTCACAAAATTACTGGCTTAATCTATTCCCCTTACCTAGTTTCTAGGAACTACCCCAGCAGGGACCCCAAAATAATGCCTGCAGCACTCACCCAAACCCTGATTCAATAAGCCCAGGTGAATCTAATCAACCCTAAATAAAATACTATTTTAACATTTCCTAAGCCCATAAATTCCAAATAAACAATTAAATTCCCAAAAATAACCAATTTTCTAAACTCCCTAAATCTCACCCTCGCTTTGGAGTGGTGCCTAGGACCCCCAAATTGAAAATCCACTCCGATTAAAATGACGACGATCGAGATGAGGACCCCATGGTGGTTCCTGATCGTCAATTTAACTGGAGATTGGGGATAAATTAAGGAGAGAGAGTGAATTTACCTTACCTCAGGAATGGTGCCTACAACACTCCTACGAAAAATTCACTCCGATAGGAATGTCGGTGACGAAGAATGGAACCCAATAGTATCTTTCGTTTTTCAAACGGCCGAGTATTTGCCAAGAAAAAGAAGAGAGAGAGGAGTCATGGCTGGAGAGAGAGAGGCATAGAGAGAGACTGAAGAGGCTCTTTCGTTGCTTCTTCCATAAGGAATTAAGACTTAACTTACTTATATATATATATATATATAATTACATTATATTATATTAATATATTATATTATATTATTTAATTAATTATTTTTATTTTTATTTTATTTTTTTTGGATCACTACAGTTAATCTTTAGCAAATAACTTGAATGCATTCAAACCAAGGGAGTAGCAACCACAATTCCAATACTTTTGAAAATCACATGGCATGAAATATGCTTGGTGAGTTTAGGAACACAAGAAATCGATTAACCCAAGTTAAACATCAACTGAGAGACTTATACACCATTTAGTAAACCAACCGAGGTAATGGAATGTAACAAAGCTCACGTGCATGAGACTAAGGCTAGAATTCCAAGATTGACTACCAAAAGACATTAACGGTTTCATTCACAATAGTTAAACCAGGACAATCGCACGGTCTTACTCTAATTCAAAATCATTGTATTTGCAATTTTCACACTATTACACTTTAAAAGGCACCCACTTTCTTGTTTAGTTAGGATTCCGCTAGCAGGTAGTCGTTTCTAGTGTATGAATGTAAAATGGTGGCTTTCACTTTAGAAGGCACCCACTTTTTTATTTAGTTAGGACTCCAGTAATAGGTTGCCCTTTCCAATACACAATTGTTTCCCCTTTCTTATTTCTTCTTCTTTTTTTTTTTTGTTCTTTTCTCTCTTTTTCTTCTTTTCTTTTTGCAATCGATCCCTGGCTTGTTTCTCATTTTCAATTGCCTCAAACGCTTTTTTTTTTCTCTTTTTTTTTTCTAAGCCATTAGGATATGGTTCATTAGAGTCCCAAACAACTAAAGTATACATTAACCAAAAACAATCTAAGGTAGTCTTTTTAAGTCTTCCAACCTATGTAGTGTGTGTAGAAAAACTTTAAACATCCTTCCCTTGGTTGAAACTAAGTGAAATGGATAAAGTTCTCTGTTGATTTAAACGTTGTTTTGCATTACATCCTACATATTCCATATCCTCCAAAAAAAAAAAAAAATTGGCATGTAACTATCACAAATAAGGAATTTAGCATGCTCTGAGCTAAATACCAATATTTCCCAAAGGTGGACCAAATTGACCTACAAACATCTCATGCAAATATCACATTAAAACTTATCATATGGAAGCACACAATTGCACAAGCAAATTCTTCCTCCCCCCCCCCCCCCTCAAAACTAAAATATAGCATTGTCCTCAATGTTTGAAAAGAGAAGCAAAAGAATGATAATGAGGGAAGTAGAAGAGTACCTAGGTAGAGGAGTAAAGGAAAAGAAAAATTGAAACTAGGGGAAAATGTTCTTGAAAATAAACTAGAAATAAAACAAAATAAGACAAAATGAAAATAAAAGAAAGAAAAGCATCACAGTATGTCTAAAGGAGGTTTGGGAGGAATTTTATCTGGTGGGTGCAAGTTTATAAATTGAATTGACGAGTCTCCAAATTTGAGTTGCCACAACAAATCATTTTCAAATATCATTTTCAAGTTTATTATGCATTAACTTGTACTAATCAGCCCTTTTGAGAGTGTCTTTGTACACCAAATTTGTTTCTTGTTTTTGTAATGGTTCAGGACTGTTTAATCGTTGGTTTACGAAGCGTAGGGTATCGCTTGGAGAGGAGGGCTTTATCCTACTTAAAGGAGTGTGTAGACGTGTTGACCTTATGGATCATACCCTGTTTTGATTATGACAAACACTCAGCTATTTAATGGCTATCGAGTTCCTGTGCAGGTTTAAATTGGCAGATTATAATGATGGCACAAAGAAGAGATTGAAGTTAAAGACCCAATCTATGTGTTGTAATGTATTTCATTTATGCAAAGGGTCTCTAATAGTAAATAGGGCTTTGATTGTAATAATTGCATGCATCACCTGCATGATACGATAGGTAACCTCAAAATGAAAATGACCTTAGAAAGACCTTAGGGATTACCCTTCGGCCGACTGACACCGGATTTTTTTGGTGTCTTAAAAAAGACGTAGAAATGACCCTAAGACACTCACACACCCACTTGTATGTGTTAAGCATTTGAATAAGGTGATTGTTTGATGAAACAAGACCGAAATACACAAAATGTGCACCTTCGGTTGACTGGCACCTCTCGTGTATTTTGCCCCCGGCTGACCGAACCTGGTCCGGGTCAACAAGTTGACCACAACCCGGTCAACTAACACATGTAGTTCATTTTGGCCCGGTCGACCGAACCTAGTCCGGGTCAACAAATTGACCACATCCTGATCGATCGAACTACGTAGTTCATTTGGCCTCGATCGACGGAACCTTCTAGGAAGTCAACATTTTGACTTCTTGGTCAACCGAACACTTTTTGGATTACACCAACCTAGTCGACCGAGTTCCCACGTGTGGGAATCCAATGGTCTGGTCGACCGACCAGTATAGTTCAAAATAACCCTCGTTGACCGAACCTCGCAAAATTGGAAAAATCGCCTAGGACATACATGTCCGGTCAACCGAATTGACAGTTCATTTTTGGCCCGGTCGACTAAAACCCAAGAACTTGGGTCGACCGAACTTGTCCAAGTCGACCGGTGCCCTCGATTTGGACCTATTTTTTACCGTGGTTAACTAGGTAAAACGGGGTTAAAGTAGTTAAAAACATTAAAACTTTTCTAATTATTCCAACCATGTCCCTAACGGTTATATTTTAGGGGTAGTCCATAAATACCCCCTCATTTGGAGTAATTAGAAAGGGATTAATAATCTTGATTAAGAAAAATTCTTTGAAATTCCCAAATCCCATAATACTCATTTCTATGCCTCATTCACTCATACTTACCTTCTACTATTGCCTAAATCCTTCGTAAGTTTGTTTTGAGTGACTGTTTGCTTAAAAAGGGTTTGCTCTTATTTGGTTTGTCATTACTTGATATAATTTTTCTAAATAGCCAAACCTAAGTATTCTTAGGAGACTTTGTTAATAAGTCTATCCTAAGAAGACTTTGTTAGATCTTCTGAGATTGCACCTTCATTGCAACATCTTGAGAAGCTCTTATTTTATTTTGGTTGCAAAATCTTTTCAAAATCATTTTCAAATATCGATTGTGTTTTATCTTGAAAAATATTCAAAGAGATATTTGTTTTTGAGTTAAAAAATCTTTGTGGCAATATTCATTGAGTTATATCTTTTGCTGGATACAAAGATTAAAATTCTTTTTGCAAACCCAATTTATACGGTGCTCAAGCTTTATACTATTGAGAAGATCTGCCAGTTGAAATATATATAAAAGGGGTTGAATTGGATTCTATTTCTATTTTAATGATTTTTAGACTTTTGCTCTTAATAACCCAGAAAATAAGATATATATGAACGATAATCACACTTAAGAATACTGAAATTTAAATTTACAAGTCAATCAACGAACTCATGATAATTCAATTACTTAATCAAAATATAAAAGCTTTTGTTGATTTCACTGTAAATTCTTAGTGTATACTTTACTTGATCAAGATTTCCACAAATTAACCAACGTACTCCCTTTTTGGGTTTCTGCAAAATATCAAGTACCTTTATATCTTTCTTAATTTAGAACCTGCAACCTGTACTTATAAATCATATAAAAATAGCAAGTAAAGAATGTAAAGTAAAGCAGAGAGAAAGAGACAAGAATTTTTACGAGGTTCGGCTTCAACACAACCTAAGTCCTCGCCTTTGGCAAATCACCAAAGGATTCAACTATATAAGTTCTTTTACCTGGTGGAACAACACCTACTTACAACACACTCCTTTTATTAGGCTAGAGCCCACCTCTCCAAACAATAACCCCTTGTTTGGTCGAACGATTCAACAGCTCTGAATCGTTTAAGAATGATGACAAATAAAATTGTGTACAACAGAGAACTCTGACAACAAAGTAAATTAGTACAATGATCAGCTGACTTATACTCCAAGGTAATTCAAATATAAAAAATTTGAAGCTCAATACTTAGTATGAGTTACCAAATAATTTTTCGAAGAAAAATGAAAGGTTCTGATTTTTGAAAGCTTTGCTTCAAAAATATAAATCAATATCAGATCAGAAATTTAACCTCGAAAGAGTTTTAGATCCTTTGAGAATTTTGAATACTTGAAGATCAGTTGATCTAAAAACCTTTGAAAATTTGCGTTGATTTAAAAACCTTTGAATGTTGCTGGATTTGAAAACTTTTGAAGATTGCTAGATTTGAAAAATTTTAGAAGATTGCTCAATTTCAAAACCCTTTGAATTTTCACCAATGTTCTCTCTTAAAAAAAACTTTGGAGATTAGAACTATTTTTAGAGGCTTTAGAAGCCATCCATTACTCCCAAAGATTCCTAAAAATCATTTCCAAGTATTTTGAAATAAATATGTCCAAAAACGTGGTTTAAAAAATCTTCCCGTTGAGAGATTTATTGCCAACGTTCGAGTGGCAGTCGCTTGCCACGACTTGGTACTCGCCTGTCATAGAGCAACACTCAACACAGTATGCTGGCAGTCACCTGCCAGAACCAAGGCAGTCTCCTGGCTTGTTCATGCAGGCACCTGGCTAGTTAGGTAGTTGCCTGTCTAGCTACTGACTTTTTGAAAAAAAAATTTTCTTAATGTGGCAGTCGCCTGCCTCTACATGGCAGTCGCCTGGCCCTTCATTATTTCAAAAAGTTTTCTTTTCTTAAACCCTTTCTATTCATTTATTTAAAAAAAAAAAATGTTCTTTAGAGTATATACATAAAAACATATTTTTGAATTCCTATGAGCTTCAAATCACTTTATACTTGAGATTAACTTTGAAGTACTTACATTTAGAATACCCTTAAGAATATAATTTTTTAATCTTCAAACTTGTTCTTCTATCAGTTTTGTGGTTACAATCTTTCCTTTGAGCTTTCACAGTATACCTTTGTTCTTCATGCTCTTTATAACCCATAAGCTTTACTTTGTATTCTTCAAGGATTCTTTGTAATTCATAAACTTCCTTTTGCACTTGAGCTTTACTGTTTTCCTGAAAACTTTTTCTTGAAACATATTAAACATATCATTTAATTTGTTATCATCAAAATAAGAATTGTAAGCCTTATTAGGCCAACAATCTTCCCTTTTTTGCAAAAATAATAAGTAAGATTTTAATATTCATGGCTCCCCCTATCAATAAGCATGATATATGTAAAGGTAATCCTTGAATAAACCATACATATAAGTACAAAGAATATTCATCCATCCGTTAAAATTCACAAACCATAATAAAGGTTTGCAAACCATAAGTGTATAGTATTTTTGCATTCACAACTTCCGCTTAAACATTCTCCCCCTTTGGACATCAATCAAAAAGGAGAAAGAGATACAAAAACAGAGAAATTCTGCAAGTCAAAGCACTAGTTTTAGAACACCAAAGATTGCTTATCCAATAAAACTTGAATACATAAAAACATATAAAAATGATAGATAAGAGCACATCAATTAGAGGCTTCCATATTTTCACTTTCATCATCTCCTTCTTCTTGGTCTCCAGATTCATTATCTCCTTCCTCTTGTTCACTTTCATCTTCTCCTTCTTCTTGTTCTCCAGATTCATCCTCACTGGTACTCGTAGGAGATTCTCCTTTAGAGGAACTAATCAATTGTTGCTCAATCTTTTCAACTCGCTTATCAATTTTTTGAACAATGAGATTCTATGGATGTAACCTTCTCTTGTAAAGTACCAAGGCTAGATTTCATACCATCACTGAATGTCATATAATGGTTAAAAAATGGAACAAACCATGAAGAAGTATCTGGATCAGGCTGAACTGAATGTGTTTGGATGGAAGATGAAGAAGGTGGTGGTGCAGATGAGACATTCCTATGTCCTTTATGGAACCACCCTTGAGGAGAATTTTTATAGCCCATCCATTTTAGAACGGTATCAGAAAAGATATCATAGTATGTCTTTCTAGTGAAGTTGAATGATGGTGTTAAAACATTAAAATGAGCGAAAACCATTTTCAACATTCCTGCATATGGTAGAACAACACGGGAAGCATCAACTTCATGATAATCCACTGAATGATCAAACTTGGAAGATCCATCTTCTTCCCTTTGAGAATGCACCACATTACAAAACAGTCCAGAAACAAAATGTGATCGTGAAAATCAGATCGTGGTAAAATATTGTTTGTAATGAGCTTGTGCTGAATTAGGGCTTTCAAACTAAGCTTCTTATAAAGTGGAGGATGGCTAAAGTTTACAGGAGTGTCAGTCATAATCAGAGGCAAAAACTCTTGTGGTGTAAAGCCTTGAGCCATAATCCATTACTTCTCGATAATATGAACCTCAAAATCCCTTGGCTTAATTCGAAGAATCTTTCCCAAAGATATTGAAGTTAAGTGGATGTCTTTCCCAAGAAAATTTGTTTTGATTCCGTTTTCGCATCGCTCCATGTTTGCATAAAAGATAAGTACAACATTGGGATAATAGCCTTTAGCTTGGTAGGTGATAAATTTATCCCATCCAATGTTCTTGAAAAGTTCCATGATTTCGGGAAAATCGGAATTGAAGAACGTTACGTCGAGAACCTTACCTAATATTGGTTCAGCTGAAGCAATTTGATTTCGGTAAAGGTTCTTGGAGTGTGGAGTGACGAACCATTTCTCCACCTCATCGTTATTAATTCTTGTGGAAGATGAGGATCCTTTAACACCAACGAATTTTGATCTAGGCATATTTGTATGAAGAAGAAAAACAAGGAAACTCTAAGTTAAGTTCGGGTTTTTGTGTGGAGGAAGGATTTGATATGAGGTAGCTAGATGCTTTGAGCAGGATTTGTGTATGGAGAGTGATGGAGACGAAGGGTTTCAGAAAAAAAAAATGAATGGTCAGGCGCCTGGTGGGCTTTAAAATGACTTAAAATAGGGTTTTAAACCCTACCCGTCACGAGGCAGTCGCCTATTTGAATGTGGCAGGCGCCTGTCTATGTGGAATTTTAAAAGACAGTAGTTAGGCAGTCGCTTAGCACCTTGGTGACAGTCACCTAACAACCAGAACAATTCCTAAATTACTTCAAGACTATGAAGCATGCCCAATTCTCTTCTTATAAATATGAATATTTCTTCTAACAAAGGTTTTGTGAAAATATCTGCTAATTGATCATGTGTATTTACAAATTCTAGCATTATATCTTTGTTTTGCACATGATCTCTCAAGAAATGATGTCTTATGTTAATGTGTTTTGTTCTTGAGTGAGATATTGGATTTTTTGACATATTGATAGCACTTGTGTTGTCACATTTGATAGGAATAGTTTGGTATTGTATTTGAAAATCTTTTAATTGTTGTTTCATATACAATGTTTGTGCACAACAACTTCCTGCAGCAATGTATTCTACTTCTGCTGTGGATAATGCTATAGAGTTTTGTTTTTTTGAAGACCATGAAACTAAAGAACATCCTAGAAAATGACACGTTTCACTTGTGCTTTTTCTATCTATTTTGCATCCAGCAAAGTCTGCATCTGAATAACTAATCATTTCAAATTCAGATTCCTTTGGATACCATAATCCTAGTTCAAGTGTGCCCAAGAGATATCTAAGGATTCTTTTGACTGCTGTTTGGTGTGATTCCTTAGGAGCTGACTGAAATCTTGCACACATACATACACTAAACATAATATCTGGCCTACTTGCTGTCAAATAGAGTAGACTTCCTATCATTCCTCGATAGTGTTTAGTATCAACTTGTTTCCCTTTTTCATCTTTGTCAATACTAGTTGAAGTACTCATGGGAGTTCCTATGGGTTTACTTTCTTCCATATCAAACTTTTTTAACATGTCTTTAAGGTATTTAGTTTGATTTATGAAAATTCCATTTTTTTCTTGTTTGATTTGTAATCCAAGAAAGTAATTTAGTTCTCCCATCATACTCATCTCAAACTCTTTTTGCATACATGTGGCAAATTCTTTACATAGATCTTTATTTATAGCTCCAAATATAATATCATCCACATATATTTGAACTAATAACATATCTTTGTTTTTAGTTTTAATGAATAAGGTACTATCAACTTTTCCTCTTGTAAATTCATTTTTAAGTAAGAATTTACTTAATCTCTCATACCAAGCTCTTGGAGCTTGTTTCAAACTATAAAGAACTTTTGTCAATTTGAATACATGGTTTGGATTTTTAGAATTTTCAAACCCTGAAGGTTGTTTGACATATACTTCTTCGTTTATATATCCATTTAAAAATGCACTCTTCACATCCATTTGATATATCTTAAAATCTTTATGGGCTGCATAGGCTAAAAGCATCCTAATGGCTTCCATCCTTGCCACAGGTGCAAAAGTTTCATCGTAATCAATTCCTTCTTCTTGATTATATCCTTGTACCACTAACTTAGCTTTATTTCTCGCAACAACTCCATTTGAATCCTTCTTATTTCTAAACACCCATTTAGTTCCTATAATTAATTTATCTTTGGGTTTTGGTATTAGTTCCCATACTTGACTTCTTTCGAATTGATTTAATTCCTCTTGCATAGCTAAAATCCAAGAATCATTATTTAAGGCATCTTCAGTATTTTTTGGTTCATGTTGGGATAAGAAAGCATAATGATTGCAAATATTTTTTTAGTGAGGCTCTAGTGGTTATTCCTTTTGATGTTTCACCAAGAATTTGTTCTTTTGGGTGATTTTTGTCATATTTCCACTCTTTAGGAAGTTTCAATTTCTCTGAAAGGTTTTCATTTAATGCATCATTATTCTTTTCTTCTTTTATATCAAAAACTTCTTCCTTTTGAGAAGTGACTTCTTTTTCATCATTCATATCTTTAATGTTACATGATTCATCAAAAGTTATATGAATTGATTCCATAATTGTAGAAGTTCTTTTATTATAAATCCTATAAGCTTTACTATTTGTAGAATAACCTAAGAAAATACCTTCATCTGACTTTGCATCAAATTTTCCTAGGTCATCTTTAGTATTTAATATAAAGCATTTACAACCGAATACATGAAAGTAGGATATACTTGGTTTTCTATCTTTTCAAAGTTCATATGGTGTTTTATCTATTTTTGATCTTATTGATACCCTATTTACAATATAACATGCTGTATTTACAGCTTCTGCCCAAAAATATTTAGGTAAACTATTTTCATTGAGCATTGTTCTTGCCATTTCTTGCAAAGTTCTATTTTTCCTTTCAACAACTCCATTTTGTTGTGGAGTTCTAGGTGCAGAGAAATTGTGAGTTATTCCATGTTCATTACAAAATTTATCAACTTCCTTATTTTTAAACTCCCTTCATTGGTCACTTCTAAAGCTTGTTACATTATAGCCTTTCTCATTTTGTAGTTTCTTACATAAGGTTATTAATTGGTTACAAGCTTCATGTTTGTTTGCTAAAAAGATTACCCAAGTAAATCTTGAAAAATCATCTACTATTACGAAAGCATATTGTTTTCCACCTAAGCTTAAGGTTCTTGTTGGACCAAACAAGTCTAAGTGTAGGAGTTCTAGGGGTCTCTTGGTGGGTATGAATTTTTTCTTTTTAAAACTTGTTTTTACTTGTTTTCCCTTTTGACAAGCATCACACATCTTGTCTTTTACATATTTGACGTTTGGTAATCCTTTTACAAGATTTTTCTTAGATAGTTTAGATAGTAGGTCTATGCTAGCATGTCCTAATTTCCTATGCCATGACCAACTTACTTCATTCATAGCTGTTAAATAATATATGTTTTGATTTTCTATTTTCCAAATATTTATACAATAAACATTATTTATTCTATGAGCCATAAACAAGGTTTCTTTATTTTTGGGATTTTGGATAACACATTTTTCTTTCATGAACATTACTTCGAACCCTTTATCACTTAATTGACTAACACTTAAAAGATTACGTTTTAGTCCTTCCACTAATAGCACATTATCTATAGTGAGTGAAGATTCTTTACCAATTTTACCTATACCAACAATTTTTACCTTTGGCATTGTCGCCGAAGGTGACATATCTCCCATCCTTTTGTTCTAAGGTAGTGAACTTGATTTTGTCGCCGGTCATATGTCTTGAGCATCCGCTATCCAAGTACCATTTGTCCATTGTCGTTGTTGTCCTAAGACAAACCTATAATGAGGGACACTATGTGTTAGTTTTTGGAACCCAAATTCTTTTAACTCTCATTGTTTTATTGTTGGTTCCACTATTTGTTTTCCATTCTCCTTGAACTTTAACATATTTTTTCTTTAATGGGCAATTGAACATTATATAACCTTTAGTCTTGCACATATAGCAAGTGGTGTGTTCATGTTTGTTATTTGATGAAGTACTAGCATAAAACTTAACTTCCTTAACAAAATATCCCATGTATAGTTTTTTATTCTTTTTATTTGTTTTACCATTGTAGCCTATTCCTTCTTTGTAATCATCTTTTGAAAGTTTTCTTTACCTTTAGTAAAGTTATAGATAATCTTTTCTTTATCCTTAACTATCTTTTTGAGTTCATTTATTTCTAAATCTTTCTTATTCAAACCATTTTTATGAGTTTTATCTAATTCTTATTTTATTTCTTCTTCCAGCTTCTTAATATAACTATTTCTTTCTTCTTCAATAACTTTGAATGATTCTTGTTGCTTTAATAGTTTTTTATTCTGATCCTTCAAAGTTATATTTCTTTTAGACACTTTTATAAATCTTTTATGTAGTGAAAATAATTTAGTTTGTAATTCCTTATAAGAAGGCAAACTATCACATGACTCATCACAAGACACATTTTGAGATTCTGTTGAAGAGTAATAAGAATTTACCTCTTCATCGTTGGCCATGAAGCATATATTTGCCATCTCTTGTTCACTTGATTCGGTTTTAGTTTCACTGGAGCTTGAGTCGTCCCAAGAAGCTTTCATTGCTTCCTTCTTTTTCTTCTTGTCTTTCTTGAATAATGGACACTCCGGTTTTATATGCCTTGGCTTTTTTCAATGATAACAGATTGGTTCATTCTTACCTTTATTTTCTTTCCTACTTGTATCTCCATTTTTAGTTTTCTTTTTATAGAATTTTCTAGGAAACTTTTTATTTCTTCTATAGAATTTTCCTAGTCTCTTAGTAATGAATGCGAATTCATCTTGATCTAAATCACTTGTTTTGCTTTCCTCTTCACTAGTGCTATGGCTAGATGCTTTTAGACCTATGGATCTTTTATGCTTTGGTTCAGGATTCTTTTCTTTCAATGTCATTTCATATGTAAGAAGTGAACCTATAAGTTCATCCAAAGAAGTAGTCTTAAGGTTTCTACCTTCCGTGATAGTTGTGGCCTTTGGTTCCCAAATAGAGGGTAGACCTCTTAGAATCTTTTTGATCATTTCATATGTAGTATAGGTTTTTCCTAAGGTACTTAAGGAGTTTATTATATCGGTAAATTTGGTGTACATGCTTGATATTATTTCATCAGAATTCATTTTGAATGCTTCGTATTCACTTGTTAGCATATCTATCCTATTGTCTCTAACATCAATGGTTCCTTCATAAGTTACTTCTAGTTTATCCCAAATCTCCTTAGCTGTTTTGCAGGTCATGACTCGATTAAACTCATTAGCATCTAATGCACAATATAATGCATTTATAGTACTTGCATTTATTTGAAGCATTTTATAATCTAAGTCGGTCATGTCTTTCTTTTCTTTCGGAATATGTTTTCCATCAACTAACTTTGTGGGGATTAGATTTTCATCCATAATAACTTCTCAAGCTTTCCAATCCATGTGTTGGAGATATATTTCCATTCTCTTTTTCCAAAAAGTGTAATTATGTCCACAAAAGATTGGTGGACGGGTTGAGGATTGTCCTTCACCAAAGGGTGCTACTCCAATATTTGCCCTTAGATCTTTTTACAATTTCTTGTTAGGAATTTCTATAACTAGGTTTTGATACCAATTCAAATGAGGAATAGATTCCCAAGAGGAGGGGTGAATTGGATTCTTTTTCTATTTTAATGATTTTTAGACTTTTGCTTTTAATAACCCAGAAAATAAGATATATATAAACAATAACCACACTTAAGAATACTGAAATTTAAATTTACAAGTCAATCAATGAACTCATGATAATTCAATCACTTAATCAAAATATAAAAGCTTTTGTTGATTTCCCTGTAAATTCTTAGTGTATACTTTACTTGATCAAGATTTCCGCAGATTAACCAACATACTCCCTTTTTGGGTTTCCGCAAACGATTAATCAAAATGTACTTTCTAAATATCAAGTACTTTTATATCTTTCTTAATTTAGAACCTGCAACCACACTTATAAATCATATAACAATAGCAAGTAAAGAATGTAAAGTAAAGCAAAGAGAAAGAGACAAGAATTTTTACGAGGTTCGGTTTTAACACAGCCTACGTCCTCACCTTTGGCAAAACACCAAAGGATTCCACTATATCAGTTCTTTTACCTAGTGGAACAACACCTACTTACAACACACTCCTTCTATTAGGCTAGAGCCTGCCTCTCCAAACAATAATCCCTTGTCTGGTCCAACGATTCAACAGCTCTGAATTGTTTAAGAATGATGACAAAGAAAATTGTGTACAACAGAGAACTCTCACAATAGAGCAAATTAGTACAATGATCAGCTCACTTATACTCCAAGGTAATTCAAATATAAAAAATTTGAAGCTCAATACTTAGTATGAGTTACCAAATAATTTTTCAAAGAAAAATGAAAGGTTCTGATTTTTGAAAGCTTTGCTTCAAAAATATAAATCAATATCAGATCAGAAATTTAAGCTTGAAAGAGTTTTAGATCCTTTAAGAATTTCGAATACTTGAAGATCGGTTGATCTAAAACCTTTGAAAATTTGCGTTGATCTAAAAGCCTTTGAATGTTGCTGGATCTAAAAACTTTTGAAGATTGCTAGATCTGAAAAACTTTAGAAGATTGCTCAATTTCAAAACTCTTTGAATATTTCACCAATGTTCTCTCTTAAAAAAAATTTGGAGATTAGAACTATTTTTAGAGGCTTTAGAAGCCATCCATTACTCCCAAAGATTCCTAAAAATCATTTACAAGTATTTTGAAATAAATATGTCCAAAAACGTGGTTTAAAAAATCTTCCCGTTAAGAGATTTATTCCCAACGTTCGAGTGGCATTCGCCTGCCACGACTTGGCAGTCACATGTCACAGAGCAACTCTCAATACAGTATGCTGGCAGTCGCCTACCAGAACCAAGGCAGTCACCTGACTTGTTCACGCAGGCGCCTGGCTAGTTAGGCAGTCGGTTGTCTAGCTACTGACTTTTTGAAAAAAAATATTTTCTTAATGTGGCAGTCGCCTACCTCTACATGGCAGTCGCCTGGCCCTTCATCATTTCAAAAAGTTTTCTTTTCTTAAACCCTTTCTTTTCATTTATTTAAAAAAAATATGTTTTTTAGAGTATATACATAAAAACATATTTTTGAATCCCTTTGAGCTTCAAATCACTTTATACTTGAGATTAACTTTGAAGTACTTACATTTAGAATACCCTTAAGAATATAATTTTTTAATCTTCAAACTTGTTCTTCCATCAGTTTTGTGGTTACAATCTTTCCTTTGAGCTTTTCACAGTATACCTTTGTTCTTCATGCTCTTTATAACCCATAAGCTTTACTTTGTATTCTTCAAGGATTCTTTGTAATTCATAAACTTCCTTTTGCACTTGAGCTTTACTATTTTCCTGAAAACTTTTGCTTGAAATAAATTAAACATATCATTTGATTTGTTATCATCAAAATAAGAATTGTAAGCCTTATTAGGCCAACAATATATATAAGGATTGGCTGATATATTTTTTTAAGCATTTATATTGAATACATTTTGTGATACAAAGATTATACTGGTTTGGACTCTCATGCACTAATTCCATCGATAGCAAATATATTTGAGAATTGATATATTAAACCATATTAAACTTACTTATTATATCTTATTGGTGGTGTATGTGATTGTACGTAACTGGGTACACTTCAGCTTTACATGAAAGTATAATCACTATACCATTTCACTTATTGTGAACATACTGTTGTATTTTCAGGCACGGGCTTGAAGAGGGAGACTAGCCCTTTGAAATAGTCTCGGATTGGCTTAGACCCGGTAAGGAAAGCTAGGTGCACCATCCTGGTAAGGTGTAGGTTGAGGTCAGCTCCATTAATTGACCTAGTTGTAAAGGTTGAGGTCAGCCCTATGCTAATTGACCTAGTTGTAATCGGAGCCGCTCCACCCGTTAAGTGAGCCTTTAGTGGAATCCTCAGGCTTGCGAGTTAGAGGCGAGGATTTAGGCACAGTTGTCTGAACCTCGATAACATATCGTGTGCCTTGTTTATATTTTTGCACTTTATATTTACCGCATATGTATGTTATGGTGTGCATTATGCGCTCGATTTAAATTTTTGCACGTTATATTATTGGCGCATTTGGAACTGCATATACCCTAGGTTGTATTATACGTGTATTTCATTTAACCTAGGAGATAAATTTTAAAATTTCAATTCACCCCCCCCCCTCTTGGGAATACTCCAATTCTAACAAGACTGTTTGCTCCGCCCATAAGGGAGTGGTATAGTAAAATCCTTGGGTGTGTTGCCTAAGGCGAGGAGGTAGATGGGTATAGCCAATCCTCGTAAAAATCCCTGTGTCACTCTCTTCCCTATTCTTTTTAAATTTCAGCACATATATTACTATGTGGATTTTATTTAAATTTCTGGAAATAATTTTGTGATTGGGAATTGCGAAAACCTCAAAATGGGGGTACGTTGTTTAAATCTTGCAGAAACCTTCTAAGGGAGTACGTTTATTAAACAGGTCATTCATTAGCTACAGCTCAACATCAAAAGATTGAATCTTGGAAACTTGTTGAAATTACTAAAGCAATGCACATTATGAAGCATTATCTTAATTAATTGAATTATCCTATTGAGTTTTTGTTTAAATTGTGTCTTGGCTGAATTTGTGATTGAAAATCAAAACTATACATGTGCATTTGCTATTTCAAAAATTAGTTGAGAAAGAATTTAGAAAAAGAGTTTAAAAGGAACTTTTAAATCCCAATTCACCCCCTCCCCTCTCTTGGAATACACCTTACTTTTCAATTTTTATGAGGCGAAGACATACACGCGTGAACTAGGTCTCGGTTGCACACCAATACTTTCATGTAGACATGATTACACACTTTTTTATAGTGAATTCAAAAATGCAAATGAGTGTCTAGAATGTGGTGAATACTATAGTGAGGAGGAAGACATACTAGAAAGTGAAGATGATACCGATATTGAGAATGTAAATGGTGTAACCATGTTATGTTGTTATCATGCATCTGATATGTGTAAATAACTAAAAAATATATTTACTATGCATCCATTTAATATGCAATCTTCTTATATTTACTTGTGTATAATATTGCAGACATGGCACCAAAAGGTCATCGATTTGTTCGGCCTAGGCTGTCCAGTACGGCCACCCAAAAGGATGCAACATCCTCGAGAGAGGCGCAGCACGTTGGTGTTTATGTGTCACCGTCTGAGCCCTCGGGAACCCATCTTGACATACTTCCACCATCTAGGGATACCCAAGGTGAGTTGCCCACCCATATGAGCAGCGTTCGAAAGATTATGAATATTGAATTTTTAAAATAAATTTATTGTCTTACACACGTCTATCTATAATGAATCCTTAGACTCTTTTTTCAACATCAACCTCATCAACACAAACAATGAGGTCAGGTCGTGGTTCAGCTAAGAACACCACGCTCTGCAGGCCCCTGCAGAGGACGCAGCAGCAGATCAGGATTGAAATTCCTCTAGGCTACACGGCACCGTTGGACGATTCGTGCATGGCCTAGACATGAGAGGTTGGCATTATATATCGACAATTTGCTCCAATCACTTACTTCACCTAGCCAAAGGTGAGTAAGGAGCAGCGTTTGGTTCTCTATGAGCGCATCATGTTACATTTTCCAACCAGTTCTATTTATTTTAATATACTACATTATTTATAGTCTAACATTCTATACGTATTTCATATGTAGGATTCGTTTGATATTGACATTCTCACTGACCCTAATGTCAAAATGGCGATGAACAAGAACTTATGTGCTCATTTTAAGATGTATGGCAGCAAAATGTGTGGACATTTTAAGGTAATGGGAGATGAAGCTGAGCGACACCCATACGATACGATCTCCAATGAAGATTGGGAGCTGGTGTGTTGACATTTTCGTAACCCTCACTATCAAGTGATTTGTTTAGACTAGAACTACTTTTTGGTATCGATGTATATTACTATCTCATTATATATTTTCTGTAGGATATCGGCTAAAGAAAATGTTGAGAACCGCAGCAAATTAGATACGACACATTGTGGTGGGTCAAAGTTATTTATGCATTACCGAGTGGTAATTTCCATAAAGCTAGTTGAGTGTTACATTACAAGTGTTATATATTTTTCCACTTCCAAATTTGTTAATATAAGGTTTTATATAATAATATAGCATGATCCCGTCACTGGACAACTGGAGCCGAGGTCTTTCCTTTATCAAAGAACACATCAAAGGTCATCGAGGGAGTGGTGCCAGGGTGCTCAAAGCAAACATCTCAGTCAGTTATAGTATTTAGTTCATTATTGAATCAAAACTCCATTATTGCATTGTTATTTAATCATTTTCTACATTTTTATAACTGAAAATAGGAGAAGATTGTCCAGATAAGGCATGCATACGTTCCTAAGGGTAGTTAGTAACTCATAATTGACGAAATCTGTAATTAGGTGCTTGGGCATCGACCGAGCGTGTTGGCCTAACTAGGCTTATTAATCAGTTTTTGTGATAACAAACAAAGGACATTTTAACTTGGAATGTTTGAGTTTTGGTGTTTCATGAAAACAAGGATCTTTGTGAACCAACAAGTTAAATAAACTAACAAGTGATCCAAAAAGAAGCTTAAAACAACACAACACTGATCAAAGCATGGGGAGCTAAAACTAGCTCGAACAAACAATCCAAAGGATTTCAAAGCAAAAAGACATTGGATGATCTCAAGCTTAGTGTATAAGGTTTTAGGAAAAACAATGTAAGTACTTCAAAGTCTAAATATCTCTTAAAATATCTTTTGAAGCTTTTTAAGGGAATTATATGGACTTAGTGACCCATTTAAAAACCCCGGAATAAGTTTTATAAAGAATGAATGAAAGAGAGTAAAACTATTTTTATTATTGAAAGTTAATATTCAAAAAGAAATCTGCTCAGAAGCTTGAAGTGACAACTTCAGATGACTGCACTCCAAGTTCGGTTGATTGAAGAATTACTTCAGACGTCTGAAGAATAAGCTTGGTCGTCAGAAGAATTTTTGGTGAGAAACAGAAACTGGTAGAAGCACTTCAGATGACTAAACCTTGACCTCAGCCGTCTGAACTCGACTCTGCGGTCATCTAACCCTATATCTAGTTCATTTTTTTTAACAAACTTGGGAACTTCAGATGACTGAACTCGAGTGTTCAGCCATCTGAACACTGTTAATGGGCAACAATTTCAAAATTTTATTTTTTAAATTTGAGTTGCTTGGGCTCCAATGTTTCTAAAAACTTGGGAAATACAACAAGGAAACTTGAGCAACGAGGAAACTTGTTTGAATGCCAATAAATACATGGTTTTCCAAATCAAAATACAACCAAGTATTGAAAAATCTGCCATAAGCTCTCTTGCTTTCAAAGTCTCAACTTGCTCATCTTTTGCAAACTGAAAGTTCTGGTGTTCTGAGATCATTAATTATCAATCCCTGAGTTCTACTTGCTGATTTCTCATCTGGAGAAAAGGGAGTTTGTTGAAATCTATTCTTAAGCTTCAAAAGTGTATTTCTTTCTTGATATTTACTTTTTGAAGTACATAGATTTGAATTGTACTAACTTGTTCTTTGAGTGAGCATTCTTTGTACACAATCCTCTTATTGTTTTCTTGTAGTTTTTGGACGATTCCAGGTTGTTGGATCGTTGACCAAGCGAGAGTACATCATTTGGAGAAGGCGGGCTCAAAGGAGTGCTGTAATCGGTGTTGTTCCGCCCAGTAAAGGAACTGTGATAGTGGAACCCTTCGGTAATTTGCCAAGGGCGAGGACGTAGGCTGTGTTGAAGCCGAACCTCGTAAAATATTTGTGTCCCTCTCTCTCTTCCTTATTCATTGTTTTTCTACACAATATATCTTTGTGTATACTAAAGTGCAGGTTGCAGGGCTTGAGATTAAAATCAAAGGAAGACTCTTGATATTTAGAAAGTACGTTTTGATTAACCGTTTGCAGAAACCCAAAAGAGAGTACGTTGATTAATTTGCGGAAATCTTAATCAAGAGAAGCACAAACAAAGGTTTCATCCAAAGAAGGTTGCAAACATTTACACGGCAACTAATAAAAGGCTTAACAAACTTGCATGATTGTTTGAATACTTTGGTAAATTGGTTTGTGTGTTTAAATTTCAATATCTTGTGGTGTGTGGGTTTTTGGTTGTGGTTATTAGTTGATTGATTTATTTTTCTCATTGTTGTATTAAAACAAGTAAATTTTCAAAAAAGGTCAAAACATTAAAATAAACCAATTCACCCCCCCCCCTCCTTTTGGGACAGCTATCCTAATTTCAATTGGTATCAGAGCCTAGTTATAGTAATTCCTAACAAGAAACTATAAAAAGATCAAATGGCAAATATAGGAGTAGCACCCTTCGGTGAAGGCCAATCCTCAACCCGTCCACCAATCTTTTGTGGACACAACTATACCTTTTGGAAAAAGAGAATGCAAATAAATCTCCAACACATGGATTGGAAAGCATGGGAAGTAGTTATGGATGGAAACCTCATACCCACTAAGATAGTTAATGGAAAACAGATTCCAAAAGAGAAAAAGGATATGACCGATTCCGATTATAAAATGCTTCAAATTAATTCAAGTGCTATAAGTGTTTTATACTGTGCTTTAGATGCTAACAAATTTAACAAGGTCATGGCCTGCAAAACGGCTAAGGAGAATTGGGACAAACTAGAAGTAACATATGAAGGAATAATCGATGCTAGAGACAATAGGATAGACATGTTAACAAGTGAATATGAAACATTTAAGATGAATTCAAATGAAACAATATCAAGTATGTACACCAAATTTACCCACATAATAAATTCCTTAAGTGCCTTAGGAAAAACTTATACTACCTACGAAATGATTAGAAAAATTCTAAGAGGTCTTCCCTCCATATGGGAACCAAAGGCTACAGCTATCACAAAAGGTAGAAACCTTAAGACCACCTCTTTAGATGAACTCATACGTTCACTTCTTACCTATGCAATGACTTTAAAAGAAAGGAATCCTAAACCAAAGCATAAAAGATCCATTGAACTAAAAGCTTCTAGCCACAGCTCAAGTGAAGAGGAAAGTGAAACAAGTGACTTAGATCAAGATGAATTAGCATTCATCACTAAGAGACTATGTGAGTTCTATATAAGGAATAAAAGATTTCCTAGAAAGTTCAATAAAAGGAAACATGAAAAAGGAGAGACAAGTAGAAAAGAAAATAAAAGCAAAAATGAACCTTCAATATGCTATCACGGCAAGAAACCAGGGCATATCAAATCGGACTGCCCGTTGCTCAAGAAAGACAAGAAGAAAAACAAGGAAGCTATGAAGTCCACTTGGGATGACTCAAGCTCCAGCGAGACGGAAAACGAATCAAATCGATAAGAGATGGCAAATATATGCTTCATGGTGAATGACGAAGAGGTAAATTCCTACTACTCTTCAACTGAATTGTACAATGAATCTTGTGATGAATCATGTGATAGTATGCCTTCTTACAAGGAATTACAAGCTAAGTTGTTTTCTCTGCATAAAAGATTCATAAAAATTTCCAAGAGAAATATAACCTTGAAAGATCAAAATAAAGAACTATTGAAGCAACTTGAATCATTCAAAACCATTTAAAAAGAAAAAGACTCTTGTATTAAGAAGTTAGAAGAGGAAGTAAATAAAGTAACTTAAGAATTAGGAAAAACTCATGAATATAATTTGAATAAAAAGTATTTAGAAGTAAATGAACTTACTAAATTAGTAGAGGATAAGGAGAAAATTATATATAACTTTACAAAAGGTAAAGAAAATTTTGAAAAGATTATTGGACAGCAAAGGCTACATGGAAATAAAGAAGGGATAGGTTATAATGGTAAAACAAATAAAAAGAATAAAAAATTATACATGGGATACTTCGTGAAGGAAGCCAAGCACTATGTTAGCACCTCCTCAAACAACAAACATGAACACATCACTTGCTATATGTGCAAGACTAAAGGTCATGTAATGTTCAACTGCCCATTAAAAAGAAAATATGTTAAAATTCAAGGAGAATGGAGAGTCAATAATGGAACTAAAAACAATTCAAAGAAAATTAAGAGAATTTGGGTTCCAAAGACTAACACAATGAATCCTTCATTGTAACTATGCTTTAGGACAACACCGTCAACGGATAAATGGTACTTGGACAGCGGGTGTTCAAGGCACATGACTGGTGAGAAGACCAAGTTTACCACACTAAGACAAAAGTATGGGGGATACGTCACCTTCAACGACAATTCCAAAGGTAAAATTATTGGCATTGGAAAAATAGGGAAAGAACCCTCTCTAACTATTGACAATGTGCTATTAGTAAAAGGATTAAAACACAACGTTTTAAGCATTAGCCAATTAAGTGACAAAGGGTTTGAAAAAACCTTCAAGAAAGAAAAATGCGTTATCCAAAATCTTAAGAACAATGAAACCTTGTTTATTGTTCATAGGATAAATAATGTTTATTGTATAAATCTTGAGAACTTAGTTAATCAGAACGTAACTTGTTTGGCAACAATGAATGAAATAAGCTGGCTATGGCATAGAAAACTAGGACATGCTAGCATGGACCTATTATCCAAATTATCAAAGAAAAATCTCATAAAAGGATTACCAAATACCAAATTCATAAAAGACAAGATGTGTGATGCATGCCAAAAGGGAAAGCAAGTCAAAACAAGCTTCAAAAAGAAAAAGTACATATCTACTAAAAAACCCTTAGAACTATTACACCTAGACTTATTTGGTCCAACTAGAACCTTAAGCCTAGGAGGTAAACAATATGTTTTTGTAGTAGTATATGACTATTCAACATTTACTTGGGTATTATTCTTAGCAAACAAAGATGAAGCCTATGACATGCTAATCACCTTATGCAAGAAATTACAAAATGAAAAAGGGTATAATGTAACAAGCTTTAGAAGTGATCGAGGTAGGGAGTTTAGAAACAAAGAGGTTGATAAATTCTATAATGAATATGGAATAAATCATAATTTTTCAGTACCTAGGACTCCACAACAAAATGGAGTTGTAGAAAAAAAAAAATAGAACTCTACAAGAAATGGCAAGAACAATGATAAATGAAAATAACCTACCTAAATACTTTTGGGTAGAAGCTATGAATACAGCTTGTTATATTGTAAATAGGGTATCTATAAGATCAAGTATAGATAAAACACCGTATGAATTATGGAAAGGTAGAAAACCTAACATCTCCTACTTTCATGTATTTGGATGCAAATGTTTTATCCTTAACACAAAAGATGATTCAGGAAAGTTTGATGCAAAATCTGATGAAGGTATCTTCTTAGGCTACTCTACAAATAGCAAAGCTTATAGGGTTTATAATAGAAGAACTCTTACTATTATTGAATCAATACACATAACGTTTGATTAATCAAATAATTATGACAATAAAGTTCAGATTGATGAAAAAGAAGATATTCCACAAAAAGAAGAAGATCTTGAAATAAAAGAAGAAAACAATAATGAAGCTTCAAATGAAAACATCATAGAAAATCTAGAACTACCTAAAGAATGGAGATATGTTAAAAGTCACCCAAAAGAACAAATTCTTAGTGAAACATCAAAAGGAATAACCACTAGAGCCTCATTGAAAAATATTTGCAACTATTATGCTTTTTTGTCTCAAGATGAACCCAAGAACATTGAAGAGGCCTTAAAAGATAATTCTTAAATTATAGCTATGCAGGAGGAACTAAATCAATTTGAAAGGAGTCAAGTGTGGGAACTTATACCTAAACCCAAAGATAAATCAATCATAGGAACTAAATGGGTGTTTAGAAATAAAAAGGATGAAAATGTGGTAGTTATAAGAAATAAAGATATGCTAGTAGCACAAGGTTATAATCAAGAAGAAGGTATTGACTACGATGAAACCTTTGCTCCCGTACCTAGAATGGAAGCAATTAGGATGCTCCTAACTTATGCAGCTCATAAGGATTTTAAATTATATCAAATGGATATAAAGATTGCATTCTTAAATAGATATATAAATGAAGAAGTGTATGTTAAACAACCTCCAAGTTTAGAAAATTCAAAAAATCCAAATCATGTATTTAAGTTAACAAAAGCTTTATATGGTTTGAAACAAGCTCCTAAAGCTTGGTATGAGAGGCTAAGTAAATTCTTACTCAAAAATGAATTTTCAAGAGGAATGGTAGGTAGCACTTTATTTATCAAAACTAAAAACAAAGAAATGCTAATTGTTCACATATATGTGGATGATATTATATTTGGAGCTACAAATGAAGAACTATGTAAAGACTTTGCCACATGTATGCAAAAAGAATTTGAAATGAGTATGATGGGGGAGTTAAATTATTTTCTAGGATTACAAATTAAACAAGCAAACAATGGGACATTTATAAATCAAACTAAATACATTAAATATATGCTTAAAAAGTTTGATATGGAACAAAATAAACCCATAGGAACCCCTATGAGTACATCAACAAGCCTTGATAGAGATGAAAAGGAAAACAAGTAGACATAAAACACTATAGAGGAATAATTGGTTGTTTACTATATCTAACTACTAGTAGACTCAATATTATGTTTAGTGTATGTATGTGTGCTAGGTTTCAATCAACACCTAAGGAATCACATCTAACATATGTTAAGAGGATACTTAGGTACTTGCTAGGAACACTTGATCTAGGTTTATGGTATCCAAAAGATACTAATTTTGATATGATAAGTTATTCCAATCCTAATTATGTCGATTGTAAGACTGATAGAAAGAGTACCAGTGGCACATGTCACTTCCTAGGGCAATCCTTAGTATCTTGGTTCTCCAAGAAACAAAACTCCATAGCATTATCAACCGCTAGAGCAGAGTATGTAGCAGCCGGAAGTTGTTGCGCACAAATTCTATACATGAAACAATAATTAAAAGACTTCAATCTAGATTATAAAACAATTTCAATAAAGTGTGATAACACAAGTGCTATAAATATATCCAAAAATCCAAATTCACACTCAAGAACCAAACATATAGATATAAAGCATCATTTCTTGAGAGATCATGTCCAAAAATGGGATATAATTCTTGAATTCATTAATACAAGTGACCAATGGGCGAACATTTTTACAAAACCCCTAAGAGAAGAAAGATTTATACACATTAGAAGAGAACTTGGGTTAATACACAGCAGAGAAGTGTGTTAGAAAAGTAATTTTAAATTTTTCTAATCTTCAGTTTTTTGAACTAAGAACTTTAAACGACTTAACACTGTAGCAAACAGGTTCAGATGATTGAACCTGGAATTTCAGACAACTAGAAGGCTACTGATTCCTCAAATTCCAGATCTAAAAATCTTCAGACGATTGAAGATAATCCTCAATCATCTAAAGTCGCGGGATTTAAATATTACAATCCTCTTAAACCCCCAATTTTAGCCTTCTAAAGTTCATTGTTCTACTCGTCCGAACCTAGTTCTCTCCATTTATCCTCATCCTCACCCAAAAATCACTCAATCCAAAGCTTGCTTCTCTCTTCTAAGGCTTATTCCACGACACCTAGGGTTTCTGCAATCATGTTTCTTCATCAAATATGCCTTATATTAAGCACACGGCCAATCGTGGCTCCTCTTCTAGGAGAGAGGCACAAAATCTTGACAAATGGCTTGTTGCTCCCCAAGCTAAGCTTCGTTACCGTGCATCCCTCGGCACCATAGACCCCATTCTAGGTAAAGTATTCGATGTCTTGTTCTAAAATACTGAATTCCTAAATATCCTTCTGTTATTTTAAAGCAATACGATGGTTTGATTTTGTCACCCAGCAACTAAAAGGAATTTTCCCTCATCTTATCAAAATATTTTATGCCAATATGACTAATGAAAATGGGATTGTATCCTTTAAAGTCAAAGGGAAGAAAATCTTGTTGAATTCTGAAATCTTGTCTCCTATTTTCAAAATTACTCCAGGCGAATTTAATTGTCCTACGTTTGCTCAATCATGGATTCTAGAACAAGGGTTTACCCCTGAAACCTTCCTCCCATTGATCATGGAAATCGAACCTATATACTTTGGGCATCCTCCTTTGTATTAACAACTCGATTTAAAAGCCCAAATTTTACACAAAATTGTAGCAAATAACATTCTACCTAAACAAGGTTCATTTGATCACCTTTCCTATATTGAGTGCTTTGTCCTTTGGTGTCTTCTCAAAGAAAAGAAACTAGATTTGGCTAGTTTAATTATCAAATGGATGTTGGCCAAACTAGAGTCCTCTCGAGTTGTCCTTCCCTATGGAGGTGTCCTACTCTTCTTTTTGCCCACCTTCAGGTCTCAAACAATTCTGAATTCTTCATCAAAAAAACTCGTTATGATCTTTTTAATGAGACCTCTCTCAAACAAATGGGGTATGACAAAGGTAGCTCGGGTTGGTATTTAAAATCAAGTATAATTCAGTGAGCACCTGCAGCCTTAGCCATAGCCTCCGCCTCAGCCTCAGCCTCAGCCTCAGTAGTAGCTAATTCTTCTCCCACACAAGATCTAGGATCCTCTTATGATACACCATCACGGTTCTTATCATTTCAAAAGGAATTCTCTAGTTTCTCATTTGAAGTGCACATTGGACTTCAAAATATTAAAGAAAAAGTTACATCCCCTGATTAGCACGTCACTCACATTGAGAAGTATTAGGCTAGATCTTCTAGAGGAAGTGATCCTATGGATATTAGCTCCGCCCCCCAAAGTGAAGATGATGGTTCTGATGAAGAAATTGAGGACAATGAAGAAGGTTCTGCAAAAGAAGGCAACTAGGAGAAAGAAGCAGGAACTAAAGAAGAAGAAGAAGGACAAAGAGACGGCTCTGAAGAAGAAGGATAGGATCATTAGGAAACACCTAGCATTGATTACTAGTTACTATGTAACTTTTTTCTTGTAACTCAGATGTTTGCAGTATTAGTACTTTGACTTTTTTGTTGTAAACATCTCTTGATTTTTGGTTGTTACACCTTGTTACGTAAGCACTTCCTTGATGATTATAATAATATTTTTCCTATTATGTATTACTTTTTCTTGTTCTTTTTGAATAATGACAAAAGGGGAGAAAGGTTATTAGCAAAGATAAAATGCAAAGAATGTCAAAAGTAATAAAAGTAAAAGTAATAAAATTAACAAAGAATACATGGACATAAGAACTTGCAAAGACTTATATTGACAAACTATGTTTCCTTAGTTATCTTGTTTATTTTATTGGATGCTCAGAGTAAGGGGGAGTATTTTTCAAAGAAACCTTTATCTTTGCTCCTTGTTTGTCATTATCAAAAAGGGGGAGATTGTTGGTCTAACTAAGCTTTTCAATCAGTTTTGGTGATAACAAACAAAGGACATTTTAACTTGGAATGTTTGAGTTTTGGTGTTTCAGGAAAACAAGGATCTTTGTGGACCATCAAGTTAAATAAACTAACAAGTGATCCAAAAAGAAGCTCAAAACAGCACAATACTAATCAAAGCAAGAGAAGCTAAAACTAGCTTGAGCAAACAATCCAAGGGATTTCAAATCAAAAAGAAAGTGGATGATCTCAAGCTTAGCATATAAGGTTTTAGGAAAAACAATGTAAGTACTTCAAAGTCTAAATATCTCTTGAAATATCTTTTGAAGCTTTTTAAGGGAATTATATGGATTTAGAGACCCATTTAAAAACCCTGGAATAAGTTTTATAAAGAATGAATGAAAGAGAGTAAAACTATTTTTATTATTGAAAGTTAACATTCAAAAAGAAATCTGTTCAGAAGCCTGAAGTGACAACTTCAGATGACTGAACTCCAAGTTCGGTTGACTGAATAATTACTTTAGACGTCTGAAGAATAAGCTTAACCGTCAGAAAAAATTTTGGTGAGAAACAAAAACTGGCAGAAGCACTTCAGATGACTGAACCTTGACCTAGGTCGTCTGAACTCGACTCTTTGGTCATCTGAACCCTACCCTCGGTCGTCTGACCCTGTATCTAGTTCATTTTTTTAACAGACTCAGGAACTTTAGATGACTGAACTGGAGTGTTCAGCCATCTGAACACTGTTAACAGGCAGAAAATTTCAAAATTTTATTTTTTAAATTTGAGTTGCTTGAGCTCCAATGTTTCTAAAAACTTAGGAAATACAACAAGGAAACTTAAGCAATAAGGAAACTTGTTTGAATGCCTATACATGGTTTTCCAAATCAAAATACAACCAAGTATTGAAAAATCTGCCTTAAGCTCTCTTGCTCTCAAAGTCTCAACTTACTCATCTTTTGCAAACTGAAAGTGCTGGTGTTATGAGATCATTGATCATCAATCCCTGAGTTCTACTTACTGATTTCTCATCTGGAGAAAAGGGAGTTTGGTTAAATCTATTATTAAGCTTCAAAAGTGTATTTCACTTTTTATATTTACTTTTTGAAGTACATAGATTTGAATTGTACTAACTTCCTCTTTGAGTGAGCATTCTTTGTACACAATCCTCTTATTGTTTATCTTGTAGTTTTTGGACGATTCCAGATTGTTGGATCGTTGACCAAGTGAGAGTACATCGTTTGGAGAAGGGGGGGCTCTAGCCTTAACAAAGGAGTGTTGAAATCGGTGTTGTTCCGCCCGGTAAAGGAACTGTGGTAGTGGAACCCTTCGGTAATTTGCCAAAGGCGAGGACGTAGGCTATGTTGAAGCCGAACCTAGTAAAATCTTTGTGTCTCTCCCTCTCTCTTCCTTATTCATTGTTTTTTTGCACAATTTATCTTTGTGTGTACTAAAGTGCAGGTTGCAGGGCTTGAGATTAAAATCATAGGAAGACTTTTGATATTTAGAAAGTACATTTTGATTAACCGTTTGCGGAAACCCAAAAGGGAGTACATTGATTAATTTTCAGAAATCTTAATCAAGAGAGGCACAAACAAAGGTTTCATCCAAAGAAGGTTGCAAACATTTACACGGTAGCTAATAAAAGGCTTAACCAACTTACATGATTGTTTAAATACTTTGGTAAATTGGTTTGTGTGTTTAAATTTCTGTATCTTGCGGTGTGTGGGTTTTTGGTTGTGGTTATTAGTTGACTAATTTATTTTACTCATTGTTGTATTAAAACAAGTAAAGTTTCATAAATGGTAAAAATATTAAAATAAATCAATTCACCCCCCCTCTTGGGACAGTTATCCTAATTTTAAAGGGGTTACTTAAAAGGTGTAAGAAGTGGATACATAGCCCTAACGGCATCTTCAAGTGCAAATGCAACTTCTCGTGCTGAGATTGAGTGAACGCTTCTAGTCATCGAGTCTCTAGCAGATGACTTGACTATAAGGTTGGACACCCTTAGTGCTAAGAACCAGGAGTTAAAATAGCAGGTGCATCATATGATGGGCTGGGGAGTGGAGCTACAAGTCATAAAGAACTGAAAAGCAGAGATGGAAGAACTACTGCGCCAACATCGTGGAGATGCTGTGGGTGGCTCCTCCTCTCATTAGAATGCATGTACATAGTAATGACGCAATACAAACCGGCGATAGGGTCCTAAGAAAATAGGATGACTTTTACATGGTCCAAAATTTTGGAATTTGAAAACTACTAATATTACAAACATTTGCACACTCCAATCTTCTGCATAAACTCATCCAACATTAAACTCTTTCCTAAATACAACAATGGATAAGATAATAACCACCCTACTTACTTCTGGTTCAGGTTCAAAACAAGGTGGTTTTGAATTTCAATCAGAAGTAAATAGGGTAGCTTTAATCTTCTTCATTATTATATTTAGAAAAGAGTTTAATGTTGGATGAGTTTATGTAGAATATTGGAGTGTGAATGATTACGCACTTAAATTGCATAATTGGATGGTTTAATTCATGCATTGAGGCATATATTTTTAATTAAACACCTAATTAACCTCAATATTGTAGCACAGTGTCCTATTTATAATATTTGGATTTTACTGCGTAATTTATGAATTTTTAGGATTTTTTATCGCAGGGCAATTATCAAAAATAAAACCAAAACTACTTCGTAATTTGCGCATAATGTTTTCGTCCAAACTCTGATTGAGACGATTCTAAATTCTAGAGAAAGATGAGAAGATTATCTACAACTTTCGTGTAGTAAATTTTGAGATATACGGGTTCCAGGAGGGCCAAATTTGGCCTCATTCGTTGAGAAGCGAAAATAAAAAGAAAAAAGGGAAGCAAAAATAGGGAATAAAAAAAAGAAAAAAAAATTAATCACCTAATTTGACCCGACCATGAAGCCGGATTTGGGTCCTTCGCTGGGGTAGGGCAGCTCCCTCTTCCCCTTTATAATTTCTATTTGTCCTCTCTTCTCTCCAGCCCCCACGCCCACTTCTCTCCCTGCTCCATTCTCTCTTAACTCTCAAATCCTCCCTAACACTCTTCCCTCTCCTCTCCTCTCTTCTCCTTTCTCTTCTCTCCTTCCCTTCTCCCTTTTCCTTTCTCTTCTCTTCCCTCCATATCTTCCCCTGCTCCCTGCTGCAACCAACCTCCCCACCCACTCACGGCCTGCTACCCTTCCTCCTTGCTATCATGGAAGCCTCCCAACCGAAGACCATCCCAGCTCTAGCTGCTCTCCCCAGTTGCTGCTACAGCCACCACAACCCGAGAGCCATCTCCCCCTGCTGCCGCTGTGCTACTGTAGACTGGAGGCCAAGCCTACTGTTGTGTGAGGCTGTTGCTGAAGCCTCCCTGTGTTGCTGAAAAAACTGAACGTCCCTGCTGATCTTTGCTGTCCCTGCTGAACCCAAGAGCACTGGCCCCCCTCCTTTGTTCCCTCTCAAACTCTCCTCTTTTCCTTCTCTTCTCTTTTTTCCTTCTTCACGGCTCTCTTTTCTTAGCCAAACTCCTCTCTCTAACTCTCTTTGCTTCTCTCCCTGCCTTGCCGCTGCCCGCGGCTGCCACTCCCTATTTCCTCCTCCTTGTGTACTACTACCAACTCCGCCCTGCCACCTGCAGCTGCCAACCTCCACGGCTACTGCGATTCTATTGCCAGTCCCACCCACGGCTGTAGCTGCTTCCAGCAAGAAGTCATCTTGCTTTTCTGCATGCGGCTGCTGCAATTAGCCACCTAAGGACCCAAAGCTCATTCCCCTCTACTCTGTAGCTGCTGTCTCATTATGCTGAAGCCGTGAAGACTCGAGCTCCTCACTCCCAACTGAGCTCTCTGCAGCTGTTGTGCCAGCCACCTTCTTCCATGGCCACTCTCTCCCTTACAACAGCCAGACTCTCTCTCTCTCTCTCTCTCTCTCTCTCTCTCTCTCTCTCTCTCTCTCTCTCTCTCTCTCTCTCTCTCTCTCTCTCTCTCTCTTTTTCTTTCTTCCTCTCTCCTTTAGTTTTAGTTTGTTCTTAATTTTTTAGATAACGAATACTTGTCATTTTTTTTAGTACAATTTAATTAAAATTTCAATTTTTGTTATATATCTTGATTAGGTATTTTTAATAAAGTCAATTCCTTTTTCCTTTTTCTTCGTATTTATTTAGTGTTTGGTTGAGTATTCGTATTTATTTAGTATTCGATTGAGTGTTATGTTTAAGCTCAGTTTGATCTCCTAAATATAAAAAGAAAAAAAAAATTATATCTTCTTAGGATCAAGATTGGTTGTCTTGTTAAAAGTTGAATTTTTGTGAGTTTGATTTCATTTAAGTTTAGTTTAATTGAAGTTCATTTTTTTCCGTACTTAATTATTATTTAGTGGTTAAAGTTCTAATTTTGGGTTTGAGTTCTTGATGTTTATTTTAATTATGTGCTAATTTACGTATTAAAGTTATCATTTTTAATTCAACACGTGTTTCAATTCTTGTTTGGTTGTCAACGTAGGTTTTCCATTTCTCGTTGTTAAATTCAGTGTGTGTTAGGAATTAAAATTTAAATTGCATGTTTGTTTAATTTATCAAAGAAATCTCAAAAATCTAGAAAACCCAAATCTGAACTATGTTCAGTGCCCTTTTTGTTTCTTATTTTCTTATTCAAATTACGTGAAATTTGAGATTAAACTGCATTCTCTGAGGAGACAATCTGACCTTAGGGCTAAATATTACACGACACAACTCCTATACTTCGGATAGCTTCCAAACTGCTCAATTTTTGAGTAAGTCAAGTTTTTGGCGCCGTTGCCAAGGAGTGCCAATTTTAATTTCAAAATTTGTGTTTTTCCAATTAACTTTTATTTTTCATTATACAAAAAAAATAAAAAATTGAAAAAAAAAATTGATCATGCTTGTTTGCTACTGTGTTGGTGAATTTCTGTTGTTTGCATTAATGTTTGATGCCCTAGGTCTGAGATAATTCGAATAGACTGTCCAAAATTTCAATGAGCACCAGTAGTAACACACAAAGCACAGAATCTGACTGTTCTCCTGTTACTTTTACGAGTGATTCTGAAATTGATTTAAGCAATCTTTTTTACAATTCTTTGAGGAAATCATGGCTACACCTGCACCACGTACACTTCAAGATTTTCTACAACCTACATGCACATCTACACCATCCTATATCGTGTTACCACAAGTTGCACCGAACGTTACCATTAAGCATGGTATGTTATATGTGATACCCCAATTTTACAGGATGGATTCTAAGAGTCCATACCAATACTTGACTGATTTTGAGATGGTTTGCACCACTTTTATTAATAGGGCTGGAACCAATGAGTACATCAAACTTTGTTTGTTTCACTTTTCTTTGAAAGATAAGGCAAAATTCTGGTTTAATTCTCTACGACCTAACTCTATTACTAGTTGGGCTGAAATGTAGCGTGAGTTCTTACAGAAATTCTTTCCTTTTCAGAGAACTCTGTACCTGCAGGAGCAGATCAGTCAGTTCATGCAGAGAGGTGACGAGACGTTCCAAGCTTGCTGGGAGAGATTCAAAGACCTGATGAATATATGTCCACATCACGGATTCGAATCTTGGAGGTTAGTGAATTGTTTTTATACTGCTTTAACCCCTGAATGTAAACAGTTTCAGCAAGGAACTGGATGAGGCTCTGTCATTCTTTGATTATTTAGCCGAGAGTACCCAATAGTGGAACACATGACATGAATGGGCACCAATAGTAGCACAACCCCTCAGAGCAATCAGTGGTGGAGGCAGATACAAGGTCAAAGAAGAAACTAGTCTATAGGCTTTTTTTGTTACATTTTCTAAGAAATTAGAGGTTATGAAATCATAAAAAGTGAAAGCTGAGGATTGCTCTATCTGTGTGACCTCAGACCACTGAATTCAGGATTGTCGTTTACTACCAAGTTGGTAGGAGAGTATATCTAATCGGGTACAATCAGCGAATTGGGTCAAAAGATCTCAGAATCAGCCATTCTCGAACACTTATAATCTTGGATGGAGGAATCATTTGAACCTCTCATGGAAGAATGATCAATCCGAACCATCATCCTCACAGTATCAGCAAGTTTCTCAATCTTATGCACCACCTCCGTAGCCGCTATATCGTCCAACTCCTCAATAGCAGTATCAGCCGCAAGAGATTTCTTAAAGCTACGCACCTCTGGGATTCCAACCAAATTTAGCTCTTATTCCCTTAAAGAAATCTTTTGATGACAACATGACACAGATGGCGAACATGTTTCAGCAAATCATACAACTCCACGTCATAACCAACAATTAGAGCAATCAAGCCTTCAGTAAACTAAGAGACACCATGAATAAGATAAGCACACAGCTGAATACCTTAGAAAAAGGGAAATTTCCTGCAGAGCCTCAACCTAATCCCCAGGTATATCGACAGCAATAGAAATCGGTGCACAATGTTTCATGAGATGGTTTTAAGTCGGCTAAGGCAATTATTACGTTAAGAAGCGGAAAGGAAGTTTCCCGTCTCGAAATTCCTACTGATCGACAAATAGTTACTCAAACACCTGAAGTGACAGCTGAGATAGATAAGGGAAAAGAAAAATCAGATGAAGCAAGCTTAAGTTCAAAGTAGTCAGATAATAAGGAGGATGAGACAGTTAAGGAGTATCAACCTGTGGTGTCCTATCCTCAGCGGTTAAAATCTGGTTAGAAAAATAAGTATCACACTAAGATCCAAGAAATTTTCAAATAGGTGAAGATCAACATTCCACTGTTGGATGCCGTATAGCAAGTCCCTACATATACAAAATTTTTGAAATACCTATGCACAGTAAAAAAGAAAATTGAACATGAAGAAAAAGGCTTTCTTGACTGAGCAAGTTAATGCATTGATATTGAATCAGACTCCATAAAAACTCAGAGATCCTGGCTCTCCCACTATTTCTATCACGATTGGTGAATCTTGTATTGGGAGAGCCTTACGTGATTTGTGGAGTAGTGTGAACTTGCTCTCATTTTCAATATACGAACAGTGGGGTTTAGGTGAGCTGAAGAAAACAAGTATAATGCTACAGTTGGCAAATAGATCACTAAAAGCTCCATGAGGTGTTATTGAAGATGTGTTAGTATAGGTTGAAAATTTTTATTACCTAGTGGCCTTTATGGTTTTGGATATGCAGCAACCTATCTCCACCATATATCAAGCCCCTATTATTCTTAGGCTACAATTTCTTGCTACTTCTAATGCCTTAATTAATTGTTGAAGCGGAGTACTTACTCTCATGTTTGGAAATATGACACTGGAGATGAACGTGTTTAATAAGACGTCGATTGGGTGTGATAATTCAGAGGTACACGCATTAGATGTGGTAGATGACTTGGATATGTTAGAGTTGTTTTCGGCATTTGGTCCTAATGGTGCATTTGAGAATGAAGATCCCGAGCAACCTGAGGTATTTGATTAAAAAGTTTCCTTGATTAGAGAGTTACTTGAATCAGAGGGGCAGTCCAAAAAGATAGAAGCAATACTATTTCGTGATACGCGATGGAGACCGCTGGAGTTGACGATGTTAGACATCATCTATCCTATCACCGACATGTCATACGGCCCCCTTAGTTTGATGATATAGTGAAATACCTTGCCACCGATTGAACACCAGAACATGGGATAACACCGGATAAGCGTCAGTTCTTCGCAGAGATCAAGATCATACTTGAGAAGACGGATTGTGCTAATCGAAACGCCTCGTTCTAGGAATTGGTTGATGCGCTTTGGTCCTACCGAACTGCATTCAAGAAAAGTTCAAGGATGACTCCCTATAGGTTGATTTATAGTAAGGCATGTTATTTACCTGTTAAGATTCAACATTATGCATTTTGGGTTATAAAACAGAAAAACTTTTCACTTGATAATGTCATAGGTTTCAGAAAGTTGCAGGTGTGTGAGCTTAAAGAACCCAAGAGGAAAGTTTATGACAAGACTCGCTTAGTGAAGAAGCGGATGAAGCTACTGCATACAATCAAGGATAAACATTTTTTCCTAAATCGGCAAGATCTTCTCTGCAACTCTAAACTACATCTGTTCCTCTGGAAATAGCAGTCCCAATGGGGTGGCTTGTACATCGTTGAACCCATCCATTCCCACAGCACAGTAGAACTTGTGGATCATATGAATGATAACAGCTCCATGGTTAATGAACAGTAGCTCAAGCCTCTCATGACCCCCTTTGATCCAAATAAAGAGGTCTTGCTTCTGCAAGACCCTAAGGGAGTCCTCTAACCTTTCTATTTTACTATTTTTCTTTTTCATTTTTTCTTTTCATTTAATTTTATTCTTATTTGCATCTTTCTTTTCTTTTTCTATCACATTAGTTAGTAGTGATTTTCTATTAGTTTGTTCACCCATACACAATTTTCTATTTCCTCTATGCTTTCACATTGAGGACAATGTTCTACTTTAGTTTAGGGGGTGAGAATTTGCTTGTGACACTCTGCACGTCTACTTGCTGGGTTTTGTATTAATAAAGAAATAAAAAATAAAAAATAAAAAAAGAAAGAAAGAGTATTGAGGAATTACACTGACTTATGCCATGATTAATACTGACTTATACCCTTCACATACTTGCATATAACCTAAGAATTACACACTTGAGTCATTTATATGTCGTTTCTCTTTATATGATTTTATAACTCCATGAGGAATTGATTGGTAGTATACTCGGGTTAATTTGGAAATATAAACTCTTGTATTTATTTGGTATCTCATGAGGCTAAAAATACACGTTCACGTGACTTGTAGCACTTAGGGTTCCTTGTGAGCACTGAGAGAGTGCCCGTGGTGACTATGACACCTTGTGAGGTACTGTTGAACCATTTATCGTTCTTTTGAGTTTTTGACGTCAACTCAGAGTTCATGAAACTCAATTTTCCCTTTTTTTTTCTAGATACTTTTTGTACACTAGTTTTCTTTTTTTTATTTTTTTTTTGACTTGCTAGCCTAGAGGTGACATCTAATGGCAAGATAGAAACCTAGGTCTTGTAACCTACTCAAGATGTGAAGGTTGAACCACCCCTACAGATAGACTTAGTTTATGGACTACTGTTCGAACTTAATTCTCATTGGTGGCATAAAGACAATAAAAGAAGTGTAATGATGGTCCTAATTGATCAAGAAAAGAAAAAAATTGAAGAATGAGTAGAAGAAAGAACAAGAAAATTAGAAATGCATATGAAATGAAAGATTAATACTTGTTCCATAGAAATGCATAAAAAGTCATGAACATAACACATGTTCTCAACATATGAAGACCCTTCAACCGCTTAATACCTCAAATGTATTTATGCTTGGTTTTTGAATAAGTTGATCTAAGGTGGTCTTGGGTGAATATGACGAGTAAGTGAGAAGATTCTAGGGTGAAGGACCTGACACCTCACAAATAGGCTAGATCTTTTTCAAACTAGTCCACTCCATATATTTAGTGTTTGTTCCTTACAAAATATGGGATGTTTGATCGTGACACTCCTCCTCACATACGACGAGTGAACCCATTCTTTTAGTGTACTTTTTAGGGTATACGAGTTAGGCCGAGTCAAAACTACCGTTCTGTAGGTGTCCACTGGTATCCTAAGTGTAACGAGTCACACACATCACACATTCCTCGATATTTCACCTGTTTATACTCAAATTTATATGACCGCATTAACACTAAGTTGTATTGATGTTTAACTTCATGTGAGTACACTGTTATTAACTATTATATAATGATGAAACTTGCATGAGTGATGTGCTTCGGAGTTGTGTGCATTGAATATGAACAAGCTGGTGTGAAATTTAAATATATTCCTCTATGTGAAATGGTATAGTTGTGTCGCATGTGCATTCATTTCATGTTTGTTGGAGTTAGTATTTAAGGATATCGCCCTAGAATTCATTCACGTTATGTGCTAGAGACTAGCAAAACATTAATTGGGAGGAGGGGGTGTGATTACATGCTTAAATTGCGTAATTAGGCGGTTTAATTCATGCATTGAGGCATATATTTTTAATTAAATACCTAATTATTTTAAATATTGTAGCATGTCTTATTTATAATATTTGGGTTTTATTGCGTAATTTATGAATTTTTGGTGTTTTTTTATCGAAGGGCAATTATCCGGAGTAAAATCGGCACTGCTTCATAATTTGTACATAATTTTTTCTTCTGAGCTCTGATTGAGACAATTCAAAATTATAGAGAAAGATAAGAAGATTGTCTACAACTTCCATGTTTTAAGCCTTGAGAGATACGGGCTTCAAGAGGGTCAAAATTAAGGAATAGAAAAAAAAAAGAAAAAAAAAATTAAACACCTGATGTGACCCGGCCATGCAGCCGGGTCTGGGTCCATCCCTGGGCTTGGGCAACTCCTGCTTTCCCTTTATAATTTCTATTTTTCCTCTCTTCTCTCTAGCCCCCGCACCCTCTTCTCTCCCTGCTCCATTCTCTCTAAACTCTTAACTTTTCCCTAACTCTCTTCCCTCTCCTCTCCTCTTTTCTCCTTTCTCTTCTCTCCTTCCCTTCTCCCTTCTCCTTTCTCTTCTCTTCCCTCCTTCTCTTCCCCTGCTCCCTGGTGCAACCAACCTTCCCAGTTGCTCACGGCCTGCTGCCCTTCCTCCTTGCTGCCGTGGAAGCCTCCCAACCAAAGACCATCCCAGCTCCAGCTACTCTCCTCAATTGCTGCTGCAGCAACCGCAACCCTAAAGCCACCTCCCCTTACTGCTGCTGTGCTACTAGAGATTGCAGGCCGAGCCTGCTATAGCGTGAGGCTGCTGCTGAAGCCTCTCTATGTTGCTAAAGGAACCGAAGGTCCCTGCTGATCCTTGCTATCCCTACTGAACCCGAGAGCACCCGCGCCCCTCCTCTGTTCCCTCTCAAACTCTCCTATTTTCCTTCTCTTCTCTTCTATTCTCCTTTTCCCTTCTTCACAACTCTCTCTTCTCAACCGAACTCCTCTCTCTAACTCTCTTTGCTACTCTCCCAACCTTGCCGCCGCCCATGGATGCCACTCCCTGTTTCCTCCTCCTTGTGCGTTGCTGCCAGCTCCACCCTGCCACCTATGACTGCCAACATCCATGGCTGCTGCGATTCTATTGCCAGTCCCGCCCACAGCTGTAGCTGCTTCCAACAAGAAGTCATCTTGCTTTGTTGCATGTGGCTATTGCAATCAGCCACCCAAGGACCCGAAGCTCCTTCCCCTCTGCTTCGTAGCTGCTATCCCATTCTACTGAAGCTGAGAAGACCCGAGCTCCTCACTCCCAACCGAGCTCTCTAACCCTGCTATGCCAGCTGCCTTCTCCCACGGCCACTTAGTCCCTCACAACAGCCAGACTCTCTCTCTCTCTCTCTCTCTCTCTCTCTCTCTCTTCCTCTTTCCTTTAGTTTTACTTTGTTCTTAATTTTTTAGATAACTGAATACTCGGCATATTTTTTTTAGTAGAATTTAATTTAAAATTTTATTTTTTTCTATATATCTTGTTTAGGTATTTTTAATAAAGTTAAATCCTTTTTCCTCTTTCTTCGTTTTTATATAGTGTTTGGTTGAGTGTTATGTTTAAGCTCGGTTTGATCTCCTAAATATAAAAATAAAAAAAAATATTTCTTAGGATCAAGATTGGTTGTCTTGTTAAAAGTTGAATTTTTGTTAGTTCGATTTCATTTAAGTTTGGTTTAATTGAAGTCCATTTTTTTTTTCCATGCTTAGCTATTGTTTAGTGGTTAAAGTACTAAGTTTGGGTTTGAGTTCTTGATGTTTATTGAATTTGTATTTGAATGAGTTTATTTTAATTGTGTGCTTAATTTACGTATTAAAGTTATCATTTATAATCCAATTTGTGTTTCAATTCTTGTTTGTTTGTTAACATAGGTTTTCCGTTTCTCGTTGTTAAATTTAGTGCGTGTTAGGAATTAGAATTTGAATTGCATGTTAGTTTAATTTATCAAAAGAAATCTCAAAATTCAAAAAACTCGAATCTGAACTGTGTTCAATGCCCTTTTTGTTTCTCATTTTCTGATTGGTATTATGTAAAATTTGAGATTAAACTGCATTCCCTGAGGAGACAATCTAGCCTTTGGGCTAAATATTACACGACAGAATTCTTATATTTGGGATAACTTCCGTGCCGCTCATTTTTCGACTGAGTCAATGAAAATATTGTCAATGCTAGTAGTTGTCAAATTCCTAACTTTTGTACCATGTAAAATTCATCCTATTTTCCTAGGACCCTCCCGTTGGTTTGTACTGCGTCATTACCATTTACATGCATTCTTTCTTCTTGAGAATCACCAAAGTAGATTAAGTATAAGCTCTCTTGACATGATGCCTTCCTAATCAAGTATTGTGCATAATCCATGTCTTATTCATTTTTCTTACTATACTGTGGTGAACTTTGTGCTTCTATGTTATATATTAGTAAACAACACATTATGAATGAATATTCTAATTCATTAAGTACTTCATTTTCTTATTAATTTTACTTAATTTTGAGTCAAGGCAAAACCTTGGATATGATTGAGAATACACATAATGAATATTTTATGAGCTCATAATAAGGAAAAGATAAGGAATAATTATTTCTAAATTTCATCATTGAGGTCCAAACTGAGTGGGGTCAGTCCCGACACGTCCTTCACATTGAGTTGGACATGCTGGAGCTGACGGTGCCCAAAAATTCATCCCCAATTGAAAATTGTGTGCTTAGAGGCGAACTTAGTAAAGTTAGTTAATTTTAAGCACTCAAGTGTCTAATTCAGGCATACGAGGTCCAAACTGTGTGGGACCAATCCTAACATAACCATAACACTAAGCTGGACATGTCAGAGCTGATAGTGCCCAAAAACTCCTCTTTAAGAGCTTTTTGCGTAGTTAGAAGCAAAATTGGAATACAAGCAAATTTAGCAAACATAGTTTATTATCACTCAGGTGTCCAAGTTGGCCATACGAAGTCCAAACCGAGTGGGGTCAACCCCGACACGTCCGTGACATTGATCTGGATGTGCCCAAGCTGACAATGCACAAAAAATCCTCCCCAATTGAAAATGATGTGCTTAAAGGAAAACTTAATAAATTTAGTTGGTTTAAGTACTCAAGTGTCCAATTTGAGCATACGAGGTCCAAACTAAGTGGGGTCAATCCCAACACATCCGTCACATTAAGTTGGTCATTTCGAAGCTGACGGTGCCAAAAACTTCTTCCCGGTGAGCTTTTTTCGCACTTAGAAGCAAAGTTAGAATACAAACAAACTTAACAAAGTTAGTGGATTTTAGTACTTAGGTTTCCAAGTCAGGCATACGAGGTCCAACCCAAGTGGGGTGAGTCTTGACACATCTGTGACATTGAGTTGGACATACCGGAGCTAACGGTACACAAAAACTCCTCCCTAATTAAAAATTATGCGCTTAGAGGCAAACTTAGTAAAGTTAGTTGATTTTAAGAACTCAAGTGTCCAATTCAGGCATACAAGGTCTGAAATAAGTGGGGTCAGTTCTGACACATCCGTCATATTGAGCTGGACATGTCAGAGCTAACGATACCCAAAAACTCCTCCTTAGGAGCTTTTTGCACACTTGGAAGCAAAGTTAGAATACAAACAAACTTAGTGAATTTTAGCACTCAAGTGTCTAAGTTGGGTATACAAGATCCAAAAACATGGGGTTAATCCCAACACATCCGTCACATTAAGCTGAATGTGCCAGAGCTGACGGTTCCTAGAAACTCCTCCCCAATTGAAAATTATGCACATAGAGGTAAACCTAGTAAAGTTAGTTGATTTTAAGTACTCAGGTGTCCAATTCAAGAATATGAGGTCTAAACTCAGTGGGGTCAATCTTGACATGACCGCTACATTAAGCTAGATATGCTAAAGTTGACGGTGTCCAAAAACTCTTCCCCAAGAACTTTTTGTGCACTTAGAAGCAAAGTTACAATACAAACAAACTTAGCAAACTTAGTATATTTTAGCATTTAGGTATCCAAGTCTAGCATATGAGGACCAAACTGAGTGGGATCAGTCCTAACATGTTTGTGACATTGAGCTTGACGTGTCGGAGCTGACGGTGCCCAAAACTCATCCCCAACTGAAAATTATGCGCTTAGAGTCGAACTTAGTAAACTTAGTTGATTTTAAGCACTCAGGTGTCCAATTCAGCCATACGAGGTCCAAACTAAATGGGTTCAGTCCCGACACATCTGTCACATTGAGTTGGATATGCCGGAGCTGACGGTGCCCAAAACGTCCTTCCTAGGAGCTTTTTGCCTACTTAGAAGTAAAGTTAGAATACAAACAAACTTGAAAAACTTAGTAGATTTTAGCACTCAAGTGTCCAAATTGGGCATATGAGGTCCAAACCGAGTGGGTTCAATTCCGACTAATCAAATTTAGCTATTTAGAATTGTATCATTTTCTTTTAACTATGTCCGATCATTTTTCTATCAAAATATTTTTACTTATAGTACATACATATATATTCAAAAATTGTATAATTACTTTTTGTATAATTATTACTTTGTAGGGTTTACGAGCTATCACTACATCGGGACAATGTCAAGCGCTATAGTCAGATACAACTTTTGACTTTTCTATACTTTTTGTAATCTGAATAGAATGGAGTTTTGTATTGTATTTGAATTTTGAAGAATTTATGAATTTTGAACAATTTGTAATTGAATTTTGAATAATTTATGAATTTTTTAGTAATTTTGGTTCAATATTATGTATGCTAAAATGTAATTACAGGTTTTTGCGGGAATTAATTAATGAATTCAAAAAATATATATTTAACTTAAAGTTTTAGTGCTGGTTTTCAAACCATCACTAATAACACCACTACAAAGTATTAGTGACGATTTACAAAACCGTCACTAACATTACCACAACAAAGTAGTAGTGAGGCTTTCAAAATCGTCACTAATAATACCCCTACAAAGTATTAGTTATGGTTTGAAAAACGTCACTAATAATTGGTCTTTAGCAACAATTTTCAGTTGAGAAAATGTAGAATTTATAGTGATGGCCTTAGACTTTTAGTGACGGAATAAAATTGTCACTAATACTTCATTATTAGTGACAGTTTTAAAATTTGTCACTAATAAGTAGTTGTCACTGCCGTTTTAGTGACTAATTTGAAGCCATCACTAATAATGACTAAACCATCACTAATAAGCATTAGTGACAATTTTGGGTTGTTAATGACGGTTTCAAACAGTCACTAACAACCTTATTTTTTGTAGTGTCTACAGCTACCACTCTGCATAGGTTTGTTACTTATGATGCTAGGAAGATCTTTTCTTCCAACATCTTATAGTAACAAATTTAAAAAAATAAGAGACACAAATTTTGGATCGGGTGTTATATAGCAAAATTTGGCAAGAAAGAAAGACGTGTGTGCTTACAAAAGTGAATGTATGTGAATGTCAAGGTGTTATCCCAAGAGGGGGGTGAATTGGGTTTATAAAAATTCCTTCAAGTATTTTTACAGATTTTCAGCTTTTTATAGACTTAAGCAAACACACAAGGAAGTTGTTAATTTTAAATACTCAAATAAATCAACCACAATCATAAAACCAATCACAAACCAAATAATAAACAATCACCCAACCACACAATACTTAGCTAACTTTGTGAGAGCTGCAGCACTTTATTTTTTAGCCTTTACAAGAATTCAGTTTATAGCCCTATATGAATGATTTTTTTTTTTTTTTTTTTTTGCACTCTTTTTAATCAAGATTTTTGCAAGTGGTTAATCAACGTACTCTCTTAAAGGTTTCTGCAAAATATTAACCAACGTACTTTCTTAGATTAAAAGATCTTCTCAATCTTAGATTTTCAGCAAACCTGCACTTTGAAACACAATTTCTATATGTTGAAATTTAAATAGAAAATGGTAGAGAGAATGAGACCGAGATTTTTTACAAGGTTTATCTTATCCCCAGCCTACGTCTTCGCCTTAGGCAAGACCACCTAAGGATTCCACTAACTCGTTCCTTTCCATGCTAAACAAACCGATTACAACCCTCCTTTAAGGTGGAGCCCCCTCTCCAAGCAATACCCTATGCTCGGTTATAACAATCCAAATACCTGAACCATAAAAGAAACAAGAAACAAGAAATAATTTTTTTTGTACAAAGAATGCTCTCAGATAGAGCTGGTTAGCACAATTGAAAGTGTTATATACTTCAATAACAAATACCAAATGAAATAGAGTTGAAGTTCAAGAACAATTCACCGGAAAACTTCTCTTGATAAGGAATCAGCAATTTAGATTATTAAAGCTCAGAGAAGAGTGATCAGTGCTCCAGAATATTTCAAAAATTCAGAATGAAAGAGTGAGCAAAAGAGAGCTTTTAGAAAATAAGTGAACTTTCAGCTTAAGAGTAGATTTTTCAATTGCTTAGTGTATGTTTGACTTGTGAAAACATATATTTATAGGCTCATAAAGGTAAATTCGTGTTTGAAAAGGAAGGTGTATTCCCAAGAGGGGGGGGTGAATTGGGATTTTAAAATTTTCTTTAAATACTTTAAACTCTTTCACAATCCTCTTTAGTTTTAATAATTGCACATGTAAAATTTATTAATAATAATAAGTACAGCGGAAGATTAAATTAGTTATTAACCTTAATAAATGAGTATGCTTACTTTGAATGCTTTATGGATTAGTCAAGAATTCTTTCGGCAATTATCCAACAAACAAATTCAATCAAAGTAACCAAGATAAGATTTACAATAACACAATCTCAGCAATGCTTCCGAGTTTTAGCACTTAAGTAATTCAAAGTTGAGTTTGAGAATGAATTCTTGCTAATAATAAGCCCTGTATTCATGGGCATCTTTTCTCAATGTAAACCACAACTCAAACATTCAAAAATCTTCGAAAAACTCAGACTTTAAAAAAACTTTCAGTTAATTAGTCTTGGGTGTTAACCAATCATCATACTCCCTTTAAGGTTTCCGCAATTTATATTGATCAACCAACGTACTCCCTTTCGGTTTCCGCAATCCAAAACCGAATTAAATATTGGTTTATTTAAATTCCAATCCTTTAGTATATATGATCAAAAATTAAAATCCAACCACGCAGTTAATATAAACAAGAAATTAAATAAGAGTAGGGAAGAGTGTGAGATGAGAGTTTTTATGAGGTTCAACTTATCCCCAACCTATATCCTCGCCTTAGACCAATACCACCTAAGGTTTCCACTATACTGTCACTTTTCAGGCGGAACAAACCATTACAAGCCTCCTTAAGGGTAGAGTCCCCTCTTCAAGTCATACCCCACGCTCGATCCAATGATCCAAACAACCTTGAATCATCAAAAACTACAAGAACAAGATCAAATATGAGTGTACAAAGAATGCTTTCAGATAGAGCGGGTTAATACAATATGAAATCACTAATATACTTCAATCAAAATATCAAAAGAATGAAGAATGAAGCTTAAGAATTATATCACCAGTATTCTTCTCTTGATAAGAGTCAAGAACTGAGCACTTTTCCTCAGAGAAGAAATCAATAACTCATAATAATTTCAGTCGATTAGCAGCAATTCAATAGGCAAGAAAGCTTTGAGAGCAAGAGAGCTTTGAGAGATGTTTTTCAATTCTTGGTTCTAATTTTGATTTCACAAACCATGTATTTATAGGCTTATTAAGAGTCAAATTCGTGCTGCCCAAGATTACTTGGAGTGTCCCCCAAGTTTTACGAAAGTTTGGGGCCCATGAAAATTAAATTTGAAATCAAAACGTTTAAAAAATATATCCGTTATTAAGGTTCAGTCACCTGAACTATGGGTTCAATCGCCTAAGTCTTCAGCCCATTATTTTATTTTTTTTGTTGAAAATAGGGTCAGGCACCTAAGGTCCAACTTCAGTCGCTTGAGGTTACACTGCCTCTTCAGAATTCTTTCAAGAAAATCTTCAATCTCCTGAATTTAATCTTCAGGCACTTGAGCTTTAACTTCAGTCGCCTGGACAGAAAAAATTCTTATTTTTCTATTCAGTTTTCAAAACCCTTGACTGTCTTTCTTTCTTACATTAAAATATATTTTTTAGGGTTTTTAAAATAAGGTCTCTAAGTCCATTTTATCCCCTAAAGAGCTTCATCTCATCCAAAATGATATTTAGAGTTAAAGTACTTACATGAAGCATCCTAAAACTTAAAAACCCTTTTGATCTTTGAAGTCTTCATAAATGTCCTTTATTTTTCTCTAAGCTTGATCATGCTTTGAGCTTCATTAGCTTTAACTATCTTGAGTCTCCTTGAACTTCCACTTGATCACTTTGTAAATGTAGTATGACTTTAAGCACTTTGTGATCTTTGGTCATTCTTTCTTGATCCTTTTTGAACTTGTCATTTTAGAGTTCCTGAAATCTCATCACTTGAACATGAATTAGTTAAATCATCCTTTATTTGTTAGCATCAAAGCAAGATATGAAAGCCTTGTTAGGCCAACAGTGTTGCCCAAGTTTACTTGGAGTATTCCCCAAGTTTTTACAAAATTTGGGGCAAAAGAAACTTAATTTTGAATTTTAAAACTTTTAAAAAATATAGTCGTTAACAGTGTTCAGATGCCTGAAGTCTAGGGGTCAGTCGCCTGAAGTTTTTTAAAACTGAAATTTTCAACTAAAAATAAGATCAGACGCTCGAGGTGACAAGGGTCAGTCGCCTGAGGTTACCCTGCCTCTTCAGAAATTCATCAGGAAAATCTTTAGGCGCCCGAACTTATTCTTTAGTCTCCTAAGGAAATTCTTCAGGTGCGTGAGCTTACATTTCAGTCGCTTGAACAGACAAATTTTCTATTTTTCAGGTTATTTTTCAAAAACACTTGGCTTTCTTGCTTTGTCACTTTATAAAAACATTTTCCATGGTTTTAAAACAAGGTCTCTAAGTCCAAGACAAATCCTAAAGAGCTTCAAACCATTTCACATAATATTTGAATATGAAGTACTTACATAGTTCATCCTAAAGCCTTAAACACTCTAAGCTTCGAAGTCTTCATATGAGTTTTTGCTTTGAGAACTCTGAGACTTTGATCTTGAGTCAAATTTAGGTTTCAAAATCATTTTGGTCCACTTGAGCTTCCTTTGGATCACTTTGAAGTCCTTGGTGATCTTGAACTTGCTCTTCCGTTGATATTTTGAACTTTGTCATTTAGGCATTCCTGAAACATCATCACTTAACAACACATGTTAAATCAACCTTCATTTTTTATCATCAAAATGAGATTCGAAAGTCATGTTAGGCCAACAATCTCACCTTTTTTTATGATGAAAAATAAGGAGCAAAGATGAGAGATCCTTTGAAAAAGGCTCCCCTGACAATAAGCATGCTTTTAAAACAAATATTGTTGACCTCATAGGTCATACTCGGTTTTGATAATGACAAATACTCAAGTATTTGATGGCTATCTAGTTTTTTTGCAGGTTTATATTAGCAGATAAATTGATGGCACATGAAATAAAGCCTGAAGACCCTAAAGATTATTTTATGTCATAATTTATATAATTATTCAATTCGGGTCTGTAATAGTAATTATAGAAAAAGGTTTGTAATAATCTCTATATATCATGCATATAGGTTTATTATAAGCTCACAGACCTTAGAAAGACCTTAGGTCCCTACACAAATGCACAAAATAGTCACCATTATCACTTACATTATTAGGGAAAAGAATTGAAATAATTTGGACTAAAACAGGCAAAATTGTGAGAGGTCGGGCGACCGAACCCGTTGTGTTCAAAACACCTTGGGCACCCAAACCATGGACCGGTCAATAAGTTGACCTGAGTTCAGAAAACTGAACCAAAATGTACACACCATCCACGGGCGACCGAACCGCTGAGGTGACCATACTCACCAACTCAGCCAACCAAACATTCACATTCAAAATGGCCTCGGGCGACCGAACACTTGAGTTCGATTAACCGAATGATAGACTAGGTGATTGAAACATGGACAGAATGAAATCGCCATAATTGAGCATATCGAGCCCTGATTTGGGCACCAAAACGATCAAAAAAACCTTTTTTAACTAAGTCTGTTCGGGCGACTGAACCGTGGTTCAACCACCCGAAAACTCTCGAGTTGTTTATTTTTTACCGAGGTTTAAATTGGTTAAACGAGGTAATTGTCTAAATGGCTTTTAAACAATTTAAATAATGCCTTGTGAGTCCTTAACGGTCATAATTTGGGCTACTTCTATATATAGGGCCTAATTTGTGCAAATTAGCAAGAGATTTGTGAAATCATTAGCAAAAATCCTCTCAAACTCAAACAGCTTATTTTGCCTATTCTTACTCAAATCCTCTCACACACTCATTCCTTTGATTAATCCTAGCATTGTGAGAGTTATTATTGTGCTATAGCTTTAATATAGATTGCTTAATACTCTCATTAGACTGGTTGTTGATTATTTGATTTTTGAGAGTTAAGCAACAGTGTTTCCCACAGATTTAAATTTGATAAATCTTGTGTTGGGAAAACTTAGTGGCTTAAGGATCTTTGCATTGTTATTGCAAGATTCATATAGCTATATTTTTTGTGTGCAAAATATTTTACAAGCTATAATTTTTCAAACAACTCTTGTGCTTATTTCATTGAGGAAAATATTTTGAGATTGTTTGAATATTGTTTGCAGCATCTTTGAAACCCTAATCTATTATTGATATTTTTTATACTTTGTTTCAAATAAATAACTTGTTAGAACACTCTTGAGCATATTTGTGATTATATTTTGCTGAGTGTTTGGTTGCACAAAATCACATCACCGAGCTTACAATTTCCTATACTATTGATGTGTGTTTGATTGAATACATTTGGTACATATCTGCTTGATTAAGAAGCATAATCATTGTACCCAGTTTATTATTGAGAAATATTGTTGTATTCTAGGTGTGGCCTGAAGGGGGGGTAATCCAGTTCGGTAAGGATTGTATGTAAAGGTTGAGGTCAGCCCTGTGCTAATTGACCTGGTTGTTTAGGTGCCGCTCCACCCGTTAAGTGAGCTTATAGTGTAATCCTTGTACTTGTTAGCCAAGGTAGGGACATAGGCAGTTTACCGAACCTCGATAACATTTTTGGTGTTGTGCTCTTTATTGCTTTATTGTGCATGCTTAGTTAAATTTCTAGTTCAGTTTAATTTTCGCTAAAAATATATGCTGATTTATTTTATACACATTCGATTGACCTTAGGCTTGTATAATACTGGTGTTAGCGGATTAAGCTAAGGAACAAATTTTTAAAAATACCAATTCACCCCCCCCCCCCCTATTAGGATTACAGTAAAGCTAACAATTGGTATTAGAGCCTCGTAGCTTAGATTTAATAGTTATTTTGCAAAAGATCTAGATGGCTCATAGCACTATAACCCCTTTTCTTGAGGGACCATCTTCCACACGCCCTCTGATTTTCAATAGTGTTAATTACACCTTCTGGAAACAGAGGATGCACATCTATCTTTAAAACACTAATTAGAAGGTATGGAGAGTTGTCTTTAGGGGTAATTGTGTTCCTATGAAAACTAAGGGTACAACTAGAGTTCTTAAAGTTAAGGAAGAATATAATGATGATGATATGAAAGTTGTTAGTTTGAATGCCACTGCTATGAATATTCTATATTATGGTCTTGATGTAAATGAATTTGATCGAGTTATGGCATGTTCATTTGCTAAGGAGATATGGGATAAACTAGAGGTCACATATGAGGGTACAAGAGATGTAAAAGATAGTAGAATGGATATGTGGACCAGTGAGTATGAAGCATTTAGGATGAACACTGGTGATTCACTTCAAAGCATATACAATAGATTCACACGCATCATTAATTCACTGTATGCATTAGGTAAGACCTATCCTACATATGAAATGATTAGGAAAGTCCTTAGAGGCTCGCCTCCTATTTGGGAAGTAAAGGTTATGGCCATTTCTAAGGGTAGAGACCTTAAGGCTATGACATTAGATGAGTTGATAGGTTCACTGATCACCTATGAACTAGCTATAAATAAGAGACTTAATAAACACAATAGGTTGAGAAAAGTGATTGCATTGAAAACTTCCACTAATACATCTACTGAGTGCAGTGAACTTGATTTTGGAGATGATATGGCCATGCTAACTAGGAAATTCAGTAGATTATTTAGGAAGAATAGTAAACCATACAAAAGGTATAAGGATTGTGCATTTGAGAAAGGAGAGTCGAGTAAAGGAAAGGAGAAATCAAACGCTCCTATGTGCTATAACTACAACAAGGTTGGGCATATCAAGTCAGACTGTCCCTTACTAAAAAAGGAAGTTAGGAAAAAGAAGAAAGCCATGAAAGTGGGCACTTCATGGGATAAACTAAGTAGTAGTGACTCAGACTCTAACCGCAGTGACTTAGAGGTTGCTAACCTATGCTTGATAGCACATGATGATGAGGTATTGTCTTCTTGCTCTTCATCTTCATATTATTCTTCTAATGATTATGACCCTGGTAGAAAGCCTACTTTTAGAGAATTGCAATTTGAATATATTCGTGTGTCTAAACTGTTGAATAAAATGACCAAGGAGAATGATGTTTTGAAAAAGAAATGCGAAAATTGGTCAAAATTATTTGAAATGGCAAAAAATTCTCATGCTTTGATTCTTAAAGAAAAAGATTTGAAAATTGACGAGCTTGAGAGAAAATTGGAGGATAGCTCCAAAATTGTTTTAAAATTTACCAAGGGCCAACGTAATTTTGAAAAACTACTTGGAGCCCAAAGAAACTCTCTTAGCAAAGAGGAACTTTGCTTTAATGGTGTTGAAAATATTAGACGACCAAATCTTTATTTGAGGCATTGCACACGTAAATCAAAATCTCAAATCCCACCTAAAGATCCAAGGTGTCGATTAAGGCATCTAGGAAAATTTGATTCTAAATCTGATGAAGGCATCTTCCTAGGTTATTCTCTTAATAGTAAAGCATACAGAGTTTTCAATAAAAAGAACTTTAACTGTCATTGAATCTATTTATGTTGTATTTGATGAATCTAATCCATTTTTCTAAGAAAGATGATGAAGATGATATTGACATTAGAAAATTCTTAGACAAGATATTTACTGAAAACAATGTGAATGACAATTCAAAAATATATGATAAATCTTCTGAAGATAATCAAAATGAGAATGAAGTTCAGTAGCTGCCTAGGGATTGGAAATTTATTAGGAATCATCTTCTAGATCAAATCATAGGTGAACCTTCCCATGGTGTAGCCACAAGATCTTCCTTGAGAAACCTAGTGAGTCACTCTGCTTTCTTGTCCCAAGAAGAACCTAAAAATATTAAAGAAGCCATAGAAGATGAGTCTTGGGTGATGTCTATGCAAGAAGAACTTAATCAATTTGAAAGAAGCAAAGTGTGGACCCTGGTTCCTAGGCCTAATGATTATACAATTATTGGAACCAAATGGGTGTATAGAAATAAGAAGCATGAGAATGGGATAGTAACTAGAAATAAGGCTAGACTAGTTGCCCATACTTATAATCATGAAGAGGGTATAGATTTTGATGAAACCTATGCTTCTGTTGCTAGAATAGAAGTCATTCGTATGCCACTTGCTTATGCTGCTTTTAAGAACATTAAATTATATCAAATGGATGTTAAAAGTGCTTTTCTTGATGGCTATATTAATGAAGAAGTGTATGTAGAACAACCACCCGGTTTTGAAAATCATAAATATCTAGATCATGTATACCAGTTGTCTAAAGCCTTGTTGATTTAGGGGGACTAACACTAGCAGACTCAACATATACTAGGGTTTGGAAATTAAAATATGGTGGAATTAAAACACTAGTAGGAAGACCAACACTAGCAGACTCAATACATACCAGGGTTTGGACATGGAAAGATGGTGGGATTAAAATAGTGATAGGAACACCAACACTAGAAAACTTCAACACAAACCAAGGTTTGGACATGGAAAGGCAGTGGGAATAACACACCAGAGGAAAATCAACACTGGTAGACTTAACACATACTAGGGTATAAATATAGTGGGATTAACACACCGATTTAGGGGGACCAGCACTGGCAGAGTCAACACATACCAGTGTTTGGACATGTTTTCTTTATCAAATAAAATGTGATGTTTTATGCATGTTATGCATGAAATGCATGATTTGTAAGCACATCTAAAGTCTCGCTTGAGTGCTAGGTCCATTGCAATCAACATAAGAGTTTGTATACTAGTATGGCTCTTGAACCTTAAGTTGGCCATGTATTCAAACTCTATTTAATTATGTCACCGCTTACTCAATTTGGATTATGAGTTAGCCAATTTTTAGTCGTTTGCACAGTGCTCTATACTAAATAGTCATACTGCTTTCTCAAGAAAATGTTTACTTTTTGAGTCCAATCTCTATTTTGATGCTAACAAAACACTTGGATCTAATGTGTGTTCCTAGTACTTGAACAGGTTTATGATTCATATCACACACATAGAAGAGGATTAATGGAAGCCTAGATAAAACTTAAAGCTCGCATCATTCGGCATTTTCCATGCACAAAGAGCAAAAGAAGAAGGAGATATTTATGTTTATTGTAAATGCATTTAATTATTTGGTCTGTAAGTATAATGGTCAGTAATAACTACATCATGCATGATAAGTATTAAATGCTCAAGACCATAGGCTGACCATTAGGGCCTAAATGCTATAACTTATTCACACATGGTTGAATAAGTTCAAGGACAAAAACAGGGCTTACACAGACTTCGGTAGACCGACGTTGGATTTTTTGGCTTAATTCAAAAGCCTGGACCATAGGGAACCGGACAAGGACCATAGCTGACCTTAGGATACAAAATCTTTCATGGAAAATCCCTCACTTAAAAACCATACTCACATTTAAAGGGAAATTTTGTTAAGGTCAAAATCAGGGGCAAAATAGGAATTTCACTTGCCACTGTCGATCGACTATCGCAAGGTCATTTGACGTTGGTCGACTGAACTGAGAAGTTAACCAAAGTCAATGCTTCGGTCGACCAAATCCCTGGCAGTGTAAAAGCTTTGGTCGACTAAACCATTTAGAAGTCAACAAGTTAACTTCTCACGGTCGACCGTTCTGAAATGAATGTACCGTCCCTAGTCGATCAAACCGAAATGTGTCTGACCCCCAAATGCTCAGTCAACCAAATGTACAGTTCATTTTGGCCATGGTCGACCGAACCATATGAGCGGTCAACCAAACCTAAGCCATGGTCGACCGAACCTATGAAAGGTTTAAAATCGCCTCGAGACGGTCGACCATATCTTCAATTCAAAATTGCCACGGTCGACCGAACTTGTTAAAGTGGTCAACCAAACCTTGAATATGGTCGACCGAGCATCTCGGGTTGGTCAATTTTTTACCACATGTAAACGAGGTTATTTTTAATTAAACTTGATTAATCTTCTCCTCAAATACCTCCTATATCCCCAACGGTTATATTTTTTGCAATATCTATATATACCCATTTATTTGTCTAGATTGGGAAGAGATTAGCACTTCAATTAGCAAAAATTTTCTCTAAAATATTTTATACTCTCATTGCTTATATTCCATATTTTCAAGCTAATTTTTTCATACTCTCTCTTACATTAATTGGTAAAATTTTTTTAAGAGTGGAGAGATTTATTTGCTTATACTTCTCACTTGCAAAATAATTGCAAGTTGAAGGGGAGTTTTGAGCTTTATTATTGCGAGTATTTTCCTACACAAATCTCTATATACTCTTAAATTTTTATACTCATTTGAAAATTCTTCATTGAGAGTTTCCTTGGTATTTTTCCCATATTGTTATTGATTGATTAGTATTGTTTGGGAAAATTATTTTAACTTGTGAGTTTCTTACATACAAATTGCAAGAACTGAAAGTTTGCCTTTATCCTTGATAAATCTTTTGCAAACTTAATCCATAACCTCTTTTGTGCTTCATTTGTTAAATATATTATTGAGGTATTTGATTAAGGTTATTTAGATTCTTTGATTGCTTACACTGTGAATATATCTTCTAGAATCGAAGACCTCACTCACTCACACATATACATAGATATATATATATATATATATATATATATATATATATCTTGTTGTGAGTAGATACATTGTTTAGACCAAATCTCACTTGAGCATTAAATCCTTATCATACGTGAGTGTATTAAACATATTGTTGTACATCATCTGCTTAGTATTAGAAGCACACTTTTTTGTACACAAAAATTATTGATTATTTGTTGTATTCCCAACAGGTGGTTGGAAGAGGGAGACTATCCTTGTGAATAGTCCCAAACTTGCTCAAATCCAATTAGGAGAGCACCGAAATGGTTCAGACCTAGTTAAGAGAACTAGATGCACCATCCTAGTAAGGTGTTGTAAACGGTGTTGCCCCACCCGTTAAGCGAGCACTTGTGGAATCCTCTTGCTTGTGAGTTTGAGGCGAGGACGTAGGCATTGTTGGCCGAACCCCAATAAAATTTCTTGTGCCTGATTTTAATTTCCACATTTTAAATTTCTACACTTGAATGTTATGTCTTCATTATTGTGAATGATTGAGAAATATTGAGTCTGCCATATCTGTTTTATTTATCTACTCAATTTTATAGTGTTGGGTTTTTGGTATTTGCTTAGACAGACTCTACGTTGAGTTATACTGATTGCCAATTAAATTGAACCTAGGCATAAATTTCTTAAATACCTAATTCACCCCCCTATTGGGAATACACCAATTCCAATAGAAAATACTGTCAACTCTAGTAGAATTTTAATTATCAACGAGTTCTAATGCAAAAAGAGTTAGAGGGATGGTGTTGGATATTGAAGGAACAAATTGGTGTTCCCCTTATGCATCTTTGCATGGTTTGAGCAGAAATGACTTTACCACTTATTGACTTGGGCAACCCTTTGTTTTTGAGCATCGAAAGTCAAGCCTGTGATCAATGGGATACTGCCTCTATCTTTCATTTGGAATGGCAAATCAAAACCTGGTACCCTTGCACCATTCTTTGTTTTTTTTTTTTTTTTTTTTTAGTTTTTAGTTTCTAGGGAGTTCAACAAGCTTGATCAAGTCTTCTTGCCAATTTCTACTCCATTTGTTACACCTACTTATTCACTAATCCAATTGTTGAAATTAGTGTGATCCCAAGAGGGGGGTGAATTGGGTTTTAAAATATTTTGACTAATTTAAACATTTACGCTGATTCACCACATATCATATCCCATTTAATATACACGTGTGTATGTAAAATATTTTTAACAATGAAAGCAAACATACACGTGTGCAGCATATCTTATTTAATTCAAATGTGTGTATGCAAATAATTATGACATTAAATAAATATTCATACACATGTTGATATTAGAGTGCAAGAATTTAAATTAGAGGGAGAGAGAGAGAGAGTGACACACGATATTTGTTATCAAGGTTCGGCCAAACCAATCCATGTCCCCACCTTGAGCATACCCCTAAGGATTCCACTAACCCTACTCACTTAAATGGGTGGAGCATAAGCCGTTACAACCTCTCCTTACGGGGTGAGGTAAACCCCAACTCAATTACAAGGTTGAGCCCAACTTGTCTCCCTTACAGGGCAGAGACACCCCAATTCAATTTTCGGGCTGAACCAAACCGATCCCACTTACAGGGCTGAGACTCTCCAGTTCAATTTCGGGTTGAACTCAACCGATACAATAAAAAATATTTTTATACATATAAAAAACTTCTGAAAATACAAGTAAAGATGTACACATTTAAGCTCAAAATACACTCTCCAATGATATGAGTTATGCTCAGTAGAGTAAGGGTGCTTATCAAATAATATTTGCACAAATAAAATATGTGTGTGTATAAAATATATAATCTCTAATCAAAGATTTTTGCTGGAAAAAACATTTGCAGAATTTGGAGTTTAAGCTCAAGAAAAATATTTGTGCAATAGATAATTTCTCCCAATAATATTTATCATGAAACTAATCACGAGAAAACTAAGCAATACTCTCAAAAATGATTTTTAGGAAATAAATAACACATGAGAGTATATGCAAATAAAACGCCCAAAGTAAAATTCTCCCCTCAAAAATGATTTTGAAATAAACAAGCAAAAGAGAATCGAGAGAGATTTGTTTCAAAAAAAATTGCCCCAAAGAAATGATTTTATCAAACAAAATTGGTTTGGAGGAAATTTGATTAACAAAGGGTTTAGAGATAATTTGGAGTTAATCAAAGTAAATGAAGGGGTATTTATAATTTTTTTTCTGAAAATTATGACAGTTGGGGACATGGGAGGAATTTTGGAAAAAGTTTAACAAAGTTTAATTAAATATTACCCCTTGTTGGCCTAGCTAGGCTTATGACTCTTGATTTTGATGATAACAAAGTGAGGCTATCTAATTTGCTTCAAAGTGGTGATATTTTAGTAATGAAGGCAAAGTGGATTTCAGATGATAAAATGACAATTCCAAAAGCTCATGTCAAAAATCAAGGATCAAATGAAGTTTTGACCTCAAAATGACATATCTTGAAAGCTCACAAGGATCATGGAACATGGAAGGCCTATTCAAATAAATGATCCATAATGAAATCTAAAGTAATATTGAAACATCAAGAGAGATAAATCTTGAAAGCTCACATCAAATTCAGGATCATTGAAGCTCAGCAATAAAGAGAACTCAAAGAAAAGAAGAATCAAATGAGTCTTTAGAACAAGCTTTGTAAGTACTTCAAGTATGATTCAAGTATGACTTTTCATTTTGAAGCTCATTAGGCAAAGAGACCTAAGAACCTTGTTTTAAGTCTTGGAACTTATTTTTCAAAGGAAAACAAATTGATATTCCAAAGATTATATAAGCAAAGAAGAGAGAGAAAAAATATTTTAAAACAAGAAAAAAATTGCTTGATAGGCGACTGACTGCACATGGACAGTCAACTGCCATGTTAAAGGGTGTTAAATAAGCAGACAGAGACATGACAGTCAACTGTCTAGAACTAGACAGGCGACTGTCAGTACAATTTGAGACGACTGACTGTGTTTTGACAGTCGTCTATCACCCTTCTGGTCATTTAAAAAACCCAGTTGTTCAGTGAAAGATGCCTGCCTCCCCTGGTGACAGGCGACTACCACCGTACTTCTTGTACATTTTATACATGCAATACACTGACAGAAGACTGCCAAAGTCTTCACAGTCAACTGTCACACGGCAAAATTTTAAAATCATAACAGACATATTTTGAAATATTTAATTGCTTGAGGCTCAAACTTATTTAAATCTTGGACCTTACTCCAAGTAAACTTAGGGAACAAGCTAGATACTTTTCTACATCTATAAATACACCCAAGTTAAATTGATTTAACCCCAAGAATTCAATTCAGCATTCAAAATCTCTCTCAACTGTTCTTAAATTCTCAAAACTCTTTCTTGCTCCCAAATTGCATGAAGCTTACTGAGTTCTTGCTGATTCTATTCACTGATATTGTGCTACAACTACTAATTCTTTCATCCATTGAAAGAATCATACAGTGAAATACTTCTAGAGCTTGAATCTGAATTTCATATTTTGAATTACATTGAAGTATATAGTTTTGAACTGTACAAATCAGCTCTTTTAGAAGCAATTCTTTATACATCTATTTGATTTGTATCTGGTAGATTGACGATTCCAAGGATTGTTTGGATCATTGGCTAAGCGTGGGGATATCGCTTAGAGAGGCAGGCTCTAGCCTAATTAAGGAATGACCGGACAAGGGTACATCGTTTAGAGAGGCGGGCTCTAGCCTACTGAAGGAGCGTGTAAACGGTGTTATTCCACGCAGTGAAGGAACTAGTTTTAGTGAATCCTTTGGTGGTTTGCCAAAGGCAAGGACGCAGGCTAGGTATAAGACGAACGTCGTAAAAATCCCGGTCTCACTCTCTCTTTCCCTTACTCTTTATTTTCAACACATATAAATTGCGTGGATGATTTAAATTCCTAAATCATATATACTACGTATATATGGATATCAAGTAAACTTAAAGTGTAATTTTGATTTAGGATTGTGGAAACCAAAAGGGTGTACGTTGGTTAAACCATACTTTGCAGAAACCATAAGGGAGTATGTTACTTGGTTAACACCCAAAGATAAATTTACTACAAGTTTATTTGAATTCTAAATTTTGGGAAGAGTGTGAATGTTTTGTTGAAAATCACTTTGAGAAAGCTAATTCATTATCAAAAGGATTGTAATTAACCACAAGACTTGAAATCAAACCTTCATATTTTCAGCGCTGCAAATAAACAAGAGCTGAAATCTTGTATCTTATATATCTTGGTTTGAATATTGTGTTTTGGATAATTGATTTACTTGATTGATTGGTTACTTGATTGTTTAAATAGTTGTGTTGTTGATTGTATAAATGAAACTAAGTTCTTGTGTGATTGACAAATTAAACAAACAAGTCAAGAATTGGTTAAAATAAATAAAAGAGGTTAAGAACTCTTAAAAGAAAATAAGAGAAATTTTTGAAAATCCAATTCACCTCCCCTCTTAGGACTACATCTTAGTTTTCAATTGGTATCAGAGCAGGGTTATAGCAAATCTTAATTAGTAGCTATAAAAAGATCTTAATGGCTCATATAGGTATAGCTCCCTTTGGATAGGGACAATCTTCAACTAGGCCTCCTATCTTTTGTGGATATAACTACACTTTTTGAAAAAAAAAAATGAATACAAATCTATCTTCAAACTATGAATTGGAAAGCTTGAGAGGTTGTCATGGATAGTGACCTAATTCCCCTTAAACTAGTAGAAGGAAAACAAGTTCCCAAGGAGAAAAATGATGTTACAGACTTAGATCATAAGATGCTGCAAGTTAATTCTAGTGCTATGAATTCTTTGTATTGTACTTTAGATGCTAATGATATTAATAGAGTAATGGCTTGAAAATCAGCTAAGAAATATGGGACAAGCTAGAAGTCACTTACGAAGGCACTATAGATGTTAGGGATAATAGGATTGATATGCTTACAAGCGAATATGAAGCCTTTAAGATGAACCCAAATGAATCTATAACTAGCATGTACACTAGGTTCACTCACATAATAAATTCCTTAAATGCCTTAGGAAAAACCTACACTACCTATGAGATGATAAGAAAAATTCTTAGAGGGCCGCCACCTATATGGGAGCCAAAAGCCACTGCAATAACGGAAGGAAGGAACCTTAAAAGCACTTCCTTAGATGAACTTATAGGTTCTCTCCTCACATACAAAATGGCAATGAGTGAAAGGAGTGGAAAAACCAAAGCCCAAGAATCAATAGCCTTCAAATTCTCAAAAGAAAGCTCTAGTAGTGAAAAAGAAATGGATGAAGATGAAGTAGCCTTCCTATTTAAAAATCTAGCAAGGATACTAAGAAGGAAAAACAAATTCAAAAGAAGAAACCAAGATTTTGAATCAGAAGAAGAAGAAATTAGCAAAAAGAAATCCAAAAATAAAACTCCTAGATGTTATAATTGCAACAAAGTTGGACATATAAAATCGAAATGTCCATTACTAAAGAAAGAGTCTAAGTAGAAAAAAAAAAAAAAAAAAAAAAGGTCATGAAAGCCACTACTTGGGATAGTACAAGTAGTTCAGAATATGAATCAAGTGACCAAGAGGTTGCTTATACTTGCTTTATGGCTTGAGACAATAAGGAAGGCTCCTCATCTAAATCCTTAACTATTTCTTGTAGTGATTCTTCAAATGAATCCAATGATGAGTGTATGTCATCTTATGATGAATTACAAAATGATTTATTCAAAGTACATAAGATGCTAATCAAAGTAACTAAACAAAGCACATCATTGAAAAACAAGAACGATGGAATAATAAAAGAGTTAGAATCAAGTAAGATTGTTGAAAATGATAAAGATTCAAAACTCAAGAAAATAGAAAATAAGTATGATGCTGCAATAAAAGAATTAGAAGTTAAAAATCTTGTTGAAAAATAAAAAGACTTGAAAATCAAGAAATTAGAAAGCAAAAATGAACAAATGATAGAAGACCTTCGATCCCTATGCTCTATGGAATATGAGAAAGACATATATATATTTCTAAATTAGAGGATAAAATCAGGAAATTATCTCAAGAATTAGAGAAATCACAAAAGAAAGTTGATGTCAAGAAAGATATTGAGATAAATGATCTCAAAAATCAAATTAAAGATAAAGAAAAGATCATTTACAACTTCACAAATAGAAAAGAAAACTTTGACAAAATGATGGGCTCGCAAAGGATGACCCTAAACAAAGAAGGCATTGGATTTAATGGGGTTGAAAATAAAAAGAAAAAGAATATTTACATGGGATATTTTTCAAAAGCATCCAAAGATTATGCTAGCACATCTTCTAATGCCTACACTAACACCATATGCTATCAATGTAAGAAAAAAGGACATATAAAGTTTGAATGTCCATTTAAAAGAAAGGCTGTGAAGACTAAACAAATATGGAGAGTAAAAGAAACATCTCTTGTGAAACCTACCGGACCCAAAAAGGTATGGGTACCTAGATAAAAAGCCTTGAAAATCTCAAAGTGTTTAGTGAAACACATAAAAACACAAATAGGATTCTTGGCCAAAATCAAAGGATGAGTCATACAAGCTTAAATAAGAAAGTTTTAAAATCAAAATAAAATCTTAGCTTACTGCATAAGTTTTTTTTTTTAAGAAAAGATATTTGAGAATAAGAAACAAAATTGTAGTACAAAGCAAATGTTAATGATATGCTCCCTACTTATGTGATGTGTTGATATGATATATGCTATATGTGTATGACTTGACTTGACTTGACATATATTGATAATTTATGGCTCACTATGTTGAAAAATTGAGCATGAGATTATTAAGCATAAGCATGAATTTTGATATGAGATTAATTCTTGACCACGCATGCTATTGATGAATCACATGGATAAACTTACCGCTTTTTATATTGATATCTATGAGCTATGAAAGATATAATAGTTATATTGGTATCCATGAGCTATGCATGAAGTGATAATGGCTTTGGTATCTATAAGTACTTTGGTATCTCTAAATATTTTAATTGATATCAAAATTTAAAAGCTCACTTGGTATCACACTCAAGAACAAAACATATTGATATACAACATCACTTCTTGAGAGATAATGTTAATAAGGAAGAAATAATTCTTGAATTTGTTTACACACACAATCAATTAGCTGATATATTTACAAAACCACTAGCAGAAGATCGATTTGTATTTATTAGATGATAATTTGGGAATGTTACATATACATGAAGTCAACTAAGTTAGAGAAGAATTTCCCTACATGGTAGATGACTACCAAGATACCAGGTAGGCGCCTGTCAAGCTACTATCTATTTGGAAATTCAATCGACAGCCGCTTGTCACCTTGAAGACAGATGACTGTCTCACGGAGATTCAGCAAACTTATACGAAAAAAACACTTTTTTTATATCTTAGACGCCTATCCACTCGTCTAAACCTCACTAAAATATTTTCTCTCCATCTATCCACTAAGCCTTACTTCTTCAAAATTCTTCCTACTTCATTCCATCAAACCCTAAATCCTCCTCACCTAGGGTTCTTCGGATTTCCATTTCTTCAACATGCCAAGAACTAAGAGAGTTGGAAAAAAAGACAAAGCATCTTCTTTACAACAAGCTAGCAATGACGATATAGAAAAATAGTTGGTATCAACTCAAGCAAAATCTTTGTATCGAAATCACATCTCCACTATCGATCCAATTTTTGGTAAGATACTAGATGTTGCTTTCTTTGAAACCGATTTCCCTGAGATTCTTGAGTTATTTAAAAACATAGGATGGGACAAGTTTATCCTACACCAAGTCAAAGGATATTATCCTAATATGATCAAGCTTTTTTACTCCAACTTGATAAAGAAGGATATTGGTTTTTCTATCGAATTGTTAGGCAAAAAAATTACCCTTACTCCACCATTGCTAAGAAAAATCCTCCATATAAAAAATGGTGATTTTGAGTGCAATACTATTGAAAAACAATGGACAATGGCACAGGGATTTACTCCACAAGAATTTCTGTCTCTTGTGATGAATGATCCACCTACTTATTTTGGAAATCCTCCACAATATAAGCAGCTTACTTTACAAGCTCAAATCCTTCACAAAATTGTTGCTTATAATATTCTTCCTAGAGCATGATCCTATGATCATATTTCCTTCTTAGATTGTTTTTTCATGTGGTGCATACTCAAAGGCAAGAAATTGGATTGAGCAAGCCTCATACTTAAGTGGATGGCCATGAAGCTAGAATCTCCTAGAATTGAACTTCCATATTGTGGTATACTTTCTTTAGTCTTTGCTCACTACCAAGTTCTCACTCCATCCTCCAAGATAGTGAAACAAACCTATTATAATATATTTTCCTCCATTACTCTAAAAAGGATGGGTTACAAGAAATTCACTGAGGGATGGATGTATAGAGGAAAGAGGCATGTACGACCAGAGTCAGAATAACCTAATCCAGCTCTTGAAGAAGCTGATATGCTTGCATGGTTCCTTCCCTTCTATCAGCATTATTCTAGTTTCAGTTCTGACATGAGGGCTGGCTTCACTTCTCTTCAAGACAAAATCTCACATATTGATGCTAAGTACTCTTCACAGGATAAGCGTCTTGACAAAATAGAGCAACAAGTCATTATTACAGCACCTATGGACATTAGTTCAGCACCAAATGATACTGATTCCAATAAAGCGAGTGAAGAAAATGATGACGGCTCACAAAAATCAGATGAAAGAAGAAGAAGAAGAAGAAGAAGAAGAAGAAGAATCACAGGCAAAAGAATCTAAAGGAAAAGCAATTGCTGCAGATAGTGATATAGCCTCTGATGCTTAATTGAGTTTTTTTTTTTTTTTTTTTTTTTTACGTTTAAATTTTTTTGTTGTTTGTATGCTACACTTGCTCCGCTTATGGTTGTATTATGCCTTTTTGTTGATGTCGAAAGGGGGAGTATGTGTGTATAAGCGCAACGTATTGTGACATGATATTTTGTTGAGCTATGTTTCTATGTTAATACACTATGTTTCTATGTTATTACATAAATATGAAGTCTCTGAAATTGTGCCTTCTGAAATTGTGCCTTAATGCAATACTAATTTTACATTAACTTTGAAGATTTATGATTATTGAAAGGGGGAGTAATTTTTTATCTTTGCTCCTTATTTGTAATCATCGAAAAGGAGGAGATTGTTGGTCTAGCTAGGCTTACAACTCTTGATTTTGATGATAACAAAGTAAGGCTATCTAATTTGCTTCAAAGTGGTGATATTTCAGTTAATGAACACAAAGTGGATTTCAAATGATAAAATGACAATTCCAAAAGCTCATGTCAAAAATCAAGGATCAAATGAAGCTTAAACCTCAAAATGACATATCTTGAAAGCTCACAAGGATCAAGGAACATGGTAGGCCCATATCAAATAAATGATCCATAATGAAATCTAAAGTAATTTTGAAAGATCTGGAGAGATAAATCTTGAAAGCTCACATCAAATTTAGGATCATTGAAGCTCAACAATAAAGAGAACTCAAAGCAAAGAAGAATCAAATGAGTCTTTAGAACAAGCTTTGTAAGTACTTCAAGTATGATTCAAGTATGACTTTTCATTTTGAAACTCATTAGGCAAAGAGACCTAAGAACCTTGTTTTAAGTCTTGAAACTTATTTTTCAAAGGAAAACAAATTGATATTCCAAAGATTATATAAGCAAAGAAGAGAGAGAACAAAATATTTTAAAACAAGAAAAAAATTGTTTGATAGGCGACTGACTCCACGTGGACAGTCAACTGCCATGTTAAAGGGTGTTAAATAAGCAGACAGAGACATGACAGTCAACTGTCTAGAACTAGATAGGTGACTTTCAGTGCAACTTGAGATGACTGAATGTGTTTCGACAATCGTCTGTCACCCTTCTGGTCATTTAAAAAACCCAGTTGTTCAGTGACAAGCACCTGCCTCCCCTGTCGACAGGCGGCTGCCACCTTACTGCTTGTACATTTTATATATGCAATACACTGACATGCGACTGCTAGAGTCCTCATAGTCAACTATCACGTAGCAAAATTTTAAAAACATAACGGACATATTTTGAAATATTCAATTACTTGAGGCTCAAACTTATTTAAATCTTGGACCTTACTCCAAGTAAACTTGGGGAACAAGCTAGATACTTTTCTACATCTATAAATACACCCAAGTTAAATTGATTTAACCCCAAGAATTCAATTCAACATTCAAAATCTCTCTCAACTGTTCTTAAATTCTCAAAGCTCTTTCTTGCACTCAAATTGCACAAAGCTTACTACGTTCTTGCTGATTCTACTCACTGATATTATGCTACAACTACTAATTCTTTCACCCATTGAAAGAATCATACAGTGAAATACTTTTAGAGCTTCAATATGAATTTCATATTGTGAATTACATTGAAGTATATAGTTTTGAACTATACTAATCAGCTCCTTTAGGAGTAATTATTTGTACATCTATTTGATTTGTATCTTGTATATTGACGATTCCAAGGATTGTTTGGATCATTGGCTAAGCGTGGGGATATCACTTAGGGAGGTGGGCTTTAACCTAATTAAGAAGTGACCAAACGAGGGTACATCATTTGAAGAGGTGGGTGCTAGCCAACTAAAGAAGTGTGTAAATGGTGTTTTTCCGCACAGTAAATGAACTAGTTTTAGTGAATCTTTTGGTGGTTTTTCAAAGGTGAGGGCGTAGGCTAGGTATAAGCCGAACCTCATAAAAATCCCGGTCTCACTCTCTCTTTCCCTTACTCTTTATTTTCAGCACATATAAATTGCGTGAATGATTTAAATTCCTAAATCATATATACTACGTATATTTGGAAGTCAAGTAAATTTAAAGAGTAATTTTGATTTGGGATTGCAAAAACCGAAAGGGAGTACGTTGGTTAAACCATACTTTGCGGAAACCATACGGGAGTACGTTACTTGGTTAACAGCTAAAGATAAATTTACTACGAGTTTATTTGAATTTTGAATTTTGGGAAGAGTGTGAATGTTTTGTTGAAAATCATTTTGAGAAAGCTAATTCATTATCAAAAGGATTGCAATTAACCATAGGGCTTGAAATCAAACCTTCATATTTTCAAGGCTACAAATAAACAAGAGCTGAAGTCTTGTATCTTATATATCTTGGTTTGAATATTGTGTTTTGGATAATTGGTTTGGTTGATTGATTGCTTACTTGATTGTTTAAATAGTTGTGTTGTTGATTGTATAAAAGAAACTAAGTTCTTGTGTGATTGACAAATTAAACAAACAAGTCAAGAATTAGTTAAAAGAAATAAAAGAGGTTAAGAAGTCTTAAAAGGAATTAAGATAAATTTTTTTAAAAGCCAATTCACCCCCCTCTTGGGACTACAACTTAGTTTTCACCCATAATTACCATGGTAAAAATGGCTGAACTTGATATCTTCAGTCGACCGGAGCTACGCTCGGTCGGCTGAATAGACACAACATATTTGAAAAAAATTTAAGGCTTCGGTTGACTATGGTAGGTGGCCGATTGACTAAGTCGAGGCGATTCCCAAACCTTCGTAGCTTCGATCGCCCGATCCTAAGGTCAGTTTGTTGAAGTGATAGTTTCGGTCAACGAAGAGTTTTTTGAACTAATAGTTTGGTCGTCCAGGGTAGGTAGAAAAATTCAAGTTATATGGTCAGTCGACTGTGGATGGTGCATTCAAATTGGGTTGATCAACTGAAGCTTTGACTTTGGCTAATTTCTCAGTTCGGTCGACTGAGGTGATTTGAACTAAAATGGTTCGATCGACCGAGGCTTTTAATTAAGCCTAAAAAACTCAACGTCCGTCGACCGAGTCTTTGTAAGCCCTAGTTTGACCCTAAAGCTATATAAAAACCTTTGTAAGATTTTATCTTTTTATGAAAAAGATTTTGCATGAAGTGTAGGTCTCCTAAGGTCAGTATACGGTCATCTTAACATTCAATCCATATCATGTAAATGCATGCATTATTACATACCAAAGATAAAAACTAAATGCAAATACCAATGAAATTATATGTCTTCTTCCTCTCTTTCTCTTCAAATCTTCACAGCGTATGCCAGGATGATGTGAGCTTTACATCCTTTCTAGCTTCCATTTTCGTCTCCTTATGTGTGTGTTGAACTGTAAACTTGTTCACATGCTAAGTACACACACAAGAAGCATGTGATTTGTCAGCATCAAAATAGGTATTGGACTCAAAAAGCCAACACCAACCAAGTCCTTGGTTACCCCAACTCCCTAATTACACACCCGATCTTGCTTCTTTTCTTAACAGTTCATTCATTTGGGACTTAATTCAGTAATTCAATTGTGCAATTCATCTTCCTTAGGGTGTTTCCAATAGAAACAACAACCTCAAGGTGGTCATTAACACTTGAGATGAAATGTAGACTCAAGATTAAGGTTATGGAAATGAATGGAGGATTGGCTCTACAACCCCATAATATGGCCCATGCCCCTAGTATGTTTACTTTAGATAGAACTTGTTAAAAAGGAACAAGTTGCTCACATATCTTGTTGACTTTGGTGTAATCCCAAGAGGGGGGTGAATTCGAAATTTAAAAATTCTTCCTAGGTTAAGCTAAGCCAATAGCAATAATACACAACCTAGGGCATGTTGACTCACTCAAAAAATGAGCAGCTCGGAAGCTATCCCAAGTATAAGAGTTATGTCGTGTAATTTTCAGCCTAAGTGCTAGATCATCTCCTCGGAGAATGTGGTTTAATCTCAAATTTTATGTTTTTCCAATTGAAATTCAAAAAATACTGAACTCAGTTCAGATTCGGGATTTTTAAGATTGTTTTGAGATTATTTTGAAAAAATTAAAAGAACACACAAATTAAACCCTAATCTTAGCATGCACTCAATTAAATAACAAGAACGGAAACCCTACGTCTAACCAGGCAGACATCGAAACATGCATTAAACTTCAGAATAGAAACTAAAGACGGCAACTTTAACACGTAATTAAAACACACAATAATGAAAACTTAATCAAACACAAACACGAACGATAAAAACCGAACCTTTAAAAAAATCATGAACTTGAACCAAAATCAAGATTTAAAGGCAACCAAGAACTCGAACAAAAATTTAACGCCTTAACAACTTAAACAATTACCAAACACGATAAAAACATGGATGGACACTAATAAGATAGACCCTAAACTAAATCGAGCTTCAATCAAAAATTAAATTTTAAAAAAGAAAGACAACTAATTTAATTTCTAAAAACAAAAACACTTTTTTTCTTTTTTTTAGAACCAAACTAGACTTAACGGAAGTAATTAAATACTGAACTGCTAATTAAATTTACCACTAAAATTGCTTGAGAAAATAAATAAATAAATACTACAATAATAATAAAACACTTTTAATAATATTCAAAATTCAACTTTTCAAATAACCTTAATAAAAAAAATAACAATATTTAACTTAACCATAAAATAAAATAAAAAGAAAATAAGAGAGAGAGAGAGAGAGAGAGAGAGAGAGAGAGAGAGAGAGAGAGAGAGATAAAGCTTGAAGTGGCTCTCGGCTGGTCTTCTCAGCTGTGGCCTGGTTCAGGTGTGCAACAACTGAAGCAGCTGAGAGGTGTTGCTGGTTCATGGGGGTGGCTGGTGCAGCGCAGCAATTGGACTTCCAGATGGTGGTTTTCAGCAGCAATGGTGGAGCAGAGCTAGTGGTTGCAGAGGCTGGAGATCTCAGCTGGAGCAGCTGAGGGAGAGAGCTGAGTAGCAGGAGGCACGAATGGTGGCTGGAAGCAAGAAAGGGAGGAGAAGGTATTGCAGGATACAAAGGAAAGAGAATGAGAGATTAAGGGAGAGTAGGGAAGGAGAAGGAGAAGGAGGGAAGGGAGAGGAGAGGGAAAGAAAGGGAGAGAAACCAAGAGAGGGAGAGAAGGGAGAGTTAGGGGGAGAGAGAGCCTTGGGGGCTTCCTTAGAAGAGGGGAAGAAAATAAGGATATAAAGGGAAGGGGATGCAGTTGTCCTATGCCCACCAGCGAGGCCTGGCAATAGAGGACCCGACTCGGCCTACATGGCCGGATCACATTAGCTTTTATTTTTATTTTTTTTTTCTTTCTTCTTTTTTTTTTTTTTTTTTGTTTTTTATTTCTTAGCGAACGAGCCTTGTTTTGACTTACCTAGAGTCTGTTTCTCTCAAATCTCAAAACACAAAAGTTGTAGATAATAATTTCATCTTTCTCCAAAATTTTGAATCGTCTCAATCGAAGCTTGGACGGAAAAGTTATGCACAAATTACGAACTGATGATGGTTTTAGCTCTCGATTATTTTTTTGTAATAAAAAAATGCCAAAAATTCATAAATTGCTCAATAAAACCCATAGATTATAAGTAGGATACCTTGTTAAAATACTGAGAGTAATTAGGTATTTAATTAAAAATATACGCCCTAATGCATGAATTAAAATGTCTAATTACGCAGTTTAAGCGGGTAATCACACCCCCCCCCCCAACTAATGTTTTGCTAGTCTCTAGAAAATAACGTGAATGAATTCTAGGGCGGTATCCACAATTACTATCTCCAGAAAACATGAATTTAATGCCCATGCAATACAATCATACTGTTTCACATACAAGAATATAACTTAATTTCGCACAAGCCTGTTCATATTCAATGCACACTACTCCGAAGCACGTCACTCATGCAAGTTTCATCATTATATAGCATTTAATAACAGTATACTCACATGAAGTTAACCAGTGGTACAATTCAGAGTTAATGCAGTCATATAAGTTCGAGTATAAACCGGTAAAATCGTTAGGTGTGTGTGATGTGTGTGACTCATTACACCTAGGATACCAATGGACACCTACAGAATGGTTGTTTTTACCCTCAAAAACACTAAAAGATAATGGGTTCACTCGTCATATGCGAGGAGGAGTGTCGCGATCAAACATCCCATATATTGAAAGGAACAAACTCTAAGTATATGGAGTGGACTAGTCTGAGAAGGATCTAGCCTATCTATAAGGTGTCAGGTCCTTTACCCTAGCATCTTTTCACCTACTCGTCATATCTAACCAAGACCGCCCTAAATCAACTTATTCACAAACTTGATGTGAATACATCTGAGGCATTAAACGGTTGAAGAATCTTTATACGTGGAGAACATGTGTCATGTCCTTGACTTTTTTGTGGTATTTATGTGGAGCAGGCATTAGCATTTCATTTCATGTGCATTTCTATTTCTTATTCTTTCTTCTACTCATTCTTCATTTTCTGTCTTTTCTCGGTCAATTAGGACAATCATTACACTTCTTTTGTTATCTTCATACCATCAATGAGAATTAAGCTCGAATAATAGTCCATAAACTAAGTCTATCTCTAGGGATGGCTCAGCCTTCACATCTTGAGTAGGCTACAAAACCTAGGTTTCTATCTCCCCACTAGATGTCACCTCTAGGCTAGCAAATCAAAACCATAGACTAGTGTACAAAGAATCGTCCAGAAGAAAAGAGAACTAAGTTTTGTCAACTCTGATTTGATGTTAACACTCAAAACGATGATGAATAGTTCAAGGATATCTCACAAGGTGTCATAATCGCCACAGGTGCTCTCTCAGTGCTCACAATGAACCCTAAGTGCAACGAATCATGTGAATGAGTCTATTCAGCCTCATGAGATGTCGTGTAAATATAAGAGATTATATATCCAGATTAACATGATTGTACTACCAATCAATTCATCATGGTGTTACAAAGTCATATAAAGAGAAACTACGCATAAATGACTCAAGTGTGTAATTCTTAGGTTTTATGCAAGTATGTGAAGGATATAAGTCAGTGTTCATCATGTCATAGTCGCGTAATTCCTCACTACTCTTCCTTTCTTTTCTTCTTTTTATTTATTTATATTTTTTCTTTTTTTTTCATTTAATATAAAACCTAGCAAGTATATGTGCACAGTGTCACATGCAAATGCTCACCCCCCCCCCCCCCCCAAACTAAAGTGGAACATTGTCCTCAATGTGAAAGCATAAGGGAAATAGAAAAACTATGCACGGAAGAAGTAGAGCATACCTGGGTGGTGAAGTAATGGAAAAGAAAAATTGAACTACCAGAAAATGTACCTGAAAATTAACTAAAAATAAAATAAAGTAAAACAAAAGGAAAAAAAGGAAAAGAAAAATATCACAGTTGTCTAGCGGAGGCTCTGGATGAATTTCGTATGGCGGGAGCAGGTCTATAAATTAAACTAGCGGGTCTCCAAATTTGAGCCTCCATAATGAATTAGTCTTCATACCTGCATGAAAGTCAGCCTCAAATGAATTAATACTCTTCAAAATACTAGATAATACGTGTGCATATTGACTTTCTTGTTTTAACAAGAAAGGGTCTTTATTCAACATATTTTCTTGGAAATTTACTTCTTTATGAACTGGTGTTTGAGGAAAAGTTGTTAAAACAATTACCTTTAGTTCTTCAGAAGCATTAGCATTAAAAGTTTTACTTGGTTTCTTGAAGGTTAAACATTCACCATTCTGCTCACCCTCTTTATTGGGTGTACCAATCATCTTACCATTGCAGGGATTTACTTCAACATTGGACTCCTTGACATTTAATCCAGTCGGGAGTGACGGTTTCATGGTTTCTAAGCTTTTAGGATAAGGTACCACAGGTTAGTATTCCTTATTAGTATTAGACTCCTCATGAACTAACTGCTTCACTTCTAGGCTTGCTTCCTCGGGTTTTTCTTTGACTTCATCTGTCTCGGTCGTAACTTCAATTTTCGGAACAACTGGTTGTCTGGCAATGAGCATCTTAGCTTGGGAAACTTCTTTCCTACTTCTCGAAGTGATGGTGGCCTCTACTGTCTCAAAAGAAACATTATGTATTTGTTGTGGTTGTTACTAGTATTCTTGAGGACTAGGCTGAGGTTCCATAGGAAATTCCTCTTTTTCTAAGATATGCAACTGCATGCTCATCGCATTAACAATGTCCCACAATTCATTATACTGATTAACTTGAATCTGCATGAACTGCTGGAGCATATTTTTCATCTGTGTCATGCTATCATTAGGAAATCCTAACGGCGCACAACTTTGAGGGATCTGTTATGGCCGATACTGAGGCAGAAGGGTGTTTGGGTAATATGTTGGCTCATTTATATCTCCACCACTGATTGTGCTGATAGGATGTACTGTCATGGGTGCCTGATTGTATCGTGTATTCCACTGTGGAACACTTTCAGTTAGGTAATCAAAGAATGATAGTACCTGATCCGAATCCTCGCTGAAGGGTTCATAATTGCACATGATCTGGACAAAGTGCTTGCAATCAAGGGTAAGATCTGTATAAAAATAATTAACCAACCTCCATGATTTGAACCCATGATGTGGACAAATACTTAGCAGATCCTTGAATCTCTTCTAGCAAGCCAGAAAAGTCTCGTCACCCTTCTGCATAAATTGAATAATCTGTTCCTACAAAAATTGAGTTCTTTGTGAGGGACAAAATCCATGCAAAAATTCACGCTCCATATCAGCCCAATTAGTGATAGAGTGAGGTTTCAAAGAATTAAACCACATCTGTGCCCCATCCTTCAAAGAAGCAAGAAACAAACGCAGTCTAATAGATTCATCAGTTCTAGCATAAGAGAAAAAAATATTGCAAGTTAACACGAACTCTGACAGGTGCCGATAAGGGCACTTAGATTCCGACTTGTAGAACTGAGGTAGCAATGACATCCTCCTATGCTGCATCATGAAATCAAGTTCTTCAATAGGTAAAATAGTGGAAGATGGTACAATGGTGTATTGAAGCTACAAAAAGTCCATAAGTGTGTGTGGTGTAGGTGCAGCCATATTTATTTTTATTTTTTTTCAAAACTCAAATATTTTTTTTTTTTTTTTTTTTTTCTTCTTCTTTTTTTTTTTTTCTTTTTCATGAGACTAATTAAAATTATGGAAAAAAATGCTAATTTGAAACTAAAACCGACATTCCTCGGCAACGGCGCCAAAAACTTGACTCACTCGAAAAATAAGCAGCTCGGAAGCTATCCTAAGTATAGGAGTTCTGTCATGTAATATTCATCCCAAGGGATAGATCATCTCCTCAGGGTATGTGGTTTAATCTCAAATTTTACGTTTTTCTAATCAAAATTTAAAGAAAATTGAACTCGATTCAGATTTGGGATTTTCAAAATTGTTTGAGAATATTTTGACAAATTAAACGAACACACAAACTAAACCCTAATCTTAGCATGCACTGAATTAAATAACAAGAATGGAAACCCTACGTCTAACCAGGCAGACATCGAAACACATGTTAAACTTCAGAATAAAAACTAAAATGGTAATTTTAATACGTAATTAAAACACGTAATAATGAAAACTCAATCAAACACAAACGCGAACGATAAAAACCGTAACAAAATCAAGAACTTGAACCAAAATCAAGATTTAAAGGCAACCAAGAACTTGAACAAAAATTTAACGCCTTAACAACTTAAACAATAATCAGACACAATAAAAACACAGACTCTAATAAGATGGACCCTAAACTAAATCGAGCTTCAATCAAAAATTAAATTTTAAAAGAAAGACAACTAATTTAATTTCAAAAAACAAAAACACTTTTTTTATTTTTTTGTATTTTATTCTTTTTTTTTTCTTTTTTTCTTTTTTTAGAATCAAACCAAACTTAACGGAAGTAATTAAATATTGAACTGCTAATTAAATCTATTACTAAAATTACTTGAGAAAATGAAAAAATAAATACTGCAATAATAATAAAACGCTTTAAATAATATTCAAAATTCAACTTTTCAAACAACCTTAATAAAAACAAATAACAATATTCAACTTAACCATAAAAGAAAAAAAAAAGAAAAGAAGAGAGAGAGAGAGAGAGAGCTTGAAGTGGCTCTCGACTAGTCTTCTCGGCTGTGGCCTGGTTTGGGTGTGCAGCAACTGAAGCAGCCGAGAGGTGTTGCTGGTTCATGGGGGTGGCTGGTCCAGCACAGCGGCTAGACTTTTGGATGGTGGTTTTCAATAGCAATGGTGGAGTGGAGCTGGTGGTGGCTGGAAGTCTCGGCTGGAGCAACTGAGGGAGAGAGCTGGAGTAGTAGGAGGCACGAGTGGTGGTTGGAAGCAAGAAAGGGAGGAGAAGGTTTTGTAAGAGACAAGGGAAAGAGAAGGAAAGAGTAAGGGAGACTAAGGAAGAAGAAGGAGAAGGAGGAAAGGGAGAGGAGAGGGCAGGAGAGGGAGAGAAACCGAGAGAGGGAGAGAAGGGAGAGTTAGGGAGAGAGAGAGCCTTGGGGACTTCTTTATAAGATGGGAAGAAAAGAAGGATATAAAGGGGAGGGGTGCGGCTACTCTATGCCCACCAGCAAGGCCCGGCAATAGAGGACCCCTCACATCAGCTTTTATTTTTTTTATTTTTTTTTTCTTTCTTCTTTCTTTTCTTTTTTTTTTTTAATTTCTTAGCAAACGAGCCCTAGTTTGACTCCACTAGAGACCATTTCTCTCAAAGCTCAAAATACAGAACTTATAGATAATCTTCTCATTTTTCTCAAAAAATTTGAATTGTCTCGATCGAAGCTTGGATGGAAAAGTTATGTGCGAATTACGAACTGATACCGGTTTTAGCTCCCGATAATTTTTCTATGATAAAAAAATGCTAGAATCTTAGAGGGAAGGTGGAGGGGATGAGTAGAAGAGAGAGAGAGAGAGAGAGAGAGAGAGAGAGAGAGAGAGAGAGAGAGAGAGAGAGAGAGAGAGAGGATTTCTTCACATAATTTCTACAGGAAAAATGAGTTTAGGCTATTTATACACCTGCACTCGTCAACGAGTCACGTCACTTCGTCAACGAGGTCACGAAGAAAGTTTGTCGACAAATGCTTACTCCTCATCTACGAAATTCAGAACTGAAAGATAGCCTCTCGGTATCTTCTAGTCGATGAGACACATGTCCCTGTCGACGATCCGCTCGAGCGTGTTCGTCAAAGAACGTGTTGTGTTCATCAACGAGACCCCTATTGAAATTCCAATAACAATTCCCTTTCTTTCTCCTTTTATTATTTAATTAATATGATTCCTTCGGGTCTCTACAATGCATGCTCATAATATAAACACATTCTCATATAAGATATCATAAACATAAACATATTCATATTCCACCATACCATTACACCATCTTTTCTTTTTCTCATACGCATACTCCCCCTTTTGACATCAATCAAAAAGGAGAAATACAACCATTCACAGAGCAAGTGTACCATACATCGAGAAAAATGTGAACAAAAGTCATAGTTTTAAAAGATTACAAAACATCATAGACAATCACAATCAAGCATCAGATCCTATAGCACTATCTTCAGCAGCTTCTTTTTCTTTGAAGCCTTCTTTAGAAGCATCACCTTCATCCTCAGTTGCTTCAGCAGAGACTTCATTAGAAGCTTCATCACTTTCCCTATTTTCCTCTAATTCTTCATCAGATTCAGCATTACTAGGAGGTGCTGAACTGATATCCATGGGGGCTGCACCCCGAGAGGTACTAGTGAGATGTTGTTCTAGATTTTCAAGGCGCTAATGTAGTGAGGAGTACTTAGTGTCCATATTTGAGACTTTTTCTTGAAGTGAAATGAGTCCTACCCTCATCTCAGTGTTGAAACTATAGTAATGCTGATAGAAAGGAAGGAACCACGTAGGCATATCAACTTCTTCTAGAGCGGGATTAGGTTCCTCAAGATCTTGTTGTGCTGGCCTGTTCCCTCTATGCAACCATCCTTTGGGTGTATTTCTTGTAGCCCATCAATTTTAGAGTAGTGGAGAAGAATAGATCATAATGGGTTCTTTTTCACAAGTTTAAAAAAGGGTGTGAGCACCTCATAGTGAGCAAAGACCAAAGATAAGATTCCTCCATAGGGAAATACAAGTCTAGGTGCTTCTATCTTCATAACCATCCACTTAAGCATTAAGCTTGCCAAATCCAATTTCTTTCCCTTAAGTAGGCACCACATTACAAAATAGTCTAAACATGAAACATGGTCATATGATCCAGCTCTAGGAAGGATATCGTAGGTAATGAGCTTGTGTAGGATTAGAGCTTGTAAATTGAGTTGCTTATAGAGTGGAGGATTTCCAAAATAAACAGGGGGATCGTTCATCACAAGTGGCAAGAATTCTTGTGGAGTGAATCCTTGCTCCATAATCCATTGGTTTTTGATGGGATTGCACTCAAATTCACCACTTTTAATGCAAAGTAATTTTCCCAATGATTGAGGTGTGAGGGTAATTGTTCGTCCTAGGAGATCATTGGAAATGCCTACATCTTTTTTCACCAAGTTTGAGTAGAATATTTTTGTCAAATTAGGATAATATCCTTTGCCTTGATTTTTAATGAACTTATCCCAACCAATGTCTTTGAATAATGCAAGGATTTCAGGAAAATATGATTCGAAGAAAGGAATATCTAGGACTTTACCAAATTTTGGATTGATGGTTGAGATATGGTTTCGATACAATGATTTTGTGTGTGAGGAGACCAACCATTTGTCAACTTCATCATTGCTTGCTTGGCAAGAGGAGGAAGCCTTGTCCTTGTGCCGGTTGTTTTCTTTCTCGGCATATTAAGAAGTGTTTGAAAACCTAAATACCCTAGGTTGAGGAGGTTTAGGTTTCGATGTGGTGAAGTGGTGATCAAGTAAGGGAAGGTTTTGAGGAGGAGGATAGAGAGGTAAGGGAGAAAGAAAAAATTTTGGAGAGATATAGAAGAGTAGATAGGCGGCTGGGATTTAAAAAGAGATGTTTCTCGCATGTTTTAAAACTGGGCCGCTGCTTGTTAGGCACCTGTCTTCAAAGGGTCAGGTGCCTGTTGAGTTATATTTCAATGGGAAGTAGCCTATCAGGTGCTTTCCTTTCAGCTAGCAGTCGCCTGCCATGCAGGTTGCATGTATATTTCTCTATTTTCTCTTCTAGTTTACTTCATGTATATGTAACATTCCAAATTACGCCTAATAAATTCAAATTGATCTTTTAAAAGTTGTTTTGTAAATATATCAGCTAATTGATCATTTGTATTGACAAACTCAAGAGTTATTTCTCCCTTTTGAACATTATCTTGCAAGAAATGATGTCTAATGTCAATGTGTTTTGTTCTTGAGTGAGATATTTGATTCTTTGAAATATTTATAGCACTTGTATTGTAACACTTAATTGGGATTGTTTGATATTCAAGATTGAAGTCTTTTAGTTATTGTTTCATATATAGTGTTTATGCACAACAACTCCCAACTGCTATGTATTCATCTTCAGCTGTGGATAATGCTATGGAATTTTGCTTCTTAGAAAACCAAGAGACTAGTGAGTGTCCTAGAAAGTGACAAGTGTCACTAGTGTTCTTTCTATCTATTTTACATCTGGCATAGTCCGCATCCGAGTAGCTAATCATTTCAAAATCAGTTTCCTTTGGATACCACAATCCTAGATCAAGGGTTCCTATCAAGTATCTTAGAATTCTTTTGACAACAACTTGATGAGATTCCTTAGGTGCTGATTGAAATCTAGTGCACATGCACACACTAAACATAATATAAGGTCTACTAGCTGCTAAATATAGTAAGCTTCCTATCATTCCTTGATAATTTTTTGTGTCTACTGGTTTTCCCTTTTCATCTTTATCAAGGCTTGTTGAGGTGCTCATAGGGGTTCCTGTAGGTTTACTTTCTTCCATATCAAACTTTTTTAGCATATCTTTAATATATTTGGTTAGATTTATGAATGTTCCATTTTTGGCTTGTTTGATTTGTAACCCTAGGAAATAATTTAACTCTCTCATTATACTCATTTTAAACTCTTTTTGCATACATGTAGCAAAATCTTTACATAGTTCCTCATTTGTAGCACCAAATTTAATATCATCAACATAGATTTGAACTATTAGCATATCTTTATTTTTAGTTTTTATGAATAAAGTGCTATCTACCTTTCCTCTTGAAAAATAATTTTTAAGTAAAAATTTATTTAGTCTTTCATACCAAGCTCTAGGAGCTTGTTTTAAACCATACAAAGCTTTAGTCAGCCTAAATACATGATCGGGGAGCTTGTTTTAAACCATACAAAGCTTTATTCAGCCTAAATACATAATCAGGATACTTTAAGTCTTCAAAGCCTGGTGGCTGTTTTACATAAACTTCTTTATTTATATATCCATTTAAGAAAGCAATTTTTACATCCATTTGATATAGCTTAAATTCCTTATAGGCTGCATAGGCTAGAAGCATTCTAATTACCTCCATTCTAGCTACAGGGGCAAAGGTTTCATCATAGTCAATACTTTCTTCTTGATTATATCCTTGAGCTACTAGCCTATCTTTTTTTCTAAAAACTATCCCATTTTCATTCTTCTTATTTCTAAATACCCATTTAGTTCCTATTATTGAGTGGTTTTCAAGTTTGGGTACTAATTGTCATACCTTACTTCTTTCAAATTGATTTAATTCCTCTTACATAACAATTATCCAAGAGTCATCTTGTAGAGCTTCTTCAATATTTTTAGGTTCATCTTGAGATAGGAATGCATAATGGTTGCACATATTCTTCAATGATGATCTAGTGGTTACACCTCTTAAAGGTTCTCCAATAATTTGATCTTGAGGATACGTATTTCCATTCTTTTGGTAATACTTGATTTTTTGTGGGTTTTTCTTTTGAAGTTTCTTCATTGTTTTCTTCTTTTTCTTCTTTAATTTCAAGATCTTCCTCCTTTTGTGAGATATCTTCTTTTTCTTCATTCTTGAATTCATTTGCAAAGGAATTTGATTCATCAAAAGTTACATGAATTCATTCAATAATGGTTAATGTTCTTTTATTAAAGATCTTATAGGCTTTACTATTTGTAGCATATCCTAGGAAAAAACCTTCATCTCATTTGGCATCAAATTTCCCTAAGTCATATTTGTTATTAAGAACAAAACACTTACACCCATTTACATGGAAGTAAGCTATGTTAGGCCTTCTTCCTTTCCATAATTCATAAGGTGTTTTGTTTAGACTTGATCTAATAGATTCTCTATTTATTACATAACAAGTTGTATTTACAGCTTCAACCCAAAAATACTTAGGTAAATAATTTTAATTTAGCATAGTTCTAGCCATTTCTTGAAGGGTTATATTTTTCTACTCAACAACTCCATTTTGTTGTGGAGTTCTAGGTGTTGAAAAATTATGGTTTATACCATGATCATTACAAAATTTTTTGACATGTTTAATTTTGAATTCTCTACCTTGATCACTCCTAATGTTAGTGAGATTATAACCTTTCTCATTTTCAAGTTTCTTGCATAGAGTTATTAACATATCACAAGCTTCATCTTTGTTGGCTAAAAACAATACCCATGTGTATCTAGAATAGTCATCAACAATCACAAAAGCATATTGTTTTCCACCTAAGCTTTGAGTTCTAGTAGGTCCAAACAAGTCTAAGTGCATGAGTTCTAAGGGTCTACTAGTTGATATGTGTTTCTTCTTTTTAAAGCTTGTCTTGACTTGTTTTCCTAATTGGCAAGCATCACAAATTTTATCTTTGATAAACTTAGTATTCGATAAGTCTTTCACTAAATTCTTCTTAGATAGTTTAGATAGAAGGTTCATGCTTGAATGTCCTAATCTTCTATGCCAAAGCCAACTATTTTCATTTAGTACAGCCAAGCATGTTACATCTTGAGATATTAGATTATCAAGATTTATGCAATACACATTGTTCATTCTATGTGAATAGAATTTCATTATTCTTAGGGTTTTGTATTATACATTTGTCTTTCTTAAAGATAATTTCAAACCCTTTGTCACTAAGTTGACTAATACTTAAGAGATTATGCTTCAGACCATCTACTAACAGCACATCATCAATAATGAGTGAGGGTTCTTTACCTATTTTACCAATTCCAACAATTTTACCTTTGGCATTGTCACCAAAGGTTACATATCTCCCATATTTTTGTACTAATGTGGTGAATTTGGTTCTATCTCCGGTCATGTGTCTTGAACACCTGCTGTCCAAGTACCACTTTTTCCTTGATGGTGTTGTCCTAAAGCATACCAAAAATAAAGGATTTAAGATGTTACTTTTGGAATCCAAACTTTCTTAATTCCCTTTAAATCATATCTAGTTTTTGTATTCACTTTCCATTCATTTTTAATTTTAACATATTTCATTTTAAGTGGGCAGTTATACATAATATGTCCTTTATTCTTGCACATGTATCAAGGTGTATGTTTGTGTATATTTGTCGTAAATGTACTTGCATAATGTTTAGCTTCTTTCACAAAGTACCCCATGAACAACTCCTTCTGTCTTTTATTCGTTATTTCATTATAGTCGATTCCTTCTTTATTCCCATTCATTCTTTGTTGTCCAACCATTTTTTCAAAGTTTTCTTTTCCTTTCGTGAAGTTGTATATAATTTTCTCTTTATCTTCAATTGTATTTCTAAGATTGATAATTTTCAAATCCTCATTACTTTGATCATTTTCTTGTATTTTTACCAATTATTGTGACATATTGTTTACCTTTTCCATGAGCTTGTCAATTTGGAAGTCTTTTTCCTTTTCTGTAGATTTGGAGAATTCAAGTTGTTTCGTTAGATTTTCATTTTGTTCTTTCAAAGTTATATTTCTTTTAGAAACTTTGATAAATCTTTCATGTAAAGCAAACAACTCGGCTTCAAGTTCTTTGTAGGAAGGCATGTTATTACAAGATTCATTACACAATTCACTACTAGATTCTTCCGATGAGGAGTAGTAAATATTTACCTCTTCATTATATGTCATGAAGCACATGTTAGCCATCGCTTGCCCGCTTGTCTCATTTTCTATTTCTTTTGAACTTGTGTCATCCCATGTTGCTTTCATGGTTGTTTTCTTTTTTTTCTTTTCCTTCTTGAGTTGAGGGTAGTCCAGCTTGATATGTCCTAGCTTTTTGCAATGATAACACGTAGGTGGATCATTTTTACTTTTGTTCTCCTTCCAATTTGTTTCCCCTTTTTCAGATTTCATTTTACTAAATTTTCTAGGGAACGTTTTGTTTCTTCTATAGAACTTGCCAAGTCTTTTAGTAATGAATGCTAATTTATCTTGGTCTAAGTCACTTGATTCACTATCATCATCGCTTGAGCTTTTGTTAGCCTCTTTTAAAGTAGAAGATTTCTTGTGCTTAGGTTCAGGATTTCTTTCTTTCAAAGTCATTTCATAAGTAAGTAGTGAACCTATAAGTTCATCTAGTGATGTGGTTTTAAGGTTCCTACCTTCAGTTATTGTTGTGGCCTTTGATTCCCATATGGGTGGGAGACCTCTAAATATTTTCCGTATCATCTCATAGGTAGAGTAGGTTTTTCCTAAGGCATTTATGGAATTTATTATGTGAGTGAACCTAGTATACATACAAGTGATGGATTCATCTGATTTCATCTTAAAAGCTTCATATTTGCAGGTTAGCATATCAATCCTATTGTCTCTAACATCAACTGGTCCTTCATAGCTTACCTCTAACTTATCCCAAATTTCTTTGGCTGTTTTGCAAGCTATGACTTTATTAAATTCATTAATATCTAGAGCACCATACAAAGCATTGATAGCACTTGAGTTTACTTGTAGCATTTTGTGATCTATTTCAGTCATGTCCTTTTTCGCCTTAGGGATTTGTTTTCCATCTACGAGTTTGGTAGGAATTAGATCACCATCTGTGATAACCTCCCAAACTCTCCAATCCATAGTTTGAAGGTAAATTATCATACATTGTTTCCAAAAGGTATAATTCAGTCTGCAAAAGATTGGTGGTCGGTTTGAGGATTGACCCTCTCTGAAGGGAGCTATTCCTAGGTGTGTTATTCTGATCTTTATATAGCTTCTTGTTATGATTTACTATAACTTGGCTCTGATACCAACTAAAAGAAGAATAACATTCCCAAGAGGGGGGGTGAATTGGGTTAATTAAATTTTTTAACTTCTTTGTTAACTTTTTACTTACTTGTTTTAGTACTTATGAAAAAATCTTAAGTAAATCAACCAATTTATAATCACGACCAAAATACTCAACAAATTACTAAAAAATTAAACAACCCAATCAACCACACAATGTTAAAACCAACAACCAAGATAACCAAGAATTTGTAACTTGATGCTTTCAGCTTTTGGTAACAGCCCTGTATTTTATATGCAAACCCTGTTTTGATTTGGATTTGTAATGCGCTCTCTTAACCAAGATTTCCGCAAATTAACCAACGTACTCCCTTGTGGGTTTCCACAAAAGGTTAATTGAAACGTACTTTCTAAAAATTAAGAGTCTTCTCTGAATTTAGTATTTAAGCCCAGCAACTTGCACTTAGCATCCACAAATAGAAATATAGTGCAGAAAGTAAAGAGTAAGCTTATCCCCAGCCTACGTCGTCACCTTTGGCAAACCACCAAAGGATACCACTATATTAGTTCCTTTTCGGGCAAAACAACACCATTACAACCACTCCTTCAATTAGGCTAGAGTGTGCCTCTCCAAATGATATCTCCTCATTCAGTCCAATGATTCAAGCACTTGAACCTTTAATCAATCTACAAGACAAGACTCAAAAGAAGGTGTACAAGAGATGCTCTCAAAATAGCTGATTAGTACAAATTCAATCTATATACTTCAAAGCAATTCATATATGAAAATCAAATTAAAGCTCCAAAAGTATATCACCAAATGGTTCTTTCAATAGATGAAAGATTTAGAATTTAATGCACAATTTCAGTGATGAAAGACAACAGTACTTCAGTAGGATTCGTGCACAAGACGAGAGTGAGAGAGCCTTTGAGAGTTTGAGAACAATTGAGAGAGTATAAGAGTTGTAATTGATTCTTGGGGTGTAAATTCATTGGTCTTGAGGGTATTTATAAATTTAGAAAAGTGTTTAACTTGATCCCCAAGTTTACTTGGAGTAGTGTCCAAGTTTTGAACAAGTTTGAGCCCCAAGCAATCTATTTTTCAAAAATATGTCTGTTATAAAATTTAAAATCTTCCACATGGCAGTAGCCTAAGAGCTTTTAGTCAGGCGCTTGTCAATAAATTACACAGTTAATTTTTACAGGCAATAGGGTGGTAGTTGCCTATTACCTTGTGGTCAGACGCCTGTCACTGAAATTCCCTATTTTAAAAAATAGGCAGAAATGAAACCTAGACAAGCTTCTTAGTTTGCACCATTAGGTGCCTGTCAAGGTCTAGACAGTAGCCTAACGACCTTCTATGTGTATATTTTAAAAATCTTTAAAGTGTCAGCCTACTAACAATATTCAGTCAGGCACCTGTCAGGTAAAAAATATGGTTTTTCAAATATTTTTGTATTCACTCTCTTTGTTTCTCAATTCTTGGAATACAAATTTGTTCTCTTTGAAAAACATGTTCCAAGTTTTAAAATTAAGGTCTCTAAGTTTCTTTATGCCCAATAAGCTTCAAAATGAAATTTCATACTTTGAATATACTTAAAGTACTTACAATACATGTCCTATTGTCTCTCTTCATTTCTTGAGCTCTTTGAGAATCTTCATGAAATCATTGCTTTTAGTTCTTTTAAATCCTGAGCTTCATTTTTCCTTGAGCTTCCAATATTGATCTTGAATTTTATATGAGCTTTCAAAATTTGATCACTTGCCATATGAAGTAGGCTTGACTTCAATATCTATTTTTCCTTAAATATCATAACTTTGAAGAATATTAAATAACCTTACTTTTTTATCATCAAAATTAAAAGATGTAAGCCTTGTTTAGGCCAACATATATGTTGGGAGATAGTGCAACCACACATCTTAGAGAGAGTGTGGATAATGGATAGTCAATTGGAGTCCTAGGGAGTACTTCCCAATGTAGAATTCTAGGGCCTCATCTGATGTAAAATTCCTGGTGACCCTCCCGATGTAGAATTTCGGGTATAGGGTAGGTTCAATCATACTTACTACTTATTTGACTTAGCTATAGTCGGCTGGCTATATGCTAGGTCTAGCCTATGGGCCGCACAACCTGTCGTGGTGGGAAGCATGTCGTAGTACTATGTGAACGCGTGATGATGCTAATTCAGCAATTCGGGTTGTATTTTCTAGGCATATATGGGCATATTTACTATAAAATGGGCTATATTGAGCCAGCAGTATTTTATTATGAAATTATGGGTTTGCCGACAGATATATTGCAGTACTATTTTTAGAATGCTAGTTAAATGTATTTAAATGTTAATAGTAATATGTGTACACGACAACTCATGCTAGGCACACACTGATAATAATATAATTCATCTTACCAAGAGTTGTATCACCCTATTATACAAATCATGTTTCAGGTCCTTTGAGGGATTGAGTCTGGCGTACTGTCGAGCTAGTGTTAGACAGACGATAGATATTGTCAGAGCTTGTGAGACATAGATAGTAATTTTGTTATTTTGGAGATTGTAATAAGAGGATATGGAATTAGTTATGTTTGTATGTTGGAAATAGTTAGAACTCTGGTAAGTGTTGTATGTATTAGCATGTAATTTCCATTGTGTATATATATGATGATCAGTATGGAACACATGTTTCCCCTTATTTGGGCGGGTTGTATATGTATGGTATCAGAGAAACGTGTATGTTATGTTTTAGTAGCACTTCGGGCCCACGTAGAGGGTCGGGGCGTAATAGGTGGTATCAAAGCTAGCCGAGTTGTTAGGTCTTGTGGACTTGGTTAGACGAGGTTAGGAGGTCATACCAGAGTATCGGAAGAAAGGAACGGCTAGAATAAGAATGTTGAGTTTTTCTTCGTAAGCTTGGAGGCAAAAATTCCTTGACAAACTTCTATGATTTTCTGGATCAGTTAATGGGTTTATAAAAGCACAGCAATCCATCGATGGTTTTGTTTCCAAGTGGAGGGGCAGGGACTTGAAAGCTTGAATGGGAATAGGAAATTGCCAGAGGATGACGTAATATAGGGGAGAAGATATAGGCCACTTGTTGAACTTATTTAAGTGAGTATGTTGTATTATTTGATTTAGGAGTGACGCATTCGTTTATTTCTCAAAGGTTTGTCAAATTATGTGGGGTAGAGGCACAGTTATTAGGTGTCAAGTTAGCAGTGGCTACACTGTCAAGGTCAATAGTAGTATGTAGTAGGGTGATTAGAGATCTTCCAATGGAGATTTATGGGAGAGTGCTGCCAATCAGTTTAATTGTTTTTTATATGCACGCCTTCGATATCATTATAGGAATGGACTGGCTAGCGATTAGTTATGCAAGTATCGATTGTCAAAGAAAGGAGGTAGTATTCAGTTCTCCCGGAGAGCAGGAATTCAAGTTTTTAGGATCGTGTGCGCACTCTGCACCATGGATCCTTTCATCCATTCAAGCGAGGAGGTTACTTCTAAAGGGATGCCAGGGGTACCTTGCATTTGTGAAGGAAGCACCGAGGGAAGAGCTTAAATTAGAGGATATTCCCATTGTAAGGGAGTTCTCAGATGTGTTCCCAGAGGACTTATTGGGATTGCCTTCTGATCGTGAGGTGGAGTTCGTTATTCAGTTGACTGCAGGGATGGCACCAATTTCAAAAGCTCCATACCAAATGGCCCCAGCAGAACTGAAGGAGTTAAAGGAGCAGTTACCAGAGTTACTTGACAAGGGTTTCATTTAGTCGAGTGTATTAGCCTGGGGAGCACCCGTGCTATTCATGAAGAAGAAGGATGGGTCGATGAGGATGTACATCGACTATAGGGAGATTAATAAAATAAAAGTGAAGAGTAAATACCCATTACCCTGAATTAATGATCTATTTGACCAGTTATAGGGCACACTGGTCTTCTCCAAGATCGATCTGTGGTTGAGGTCTCATCAGCTAAAAGTGAAATCAGAGGATGTACTAGAAATAGCTTTCTATACTACGTATAGCCACAATGAATTTCTGGTTATACCTTTCGGATTGACCAATGCTCCTGCGGAATTCATGGACTTGATGAACAGGGTGTTCTACAGGTATCTAAATCAGTTCGTGGTGGTTTTCATCGACAACATCCTAGTTTATTCAAGGAGTCTATGCAACTCATTTGAGGATAGTACTACAGGTACTGAGGGAGACATAGTTGTTTGTGAAGTTCAAGAAATGCGAATTCTGGTTAGAGCAAGTGGCATTTCTAGGACACGTAATGTCCAAGAAAGGTGTATCAATGGACCCGAGTAAGATGGAAGCAGTATGTTGACCTTATAGGTCGCGCCCGGTTTTGATAATGACAAATACTCACGTATTTAATGAATATCTAGTCCATATGTAGGTCTATATTAGCAGATACATTTATGGCACGTGAAAGCTTAAAGCTTGAAGACAAATTCATGTTTTCGATTATAGCATTCAATAGTGAACTTTGTCTGTAATAGTAATTAGGATATTTGGTTTGTAATAAGCACACACATCACATGCATGGTTTATTTTGTAAGATTAAATCAGATACAAACTAAAAAGTGACCGTAGAAAGACCTTAGGGTTTACCCTTCGGTCGATCGACACCGGACTTTTTTGGTGTCTTAATTTTGGACATAAATGACCCTAGGACACATACATTTGCACATATGTTTATTTGACACTTGAATAGAGTTTGTATGTTTCGAAACGAGACCAAACTGCACACTTGGTGCACTTTCAGTCGACTGACCAACATAGTTCATTTTGGCCTGGTCGACCGAACTGGACCTGGGTTAATAGTTGACCAAGGTCCTGGTCAACCAAACTATGTAGTTCAAAAAGCCATGGTTGACCGAAACCTCCCTGGGTCAATATTTTGACCATCTGGTCGACTGAGCCAATTTTGTACTCCAACTATCTGGTCGACCGAGGGTCCTCGTAAGAAATCCCAATAGTTCGGTCGACCGAACCAGCCAGTTCAAAATGGCCTGGTCGACCAAACCTCGAAGATTTGAAAAATCTCCTTCTCCTCGTCGACCGAGCCTTTAGTTCAAAATCCCCCTAGTCGAACGAATCATATAAGACCTAGTCGACCGAAACTATTCTGGTCGACTGGACCTCTCGGGTTGTCCTGATTTTTACCGCGATTAAATATTTTTTAAACAGGGTTAAAATTTTTAAAATGTCATTAAACTTTTCTAACAATTCCTAATAGGTCCCCAACGGTCAAAAATTATGGGATGTCTATATATACCCCTTCATTTGGGTAAATTAAAAAATCTATCAGAAAATACAAAAATCCAAATTTCTCTCTCAAGCATAATATTTTCTATTGCTCATACTATTTCCAAATCCATTCAAACTTACCTACTTCATCTCAGTATCATTTGTAAATGTATTTGAGTGTTATTGGTTAGAGGTTTGCTCTCCCATTTCATGAGTGTTTGAATCAATTTTTTCACGAGAGCATAACCTAAGTATTCTTAGGAGGCTTTTCTGATAAGCCTATCCTAAGAAGACTTGTGTTGAACTTCCGAGTGTTGCATTCTCATTGCAATATCTTAGGAAATTTGTATTTGTTTTTGGCTTGCAAAAATACTTTCAAACTTACTCAAATATCTTGTGGTATTCATATTGACATTTTTGTGGAAAGATATTTGTGTTTGATATACTAATCTTTGTGGCAATATTTATTCAATTTTATATCACTAGCTAAATACAAAGATTGCTTAGCTTTTGCAAACCAAGCATATACACTAGTTAAAGTGATTGACACATTCTACTATTTGAAATACTTGAAACTTGCATGATATCTTTGTCCGAGCATCTTGATTGAGAACATGTTGAAATACAAAGATTGCTTGTTGACACTCTCACGTACGCATTACACTGATAGAAAATACCTTCGAGAGTTGAACTATCTAGACCACACTGAGCTTACATTTTAAATCATCTATGGTGTATGTGATTGAACGCATTTGGGTACAAATATGCTTTACGTGAAAGCACTTTCATATTGTACCATTTGATTGTAAAATCTGAGTGATTCAAGGCATGGCCTGAGGGGGTGGTAATCCAGTCTGGTAAGGATTGGTGTAAAGGTTGAGGTCAGCCCTGTGCTAATTGACCTGGTTTGTATTGGTTCCGCTCCACCCGTTTAAGTGAGCAAGTTATTATGATAATCCTTGTGCTGGTTAGCCAAGGCAGGGACATAGGTAGTTGGTCGAACCTCGATAACATATCTGCGTGTCACACTCTCTTTATTGCTTTCTTGTGCGTGTTTGAGTAATTAAACTGCTTTACTTAATTTCTGATACATTTATATTACTTGCACTAGATTGACCATAGGCTTGTGAACATACTGCTGTTAGGAGGAATACCTAGGAGATAAATTTTAAAAATACCAAATCACCTCCCCTCTTGGGATCATGGTAAAGCTAACACAGTAGTTGATTGGGTGAGACCGAAGAACATGCATGAGGTTAGAAGTTTCTTAGGTCTTGTAGGATATTGTCGTTGGTTCGTAGTGGGGTTTTCTAAACTATCAGGTCCACTGACACATCTCACGAGGAAGAACGTGAAGTTTGAGTTGACTGGTGAGTGCGAGTAGAGTTTTCAGGAACTGAAGCAGTGGCTAGTTACTGCTCTTGTATTGACCATTCCATTAGGAGATGGTGGATTTGTGATTTGAAGTGACGCTTCTAAGAAGGGACTTGGGTGTGTCTTAATGCAGTAAGGAAAGGTGATTGCGTACGATTCTCATCAACTCAAGGAATACGAGAAGAACTACCTGACACACGACATGGAATTAGCAGCAGTAGTGTATGCATTAAAGATCTGGAGACATTACCTATACGGTGAAAGGTGCGAGATTTTTATGGATCATTAAAGTCTTAAGTACTTTTTCACCTAGAAGGAGTTAAATATGAGGTAGCGAAGATGGCTTGAGCTGATAAAGGACTACGATTATACCATTAGTTACCACCCAAGAAAATCTAATGTGGTAAATGATGCTTTGAGTTAGAAGTCAGTAGATGCGTCAATCTCGGCAGTGGGAGTTCAGCATCAGATCAGTATGGAACTAGAAAAGTTTGGTGTGGAGATGGTGGAAGGAAATCACCATGCATTCATTACTAACCTGGTTGTGCAATCGACCTTACGGGAAAGGATAAGGGCAGCTCAAACGAAAGATACAGAGTTGGTAGAAGTTATAGAGGGAGTGCAAAATGGATTGAAACCAGATTTCAATATCTCAGATGACGGGGTGTTGAGATTTAACACTAGGATATGCATACCAAATGATGTTGAGAGGAGGCACATCGCTCACTCTATACAGTGCATCCAGGGAGTACGAAGATGTACATGTATTTGCAAGAAATCTTTCTGGTGGTCTAATATAAAAAGAGAGATCGCCCGTTTTGTTGAAAAGTGTCTGACATTCCAGCAGGTAAAGGTCGATCATTAGAATCCAGTAAGACCATTGTAACCACTTCTCATCCCTAGGTGGAAGTAGAAGCACATTTCCATGGATTTTGTCACAAGGTTGCAATCAGCATTTCACGGACAGAATGCTATTTGGGTAGTTTTTGACAAACTGATGAAGACTACCCATTTAATCCCGGTTAAAATCAATTATTCCATAGATAAGATGACAAAGCTTTATGTTCAAGAGATTGTAAGATTGCATGGGGTTCCAGTGTCTATCATTTTAGATAAGGATCCACGATTTACTTCCCGAGAAAATCTGGGTACCAAAACTAGTTGTCTGATTGTGTCTTGCAGATATGCTTAAGATCATCATCTTCAAAATACAGATGGTATATGGATAGCTGATGTTCACATCACATGACCGGGGATAAATCAAGTTCACATCCATCACACCCAAGGATGAAGGATTTGTCACTTTTGGAGAAAATACTAAGGGAAGGATCACAGGTGTAAGTAAAGTTGGTAATGATTCGTCACTTATTATTGATCATGTTTTACTAATTGAGGGTTTGAAGTACAACTTATTGAGTATAAGCCAACTGTGCGATAAAAGTTACAAAGTGTCTTTTGAACATGACAAGTGCATAGTTGAACACAAAACTGATAATAAGATATTGTTCACTGCTAAGCGTCACTGCTAAACAACATGTGTATGAACATGAGCATTTCACTTGGAATCAGGCTAAATAGTGTGTGTATGAACATGAGCATATTTCATTTGGCATGAGAATATTTCATTTATTAATTATTTAATGCATTATTTGAGGGGGAGCCTTGTTAGGTGTAACCCATTATGTATTTTTGCTCGCGTATTTGTCATCATCAAAAAGGGGGAGATTGTTGACTCTATGAGTCCAATCCTATTTTGATAATGACAAATCACTTGATATTTGATCTGTGCATTGATATTGTGAACAAGAACTATGTTAATGCATGCACGGAAGGATAACAAGTCATGGAAGCCATAAAGAATAAAGTATACACAACTTGGCAGATCCATGGAACTCAAAGAGTGCAAGAATGAAGATGCAAGCATCAAGTTCAAGAACGTCATGGGAATGGGTATTTAGAACTTATGTATTTACATTTTCATATGATTTAATTTAATGCTCAACATATACCTAAGAATGACTTTAGGACTCATGCATTTTATGAACATCATTAGGGGACATTCATGGACTTAGAAATATTTTCAAAACCCTGGAAAATAATTTAATAAAAGAGCCAAGAAAGAGAGCAAAGTAGAATTTTAAACTAGAAAGAAAAAATTCAGGAAATGGCCACTTCGATAGTTTGAACTCAACCTCAGTCACCTGAAGAATTTCTTCATAAGCCTGAAGATTAAGTTCAGTCGCCTAAAGAATTAATGCTGAAACAAAGAACCTGGTCGAGGCACTTCGGTCTCCTAAACCTGAGACTTCGGTCACCTGAAGCTGTCACTTCAGGAGCCTGAACTCCACTTCAGTTTCCTGATCCTGTATTCAGGTTGATTTTTTTTTAAGCACTAAGAAACTTCGGTTGCTTGGGCATCGACCTCAGTCACCTAAACTTGTGAAAAAACTTAAAAATTTAATTTTTATTAAGAGAACTCGCGAGATATTTTTTAATCCAACAGTCAAGATTGATTCTAAGGGTTAAGCAACTATATATTGAACATCTAAACCCTAGTGTGGAAGCTAAGACAAACGAGAAAAGAAGAGAACATCTTCTTGAAAAGTGAATTGAGAAACTTGAACGTCTTGATATACAATTGCCTGCACTTCAACTTACAATCATCAAGCTTGGGCAAATCAACTTAGAAAATCAAAGGGAATCTATTTACACATCTTGATTTCAACTTGGTATTCAGGTTTGGTAAATCCGTTTAGTGTTTTTCAAGAGATTCTTATATCATCATATGTTATTGATTATCGTTAGAGAGTTTAATCTTGAGTGTTCCTAACTATATAGAGATTGTTTTTCTTGACAAGTTTGTTACTTGAGAAAGTTTTATTTTGCCATTGATATATATTTTCCAAAGAACTACTCATTTTAAAATCTATTGTTGAAATAGGATGAGTGATAGATAGTGAGTATACTTCATATATATATATATATATATATATATATATATTATTTAGATAATCTCACTACTTGAAAAAAGGTTTCATCATTGGTTAAATAGATTTGATTCAAGTGTGTGTTCTGTTAAAGGATCTATATTTTAGATATTAAAACACTTGATTAAATATCCTTGGTGTTCATAAATATATATTTAGGCATATTTTATGAAAGATATTACATTGGTTTTTTGATCTTTGGAATACATATCGTATATATATATATATATATATATATATATATATATATATATATATATATATACTTGCATATTACAAAGATCATGGTGTAATTGAATAGTTGAAAGAAAGATTTTTGATTTAGATCTTTACAATATTCAAGACAAATTTTTTTAATAAGATCATATTTGATATTTGTGGATCTTGTCTTTGAGGCTATTACGCATACAAATATTTTGGAAGATTTGATAAAAGAAAATTTGCGTGTTGAAGCATATCATTCATAAACGATTGTATCGTTTCATTCATTCTGAGCTTCAAGTTTCATCATATGATTATGTATTAGGAATTTGAATTGTACTCACGAGCTTTTTTGGGAGGAACTTTGAGTGTTTTATAGATTTCATTGTATTCATGGTTCAGGTTGTGAATTGGGTTTGAGGAGAGAGTTGTATCTCTTGTGAGCAGTGGAGTAGGAGGAAGTTGTACTTCATGTAAGCAACAGATTGTAAGGGAAGCTCCATCCCAATTTAAAGAGTAGAGATTATAGTGGAATCCTTGAGTGGGTTGTTCAAGGCAAGGACGTAGGCCGGGTTGGCTGAACCTTGTAAAAACTGTGTTTGTATACTCTCTTCCTTTATCTTTTAATTTCCACAATGCACTTCATTATTTACATTGCATGTATGTATGTTGAATAATCTCACACAACTTGATAAGTAATTTCTTAAATATAGGAAGAGGGATTAATTGATAAATAGGTTTTAAATTTTTTTTAAAATACCCAATTCACCCCCCCCTTCTTGGGATTACACCAAAATCAACACTATTTTTCACCCACAGACCGATGGTCAATCAGAGAGGACCATCCAGATTCTAGAGGATATGTTGCGGGCGTGTGTACCGGGCTTTGAGGGTAGTTGGATTAAATATCTGTCATTGGTTCAGTTCACATACAATAACAGTTATCAAACCAGTATCGGGATAGCACCGTATGAGGCACTGCATGGTCAAAGGCACTGATCTCTATTGTACTAGGATGAGGTTGGTGAGCGGTAGATGTTGGGGTCAAAGCTTGTCCAGCAGACCTCTGAGAAGGTCAAGCTCATCAGGGAACGGATTAAAGCAGCATAAAGTTGGCAGAAAAGCTACGTAGATATATGCTAATGGGAGCTGAAGTTTGATATAGGTGATGCTATATTTTTTTAGGATTGCTCTGATGAAAGGGGTGATGCGGTTTGGTAGGAAAGGCAAGTTGAGCCCTAGATACATCAGACCATTTGAGATCTTGGAAAGAGTCGGTTCGATGGCGTATAGGATCTTAATACCCCCAGCACTGTCTAGGATTCATGAAGTGTGCCATATGTCCATACTGACGAAATATGTTTCAGATCCTTCGCTTGTGATAAATTACGGGTCTTTGGAGCTTGGGGACACTTTAGCATATGATGAAATACCGATTCAGATTCTAGAGCATAAGGAATGGGAGCTACGTACTAAGAGGATTCCTTTTGTGAAGGTACTTTGGCGTAATCATGCAGTCGAGGAAGTTTCATGGAAATTAGAGACAGAAATACACCAGAAGTATCCATGGTTATTTAAAGAGGCTCGACATTAAACTAGTAAGTATGACAGCTTAGGTAAGTTTGATTTTGCATATAGGTTGTTTAGAATAGGATGGTTTAAATTATCGGTGTGTTTATGATTTTGGTATATGGATTGTTTTAGGGAGAGTTTTGTATGGCTACTGTAATCTCCTGGGACATGGTATGTAACCATGGTATTCCTCCTCCATAAGTGAGCGTAGATATTAAACTTGGGACGGTACTGTTATGGGGGTGGCCACCGGCTCTTCCTAAAGCCGAATCAACAAATCAGTAGAAATCTAGTAGATGTGATAGGAGTTAATTCGCAAATTTTGAGGACGAAATTTTATGAGGGGAGAATGTAGTAACCCGAACAGAAAAATAAATAAATAAATATAATAATAAATATCTTGGAGGATATATTTTTAAATATTTATATATATAAATATCATGGAGGAGATATTTTAAGTTACTTAAGGGTTAAGTTATGTTTTTATTATATAACTCTCATTTCCTCTCTCTCTCTCTCTCTCTCTCTCTCTCTCTCTCTCTCTCGCATCTCACTCTCTATCTCTAAGTCCCCTGGATCACTCACAAGTGCTCCACGATTCTCTCTCTCTCCTCTCGACTCATGAGATCTCGTTTTCAAACCCCACTCCAACAGTCAGGGTTTTGTTTTTCGGGAATTCCAGGTCGTTTTTTGGGAATCAGGTAAAGGGATTATATTATGTCAGTTACTTTTGCAAGTTTCAACCAATTGAAATACTGGATATGTTTATATATAGTTATGACTTTTCCTAGGTTTTCGAGCCTAGGGTTCGGTTAAAAGACTTTATTTTCGAAACCAACTGATTAGATTCGAATATGATATTTTTGGATTAAAGTACTGGACTTTCTGATCGTTTTCACCAATTGAAAATTTAGGGTTTCAAACCGTAGGTTTGTTTTAATACGAACCAAAGGCGATAATGTTGATTTTCTCTTTTTTTTCCTATACTTAACTACGTATCTATATTTTAGTAAAATAACAACTTGGAGATACCCATACCCCTATTTTCAGCACAGTGTCTATTTTCTCAAACATATATTTTATTTATGATTTACCAGGTGAAAAACTATGTGGCATGAGTATAGTTTTAATTGGCATGAATGAACAGGTTTTGTGTAATACTGAATTGTAATGGCCATGAGCCGAGATTAGATATGACCACTAGGGGCCGGGTTATGATTGACAATCGAGGGCTGATGTTAGTAAACAGTATATGACAGGTATTTCATAGAATTACGAACAGTTTATGTTTTATATAGTTTTATGAAAATGAATTATGATTTCAGTTTTATAATGTAAATTGCAATATATGATTTTAGAGGCCTGTGAATATGATGTTATGTTATGAGCACGATACCGTAGATATATCTTGGGAGATAGTACAACCATACGTCTTAGAGAGAGTGTAGGTATTGGATAGTCGATTGGAGTCATGGGGAGTACTTCCCAATGTAGAATTTATGGGGCCCATCTGATGTAGAATTCAAGGTGACCCTCCCGATGTAGAATTCCGGGTATAGGGTAGGCTCAATCGTACTTACTACTTGTTTGACTTAGCTATAGTCGGCCGGCTATATGCTAGGTCCAGCCTACGAGCCGCACAATCCATCATGAGGGGAAGCATGTCATAGTAGTATGTGAACGCATGACGACACTAATTCAGCAGTCCAAGTTGTATTTTCTAGGCATGTATGAGCATATTTACTATAGAAAGAGCTATATTGAGCCAGCAGTATTTTATTATGAAATTATGGGTTCGCTGACAGATATATTGTAGTATTTTTTTTTAGAATGCCAGTTAAATGTATTTAAATGTTAGCAGTAATATATGTACATGAAAACTCATCCTAGCCACACACTAATAATAATATAATCTATCTTGTAACACCCCAACCAGAGTCTGCCAGGAAGCACTGCATCCCTCCTCCTCCACCTAGACCAAACAATAGGGGGGCAGGCCTTATTAGACTAATAACTAACCCCACAGACCAACACGTTTCCTTTTCAGTGTGTTTTTTTCTCACTCACACACTTCCTGAGAAAACTTCCCAGAAGGTCACCCATCACAAGATTACTCCAAGCCAAGCACACTTAACTGTGGAGTTCTTATGGGAAGGCTCCCAAAAAAAAAGGTGCACCTTGTCGATATGGGTAGTAACATCAAATCCTTTTTAAGTCTTTCTTCCACGGGGTCTCACATTCTCCCCCACTTACAAAACGCAACGTCCTCATTGCGAACCCACATTTCCAAACCCATGCGATGTGAATCTCATCACACTTCTAGTTGGGTAATTGCTCTAATACCATTTTGTAATGCCCCAACTTGGGTCTACTAGGGAGCATTGTGTCCCTCCACCTCTACCTAGACCCGACAATAGGGGCGGGCCTTATCAGACTAATGACTGGACCCATATACCAACATGTGTCCTTTTCAGTGTATTTTATCCTCACTCACACACTTCCTGAGAAAATGTCCCAGAAGGTTACCCATCCCAAGATTACTCCAAGCCAAGCACGCTTAACCGTGGAGTTCTTATGGAAGGCTCCCGAAAAGAAAGGTGTACCTTGTTGATATGGGTAATAACATTAAATCCTTTTTGAGTCTTACTTCCACAGGGTATTACACATCTTACTAAGAGATGTCTCACCCTATTATACAAATCATGTTTCAAGTCCTTCGAGGGATAAACTCTAGTGTATTATCGGGCTAGTGTTAGACAATCGATAGATATTGTCAGAGCTGGTGAGACATAGACAGTAGTTTTGTTATTTTTGGGATTGTAATAACAGGATATGGAATTAGTTATGTATGTATGGGGGAAATAATTAGAACTCTGGTAAGTGTTAGATGTATTAGCATGTAATTTCCGTTGTGTATGTATATGATGATCAGTATAGTACACTCGTTTCCCCTTATTTGGGCGGGTTGTATATGTATGGTATAAGAGAGACTTGTATATTATGTTTTAGTAGCACTCCAGGCTCACGTAGAGGGTCGGGGCGTTACAGATTCAAAGCACATAAAACACAAGGCATGCAAAAGAAATATGCACATAAATCGAGGGATTTAGAAAAATCTTTATCGTCTAAGCCCGAAGGGATTCTTCTAGACATTTCTCCCCACAAGTGATAATCAAGGGCTACATAACCCCAATTCATCATACTCCTCATCATGGGGATGTGCACACACATAATCATGCAAGCACATGCACACATAGCTAGAAAGACAAAAGATGTAATCATGCAACAAACAAGGCATACAACAAACCACATAAGGGAAATCACTAAAAGTGATCAAAATTTATCAAAAAGGGGACCCAAAATTTTCCACAAATTTTCTCTATTTATAAATTTTTTTTTCACATTTTCAAGATTTTTAAGAAATTTTCTTAATTTTTACATATTTTTCATATTTTAAATTTTTTTTTCAATCCCTCGAGTTAGAAAGGGCTCTAAAAATTTTTTTCATTATTTCATATTTTTAATGATTTTTTCTCTTTTTTTCTAATTTTTCTACCTTTGTACTATTTTTCCAAATTTTTTGAATTAAAAATGGATTTTAAAAAATTATTAATAAATAAAAAAGGGCGGTTTAGGGAGGTTGAACCAGACCAAACTGGCTCATTTGGCTTGACCCAGTTAACAATTCTAACTTGAGTTGACTTGAGTCAAATCCAATTGACTTGGTTCAAGAGAAGGCGAGAAAATCCCATGGACGCCACATGTTAGCCATTCATGGTTACATACAGCAAAAGACAGTCGATCTTGATTTTTTTATTTTTTTTTTGGGTAGATGACATAGGGTGACATTAGCATGTGATAGGAAATCACTAGCCTGGGTCAAGAGGCATGGATCATTGACATGGTAGCGATCTAGCCATTGAATGAAAACACACAATCAACAGCTTGGATTACACCACCTCACGCAGCGACGTCTCTCCAACTGTGTGGTTATGGTGGTGCTCATGCCATCATAATACAGTGACATATTTCCCACTTTGATTTTTTTTTTTTTTAAATAAAAAAGTATGTATATATATCCCAGATTTCTTTAGCTGATTTACATGTCATGACCCTATTGAATTCATTTACATCAAGGGCGCAATATAGTGCTTAAAGCATCTTTTTTTTCCTTAGGTATGTCTTTGTTGTCAACGTTTTTAGTAGGGATAAGGTCACCATGTATGACTACTTTCCAAGCTTTCCAATCCATAGTTTACAAGTAAATTCTCATTCGTTGTTTTTAGAAGGTGGAATTAACACCACAGAAGATAGGTGTTCTAGAAGAGGATTGACCCTCAGCAAAAGAAGATACACCTAGGTTTGCCATAGAGATCTTAATATAGCTTCCAGTTTAAGATTTACTAGAACCTTGCTCTGATACCAATTTAAGGTGAACTCCCAAGAGGGGGGGTGAATTAGGTTTTTAAATTTCTTTACTTGATTTAAATTCCTTAATTGAATTTTACTTTTAGCAGTGTTTACTTTTAGCAAGTAATCAACCTTTATCAATCACATAATTTATATACTATTAATCGAGTTGAATCAATATTTAATCTCAAGTTCAAATCTTTGATGTGAAGGCATAGCTGATCAATTTCAAGAATCAATTTTAAAATAGTTTAGAAATCAATATCAAATTTTAAACTTAACTAAGAATTTATTCCTATACTACTATCAATGAAATATAATTCTCAAAGATTTGATTTTTGAAAACAATTCAAAGTACCTTTTTGATGTTTCAATATTTAAAAAATCAAAGCTTTGATGAATTTATCAAACCAACCAAAAAGATATTTTGTGCTGAGTTTAGATATGCTTTAAATTTGAGATTCTAGCAATCCCCAAAGTTTAGCAAGATATAAAGATCATACACGCATATAATATCTTTTGTAGAAATTTAAAGAGAGAAGAGAGAAGAGATAAGAACCAGATTTTTTACAAGGTTTGGCCTACAGCCTACGTCCTTGCCCCAAGCAACCGCTGTGAGGATTTTCCTTTCCAACTTTCTTACCAGGCAAAGTTACAACCTCTCCTTATCAGGTGGAGACCCCACTCTAAAAAGAATTCCCCTTCTTGTTAGCCAACGATTCAACAACCCTGAATCGTCAAACAAAATAACAAGAGAAAACAAGAAACAATCATGTGTACAAGAAGAACTCTCAACAAAAGCATATTAGTACAATTGAATACCAATATACTTTAATCAAAATCAATATAGAAAAATGAAACTCAAGTAATTATCACCGATATTCTATCTTTGATTGAATAACTTAATAAAAGAGCAAAGAATCGTGAGCTTTTCTCAGCAAAAAAACAGAGCAGGTATTTTAGTATAAGTATTAGCAAGATAGCTTTGAAGAGTAAAAAGAATTTAGCTTGATTGCTGCTTGTAGGTATGATTAATCTTTAAGTTTAACATGTATTTATAGATAGAAAAAGTTAATTTTCATATTCCCTAAGTTTCTTGTAGTGTTTCCCAAGTTTTCACAAAGTTTGGGGACCAAGTAATCAAATTTGGAAACTTTCCCAAGCGATTCTAAATTTAAAATCACAAAGGTCAGTCGACTGAAATATCGGGGTCAGTCGCCTGTGCCTTTTAAGTACAACATATTTTCAAACATAGAATGGGGTCAGTCACCTGATCCTGAGAGGTCAGTCGCCTGATTCTATTATGTCTGTTTAATTTTCATTAGCATAAAATGTCAGTCGCCTGATGGTGAAGCATCAGTCGCTTGATCGTGCAAAACATATGCTTTTAAAAACTTTGTTTCCAAAACTTTTTTTAACTTTTATACTTGTTATATTGATTTAATACTTTTTGAAAATATTTTCCAAGGATTTCAAACATAGGTCTATAAGTCAATATTAATTCCTAAGAGCTTCATGCATCAATATTGAATTGTTTGAAGTACTTACATAAGACTACTTAAGGACTATGACTTTCTAATCACTAAGTCTTCATGTATTTTCTTTGCTGTCAATGTCTTCATGTATTTGCTTTAACTTCCTTCATAGTTCATTGACTTACGTACATACTTCATAGCTCATTGACTTAGGTACATACTTCATCAAGTTCTTGTAACTTTAAGTACAAGCTTTCGATAGACTTTTCAAGCACTTGATCTTGTATTCACACACTTGAGTCCTGAAATATCACTTAACCAAATATATTAAGTTCCTTTGATTTGTTATCATCAAAATAAGATTCGTAGGCCTTGTTAGGCCAACATTAGATCTATTGACTTGGACATGAGTCAAGTTGACCCAGGTCCTCGGGTTAGGTCTGGGTTTATGAATCTGGGTCCTTTGACCTGAATCTAGGTAGTTTATTTCAGGTTTTCAGGTCTAGGTTTCTCGGATCCAAGTCAAAAACTCATGTTTGTCTAGGATTTTGCAGGTCTTTTTTGTGAGTTTTTGCTCAAAAATTTAGGGAAGGAGTTTTATGTAGGGAAATTTTTCAGCGTTTTGTTTGGGGGTTTTGGGGCACTGATTGAGGGATTTTTTTGGGAGCTTACTAGGTTTTAGAGTCCAATTTTGGGGCTTAGTTTAGGGAATTTGATAGGATTGTAAGGGGGAGAAATTAGGTTATGTGTTAAGGCTTTTTTGTGCTCAAATAGAATAATTAATACTAGAAATCACATAGAATGACTAGTAAAAAAAAGGAAAAGCAAGCACTTCAAGGAACAAAAGAACAGAGAGGGGAAAGGGAGCCTACCTCTGGTCTCTCACTCCTCCTTCCTTGATTTGCCTCTTTCTCCTCCTCTATTTTCCTCTTTCTTCGCCCTTCTTAGAAGTTATGGGGGTTTTCCTCTCCAGCTTCTGAATCTACCTCTCACTTTGCCCCTTTCTGCTCTATCATTTTACTCACATTCTTTCTCTCTCTCTATTTCTTTTCTCTCTTTGTTTCTCCAATGATTCCTTTAGGTCCCCCCCCCACCCCCTTAATTCCTTCCTACTCTTCTCTATTTGTAGGTTAGGAGGGGGGACAAGATCCTAAGAGGTTAGGATATGTTTGGGCTATAGCAAGAGCAAAATGGTGGAGTAGGAGTTGGGTCAGGAAGACAAGGTAATGTTGCATGAGCTGGGTTAGAGGGGATAGGGTAGTGGAGCAGGGTTGGACCAGGGGTACAGGTAGGTCTTAGTTAAATTGGGTTGTGGGCTAAACATAGGCCTATAGTGGACCTGAATTTTCACTTAAGCTCAATTGGGCCTTAAAACTGTCACATGCTCACTAAGGTTCTTAAATTCTAAAATGAGTCAAGTTAGGTCTTCACTAACTTGAGCCTCTATTTTTGTGTGTGTAGGTGTTCGAGATTGAAGATGTTGAACCAGGTTTAATCCCAAGAGGGGGGTGAATTGGGTATTTAAAAAATTCTTTAACACTTATTTACGGCTTAAACCCTTCTTATATATTTACCAATGAATTCTTGTTACTCAATTACTTATGTGTAAGGCCATCCAACATATACATGCAATATACACAATTTAAATGCAATTCTGAAAATAAAGAGTAAAGGGAAGAGAAAAGACAAACGCGGTTTTTACGAGGTTCACCAACTTGGCCTACGTCCTCGCCTTGAGCAACCACTCAAGGATTTCACTAAATCCCTGCTCCTTAAATTGGGACAGAGCTTCCCTTACAATCCGCTACTTACAAAAGGCACAGCTCCCTCCTACTCCGCTGCTTACAAGAGATACAGTTCTCTCCGCACACACCGATTCATACACCGAACCGTGTATACAATAGAATCTAAAAAACGGCACTCAAAACAATGCTTCTAACAAAAGCTTGTGAGTACAATTCAATTTCCTAGCACATTAACATATGATTAAACTTGAAGCTTAGAATGTATGAAAAATGATACAATCGTTTTATGTATGATATGCTTCAACACACAAACCCTCTTTAATCAAAACTCCCACGTAATGATATATTTGAAATGCTTTGGAGTATATTAGGGTTCTAGTTCACTTTGTAAAGATGCACACATATATCTAATGTGAACTTGATAAAAGCCTTATCTTGAATATTTTATTAATATATATAAAAAAGCTTTCTATCAAATATTTAATCCCAACTGGATCTTTGTAATATGTAAATGTATATGATATGTAATTCAAAGAACAAAATCCTGAGCATAAGATTTTCCAAACAATATATCCCTTAATAAAATAGATATTTTTGAATACCAAGGATATATTCTCAAGTGTTTTAATATATATAAAATATGAATCCTATAAGTGAATGCACACTTGAATCAAACCATTAAATCAATAACACAACCTTAATCAAGTAACAATCTTGTTTAAAATAAATATGTATATGTACAAGCAATTTCAAGATCAACCTTTTAATACCTAATCAAAAATAGATTTTTCAATAATATGCTCTATGAAAACTATATATATATATACTCTTGAATCAAAAACAATCAATTAATAGCTAAACAACTTTCTCAAGTAATGATCTTTATAAAAATAATTTTTTTTATATGTATGAACACACACAAGATCAAACTTTTCTAAAGATAATCAAGAACAAGTAATGAGATGAGAAGTTCTTGAAGATAATAACTTGAATGATCAAACCTCAATACTAGAATGAGAATTCAGATGAGTAAACAAGTTCCCTTTGAGATTTTGAGTTGATTTGCCCAAGCTTGATGGTTAGAGATTGAAGTGTAGGCAATCGTATAGCAATAGGAGCAAGTTTTCAATGTTCTTTCAACAAGATGTGTTCTTCTCTTTCTTGAGTGTCTTCGCTTGGTTCTAGGGTTTATATATTTAGTATTTATAGTGTTTTACCCTTAGGATTGATCTCAACCGTTGGATCAAAGAAATAGCTCACGAGTTTGTTTAATCAAAATCTGATTTTTAAACTTTCCCGCGACTTCAGGCTATTAATGTTGAAGTTCAGGCTCCTAAAGTGACTTCAGGCAACTGAAGTTCCAGGGTCAGGCAACCGAAGTACCTCGGCCTTCTTGCTATGTTTTCCCATTAATTCTCCAGGCTAACGAACTTAATCTTCAGGCTACTGAGGGTGAGTTCAGGCTACTGAAGTCCCCTTTTCTCAATTTTTTTTCTTTTTTTTTAATTTAAAAATCTATTTTACTTTTTTTTGTGGCTCTTTTATAAAGATACTTTCCAAGGTTTTAAGAATATTTATATGTCCATGAAAGTCCCGTAATGATATACATGAAATGCATGAATCCTAAAATCATTCTAAGTTATGTTGAGTTTCAAATTAAATCATATGAAAATGTAAGTACATGAGTTTTAAATACCCATTCCCAAGATGTTCTTGAACTTTGCCGCTTGCATCTTGATTCTCGTACTCTTTGAATTCCATAGATCTTGCCAAGATGTGTCTGCTTTACTTTATGACTTCCATGACTCGTTATCTTTCTGTGCATGCTTTATAAGGTTCATGTTCACAAACTCAATGCACAGATCAAATACCAAGTGATTTGTCATTATCAAAACTGGATTAGACTCGTAGAGTCAACAATCTCCCCCTTTTTGATGATGACAAATGCATGAGAAAAAATATATAATGGGTTACGCCTAACAAGGCTCCCCCTCAATTAATGCATCAAATATTCAATGAATGAAAATATGCTCATGTTCATACACAAAGTGCCTGAATCTAAATGAAGTATGAAATATGCTCATAATGAATATGCTCATAATGTTTCAACCATGACATCAACAACAGTTTCTCCCCCATTATATATCTCACCTTTTGCATAACTTCAATAACAATTTTTGCTCCCGATTTTTCTTTGCTTCCGATTTTTGTATGTTATTATTTTTGCTCCCGATTTTTTCTCCCCCTTTTGTCATCAACAAAAAGTTGTAAACTAATAAAGCATGAGTAGACGTACCCTTATGTTCTTCTCCCCTTAATAATCTTAAGGTTTTAAATGTGTCCAATTGTTGATTAATGCAATACCAAGTGATTATACTGTAAGTGACGTTGCTCCCCCTGAATTATATCATCTAACATGATTCTAAGCAACCTCTCGACTATGCATGAGACCTAATTCATGCCTAATTTAGATAAAGCTATCCTCCGCAAGTGATTTCATGAATATATCTGCCCATTGTTCATCTGTGCATACAAACTCTAGTGTTACATCCCCTTTTTGAACATGATCACAAAGAAAGTGATGTCGTATTTCTATGTGCTTAGTTCGTGAATGTAAGATGGGATTCTTTGAGATATTTATTGCACTCGTATTATCGCATCTTATAAGGATTGCTTCATAACTTAATCCAAAATCCTTCAGTTGTTGCTTCATGTAAAGCGTTTGAGCACAACAACTACCTGCCGTTATGTATTCAACCTCAACTATGGAAAGAGCAACTGAATTTTGTTTCTTGGAAAACCAAGAGACCAAGGAGTGTCCTAAGAGATGACAAGTACCACTAGTGCTCTTCCTATCCACTTTGCTACCCGCAAAATTAGCATCTGAATAACTAAGAATCTCAAAGGATGTGTACTTAGGATATCATAACCCAATGTCCACGGTTCCTATCAGATATCTAAGTATCCGTTTAACAACTAGCAAATGAGACTCTTTTGGTGCAGATTGAAATCTTGAACACAAACATACGCTAAACATTATATCTGGTCTACTGCCAGTCTGGTATAACAAGCTACCTATCATTCCACGATATAGCTTGACGTCTACTAGTATACCTTGTTCATCTTTGTCTAATTTCAATGAAGCGCTCATAGGTGTACCTAGTATTTTTCCGTCTTCCATATTAAACTTTTTGAGTAAGTCTCTAATATACTTTAATTGATTTATAAATATTCCATGATTTTCTTGTTTGATCTGAAGTCCTAGGAAGAAATTTAGTTCACCTACCATGCTCATCTCAAATTCATTTTGCATGGTATTGGCATATTCATTACACAATTTTTTATCTGTAGCGCCAAATATGATCTCATCTACATATACTTGTACTAGGAGAATATCATCTTTCTTAGACTTTATGAATAAGGTAGTATCTATCTTTCCTCTTATAAATCCATTTTCTAATAGAAAACTGCTTAGCCTTTCATACCAAGCTCTAGGAGCTTGCTTTAAACCGTACAAGGCTTTCATTGGTCTATACACATGATCTGGATTCTTATGGTTTTCAAAGCCTACGGGTTGTTCTACATACACTTCTTCATTTATGTAGCCATTTAAAAATGCGCTTTTGACGTCCATTTGATATAGTTTGAAATCCTTAAAAGCTGCATATGCTAAAAGCATTCGTATGACTTCCATCCTAGCTACAGGGGCAAATGTTTCTTCAAAATCTATACCTTCTTCTTGATTATATCCCTGAGCTACTAATCTAGCTTTATTTCTCACAACTACTCCATGTTCTTCTTTCTTATTTTTATATATCCATTTGGTCCCGATGATTGACTTATCCTCAGGTCTAGGAACTAATGTCCATACTTTGTTTCTCTCAAATTGATTTAATTCTTCTTGCATGGACAGCACCCAAGATTCATCCTCTATAGCTTCACTTACATTCTTAGGTTCTTCTAGAGATAGAAATTCAAAATGACTAACCATGTTCCTAAGAGAGGAGCGAGTGGCTACTCCACGTAATGGTTCACCTATTATTTGATCTATGGGATGATTCTTTATGTATTTCCATTCTCTAGGTGGTTCATTAACCTCATTTGTAGTTTGATCAATTTCAATGGATGGTTCTTTAAGTTCATTTTTCTTTTATGAATCATTCTCAATTGATAGTTCTTCTAGTTCCTTGTTTAATTCAATTTCATCTTCATCAGTTCTTTTGGAGAAGGGATTTGACTCATCGAACACTACATGAATAGATTCTATGACCGTCAATGTTTGTTTGTTATTTACTCTATAGCCTTTACTATCTAAGGCATACCCTAGGAAGATACCTTCATCTGATTTCACATCAAACTTTCCTAGATGCTCATAGTCTCTAAACACAAAACACTTACAGCCAAAGACATGAAAATATGATATATTTGGTCTATGGCCATTCCATAATTTGTAAGGAGCCTTATTAAGTGATGGTCCAATCATAACTCTATTTAGCACATAGCAGGCGATATTCACTGCCTCGGCCCAGAAGTATTTAGGTAATTTATGTTCGTTAAGCATAGTTCTTGCCATTTCTTGTATAGACCTATTCTTCCTTTCAACTACACCATTCTGTTGCGGCGTTTTAGGGGCTAAAAAATTATGGGCAATTCCTAATGAATTACAATAGTCTTCCATGCCTTGATTTTTAAATTCTCTACCCCTATCACTTCGAATTTTAGTAATTGTATATCCCTTTTCATTTTGGACTTTCTTGCATAGGTTTATAAATTGTTCACATGCTTCATATTTGTGACCTAAGAATAGTACCCATGTGTATCTTGAAAAATCATCAACTATGACAAAAGCGTATGATTTTCCTCCTAAACTCTGAATTGGGTTTGGTCCAAATAAGTCTAAGTGTAGCATTTGGAGTGGCCTAGTAGTGGAGATCTCTTTCTTCTTCTTAAAGCTTGTTCTTGCTTGTTTTCCTAGTTGGCATGCATCATAGATTTTATCTTTCACAAATTTAGTCTTAGGCAGTCCCTTAACTAATTCTTTCTTAACTAGTTTTGAGATTAAATCCATATTTGCGTGTCCTAGTCTCCTATGCCAAATCTAACTTATTTCATTCATAGCATATAAGCATGTCACACTCTGTGAAGTCAACTTGTCAAAGCTTGTGGTATATACGTTTTCATGACGCTTAGCAATGAACAGTATCTTGTTATCAGTTTTGTGTTCAACTATGCACTTGTCATGTTCAAATGATACTTTGTAGCCTTTATCACATAGTTGACTTATGCTAAATAAATTGTGTTTTAAACCTTCAACTAATAAAACATCATCTATAATGAGTGAGGAATCATTACCAACTTTACCTACACTTCCCTTAGCATTATCTCCAAAAGTAACGAACCCTTCATCATTGGGTATGATGAATGTGAACTTTGCTTTATCCCTGGTTATGTGGCGTGAGCATCCGCTATCCATATACCATCTATCTTTTGAGGATGCTGATCTTAAGCATATCTGCAAGACATAATTAAACAACTAGCTTTGGTACCCAGATTGTCTTAGGCCCAGGAAGGTTAGTGCTAGATTGACCTTTGACCTTCCATACTTTTTTTATTTTTACAACTTTATTTTTGAAAGGACAGTCGAATTGTATGTGACCCAACCTTCTACATTTAAAGCATGTAGTATTTCTATAATAATTCTTAGTTAGAGCATATGACTTTGACTCTTTTGTAAAATAACCCATGTAAAGATGTCTTTTCTTTATATTTTTCTTACCATTAAAACTGAGCCCTTCCTTTTCTAGGGAGTTTCTTTGAGATCCTAGGAGCTTTTCAAAATTATTTTCTCCTTCAGCAAATTTACAAATAATTTTAGATTTATCTTTCAAATCCTTTTCGAACTCCTCAATTTTCAAATCTTTATCTTTTATGAAAGATGCATAGGATTCATTTTGATGTTCAACTAAGCTTGAAAGTTCTTTGACTTTACTTCTCAACTTAGAAATTTTCTTTGTTTTCTTTTCAAGTATTTTAATAGTGTACAGGTATTCTTGTTTCAGTTCATCATATGAAATCATATCATTTTCATTTTCAGAATCACTAGAATAATATGAAGATGATGAAAATGATGATTGTACCTCAAGGTCATCATGTGCCATTAGACACAGATTGGCCACCTCATCGTCACTGGATTCAGATTCTGAACCACTAGTGCTGTGTGTATCCCAACCGACTTTCAGCGCCTTCTTCTTTTTCTTTGAGGCTTTCACGAGCTTGGGGCACTCAGGCTTGATGTGTCCAACTTCTCGGCAGTTGTAGCATGTGGTTGGATCCTCCTTCTTTTTCTTCATGCTTTGCTCTCCTCTTTCCGATTTAGAGTTCCGAAATTTTCTGTTGAACTTCTTGTTCTTCTTCAAAAACTTCCTGAACTTCTTTGTGAGCAAGGCCATGTCATCATCCATTTCGAAATCGCTTCCTTCACTTGAATAGCTTGATGATGCCTTAAGTGCAGTGGCCTTCTTAACTTTGCTTTGCTCCTTTTTCCTCTCATTTATTGCCAGCTCATAGGTGATGAGTGATCCAATGAGTTTGTCCACCGACATCTCCTTGAGATTTCTCCCTTCTACTATTGCTGTAGCTTTCGCTTCCCACACTGGAGGTAATGCCCTGAGTATTTTCCTGATAAACTCATAAGTAGGATAAGTTTTTCCAAGAGCATTTAAAGAGTTAATGATGTGTGTGAATCTAGTGTACATGGATTGTATGGATTCATCAGTCGTCATTTTAAATGCTTCATATTCACTAGTGAGCATGTCTATCCTACTATCCTTGACTTCCTTAGTGCCTTCATATGTAACTTCTAATTTTTCCCAAATTTCTTTAGTTGACTTACATGTCATTACCCTATTAAATTCATTAACATCTAATGCACAGAAAAGTAAGTTCATGGCAGTGGCATTGATTTGAACTGACTTCCAATCCTCTTCAGTATATTCATCTTCAGTTTTAGGTACATTAATCTTATCAATTACTTTCATGGGAATGTGATTTCCCTTAGTCACTATTTTTCAAACCTTCCAATCTATGTTCAGTAGATATATGCTCATCCTACGTTTCCAATAGGTGTAATTTACACCACAAAAGATGGGTGGTCTAGTGGATGTGTAACGACCCAAAATTTCTTAACATAAAATGTAACATAATAAATGGAAAAGTCAACCCGAACCCATGGGTAACGGGGACACCCATCAATCACAGCGAAAACCTAAGCAGCAGCAAATATAAAATCTCGAACATCCAACCATAAAACATAATACCAGAGTTTACTATATCATAAAAATACTGTTACTATATACAACCTCCAAAAAGTCAAACTAACACTAGGATCGTATAACAAAAATCTCTCGATCCTAGTTCAATGCTTACCCTTCTAGTAGGGAAGCTCCAATCACTCAACGACGGCCCTGACCCGCCGATCTCTCTGGGTTTCCTGAAAATCATTTAATGTTCGAGGGTGAGACACTACTCAGTAAGGGAAAATAAACTAAATAAAACTGTGTGGCAACATGAATATATAATGTAATTATATATATACCGTACATTTCATATATCTGTAGACATTTATCATCACATACTGAATAATCATATACTTTCATAATTGCTGATAAATCATATCGTATGTAAACATCTGTTATACTGATAATACTGAAAACATACCCAGGATGAATAGCTAGTCGGTGTCATGTATTACCCCCCATGACGGGCTATGCAGCCCGAAGGTGGGACCCGACAGTGGCTGGTCGACCACTGCGGAGTTAAATATGTCTGTAAGTACAATGGGCCCGCCACACCCTGGTCTGAACTGTCAGGTGGACGTCCACACTCTACTGAAAGCCACATCGACTATCCATCTCCCACCCCCTCGTGGGGTGGTTAGCACTAATCTGATTATAAACATTTGATCTACAAGCTACGGTACCGAGCCCTTGAACTGAACTAAACTAATATTCGGGTTCTGATAACATATAATACATGATCATATATAACATCATTACGGCCACGTGCCTAACATATTGTAATTACGGCCTCGTGCCGAACATATCATAATGACGGCCTTGTGCCGAACATATCGTAATTACGGCCTCATGCCGAACATAATATAACTACGGCCTCGTGCTGAAATCATTTCAGGTATATACATTCTGAAAATAAATCAATTATCATGTATTCGTCAAAATCATCATAACATAACATATCTTTTCATAATACCTGAAAACATATTTTGCTCATAAAATCTTTCATATCATTACACGTTTCATGTAAAATAATATTCATGCCACACATGCGTTGTATAAAATCATACTTCTTATTCAAAAATCGTAATTCTCTGGCATCTCATACATACATATACATTTCAACATAATAGCAATATTTCCCAAACGTACATTTCAACCATAATATACAAATATAACGTATGATTTTCTAAAACTAAATTTACTCATAATTAATAATAATTTGCATGGAAAGTAACTACTTTAGTTTATTCCCTTACCTGGCTACTGAGAAAGCCCCCTAAAATATCTTGGTCTACCCCCCGTAGGATTTCCTAATCAATACCCTGAAACTGAAAACTTCTAGTATTAAACTTCAGTATTTCCATGTGTACATCATTTCCTATAACTATCGCAAGACCAAATTTGGCTTAAAAAGTCTTACCTCAACTTAGGGATGATTTCCAACTTGCTTTCACCAACAATCCACTTCGACAGATTTAGAGAGAACTTCCTTAGGAGCATTGTGATGACTTCGGATTGTCGATCCGGCGTAAATTTAGCCCGAAATCAAAGAGAGAGAGAGAGAGAGAGAGAGAGAGAGAGAGAGAGAGAGAAAGAAAGAAAGAGAGGGCCGAAGGGGAGAGAGAGAGGTTGCTTAATAGTGAAGTTGAAACTCGGATTTTTAATATTTATAGAGCAGGGGATTTGTCGATAAGCCACATCCTTCGTCGATGAATCCTTTAATAATTTCGTCGACGAAATTCAGTACTCATCGATGAAATTCAGTTGGCTCAAAACATCTCTCGGTATTTCCTCATTGACGAATCCTATATTCATCGACGAATTTTCTTATACACTCATCGACGAATCCTGTCTTCATCGACGAGTCCTCTGATAATTTCCTTTCCTCTTTATTATTTAAATTCCATTTTTATTCGAGTTGTCACATTCTCCCCTCCTTATAAAATTTCTTCCTCAAAATTTACTATTCACGTAATTTATCATCCTTTAGGAAAAATGGTCTACTTATTTTATTACTTACCCTCACTTATGGCGGAGGAATACCGTGGTTACAACTCAAGTTTTGGGAGATTACATATACTTAAAGAAAATTCTTCCAAAACTAAATATCTCATACTACCTATAACATTACATGTACCTATACAAGAAACATTACATATTTACTCACATTTCTAATTACATTTAAACTTCTTGGAATAGTTGCGGATATTTCTGTCTGATCTGTTCCTCGAGCTCCCAAGAAGCCTCTTCTATCACATGATTCCTCCATAGAACTTTTACTAGATGAATCTTCTTACTATGTAATTCTTGTTCCTTTCTGTCCAGAATTTGCACTGGTACCTCCTCATAGACTAGTGAGTCACTGAGCTCTAAGTCACCATAGCTGATAATATGAGAAGGATCTGGGACGTATTTCCTCAACATAGATACGTGGAATACGTCATGTATTCTGGATAGTGTAGGTGGCAAAGCTAGCCTGTAAGCCACCGGCCCCATTTCTTTAAAATCTCAAACGGACCGATAAACCTAGGGCTAAGTTTACCCTTCTTACCAAACCTCATAACTCCTTTTAACGGAACTATCTTCAAAAATATGTCACCACCCACATCAAAGTCAAAATTCATGCGACAATGGTCGGCATAACTCTTTTTTCGGCTCTGAGCTGCAACGATTCTTTCCCTAATAAGTCGAACCTTATCATACGCCTATTGTACCACCTTTGGACCCACAACTCGCTGCTCACACATCTCATCCCAATACAAAGGAGATCGACATCTCCTACTGTACAAGGCCTCAAACGATGCTATGCCAATACTGGACTGGTAACTGTTATTACACGCGAATTCCACCAGTGGCATGAACTGAGTTCAGCTACCCCCAAGATCTAATACACATGCACGGAGCATATCTTCTAATGTCTATATCGTCCTCTTAGTCTTCCCGTCTGACTGAGGATGGAATGCTGTACTAAACGATAACTGAGACCCCAGAGCCTCCTACAAGCTCCTCCAAAATCATGACGTGAATCGTGGGTCTCGATCTGACACAATAGATATAGGCACCCCATGAGAACGAACTATCTCCTGAACGTAAATCTCTGCTAATCAGCTGAGAGAATAGCTGATCTTGATAGGGAGAAAATGGGCAGACTTAGTCAACCGATCTACTATCACTCAAATCACATTTTGACCATGCGATGTGGACGGTAGCCCTGAAATGAAGTCCGTGGAAATATGATCCCACTTCCACTCTGGGATAAATAGCGGCTGCAACTAGCCCGCTGGCCTCTGGTGCTCAGCCTTTTCCTACTAGCATGTCAAGCACTGGGCTACATACTCAGCAATCTCCCTCTTCATTCCACTCCACCAGTAAAACTCTTGCAGATCCCTGTACATTTTCATACTGCCAGGATGAACTGTATACAAAGATCTGTGAGCCTCATCTAAAATAGTCCTCCTAATGTTAGCATCGGCAGGAACACACAGTCTAGAACGAAACCGCAAAGCTCCGTCATCTGAAATGCAGAATTCCTCTCCCTGACCACTCTGCACTCTGTCCAATACTTCCACTAATTCTGGATCTTCTTTCTGGGCGGCTTTATTTCTTTCCTATAGAGTAGGCTATACCACTAGGCTGGCGATACATACTGGAGTATTACTCTCTATCAATTCAATGTCGAGTCTCTCTAGATCCATCATAATCGTACGCTGGATCTCCATAGTTGTCAACACTGATACTCCAGACTTCCTGCTCAATGCATCAGCTAGCACGTTTGCTTTCCCTGGGTGGTAACTGATAGTACAGTCAAAATCTTTAATCAACTCTAACCACCTTCTCTATCTCATATTCAATTCCTTCTGGGTGAAGAAATACTTTAAACTCTTGTGGTCGGAGAAAATCTCGCACTGCTCGTCGTACAGGTAATGTCTCCAAATTTTCAATGCGTGTACCACTGCAGCCAACTCAAGATCATGGGTAGGGTAGTTCTTTTCGTATTCTTTTAATTGTTTGGACGCATATGTCACTACCCTGCCATGCTGCATTAATACACTGCCAAGTCCTTTTAAGGACACATAACTGTAGATAGTATAACCCTCACCCCCAAACGGGATGATCAATACCGGTGCTATGACTAACCTCTACTTCAGCTCCTGAAAATTCTGCTCACAGCTATCGTCCCATTCAAATCTAGCATTCTTCTTCATCAGTCGTGTCAAAGGTCCTGACAAAGCTGAGAACCCTCAACAAAACGACGATAATAACTAGCTAACCCCAAGAAACTTCTAATCTCCTGGACGTTCCTCGGTCTAGCCCAATTCACCAGCGCCTCTATCTTACTAGGATCTACAGAAATTCCATCTCCTGAGATAACATGCCCCAGAAACACAACTTTCTCGAGCCAGAAGTCACATTTACTGAATTTTGCATACAACTTCTTCTCCCTAAGCATCTGCAAAACCTGCCTCAGATGCATCTCGTGCTCCTCATAGCTCCTCGAATAGACCAGTACATCATCAATAAAAACAACTAAAAACTGATCTAAGTATGCATGAAAAATCCAATTCATCAAATCCATAAATATCGCAGGAGCATTTGTCAAACCAAATGGCAAATAATGCCCATACTTGGTCTTGAAAGCTGTCTTCGATACATCTTCCGCTCTCACCTTTACCTGATGGTAGCTTGACCTTAGATCGATCTTGGAATACACCCGTGTACCCTGAATCTGATTGAATAAGTTGTCGATACGGGGTAGAGGATATTTGTTCTTGATTGTCTCTTTATTAATCTCTCTATAATCTATGCACATCCTCATAGACCCATCCTTCTTCTTTACAAACAGCACTGGAGCTCCCCACGGCGATACACTAGGTCGTATAAAGCCTTTATCAAGAAAATCCTGCAACTGATCTTTCAATTCTGCCAACACTGCTGGCGCCATTCAGTATGGTGCTTTAGAGATCAACACTGTACCCAGAAGTTGATCAATAGGGAAATCTACCTCACGATCAGGTGGCAAACCTGGTAATTCATCTAGGAATACATCTATAAATTCTTTCACCACAGGTGTATTGATAAGCTTCAATTCATTTTCTGACATTTCTTTCACAAAAGCCATGAATCCCAGATAGCCACTCTGGAGTAGCCTCCTTGCCTGAACAGCTGAGACTATCTGAGGTAAAGATTGCACTCGTGGCCCTAGAAATCTAAATTCTGGTTTCCTTGGAGGTCGGAATATCACTTCTCTAGCACGGCAGTCCATAATAGCAGAATTAGCTGCTAACCAATCCATTCCAAAAATAATGTCAAACTCGTGCATGTCCAGCACTACCAAATCAGCAAATAGAATCTTGCCCTGAACATCAACTGGATAACCACGGAGTATTCTACTACATCTTACCGCTGACCCAATCGGTGTCGCCACTAATAGTTCAACATTTAATGATTGCGTTTTCGCCCCACATAATTTAACATACCCCAAGGACACAAACAAGTGTGTGGCACCAGAATCAAAAAGTGCAATAACTTTAAATGAAAACATATTAACAGTACCTGTCACCACGTTGTCGATCGCCTCAGCGTCGCCCGGCATCAAAGCGAAAACTCTAGCTGAGGCCATATTCCTCTGCTGGCCTCCTCGTGGCACCTGGTAACCTCCTCATGCAGGTCTAGGAGTAGGAGCAGCACCAATTTGCGTCAGATACTCACTCATCATATGTCCTGGCTCCCCGCACCTATAGCAGACACCTCGCCCAGTACGACACTCCCCCGTGTGTCTCTTCTCGCAAGATGGGCAAGCTGGAGATAGCTGTACACCCTGGAAACCGTGATTCCCGGTCTCTTGTCTCCGGTCTCTATAATACCACCTCTCTTCCATGTAGCACGACCGACTCCCTGCTGGGAATCGGTAGGTGTGGATCTCTTTTTCTACCTCTACTCCTCAGCCTCCAACTGATCACCAATTTATGCTATAGTGGCTCGGTCAACCAGCTCGGCGAAGTCTTGCAACTTCAGTATCGATACTTGCTTATATATCTCTCTCCTTAGGCCTCTTTCAAACTGTCGTACCTTCTTTGCCTCATCTGGAATGATGTACAGAGCGAAGCGAGATAGCTCGATAAACCTCGCCACATACTGCTGTACTAATAGTTGTCCCTGCTTCAGATTCAGGAACTCCTCAATCTTAGCCTCCCTAGAAGAGGCTGGAAAATACCTATCAAAGAATATTTCCTTAAACCGCTCCCACACCATCTCCACAGGTATAGTCCTCTACTGCTCTAAAATTCTCACTGCTGACCACCATCTCTCAGCCTCTCTAGTCAGTCTGTAGGTGGCAAATAGTACCTTCTACTCCTCTGAACACTACAGCACTGTAAATATTTTTTTTATCTCCTGCACCAAGTTTTCAATGACTGCATGATCTATTCCCCCTTAGAAAGCTGGAGGATTCATCTTCATGAATTTCTCTATTGAGCCACCGTGGCCTGCCGATGGACCACCCTGTTCCTTCGAAATCCTGGAAATTTCTACCATAACCTTCTGTGCTATGCTGTGTAAGATGGCATTTGAATCACTACCCGCAGCGCCTGAGGGTCTAGCACCCTCACTCCCACTAGCGTGGGCACTATTGCCACCGAGGTCCATCCTGAAAACAATTAACTTAACTCAAAACCTCCTTTTCTATACATATCACTCAACTCATATAGTATATTCTCCTAATTAATTCATCTCTCTTGATCTCAATTCGAGGTTCAATTCTGCAACCTAGATACCCAACCCAACGATAGTTTACAATGACTTTCCTGAAATCGTCATCCCAGGAAAATCACACAAACCACCACGGAAGTCCTGCATCTAGATTTCAAAACCAGACCTCAAATTCCCTTATCCTATACTCTGGTATTATTATTACTGCACTCTAGAGTCTACAGAACCTAGTATCCTAGGCTCTGATACCAAATGTAACGACCCTAAATTTCTTAACATAAAATGTAACATAATAAATGGAAAAGTCAACCCGAACCCGTGGGTAACGGGGACACCTGTCAATCACAGCGAAAACCTAAGCAACAGCAAATATAAAATCTCGAACATCCAACCATAAAACATAATATCAGAGTTTACTATATCATAAAAATACTGTTACTATATACAACCTCCAAAAAGTCAAACTAACACTAGGATCGTATAACAAAAATCTCTCGATCCTAGTTCAATGCTTACCCTTCTAGTAGGGAAGCTCCAATCACTCAACGACGGCCCTGACCCGCCGGTCTCTCTGGGTTTCTTGAAAATCATTTAATGTTTGGGGGTGAGACACTTTTCAGTAAGGGAAAATAAACTAAATACAGTTGTGTGACAACATGAATATTTAATGTAATTATATATATACAGTACATTTCATATATCTGTAGACATTTATCATCACATACCGAATAATCATATACTTTCATAATTGCTGATAAATCATATCGTATGTAAACATCTGTTATACTAATAATACTGAAAACATACCCAAGATGAATAGCTAGCTGGTGTCATGTATTACCCCCCACGACGGATTGTGCAGCCCGAAGGCGGGACCCGACAATGGCTGGCCGACCACTGCCGAGTCAAATATATCTGTAAGTACGATGGGACCGCCACACCCTAGTTTGGACTGCCAGGTGGAAGTCCACACTCTACTGAAAGCCACATCAACTATCCATCTCCCACCCCCTCGTGGGATGGTTAGCACTAATCTGATCATAAACATCTGATCTATAAGTTACGGTACCGAGCCCCTGAATTCAACTTAACTAACATCCGGGTTCTGATAACATATAATACATGATCATATATAACATCACTATGGCCTCGTGCCTAACATATCGTGATTACGGCCTCGTGCCGAACATAACATAATTACGGCATCATACCGAATATATCATAATTATGGCCTCGTGTTGAACATAATATAACTATAGCCTCGTGCCGAAATCATTTCAGGTATATACATTCTGAAAATAAATCAATTATCATGTATTCATCAAAATCATCATAACATAACATATCTTTTCATAATACCTAAAAACATATTTTGCTCCTAAAATCTTTCACATCATAATACGTTTCACGTAAAATAATATTCATGCCACACATGCGTTATATAAAATCATACTTCTTATTCAAAAATCGTAATTCTCTGACATCTAATACATACATATACATTTCAACATAATAGCAGTATTTCCCAAACATACATTTCAACCATAATATACAAATATAACGTATGCTTTTCTGAAGCTAAATTTACTCATAATTAATAATAATTTACATGGAAAGTAACTGCTTTAGTTTATTCCCTTACCTAACTACTGAGAAAGCCCCCTAAAATAAACTGGTCTACCCCCCCGTAGGATTTCCTGATCAATACCCTGAAACTGAAAACTTCCAATATTAAACTTCAGTATTTCCATGTGTACATCATTTCTTATAACTATCACAAGACCAAATTTGGCTTAAAAAGTCTTACCTCAACTTAGGGATGATTTCCAACTTGCTTTCACCAACAATTCGCTTCGACAGATTTGGAGAGAACTTCCTTAGGAGCATTGTGGTGACTTCGGATTGTTGAACCGGCATAAATTTAGCCCGAAATTGAAAAGAGAGAGAGAGAGAGAGAGAGAGAGAGAGAGAGAGAGAGAGAGAGAGGGCCGAAGGGGAGAGAGAGAGAGAGAGAGGAGAGAGGTTGCTTAATAGTGAAGTTAAAACTCGAATTTTTAATATTTATAGAGCAGGGGATTTGTCGACGAGCCCCTTCATTCGTCGATGAATCCTTTAATAATTTCGTCAACGAAATTCAGTCCTCATCGATGAAATTCAGTTAGCTCAAAACCTCTCTCGGTATTTCCTCGTCAACGAATCCTGAATTCGTCGACGAATTTTCTCATACACTTGTCGACGAATCCTGTCTTCGTCAACGAGTCTTGTGATAATTTACTTTCCTCTTTATTATTTAAATTCCATTTTTATTCGGGTTGTCACAGGATGAGTGTCTCTCACCGAATGGAGTTACACCAATGTGTGTCATGTGATCGTTTTATAAATTAACTATCAAGTCTATGTAAACCCTCTATGATACCAAATGTTGAATCAAGTGTAATCCCAAGAGGGGGGATGAATTGGGTATTTAAAAAATTCTTTGACACTTATTTACGGCTTAAACCCTTCTTATATATTTACCAATGAATTCTTGTTACTCAATTACTTATGTGTAAGGCTATCCAACATATACATGCAATATACACAATTTAAATGCAGTTCTGAAAATAAAGAGTAAAGGGAAGAGAGAAGACAAACGCGGTTTTTACGAGGTTCAGCCGACTTGGCCTACGTCCTCGCCTTGAGCAACCACTCAAGGATTTCACTAAATCCCTACTCCTTAAATTGGTACGGAGCTTCCCTTACAATCCACTGCTTACAAGAGGCACAGCTCCCTCCTACTCCGCTTCTTACAAGAGATACAGTTCTCTCCTCACACACCGATTCATACACCGAACCGTGTATACAATAGAATCTAAAAAACGACACTCAAAACAATGCTTCTAACAAAAGCTTGTGAGTACAATTCAATTTCCTAGCACATTAACATATGATTAAACTTGAAGCTCAGAATGTATGAAAAACGATACAATCGTTTTATGTATGATATGCTTCAACACACAAACCCTCTTTAATCAAAACTCCCACGTAATGATATATTTAAAATTCTTTGGACTATATTAGGGTTCTAGTTCACTTCGTTTAATCAAAATCTGATTTTTAAACTTTCCTGCGACTTCAGGCTATTAATGTTGAAGTTCAGGCTCCTAAAGTGACTTCAGGTGACTAGAAGTTCCAGGGTCAGGCAACCGAAGTACCTCGGCCTTCTTGCTGTGTCTTTCCATTAATTCTTCAGGCTACCGAACTTAATCTTCAGGCTACTGAGGGTGAGTTCAGGCTAGGGGTGATCATAATTCGAGGAAACCCGAATTAACCGAATTAACCAACCAATTTCGGTCGGTTCGGTTCGGTCAAGAAATAGGGTCGGTTCGGTTCGGTTACGATTTTACCAATTTTCGGTTAATCGGTTATCGGTTCGGTTAATATGAATTATCAATTTGGTTAACCGAATTAACCGAATTGATAATTAATGATTCTAGTGATTCTACTCTTATAGTTTAATACCAAAATATCTTTTTTATTAATAAAATTAATAGATGAGATGCTTAATTAAGCTCGAATTAGTAAAAAAGTTATAATTATATTCTGTTTTTAATAATTAATTTCAAATTATTTCGGTTAAATTCGGTTAACCGAATTACCCGAAAAGGTAATTCGGTCGGGTTCGGTTCGGTGAGCTTCCTTTGTTCGGTCGGTTCGGTTATCAGAAATCGTTAACCGAAATTTTCGGTTAATTCGGTTAATTAACCGAATTTGGCTGAACCGACCGTTTGCTCACCCCTAGTTCAGGCTACTGAAGTCCCCTTTTTCTTAATTTTTTTTCTTTTTTTTTAATTTAAAAATCTATTTTACTTTTTTTCGTGGCTTTTTTATAAAGATACTTTCTAAGGTTTTAAGAATATTTATATGTCCATGAAAGTCCCTTAATGATATACATGAAATACATGAATCTTAAAATCATTCTAAGTTATGTTGAGTCTCAAATTAAATCATACGAAAATGTAAGTACATGAGTTCTAAATACCCATTCCCAAGATGTTCTTGAACTTTGCCGCTTGCATACTGATTCTCGTACTCTTTGAGTTCCATGGATCTTGTTAAGATATGTCAGCTTTACTTTATGACTTCCATGACTCGTTATCTTTCCGTGCATGCTTAATATGGTTCCTATTCATAAACTCAATGCACAGATCAAATACTAAGTGATTTGTTATTATCAAAACTGGATTGGACTCGTAGAGTCAACAGAAGAAGGTAGCTCAAGAAGCTACTTTTTTTTTAAATATATTTACCCTTTTTATATATATTTGTGATTGTATTATGGAGAACAAGAATTATTGTAAAAAATTCTAATGCATACAACTTGAAACAGATGGTGAGGGTGAGTCAAATAAAGGACCGCACTTAAGGAAAGACCATAGATGGCATCCACCTTTTCAAAACAAAAACCACTTTAAACAAGCCTAACATTGAAATTAAAAATAAGTTAAAGGCCTAAATTTTGCTATATAACGATTGAGCAAAAATAAGGTGTCTACAAAACTTCAAATGGTTTTAAGGGATTCAAGTGTTTTCAAGTGATATTCAAACTCATCAAAATGTTTTCTGAAAATCATTTTTTTAAAAATATTTTGGTGAACTACAAGTGACTTGATTCCTCCATGGAGGATATGTAGGCAATTTTCTTTGGTAGAGTCAACCTCAACTTCTAAAAACTAAATTTTTCTTTCTCCATCCAACGTTGTTTTTTTTTTTTTTTTTTTTTTTGTGCATGTTTGAAGCCTTTGAAAACGTGGAAAAGTAGTTGAGTTTCCATGGGACAAATGCCCATGTATAAATTCTATGAAAACCTTTTCAAGAGAGGTTAAGGACAAGAAGTTTAATTTTCAAAAAACTAAATAAAATTAAAATAAAAATCAAATTGTAGCAAGCGGGCGATTGAAAGATTGCAAGTGTTTTTTTTTTATTATTATTAATTTGCTTTTTCAAAATTGGAATTTCAAAATGGGAGACATACACACTCACATAAGGTAAGTGTAGTAATCGTTCTTAGAATGAATGTTTTAGAGTGTTAGGTCTTTTAAACCCCATTTAAAAAAAATTTAAAATCTACCTTCTCTATTCACAATGGTACTCCTGGATCAATCCTCTTTTTAAAAAGGTTTTACTTTGTTTTTCTTTTTCAAAAATTAAAATAAAGTGACAACTATTTTTTGAACAAAAAGGGTAAATTTTGAACTTCAATATGGTAGACATACACGCTCACATAAGGTAAGTACAGTAACCATTCCTAGAATAAATGTTTTAGGGCTTTAGGTCTTTTAAACCTCATTAAAAAAAAAAATTTAAAAAGTTTACCTTCACTATTCACAACAGTATTAATTCCAAGACCAATTCTCTTCTTACAAAGTTTTATTTTGCTTTACTTTTTCAAAAAACTAAAATGAAGGGGTAACTTTGTTTTCCGAACAAAAAAGGTAAGTAAGAGAACCCATGGATCGGTTCATCTTATTTACTTGATTTTCTTTAATTACCAAAATATTGGTAACCAAAACAGGTCACTTGACCCCAGTGTCGACACCAATCAATATTTTACAACCTCTTAGTAGTTTTGTAATTTAGTTCTTTTACCATTAATCTATAGTTGAACTAATATTATTTACAATCACTATTAATAATTGAATAGCTAATTTGGTTAACCATAAAATAAACTAATTAATATTTTTATTTTGTAATTAAATTTTTATAACACTCCCTTATAATTTTATAATTAATTTTTTTGCTGCTAATAACATGTAAAGTGATTTGTTTTTAAAATACTGAAAATAATTTTTTATTCCAAAAATAAGATAAATTTATTATTACTTGCCTTGTTAAAATTAATTAATTCAAATTTGGAAAAAAAAAATAGCTATTATAGTGATTTAGATCGAAATTACTTTTAAAATAAAATTTGTTTAAATCATTAAATGATATTATTATTCATTTAAAATTTTTCTTCAGTTAGATAAATTTAATAAAAAAAAATTATTTTACTCTCTTAAGCTTTTACCGATTATTTACCCCTAAATATTAGATGGTATTAGCATGTCGTAGACAACAGACGAATTAAAAGATTAATAAATTAAGGATATTATTTCTACAAAAAGGTACTGTTTAAGTTTAAAATATAAAAATTTTGAAATATAATTTTTATAATTGGTGCATAGAATAGGTCTGAACTAGTAAAATAAATAAATAAATAAATATGATGTTGTAAAGTAATTTGTAATTCACACTAAGTTAACAATTGGTCCATGAATGCTCTACCTTTTGGTTTTGGCACCCCATGATGTCTGCTGGATTGAATTCACTCTGTAATGCATCGAAAGCAATTGATGATGACAAAATATACATGTCTATGGGAGTTGAAAGGTTAATGGAACAAAATGCCCTTTATTACGAGTAATCACAAGAGAAAGTTGAAGGAATCAATTTTAAAGATATTTCTTTTTAAGACTCTTCTCTGTCCTGATTTAGGCATCATAGTACGTTTCGAAGTACATCCCGAGTCCTCCATATATTGCTTCACTTACTTATTTTTACAGGTGTTCAATTTCGGTCTCTCATTTTCTGTTGGCGATAGTAATAAAAGAAGAAAAAATTAGGAAAAAGAGAGATTATAATAGGAGATGGGCCACTTAGAATTAGTAGTACAACTAATTCCTTTGTTTGAATTTTGTTGTGGCTAGATTTGGTACCAACCAATAATGCATACACGCATTTTAGGGGTGGCAAAATGGATTAACAGGTCGGATTTGGACGGATCATAAATGGGTAGGGGTTTGGGTTCGGGTTCAAGTTGACCCGTTTATTAATAAGTTTGGGTTCGAGTTGACCAATTTATTAACGAATGACTCTCAACCCCCTCGGAGGGTTTAATAAACGGGTCATAAATTGGTACCTATTAAGAATCCGTTTTAAAATATAATTTATTTATTTTTAAAATTTTAAAACATTTCATATAAAGTGACAATTTTTTTATTAAAAAAAATAAAATTATATATATATATATATATATATAATTAAACAGGTCACCCGGCAAGTATCTAACCCAAACCTGCCTAACCCATTTATTAAATGAGTAGAATTCGGATTGACTCATTTATAAACGAGTCATCTTATATAAAACTCAAACTCTATTTAAACGGACAAATTACAGGTCACTCGTTAGGTTCAGACCTATTTTGTCACCCCTAAGTCTCATTCATCCATTAATATATATTTGTATGTGTGCCCGGGCATGTGTGTTTGCACATTGCCCATACTACAGGTTAGGTAAGTTAATTTAGTGCATACTTAGCAGCAACCTAAGCATAAGTGATGGTGGCTAGGGCCTCGTTTGGTTGGAGAGAAATTGTTGGGGGTGCAATGCAAGTAGAAAAAGAGAAAGAGGTAGGAAAACGATGAGAAGAGAAAAAGGGAAAGCATAAATAAAAATGTTGGGGAGGAGAAGCAGATCTAGCCTGTTGGCCATTAGAAAGGCAAGAAAAAGGAAATAAGAAAAGAGATGAGGGAAAAGGAAATAAAAGAAGAGAGGAAAGGAGAAAAAATAAGAGTACTGAGAGAGACCGGAGATATATAGTGGTGAGTGGTGAGTGGTGAGTGGTGCGAAATGTAGCAACGTCTCAAGCCATCGGCCGCAGTTGCATCCCAGCTGAAACCTACTGCTGCACCAAAGCCCAAACGCTGAACTCCCCTCCAATATTTAGGCACGTGAAGGGATCACCTTTTATTTTTATTTGTTTTTTAATAATTCGGAAACTCTAGCTATCATCACACCACTTTAGACGCTATGCTACGACACCAAATTCAAAGGATGAAAATCGTTCGTCTATTGACACACCCTTGATAAACTCTCAAGGAAGAATCGAACCTATGACCCTGGAGTCACCAATGTCAAAAGTCGTCCCTACTACTTGAGCCAACTCAACTGGACCCCTATGAGAAAGGTTGGGTTAAGCCGGGTTAGGTCAGCGAGGCCAACTTAACAAGGCCTTATTGCATTTTTATTTTTTTTCTTTTTTCTTTTTTATTTTGATTTTTAGTCTTTTTAAATTAAGCTGAAAATTCTTTTAAAATGCAAATAATTTTTTTAAAGAAAAATTCAAGAATGGAAGTTCAATTGTTGGGGTTGTTTGTTTATTTATTCGGTGATTATTTTCATTTCTTATTTATTTATATATTGACATATTTATCTTCTAGTGTCTTTCTTCTGTTAGACTTTAAAATTTTAAAATATGTAAAATGACAAAAAACAATTCTTAGAATTCAACTTTTTAGTGGTCAGCTTGGATCAAGTATTTCGTTTGAAAAAAGAAAAGGAAAAGAAATGAAAATTAAAAAAATTATTTTTTATTCTATTTTTTCTCTATAATAAATATCATTAAAATAAAATTTTATTATAATATTATTAAAAATTAAGAAAAATTAAGTGTTAAAAATGTGCAGGATTAAAATTTTATTCATTGATTTTATATAATTTTTATTCTCTCTTTTACTTTTTTTTGAAAATTAAATATAAAAAAAGTAAAACTCATTATAATCCTTCCCTTTTCTAGATATTTTTAAGTTTCAAACGGAACATCAAAGATTTTGTATTTTAATTTAAATATTTATTTATAAATAGTTTATTTTGCAACCTCATTTTCAAGATCATTCAAAAATATCACACAAAAAAGGTTTAAAATAGAGAAAAGTAAAAAGGGGAAAATACTTTTATGTCTAATCACTATTACTTTCTCATCCCTTGGGATTGCCCACTTTGTCTCTAGTGTATACCTTTAATTGATTTCCTTTTCATCATTTGCAAAGTTGGTTAGTATTCTTTTTCTCTAGTTTTATTTTATTATTTTTATTTAAATTTTTGTGTCACTACTAACACAATTAGTATGACTTAATGTTATTAATAACATTGTTATTCCTAATTTTAAAATGTCATATTTAGTGCATATTTTTTTTATTTTTGAAAAAAGAAAATATTTGGTTGATTTTCTTACCCATCCATTGGATATGTAAATTATAAACACGAATACTTGTGGTTTGTTTCTATACTTCAATACCTTCTTTGGTTCTTATTCTCTCTCACATGGGTCATTGGATTTATCAACACTCAATTTTTTTTATTTGGGCTAACTCTATGCCCTTGAATGCTACTTAAGGTGAGTTTAGTCCCCCTCCTACTGGTGGCAAAATGGTTCACGACCCGATGGATCACCCGTGAATCATCCGTTTAAATCGGGTTTAGATTTAACACAACGAGGCATGTTTGGGTTTGTATATTAGTCACCCAGTAATAAACGGGTAAACCCGAATCCGAACCTGTTTAACCCCTACCCACTTATGACCCACCTAAACTCAGCCGGTTAACCCATTTTGTCATCCCTACCCCTCCCAATCCTCTGGTGGCTTTTGAAAGGAACTATAAAAAAAAAAATTGATAAAAAGGATTTGACTAGATTGTAAAAATTGTTCACCCCTGTGAAAAGAAAAAACAAATAAATTCTGAGTCTTTGAGAAAAAAAGTTATAGGATGCCTGAAAATATTAAAAATATCTAAATAGGATAGTATTTTAAGAAATGTAGTTAATGCATTAGTAATTGTGTGATATTTCAAAAAAAAAAAAATTAAGGATAACTATAGAATAAAATTATTTGTTAGGGAAATAACTAAGTTTGAACTTTTAAAATTTTAAATATATAATTTTTAAAAAATTTAAAAAAAAATAAAATTAACTTATTAAAAATAAAAAAATTATTTATCAAACATATTATATTGATTTTTTACTTTTAAAAATATTAGAAGTAGAGGCAAGGGAGCCAACCTCACCCTTAAGGCCTTTTCCAACCCCACCCCCACCCAAAAAAAAAAGAGATTTGTTTATAGACCTTGGGGTCCAATTCATTTGAATTTCTTTTAACCAAAACTTGGTTGGCCATTTCTCCATTTATAATTCCTTTGTGCTCAATCCTCATTCCATTCTCTTTTCATTTCTTTTTGGACTTAAATTTCATGAAAATTCATCAAAATCATTAAATTTTCCTACGATTAGCTTGCTTCAACAAATTTTTTTTCATTAAAAAATCTCTAAAATACCTCTTTCATTAGCTCAATTAGCAACTTTGATTAGTTTTAAATTCTCTAAAATCTTTTTTTAATCAAAATTCCCTCAAACTCATTTTTATTGCAAAAATCCTTTTATTGGGGCAAAATTTTTAATACTCTCTCCAACTCTTTTTCCTCTCAAAAATTCTATTGGAAGAGGGCATGTATTTTGGCATTAATTTATGTATCCATAGCATTTACTCTCACTTGCTCATCTCTTTGAAAAACATTTTTGAGAGTATGCTTTGAGTGTTTCCCATGTTATTTTCTTTGATAAATATTCTTTGGGAAAACTCTTGGTAGCTTTTGAATCTTTGCACATCCATTGCAAGATTCAAATGTTCATATTGTATTTATTGCAAAAACACTTTTGAGCATAAAAGATCAAACATATTAGTTTTGGTAAAACTCATCTTAAGAGAAAAACCCTAAGTTCTCTTACTTCTTATTAAAAATATTTTTGGAGAAAAATTTTATAGGGTTTCAATCTTTAAGTATTTATTATATACATTATTTTAAAAATTGCAAATTTTATTTTAAGCAAAACACTCTTACTTTATGAGTTTATTTCATATCATATTTGAGAGTACATTAAGGTTTTAACATGTACATCTCTACTTGTATTTAGAAACATTTTAATATACAAAAATATTTTATATGTACCGGTTGGGTTCAGCCTGTTAATTAAACTAGAGAGTCTCTGTCTTGTAAGGGAGACTGATTTGGTTTAGCCCAGTAAATTGAACTGTGGTGTCTCCGCGGTGTCTCCGCCCCATAAAGGAGACCAGTTCGGCTCAGCCTGGTAATTGAATTGAGGTATTTCTCGCCCTGTAAGGAGAGGTGGTATGGTTGTGGCTCAGCCCTGAAATTGAGCTGAGGTTTACCTTACCCCGTAAGGAAAGGTTGTAATGGCTTCTACTCCACCCGTTTAAGTGAGTATGGATAGTGTAATCCTTGGGGGGTATGATTCTGCTCGCCCGTTTAAGTGAGTAGGGATAGTGTAATCCTTGGGGGTTATGCCCACGAGGGGGACGTAAGCTAGTTTGGATATCGTCTCTCTCTCTCTCTCTCTCTATATATATATATATATATCATTTATATTTTCGCACTTTAATTTCCACATGTGTATGCTTATATATTTATTATTATAATCATTTGCATACACACATTAAATTAAATGAGATCTACTACACTCGTGTATGTACGCATTAATTGGAAGATCTTTTTTACATCCACACCTTTAAATTTAAATGGGATATGATGTGGTATTTGTATGCTAATATTTAATTTGTTATGAATGCCTTATTGGTTTTAAAATATTAGCATACTTGATTAATTAAGGGAATTGAGATTGTGTAGAAAGACCCTAGGTTGCGAAATATTGTCTGAGATCTTAAATTGACCTAGAAAGTTTTAAATTTCCAATTCACCCCCCTCTTAGGATCACACCAATCACATCAAAAGAGTTAAGCAAATGCATTGCATATTAGTTTATAATGTATTTAGGATATCACCAAAACATAAGTTCTATACTTATAAGTTTTCAAAGAACAAAACAAAGAGTTTTATATAAATATCCTATACTTACTATGTTTTCATAAGGGACAAGTTTTAAATGATCTTAGCAATATAATCTTTTATAGACTTGGTCCCGGTTGGGTTAAAACCTCATTTATGCACCTAAATATCAAACTTATGAAAAAAACGGGGCAAATCGTCTACGGTTTGGCCCAAGTGCATCAAGGGTTTCAAGCAAAGAGTTAAATGGAATTTGTCCTGAATGAAACTATCCACGATTTAGGGGAAAATGTCAATGATTTAGGGAATCCATCGACGGTTTGCGTCGGGATTCTGAACCCAATGGCTATAAACGACTAGTTTTCAAAGTATTATTTTATTTTATAAGCCTAACGACCATAAAATGGCTAGTAGTTCAATTTGCCTATAAATACAAAGTCATAGACTTGTTTAAAGATTGATCTTAGTGATTAACATCTTATGAATATCATTCACAAGAACTTTGCATTTAGTTCATCATCTCAAGTGCTCAATATCTCTCTTGCTCTTTAATCTCGTTGTGATTCATTACTTTGAGAGAATTGTGTGAGGTTTTCATTGTATCAAATATCAACTCATTCAAGAAGCATTGTTTTTGTAATTCATATTCATCTTGTAAGGGTTCTTTTTGAACCAATTGTTAAAGGGATTGGTTCCCTTGTTTAGGCTCTGTGTGAGCAAAAGGTATTTGTTCCCGTGTGAAGGCTCTGGATGATCATTAAGGGATTTGTTCCCTTGGAAAGGCTCTATGTGAGCATAAAGGGATTTGCTTCCTTGTGGTGTAAAAGCTTCTCCGTCGGTGAAGGAGATCGCGATAGAAGATTGAGAATCCTTGAGTGTGTCTCAAGGCGTAGACGTAGGTAAGGAGCTAAACCACATTAATATTGTTTGTCAAGCTTTTTTCCCTATAATCTTTAATTTATATCTTGTGCTTGGTTTATGTTCTATATATTTTGATATAATCATTTGTATCTGTAGAGAAAAGCGAAAATACGCAAAAGTCTATTCATCCCCCCTCTAGACTCGACTCTAGAGCCAACAAGTTTTTTCTACATGCTTTATTTATTGTGACATCTCAAAAGGCCAACACTGAAAAAGGGGAGGATAGATGAATATCTGAATTGCCTCGACTGGGTGGTGAACTTGATATTTTATATAGAATCTAGTGTAATTTATTAAGAAATGGGTAATTATTAAGTCAACAGAGTCACAAATCTATTTTATCCTTGGTGTAGTTAGAACATCTATTTCATATGTCACTAGTTCAATGGTCACTAAGTTACTCTTAGGTCCTAGAAAACCAGTGCTCAATGGTCTATGTCACTAGGTTTAATTCAGGACTAAGGTTATGCAAAGAGAAGGTATTAGGCACTGTAAGGACCCGAACCCGAGTGGGTTCTTACATATAAATTTTTCAGCGGACGCAAATAAATCTAAATTATTTTTATTACTAGAGCACTAATTAGCTTTATTACAAATATATGTCTCAATTATTAGAATGCAAAATTCTAAAATTCTAAAATACACAAACGTATTCTAAATTATATTATGCTAATTTTTTTATTCTACTCCCGCCCATGCACTTGCTACTCCAGATCTCTGGTACGCTCCTTAAAATGATCTGAAATGTACAATAATGATTGGGGTGAGACGACGCTCAGTAAGTAAATAAGATTATTATTAGTGTGTGGCCAAAATGAGCTTTCATAATTTCGTGAAATACTATAACTTCAAAAATGCTTTTAAAATAAATGTAAATTTAAAATTTTCTACATAAAAACTTTGTCATCAACTACAACAGTAAAATTTTATAATCATCTACTATAACTATTAAATTAAACTTTTAACTTTAAAAATTGTAATTATAATTTTTAACTATATACATATATATACTTTTCCTTATATGTTTTCTTTAAATCATCATTTAGGCGCAATAATGGCCATGTTCATATAAACTTATACTTTAACTTCAAATCATCAATAAATCTATACACGTAATTAAATATGTATATACATATACTGTAAAAATCACCCTTAGGTTTGTTAATTGTAAGTCATGTTTACCCCCATGACTGGGTTGTGCGGTCCGAAGACTGGACTTAGCTGACTGGCTGGTCAAACTAAATCAACGTACATCATCATTACGTGAGATTTTCCCTATTAAACCATCGTCCGAGCCAGGTGTGCACTCAGGAAAAATTCACTACCATATAAAACCACTCTGTAAATGGTGTGAGTGCACTCCGATCCGTTTAAATTTTAAGTTGCGGTACCGAGTATCTGTAACTTTGAACTTTCTTTACCATAAGGGGTTTTAAAGATATTTTTATTATATAATTTGCACAGTTAAAATAATATCATGAAAATCTCATTTTTACTAATATTTTCGTGAAATACGCAACGTAAAGAAAAAATCAACTCATGTAATCTTTACTCATATTTTCATGAAATATGCAACGTATAAATAAACTCATGCCATACAATTTTCGTGTTAAAAATATTTTCTTGAATAGAAATTAATGATGTAAAATACTCGAGGGGTTTAGAACATTTCTTAACTCAAAAATAAATACAAGAATATTGAAAATAAAACTAGTATAATTAAATATACGTAAAAATAAACTCAAGAAAATTTTATGAAACTAACTAACATAATCGAAATTTACTTACAAATAAACTCGGGTATGAATTTTAAATAAAAAAAAATCTAACATAATCAAATTTTCTTACCCCTTCTTTTACCTTGTGCTACGAATACAATGACTATCTCTAAGAAATGAGATCGGAAAGAGTGGGTGAGTGAGAACTTACTCAAAAATTCTCTCCACCTCTAATTCTTTCACTCACTAATCTTTCTCTTCCTTTAAAATTTTTTTATGAAAAATGAAGGTTGAGAGCTTCCTATTTATAGGAAAATTTTGGGGAAGAAAATAGAATTTGTAAAAGTGCAAGAAGAGAGGTGAAATTATATATTTTTTAAATTAAATAATAGACATGGGATGGGTTAGGCATGGGTTAGATATGGGATAGGGATGAAGGTCACGAGGGAGTGCTTGCCACCACTACCCTTTAATTAACTTTTAATTAATTACTTAATTAATTAATTAATTATTTATTTATTTATTTTTTTTTAATTTTTTTAAAATCATTATTATTATTATTATTATTATTATTATTATTATCATTGTTATTATTTTTAAGTTATGTTTTAGTATTATTTTTTTTAAAGAATTAAATTCAAATTTCGAAAACTCATGTGGGCCCCACCTGGTCTTGTGGGCCCCACACAACTTCGAGACCCAAGTGGGTCATACGTAACTCCAACAGTCCTCACATGGTTTTATGAGCCTTACATAGCTTGGAGACTCATGTAGACCCCACACAACTTCGGGACTCATGTGGGCCCCACATAGAATACCAATATTATTATTATTATTATTATTATTATTATTATTATTATTATTATTATTATTATTATTTTACCATGTATTTTTACAAATTATGTCTGTCAAAACACTATTTTATGTATATGTACTTATTTACGTGTACAAATAGTGTTTATCCTATTTATCTTATGAAATTCCAATTTAACCAGGCCGACCTCCACGGAGCGACTAAGCCACAATGGTCTCTAAGCACTCACTAAGACAAGGTCTTTCTTAGGCATCAAACATGGAATCAAGAATCCTACAGAAAGCACTTCTGACTTTATGACCATTATTATTATTATTATTATTATTATTATTATTATTATTATGCTTTAATCATATATATATTTTTGGGTCATCACAAGCACTCCTTCACACCTATCCAAAGGACAGTACTTGAATAACCTTAGATTATCTTCAAAAATAACCAATCATGACTCCAATTCTTCTATTTTATTCAATTACTTAGCCATTAAAAATTAGACAACCTTGCGAATCCTTACCTCAAGATTCCTAAAATGCGTATTAAGGACATAGATCTCGATGATCCTTTCAAAAATTATTTTACTCAATTTTTTTTCTCATTTTTAAAGTGCAATTTAGCTGACCTTTAGCTTATTAGGAGGACTTGCATAAGAAAAAGACTCTCACCTCTAGTCTTCAAAGGCATGCAAAGAATAGTCCTCAAAATTATAGGAAAATTTCTTATAGATTTGATTTATTCCATAGCGTACAAACATAGGAAAAACACTACAAAAAATAGCCTTTTTAGTTATGATAGTATTAGTGACGAAGCAAAAATCTTCACTAATAATGCGCTATTACTGGCGGAAAAAAAATTCATCACTAATCGTTAAGACATTAGTGACAAAACTGGCATCTTTCATTAATAATGCATTATTAGTGATGATTTTCTCTTCATCGCTAATACTTTCATCACTAAAAGTAGGTTTTCTTGCTCAAATTATTGTGCGAAAATATTAGTAATGATTTATTGAATATTAGTCGTGCAAAATCCCATGCATATCCTATTCCTTGCTCTCTCCCTCTCACGCTCCCTCTTGTTGTGCGATTCATCTGAGAGGCCCTGCTGCTTCCGCCGCATCCTCTTTGCCACAAAGCCACCGTTAGCTAGGCAACCGTTTGCTACCTACTCTCTCCCTCTCATGCTCCCTTCGGCCGTGTGATTCATCTAAGAGGCACTACATTCATCGCCGCATCCCCTCCGCCGCAGAGCCACCGTCAGCTAGGCAGCCATTTACTACCTATTCTCTCCCTCTCGTGCTCCCTTCCGTCATGCGATTCGCTTGAAGCAAAGTTACGTCTGATTTCTTAGCTTTTCTTACATCGTTAATTTTTTGTCAATTTATTTGATTTCTATGTGATCCTTAATCCGAGTTTCAAAACACTGATTTTTATCTCCCAGAGAAAGTTACTGATTAACTTGCCCCACTTGTTTGTTTATGCATAATCTAGTTTTATACTCCACTTACATTGCTATTTTTGTTTTCATATTTCATTGTTTTTTTTTGTCTTCTACTAAAGACAAGGCTTGTAGAATTACATTGGAGAGCCAGTTGAGTTATCTTTGGTAAATGAAGCTTCATTTCAATTTTCAAATTTTTTTTCTTGGACATTCTAGTTCATGCGTCGTAGGTCAAGTCAAGTGGTTTTAATTTTGCGTGGGGAGGAATTATCATACTAATATGTTTTTGGCCAAACCTCATGTTGGCTCAGAGGCATCTAAGAGGGGGTCTAATATATATAACAACAACTATTTTCTCCAATTAAATATGCAACACTAAATTTTAAAGAGCATAAGGAGAGAATTACAAATCGTTTAGCGTAGTTTAGCCCTCAAATCTCCGTTGGCCTTCATCTATCCAATAAAATCATTAACTTTAAGTGTACAACTATGCATCATCTACAAATTAGGATTATGTGATGACCTGCTTAATTTCTACATTTTTTTTCTTTTTCCATAATGCAAATACAATATCACAAAACTCAGGAGATCATAGTTCACCTGGACCTGTGGGTACCAGGGATATAGCAGAACATATAACGGATGTAACGACCGGAAGAATAATGGTATTTAAATAATAAAAAGAAGGAAGAAATGGAAACAGGAACAGAAGGAGGTAGCTGACTTCATCGACGACGATGCATTTTGGATGGGATAATCCCAAGAAATTTTTCAAGCCTCGTCAACGAACATAGGGATTTCGTCGACGAGGGTTCTTCAGGATCTCGTTGACGAAGTTCCGTCTCGTTGACGAGAAGATACCGAGAGAAGATTTTTGGAAGCCTGAAATTCGTCAACAAGGGTTGAGGTTCGTCGAGAAACTTTCTACAGGACTCGTCGACGAGGTGACGTGGCTCGTCGACGAATCCCGCAGAATAAATAGGGTTAAGCGTGATTTTTCAGTTCATTTTTTGCCCAGAACCTCTCTCTCTCTCATCCTTTGGTTCCCTACCCTTCTCTCTAAGTTTTTGGGTCAGATTTCCACTGGTTCAATAATCTAAAGCCACCATGATGCTCCTAGAAAAGTTCTCTACAAGTTTGCCAGAGTGGATCGTCGATGGGGCTGAGTTGGAAACCATCCCAAAACCAGGGTAAGACTTTCTACTCAGTATTTGGTTATTTGACAATTGTAGAAAGTGTAATACATGTAGAAATACTGAACTTTAGTTTTGGGGAATGTTGTTTCAGGGTGTTCAACGGGGAACCCTGCGAGTGAAGGAGTATTTCTCTTAGGTGCTTTTCAGGACTCGGATAAGGGGATAAACTAAGCTATTATTTTATCAAAAATATGTATATTGTTATAGCATTTGATTTCAAGAAAATAAATATATTTATATATATGCTTTATATTTGGGAAATACTGCTGAAAATGATGGTATGTTAAATATACAAAAAACCTGTCTAGTGTGGCATCAGTAGAAATTATAATGAAAAACTATTTTCTAGGAATGTGTTAATGATACGGATTTCTATAAAGGAAAATCGGCGTACGAGCCGAGATTTTTATATATGTTTGCTAGCGTATGGGTCAAGCTATGGAAATGATTTGTCAGCACATGGGCCGAGCTATGCAAATGATTTCCCAGTGTAGGGGCTGTGCTATGGATATGATTTGCCGGCGTACGGGCCGAGCTATGGTAAAATGTGAAATACTGGCTTACGGGCTGATGATTTTCTTGATATACATATATATGCAAAATGATATGATTTATTTGATAATTAATGGTATGAAATATCCATGTATTACAGTTTCAGTATATGTTATATGATATCAGAACCTAGTTCGCTTGGTCTAGGCTAGCATTTGCATGGTACCGTTGCTAAGTGTCCATGGTCATCATGATCATGATATTTATGTTAATACCGCTGTACGGAGTGGTGTGAGATTGGATGGTCGATGTAGTTTTTAAGAAGTGTGTGAGCGCCCCTGGTGTACGGACCAAGTCTTGCAGTCCCATCAGACTTACAGACTGTACTTTTGACTTGGCAGTGCCAACCATTGTCAGGTCCCGCCTTCGGGCCACACAACCCAGTCATGTGGGGGTAATACATGACATTAGCCAACTAACCTACCAGGAATGTTTTTGTATTATTATTATATGAGATGATATATGTTTATGAAAATGCATTATGTTCTGTCATGCTTTGATGATATATATGTTTTCCCAGATATGACATAACAGTTTACTAAATATGTTCTATATAGTATATGTATAACACGGAATACTCATGTTTCCACACACTAGTATTAGTTTATTTCCCTTACTGAGAGGTGTCTCACCCGAAAATTTTATAAACATTTTAGGAGCCCTTGATAGGAGAGTGGGTAAAGCCCCGATGATCTAGTACGGTTGATCTGCCCTTCCAGAAGGGTAAGTGTTTTGGTATGGTCAGATGCATTTTGTGGGATAGCCCTAAGATATCTTTTGGGTGGTGTACTATGTGTATATAAATACAGTGGTTGAAGTAACTCTGATATTGTGATGTATGGTATAATGAGATGTATATGAATGTATGTTTCTTGCTGCTTAGGCTTCTGCATTGTGTTTCTAATGTATCCCTAGTACCCCCGGGTTCAGGTGGATTATGATCTGCTAAGTTTTGTGATATTGATTTTATTATATGAGGAAAAAAGTGTGAAAATTAAGCAGGTCATCACAACGGAAGCCTAAGCAGCAAGAAACATACAATCATATACATCTCATTATACCATATATCACAATACCAAAGTTACTACAACCATTGTATTTATATACACACAGTACACAACGCAAAAGATATCTTAGGGTCATCCCCTAAAATACATCCAACCCTATCAAAACATTTACCCTTTTGGAAGGGTAGATCAACCGTACTAGATCAGCAGGGCTTTTCCCGCTCTCCTATCAGGGGCTCCTGAAATGTTTATGAAATTCGGGGTGAGACACCTCTCAGTAAGGGAAATAAACTAACACTAGTGTGTGGCAACATGAATATTCCGTGTTATACATATACCATACAAAACATATTTAGTAAACTGTTATGTCATGTCTGGGAAACATATATATCATCATAGCATGACAGAACATACTGTATTTTCATAAACATATATCATCTCATATAATAATAATACAAAAACATTCCTGGTAGGTTTGCTGGCTAATGTCATGTATTACCCCCACATGACTGGGTTGTGTGCCCCGAAGGCGGGACCTGACAATGGTTGGTCGACCACTGTTAAGTCAAAAGTATAGTCTGTAAGTCTGATGGGTTTTCCAGACCTGGTCTGTACACCAGGGGCGCTCACACACTTCTTAAAAACCACATCGACCATCCAATCTCACACCACTCCGTACAACGGCATTAACACAGTTATCATTATCATGATGACCATGAACACATAAGAGCGGTACCGTGCAATTGCTAGCCTAGTCCAAGCGAACTAGGTTCTGATATCATATAACATATACTGAAACTGTGATACATGGATATTTCATATCATTAATTATCAAATCAATCATATCAGTTTGCATATATACGTATATCATGAAAATCATCGGCCCTTACGCTGGTATTTCACATTTTACCATAGCTCGGTCCGTATGTCGGCAAATCATATACATAGCTCAGCTCGTACGCTGGCAAATCATATCCATAGCTCGGCCTGTACACCGGAAAATCATATACATAGCACGGCCCGTACGCCGACAAAATATGTCCATAGCTCTGCCCGTACGCTGGCAAATCATACATATAGCTCGGCTCGTACGCCGACAAATATATTAAATTCTTCGCCCATACACTGGTTTTCCTTTATAAAAATTCATATCGTTAACACATTCCCCGAAAACAATTTTTCATTATAATTTCTACTCATGCCACACAAAATAGGTTTTTCATATATCTAACATACTATCATTTTCAGCTGTATTTCCCAAATATAAATCATATATAAATATATTTATTTCCTTGAAATCAAATGCTATAATATTATACATACTTTTCATAAAATACTAGTTTAGTTTATCCCTTTACCAGATTCTTGAAAAACCCTAAGAAAATCTGTCTTGCACCCACAGGGTTCCCTACTCAACACCCTGAAAATCACATCTCCCAGAATTAAAGTTCAATTTTTCTACGCGTACTACACTTCCTACAACTGTCAAGAAACCAAATATTGAGTAGAAAGCCTTACCCTAACTTTGGGATGGTTTCCACCTCAGCCCCACCAACGATCCACTCCGGCAGATTTGCAGAGAACTTTCCCAAGAGCATCGTGGTGGCGTTAGATCGTCGAACTGGCAGAAATCCGGCATGAGATCGTAGAGAGAAGATAGGAGGGGCGTAGAGGAGAGAGAGTGTGAGAATTTCTGAGTTTTGTGCATTTAAACGAAGTTGTAGGCTATTTATACTAGGGGATTCGTCGATGAGCCAGCCCACCTCGTCAACGAGTCCTCTAGAAAGTTTGTTGACGAACCTGAACCCTCGTCAACGAATTTCAAACTTCCAAAAAAAAATCCTCTCTTGGTATCTTCTCGTTGACGAGACGGAACTTCGTCGACGAGATCCTGAGGAACCCTTGTCGACGAAACCCCTGTGTTCGTCGACAAGGCCTGGAAAATTTCTTGGGATTGTCCCATTCAAAATGCAATGTCATCGACGAAGTCAGCTACCTCCTTCTGTTCCTGTTTCATTTCCCATTCTTTTTCTTTTATTATTTAAATACCATTATTCTTCGGGTCGTTACAGATGATCTATCACGACACAAGCATACAATGCATCTTGGGTTCTTAACCTTTTCTCACCATTCAAGGTGTACTAGGGTACAAGACAACCTAAAACTTACTAAAATATACCCTCTTATAAGAATTCAATCATCAAAGAACAAAGATGGACTTTTTAAGAATCACAATAGCAGCATAATATGTAAGACAATTGTAAGGCCTCTTAGAGTGACAACACAAGCTTTATTTCTTAGTGTGTCTATGCTACTGGATGTCCTTAATGAAATGTTGTTAGTTGAGTAGTGCTCAAATGGAAATAATAGTATTACTTTTATAAGTAATAATACAAAACATGGGCATAAAGATGCATTGAATAATTGCATTTGGATTTGTTTATTAATTATTACCATTAATTATGAAGATGATTGCACACGTCAAATAATGCCATCAAATATATTAATTTATATGTTTTTGTAGCTTGTTGGATGTATGTTTTGCTTATCAAAAGTAGCCCTAAAATTTTCTTCATCGCTCTATAGATTATAGCTTTAGGTTCAATATGAAGGAATGCATATCTCCATTGGTACAACCATTTCTATCCAAATGTGAGGTTGAAGGGGAACAAATTGTAGTTTAATGTACCAACTAAATTAAACGCTTAGAAGCAAGCTTACATTACAAGCAAGTAGATCTATACTTAGTTGATTTAAACACTTCGGTGTTCAAGTCGGGCATACGAGGTCCAAATTGAGTAGGGTCAATTTCAACACGTCCATGACATTGAGTTGGACATGTTGGAGCTGACGGTATCCAAAAACTCCTCTCCAGCTAAAAATTATGTGCTTAAAAGCAAACTTAGAATATAAGCAAGTATATCTCTACTTAGTTTATTTAAGCACTTAGGTGTCCAAGTTGGGCATACGAGGTCCATATCATGTGGGGTTAGTTCCAACACGTCCTTGACATTGATTTTGACGTGTCGAAGCTGACAATACCTAAAAATTCCTCCCCAACTGAAAATAAGGCGCTTAGAAGCAAACTTACATTACAAGCAAGTAGATATATGTTTAGTTAATTTAAGCACTTAGGTGTCCAAGTCGGGCATACGAGATCCAAACTAAGTGGGGTCAGTTTTGACATATCTGTGATATTGAGTTGGTCATGCTAGAGCTAACAGTTTCCAAACAATTTCCTCCCTGACTAAAAATTATGTGCTTGGAAGTAAACTTAGAATACAAGCAAGTAGATATATACTTAATTAGTTTATTTAAGCACTTAGGTGTCCAAGTTAGGCATAAGAGGTCCAAACTAAGTGAGGTCAGTTTTGACACATCTGTGACATTAAGTTGGACATGTCAAAGCTGACAGTACCTAAAAACTCCTCTCCGATTGAAAATTATGTGCTTAGAAGCAAACTTAGAATACAAGCAAGTAGATCTATACTTAGTTTATTTAAGCACTCAGGTGTCCAAGTCAAGCATATGAGGTCCAAATCGAGTTGGATAAGTTCCAAGACATCCGTGACATAGAGATAGACATGCTGGAGCTTAAGGTACCCAAAAACTCCTCCCCGGCTGAAAGGCGCTTAGAAGTAAACTTACATTACAAGCAAGTTGATCTATACTTAGTTGTTTTAAGCACTCAAATGTCCAAGTCAAGAATACGAGATCCAAATCAAGTGGGGTTAGTTCCTACACGTCCGTGACATTGATTGAGACATGCTGGAGCTAACGGTGCCCAAAAACTCCTCCCCGATTGAAAATTATGCGCTTATAAACAAACTTAGAATACAAACAAGTAGATTTATACTTAGTTTATTTAAGCACTCAGGTATCCAAGTCAGGCATATGAGGTCCAAACCAAGTGGGGTCAGTTTTGATACATTCGTGAGATTGAGCTAGACATGCCAAAGCTGACAGTGCCCAAAAACTCCTCCTCGGCTAAAAATTAAGCGCTTAGAACTAAACTTACATTACAAGCAAGTAGATCTATACTTAGTTAATTTAATAACTCAAGTGTCCAAATTGGGTATACGAGATCCAAACTAAGAGGGTTCAGTTCCAATACGTTTGTGACATTAAGCTAGACGTTTCAGAGCTAATGGTGCCCAGAAACCCCTCACCGACTAATCAAACTTAGATATTTAAAATTATATCATTTGTTGTTTAACTATGTATAACTATTCTTGCCATCAAATCATTTGTACTTATAGTACGTACGTATTAAAAATTTTTATACCAATTTTTTATATAATTATTACTTTGTAGGGTCTGCGGTTTGTTGAATGATGATGAGGACGACGACGAGCACAATGACAATGATGCAAACAATTTTTTTTTTTGTATTTTTTTATGTGAACAAATCATGTATATATATAATCTATACACATTTTAATAGTTCTTATGTGTATATAATTTCATTTTCTTAACGATTATAGGAATTGATCCTCAATTTGGTTCAATATGAAGTGTATGACAAAAATTAATTGCAGGATTATCACAAGAATTAATGCGTGATTTTGTGGGAAAAAAATTTAAATTATCAGAAACTTTTAGTGATTATTTTTCAATCCTCACTAAAAGTTGGGAAGTAGTGACTGCTCTAGAACTGTCACTAAAAGTAGGGAAATAGTGACGGTTTCAAATCGTCGCTAAAAGAAGACAATAGTGATGGTTGCAAATCGTCGCTAAAAGAAGGACAATAGTGACAGTTGCGAACCGTTGCAAAAACTTGACAATAGTGACGATTTTGAAACTGTCACTAATAGTATGTCTTTAGTGATAATTTTCAGCCCACAAATTGTGTTAGTTATAGTGACGGTATTACACTTTTAGTGACGGTCCATATCCGTCACCAATACTTCATTATTAGTGATGGTTTCGAAAAACATCACTAATAGTAAGTTGAGACTGCCGTTATAGTCACTAATCAATAAGCATCACTATGTCGTCACTAATAATTATATATATATATATATATATATATATAATTTACTTGTTCATGTCTTTTCCTCACTACAAAAAAGAAGACTTTATATATATAAACATGCAATTGATATAAACCTTGATGCAAAATTTACATGCAAAGTGTGCACCAAAATTTAAAGAGTTTAATAGAACCACTAACAAGAAGATTCAAAGTGATTTCGTTAGAATCTCCACCCCTCTAGTATTTAATGGTAGATGAGTTTGTGTGCAAGACCAATCGGAAGTATCATATGGTGTACGCACATAGGCTTAAAGAAGACAAAGACCAAGAATATTTATTCATTGTAATTTAATTGAGTTGTTTATTCGAGTCTGTAATAATTAAAGCTGACTCACTCTAAAAATAAGCAGCTCAGAAGCTACCCAAGTATAGGAGTTCAGTTGTGTAATACTTAACACAAAGGTCAGATCGTCTCTTCAAGGAATGCATTTTAATTCCAAATTCGTGTAATTCCAAAAGAAATTAAGAAAATAAAAATTTACTAAACATAGTTCAGATTTAGTTTCCTGAGATTTTTCCAATAGAATTTAAATTCTAACTAAAAATTAAATATGAATGAAACAACTTAAATAAATACCAAATTCAATGCTAGAATAATGAAAGAAATAAACCTACAATCATCAACTAAATAAAAATATTACTTTTAAATGCAAACCCAAGCAAGAATACACTCTAAATAAAAACACCAACTTTAATAATAAAAAACCCAAAGAAAACAATTAAATCCCTATAAAAAATTTAAATAAGAAGACAAATTGAAATTAACAATAATAATGCTCAAACAAGAATTTAAATGTAAGAGAGAGAGAGAGAGAGAGAGAGAGAGAGAGAGAGAGAGAGAGAGAGAGAGAGAGAGAGAGAGAGAGATTTAAATAGAAATTTATCTAGTAAAAAGAAAGTTCTTAAATTAAACAAACTATTTTTAAACAAAAATTAATCCAAACTTTGAATAAATTAAAAACTTAACAATCAAGTTAATTTTAAAAAAATTGAGTTCAAAGAAAGAGAGAGATGAGGGAGTAAGGGAGAAGAGAGAGAAAGGGATAGCCGAAAATCTGAGAGAGGTTGAGAGTCTTCTGCTGTCCTATGCACTGCTGCCTCCTGCTACTCCCATTTCCCCCATAAACCCTCCTCCTCCATAAAATATCCTATTCCCCCTCTAATATTTTGCCCTATCCATTTCTCCTCTTGAGAAAGGCGCACGGGCCATTTTTTGGTGGCCCAAGACTGTTTTGTTTTCCTTAAGCACTGCACATGGCTGAGCGCAATAACTTCACTTTCAAACCCAATTTTGACCCAGTAAACGTTCGAATTAGGAAAAGGCTATTTCACAATGAATTGTAAATATCTTAGCAAGCTTTCCAATGCCACTTGAATCACACCAACCCAATCTCATATGAAAGTGTTATGATTAAAATACCAAAATACATTCAGGTTGTTTCCTAACGAATTTAGGACTTGGATTGTTGCCCAGTTTTCATTGCATGACACGGATTCATGTGCATGAAGCACGCGTAGTCTTCTCACACGGCATCCAATTCTCTTTTATGTCTCCTTTAATTTCAAAAATTATCACATTGCATAGCACAAATTTTTCAATTTTTACACACGCATACGGCTTCAAACAACTGCATGCATGGCTTGTCATTTGCAAGCATGTGGCTCATAGTTCGGTCTTCGATATTTGGCTTCATGCACATGACCTTGATTTGAACTCTAACTCACGTACACACACGTACGTTTTTAATCTCGGCTGTACTGTCCAAAAATTATCCTACAATAATAAGTTACCAAAAATTCGTAAATTATCGAGTAATGATCCAAATATTGTAATTCGAACTCAATGTTAAATTATTGAACATAATTAAGCATTTAATTAAAAATATAATTTTTAATGCATGATTCTAACACCTAATTATGCAATTTAGACTCGTAATCACACCCCTCAACTAATGTTTTGCTAGTCTCTAGCAAATAACGTGAATGAAATCCAAGGTGCTATCGACAAATACTAATTCCAACAAACATGAAACGACTGCACATACAACACAACCATACCGTTTCACATACAAGAGTACAATCAAATTTCACACAAGCTCATCATACATAATGCACGCAACTCCGAAGTAAGTCATGCATGCAAGTCTCATCGTTATATAGCCGTTAAGAACAGTATACTCACATGAAGTTAACCAGCAATACAATTTAGAGTTAATGAAGTCATATAAATATGAGTATAAACAAGCAAAATCTCAAGGTATGTGTAATGTGTATGAATCGTTACACCCAGGATACCAGTGGACACATACAGAACGATTATTTTGACTTGGCCTAACTAGTATACCGTAAAAAACATTTAAAAAGGATGGGCTCACTTGTCATATGTGAGGAGGAGTGTTGCGATCAAACATCCCACATATTGTAAGGAACAAACGCTAAATGTATGGAGTGGACTAGTTTGAAAAAGATCCAGCCTATTTATGAGGTGTCGGGTCCTTCACCCTAACATCTTCTCACCTACTCGTCATATCCAACCAAGACCACCCTAGATCAATTTATTCACAAACCAGGCGTGAGTACATCTGAGGAATTAAGCGGTTAAAGAGTCTTTATATGTGGAGAACATGTGTCATGTCCCTAACTTTGTGTGGTATTTATGTGGAGCAGGTATTAACCTTTCATTTTATGTGCATTTCTATTTTCCTTATTCTTTCTTTTGCTCGTTCTTCAATTTTTGTCTTTCCTTTGTCAATTAGGATAATCATTACGCTTCTTTTGTTATCTTCATACCACTCATATGAATTAAGCTCGAACAATAGTCCATGAACTAAGTTTATCTCTAGGGGTGGTTTAGTCTTCACATCTTGAGTAGGCTATAATACCTCGGTTTCTATCTCCCCATTGGATGTTACCTTTAGGCTAGCAAGTCAAAAACAGAGACTAGTATACAAAGAGTATTTAGGGGGAAAAAAAAAAGAAAGTTGAGTTTCATGAACTCTAAGCTGGCGCCAAAAACTCAAAAGAATAATAAATGACTCAACAATATCTCACAAGGTGTCATAGTCGTCACGGGCGCTCTCTCAATGCTCACAAGGAATCCTAAGTGCTACAAGTCACGTGAACGTGTATTTTCAGCCTCATGAGATACCATGTAAATACAAGAGTTTATACAACCAGATTAACATGAATGAACTACTAGTCAACCTATATAGAGTTACAATTCTTAGATTAGCCATATAAAGAGAAACTACACATAATAACCCACTATAAAACTTTAAGTGTGGAACTCCTAGGTTATATGCAAGTATGTAAAGGGTATCAGTCACTGTTAATCATAGTCTAATCATCTATATTCAAATTTTTTTTTTCAATGTAATTTATCATCCCCCCAACTAAAGTGGAACATTGTTCTCAATGTGAAAGCATAGGAGAAATAGAAAAGATGTGTATAGGAAAGTGGAGTGCACTTGGGTATAGAAGTAAGGGAAAAGAAAAACTGAAACTAAGGAAAAATGTACCTAAAAATTAACTAAAAATAAAACAAGGTAAAACAAAATGAAAATAAAAGAAAGAAAAACATCAAGGTCTGTCTAGCAAAGGCTCTGGAGGAATTTCATCTGGTAGGGGCAGGTCTATAAATTGAATTAACTAGTCTCCAAATTTGAGTCACCACAATGAATCAATCTTCTTACCTGCACAAAAGTTAGCCTCAAATAAATCAATACGTTCTATGGTACTAGACAAAACATGTGCAAACAACCTTCCTTGTTTTAACAAGAAAGGATCTTTATTTAGTATATTTTCCAGGAAAGTCACTTCTTTAAAAACCAGTCTTTGAGGCAAAGTTGTCAGAGTAGTTACCTTTGGTTCTTTAGAAGCATCAACATTAAAAATTTTACTTGGTTCTCTGAAAATTAAACTCTAACTAGTCTGCTCACCCTCTTTATAGGGTGTACCCATCACTTTACCACTGCAGAGATTTGCTTCAGCATTGTGCTCCTTGACATTTAGTCTAGTAGGGAATGATGGTTCCATGACTGTCAATCTTTGAGGGTAAGGTACCACAGGTTGGTACTCCTTATTGGTCTCGCTCTCCACGTTAACTAACTTCTTCAATTTTGGGCTTGCTTCCTCTGATTTTTCTCTGACCTCATCTATCTCAGTTGTAACTTCAGGTGCCGGGACAACTGTTTGTCTGTCAATGAGTATCTCTGGTTGGGGAACTCCTTTTTCACTTCTTGAATTAATAACGGTCTCCGTTGTCTCAAGAGAAATATTATGTATTTGTTGCTGTTGGTGCTGGTATTCTTGAGGATTAGGCTGAGGTTCTACCGAAAATTCCCCTTTTTCTAAAATATCCAACTACTTTCTCATCGCATTAATAATGTCCCGCAATTCATTTATGACCTGAGTGTATTGATTGTTAGTTGTGACTTGAATTTGCACGAACTTCTGAAAGGCATCCTCAAGAGACTTCTCTGGTCTAACACGTGCTACATTAGATTTAAATCCTGAAGGTGCATAGCTTTGAGAGAACTGTTGTGGTTGATACTAATGCTGAAGGGCAGCCTAACGATATGATAGTTGATAAGGGGGTGCATAGGACTGGGAAGGTTGATTTCAAAGTTGCTCTGTACTATTTTCCTTTTCCATATCCATAGCCTCCACTCTTCTTGTTAGTTCAGTTATATGTGCTTTAACACAAAAATCATTTTTAGTTCATTCCACTCTCCACCATGTATTGCTCTCAATGGTTGAGCTGCAATTGGTCTTCTGTCCATCCTAGTATTCCACTGTTGAGTATAGTCAGTTAAATGATCCATAAAATCCAATGCCTCATCAGACTCCTTGTTGAAGAAATATCCTGAACACATAGTATGAATAAACTACTTCAATTCAAGAGTCAACACAATGTAGAAATAGTTGACCAAACGCCATGATTCAAATCCATGGTGAGGGCACATATTAACTAGACCTCTAAATCTCTCCCAGTTTTCATGAAATGTTTCATCAACTCCTTGCATGAATCGACTGATCTATTCCTACAAAAATTGAGTTCTTTGTAAGGGAAAAAATTTATGCTGAAATTCATTTTGCATATCAGCCTAACTAGAGATAGAATTAGGCCTACGAGAATTAAACCACGTCTTAACCTTGTCTTTCAATGAAAAAGGAAATAGACGCAATCTAATTGCCTGATTAGTAGCAGTCTCATCTATAAATGTAACACATGCAATCTCAAAATCAGTTAAATGCTGATATGGATTTTCACACTCCATCCTATAAAATTAAGGTATCACAAATATCATTCCAGACTTAATGTCAAAGTTCTATGCATTCTCAGGCAATATGATGCAAGATGGTTGTGTGATTCATGTGGGCTGCAAAAAATCCATAAGCGTGCATGGTGTAAGTGCAACTATATTTTCTTCAAAACTCAAATTTTTTTCTTTTTTTTCTTTTTTTTTTTAATTTTTTGTGAGAAAAATTAAAATAACAGGAAAAACACTAGTTTGAAATTAAAACTGACATTCCCCGGCAATGGCGCCAAAAACTTGACTCACTCTAAAAATAAACAGCTCAAAAGTTATCTTAAGTATAGGAGTTCAGTCATGTAATACTTAGCTCAAAGGTTAGATCGTCTTCTCAAGGAATGCATTTAAATTCCAAACTCATGTAATTCCAAAAGAAATTAAGAAAAAAAAATTTACTAAACATAGTTCAGATTCAGTTTCCTGAGATTTTTGAGGTTTTTGCAATAGAATTTAAATTCTATGCCAGAATAATGAAATAACTAAACCCTGCAATCATTCAATTAAATAAAAATATTAAATTTAAACGTAAACCCAAGCAAGAATACACTCTAAATAAAAACACCAACTTTAATAATAAAAACATCCAAAGAAAACAATTAAATCCCTATAAAAAAATTTAAATAAGAAGACAAATTGAAATTAACAATAATAATGCTCAAACAAGAATTTAAATGTAAGAGAGAGAGAGAGATTTAAATAGAAATTTATCTAGTAAAAAGAAAGTTCTTAAATTAAACAAACTATTTTTAAACAAGAGAGAAGAGAGAAGAGAGAGAAAGAGATAGCCGAAAATCTGAGAGAGGCCGAGAGTTTTCTGCTGTCCTGCACACCGCCACCTCCCACTGCTCTCTTTTCCCCCATAAACCCTCCTCCTCCATAAAATATCCTATTCCCCCTTTAATATTTTCACCTAACCGTGTCTCCTCTTGAGATATGTGCATGGGCCATTTTTTTGATGGCCTAAGACTCCTTTTTTTTTTTCCTTAAGCACTGCACACAGCCCAACGCAACAACTTCACTTTCAAACCCAATTTTGACCTAGTAAACGTTCGAATTAGCAAATGGCTATTTCACAATGAATTGTAGATATATTAGTAAGCTTTCTAATTCCACTTGAATCACACCAATAAAATGGTAGATGAAAGAGTTATGATTAAAATACAAAAATATGTTTAGGTTGTCTCCTAACAAATTTCAGACTTGGATTGTTGCCCACTTTTCATTGCATGACACGAATTCATGTGCATGAAGCCCATGTAGTCTTCTCACACGGCATCCGGTTCTTTTTTATATATCCTTTAATTTCAAAAATTATCACATTGCATAGCACGTATTCTTCAATCTTTACACACGCACACGACTTCAAACAACTGCGTGCATGGCTCGTCATTTGCAGGCATGTGGCTCATGGTCCAGTCTTTGATATTTGACTTCATGCACATGACCTTGATTTGAACTCTATCTAACGTACACGCACGTATATTTTTAATCTCAGCTTTAGTGTCCAAAAAGTATCCTACAATAATAAGTTACCAAAAATTCGTAAATTATCGAGTAATGATCCAAATATTGTAATTTGAGCTTAATGTTAAATTATTAAACATAATTAAGCTTTTAATTAAAAATATAATCTTTAATGCATTATTTAAAACACCTAATTACATAATTTAGACTCGTAATCAAAAGCTCAGAGGTGAGTAATAATTAATGCATTACATGCATGATAGGGTAAATAAGCTCAAATGACCATAAGGAAACCAAATGACCGTAGGGCACCCTTTGGTCGACCTTCAATTGATCGACACCAGATTTTTTTGATCGCATAGGACACTATTATGCATGATAATGATTCCTTATTGCCTTAAAATTAATCATCATATGTATAGGGACAACACTATAAGTCAAATAGGACTGAAATGCCCAGGGATGGCATGTTTGGTCAACCAAACTCAGTTACACTGAGATTTTCGATTGACCGAACCCCCATGGGTCAATATGTTGACCGCTTGGTTGACCGACCAGAAGTAGATATGCAATCACTGGTCAATCAACCTCCCCGAGTCAACAATTTGACCGCTCGGTCGATCGACCAAAATTATATGGGCAACGTCTTGGTCGACCGAACCCCCACGTGGGAAATGCCAACGCCCGGTCAACCGAACTACCTACTTCAAAATCACTTGTGTAGACACCCTATTTTTGCCCTAGCTAAATAAAACAAGGGGTTCCCTTTTTGTTATTATTTTATTATTATTATTATTACTTTCTTATAATTATTTTTATTATTTATTATTATTATTAATTTACTATAATTATTTTGGATTATTACTATTGCCACTATTATTTTTACTATTACCTTATTATTATTATTATTATTATTTTCTTCAAAATTAATACTTTATTATTATTATTATATTTTATTATTTTCCTATATTACTAGCATATCTATTATCATTATTATTATTTTTCATTTTTATTTATTATTACTAGTATGTTTATTTTATTTTTACTTTACTATAATTACTTGTATTTTTCATTTATTTTATTGTATTATTTATTATTATTTATTATTATTATTATTATTATTATTATTTTTATGTTATCATTATTATTATTATTATTTATTACTTTAATAATAGTATTATTATTTTATTTTATTAATATTAATATTATTATTATTATTTTATCTTTATTATTTTTATTTTTACTATAATTATTTATTACTATTTACTATTTAGTAGTATTATTATTATTATTACCTTATTGATATTTATATTATTATGATTATTATTATTATTATTATTATTATTATTATTATTATTATTTCCATTTTCATTATTACCATAAGAAAAATAAAATCCAAAAAGGAAATATTTTTAGGGTTTTCAAAAAAAAAAAATTTATAAGAGGGGATGCACAATACAGCCAAGGGAGGAGGCAGCGCACACACAAAGCATCGCAGCCGAGCAAAAAAAAAAAGAAAACCTTCTTCTTCTTCTCTTCCTCTTATTCTTCTTCTTGGTCCCGAGCCCTGACAAACAGCCTCCATCGTTTTGTTTTGCCCTCTCTCATTCTCTCATTCTCTCTTGAAGTCCTTAGCTCCGCTCTCTCCGGCGTCACCCCCCAGCTCCGCCGTCAGCCCACCATCTCCGGTCATCTTCATCCTCTTCCAAAAACCAGTCACGCCCAACTCTGCAAGTCCCCCATCTTCATCACCTGTTCCACTCTCCTGCTGCTCCACCACCGCCTGAACCTGCTCTTCACGCCGCCGACACCAGTTGGGGCCACAGCAACTCCACGCCCTCCGAGGATCTGCTTTCGCGCCGCCAGAACCCCCACGCATGGCCACCAGTTGTCCCTGCAATCCCCTCTGAACGCAGTGCCAACAACTCCGCAGCACTGCACCACCGGGGTTCCCCTGCTTCTCAGCCACAAGCTCTTACTCCCGGCGAGTCCCTCTGCACATATATATGTCTATATATATATATACATATACATGTAAAGTTTAATTTTTTTTTTTTATATGCATTTAATTGGGTTTATATATATACACGTATATTGGTTTTATTTTAAGTCTTAAAGCTCAAGTTTTTATTTTTATTTTTATTTTTTCTCTTTTCCCTTATTTGCATGTGGGTATGTATTAAAATAACATCTATTGTGGTATTTCGTGTGTGTGTATTAATATAATACTTGTTGTAGGCTTTAGTTAAATATTTGCATATAGGCTATGTGTATATAGGTATATTAATACATTATTTGCTGTAATATTTAGTTAATGTTTATATCTAGGCTATGTATGTGTGTATGTTGATATAATATTCGTTTTAGTATTTAGTTATTATTATTATTATTATTATTATTATTATTATTATTATTTTATTATTATTATTTTCCTATATTATTAGTACTTTACTATTATTTTTCTAGTATTTTTATTATCATTATTATTATTTTTCATTGTTATTATTATTACTAGTACTTTTATTATCTTTATTTTATTTTTACTTTACTATAACTATTTTTATTTTTCATTTATTGTTATTATTATTATTATTATTATTATTATTATTATTATTATTATTTTATTATTATTATTATTAGCATTAGTATCCTATTTTGGCTATTATTATTTTTATTATTATTTTTAGTATTATTGCTTTATTTTTATTAATACTATTATTATTTTACCAATAGTATCTTAGTTTTTATTTTTACTATAATTATTTATTATTATTAGTAGTAGTATTATTATTATTACCCTATTGATACTAATATTATTATGATAATTATTATTATTATTATTTCCTTTTTCATTATTACCATAAGAATAAAAGAATAAAAAAAGAAAAAGAAAAATAAAATCCCAAAAGGAAAGTTGTTTTAGGGTTTTGGAATTTTTTTTTATGTAATGGCAATAAGGGTTCACACAAGGGGGGGAGGCCAAAACAGCAAAGAAGAAAAAAAATAAAAAAATTCTCGTGGTGTTCTTCTTCTTCTTCTCCTTCTCTTTCACACGCGCCGGCGCACCCAGCCTCCACGACCGGCATCTTTCTCATCCTCTCCATCACCCTGCTGCCCCATCATCCATCTTCCACAGCAGACCCGAGACCCATCTACTACCACGCTACCGCCGTCGCCGGTGGTCCACGAACCAGAGCACCAGAAATCCGAGGACGTCTCCACGCTCTGCTCCGGCCACCTTCTTTGCTGCAACTCCGGCGAGCTCCCTCAGAACCCAGCGATCATAGCAGAGCAATCTCCAGCCCACACCGCTGCAACACTCCAGCAATCCGGCAAAACCGCAGTGGCATGCTTAGGTTGTATATATATTAAATGAGTACCATTCGTTTTATAGGTTTTTTTAATGTTCATGGTAATTTATTTTTTTTTTTTCTTGTTTTTTGTTGTATTTGTTCTATAGGTTAATTGTTTTATTATTATTGTTGTGAAGTTTTTTATAGTTGGATTTTGTCTTAATATTTAAAGTTTAACCTTTTGTATTTATTGAATTATTATTATTGTAGGATCCTTAATGTTATAATACGTGGTCATATGTTTTATTCATGTTGTAGGTTTTTATTATTGTTATAGTTATTTTAAATATTCGGTTTTCATGTTTGGGGGTTATTTTTGTTTACTGTTGTGTGTTCAATGTTTGTGCATTTAGGGTAGTTTTTATTTAATTTCATTGTTGTACTTATTTATTTAACATTCATGTTTGATAATTGATATTCATGTTTCTATCTTTTGTAGTATTTATGATTATATTTATAGAATTTTCTTGTTAAACTTTTACTGTAATAGGATTTTTAATATTTGTTAGTTAGTATCCATGTTTGTATTTTCGCTATACGTATTATTTAATAATCATTGTTGTTATCGTAGAATTGTTATGGTTAAAATATGTTTTAAAATTTAAGTTTATATTTTTGATGTATTTAGTGTCCGTATTAGGTTTCATACTAATTTTTTAGGGTTTCCTCATTTTGATTCATAGTGTTCCCATCTCATCATACATTGATTTCCATAATTCGATGTGTAAATTATTTCCTTAGTTTTGGTAATATTGTTTCCGTATGTATTAAGTGTATCGCTGATTGCGTGTTCATATTAAGGTAAATGTCTTTTAGTTAAAATATGCGTATTACTTTTATTATTATTTTAATATTATTATTATTATTATTATTATTACCATTGTTATTATTATTATTATTGTACTACTTACTATTACTGTTAATATTACTATTATCATTATTATTACTATTAGTATTTATTATTATTATTTTTATTATTATCATTTTTAGTATTGTTATCATTATGGTATTAACTATTATTGTTATTAACATTAGTATTGTTATCACTATTATTATTAATATTATCATTATTATCAGCATTAGTATTATTACTATTACTAATATTTTTATTTTTATTTTTATTTTTATTTATTTATTTATTTATTTATTTATTTTTTGTTATTTGGTCTTATATGTACTAGACTATTTATTTTTATTAAAATATTTTTGATTTTTATCCCTATGATTTTAATTGCGGGGGGTATTAGCCTTTGGGCTTCACGTACCCTAAGCTCTGAGGGAATATATATATATATATATGTATATATTTATTTATTTATTTATTTTTTTACATGTATTTATAAATTCATAAAAAGGAATAATTTAAAGAATTATTAGATTAACTTAGGGATAATTTCAAATTAATTAGGTACCATTCGTAAGAACGGGCGCGTAGGGGGTGCTCGTACCTTCCCCTCGCGTAACCGAACTCCCGGCCTCAACTCTGGTAATGTAGACCGATTCTACCCCTAACGGGGTAGTAATCATGTGTTCTAACCACACTAAAAGTTAGTGGCGACTCCGACACTCCATGTTTTTCCATGAAAAAATTAAAATTGATTGTAATTTCGCCGCCCGGGGCACACGCGCTCCCGGGACATCGTGACAGCTTGGCGACTCCGCTGGGGAGCACTTAGAGAGTCGAGCCATTAATTAATTAGAAATTATCCCAAGTTCAAATTTAATAAATCTTTTAATTACTCCTTATTTTGTGAATATTGTAATTTATAAATAACTTTGATTAATTGTAGATATTTTACTTCCATAATTTGTAAATAACCTTAATTAATTAAAAATATTTTGTTTCCTAATTTTTTGAATATTCATTGTAGATATTTTGTTTCCAAATATTCTGAAAAAGCATATTAATTGTAAGATATTTTGAATAAGTATATTAATTATAGATATTTTGTATACTAAACGTAAATATTTTGTTTCCTTTTTTCTTTTGTTTCCAAATTTTTTGAATGAACATATTAATTGCATATATTGTGTTTCCTTATCTTTTGAATGAATATATATTGTGGATATATTGTTTCCATATTGTTCATAACATGTGAATGAATGTGGGGATAGCGGGATTAGGTTAAAAAACTGAATTCACACACTTTCACACTCTATACCCGAGCTTTCCTTACTAGGACTAGATAGGAGTGTAATAGCGTCAGTCCCTTCGTGGCAGAGCTTGATGGGACCCGCGAACCACTCCACTCAGTGCGGGTTTTATCCAGACCCCTATGGGGGAGGATGAAATTCCAAACTGGGAACCTTTTGTCAATAGGGTTAAAGCCTACCCACACATACTTGTCTATAGTCTTCCCTAACTAGGATAGAGCCATGAAGAACCCTGTATATACATACCTACCCTGGGTTGGGACATCCTTATCCCCATACTGTCTATTGTATATATGTTGTGAGATACCTTGTATTATACCATGCATGCTGCATCCATTTTAGACTTACATACTACTTAGCCAGTGTTCTAAAAAGCCCAATAATGAGACCATGGCCCATCCTTTAAAAAAAAAAAAAGAAACACGAAGCACTTGGCCCAAACATTTTAAAAATATGGGTCGGCCCAACCCTTTTCAAATAACTCGGGCCCAATTCTTTAAAAACAAATCTTGGGCCTGACCTTTTCCTAAGCAAAAACTCGGCCCATGCCTAAGTTTCAAAAAGGGGCAAACCCATATTTCAAAAGAGGACTTCAACCCCATTGCCTAAAAATTTGGGCCAACTTTTTTTCAAGTAATCCAAGCCCAATTCCTTTTCAACTAGGACCTTAACCCATCATGAAATAGCTCGAAGCCCATATTTTAAAATACTTGAGGCCCAAGTGCACACTAAAGTCCACAAGTCCACATTGAATGAATCCAATGGGTTGACTAGCCTGGGTCAACCCCAACCTCAGAACATAATTTGACCCTTTATAGAATCTGAGGTACATGGACCATCATCAAGGAAATGAATGGGTAAGGGAGAAATTGAATTGAAATCGTGGCCCATCAATGGTCATGTTAATCTTGACCCATCTCATTAGTGGGATTTTTCTAGAATTCTAGCTAAGTAGTAATTTAGGACATCATATTCATGCATTTCATTTCATACATAGTCATGCACGATAGGCTGTATGCACGTTTATATCTCTGTTTGTATATGTAAGTGCACTAGTTGCATTCATGCATAAACACCTATTGCATACTCTAATCATGCATCAAAACGCTTTCACTCATGCAGTACATAATTGTGCATTCATGGTTCTAAAAAAGGAAATTTTTTTTGGTTTTCAGTTCCTAATCAAAGAGGTGGTTTGAGTAATATAAAGCAATAATTGAGACCACCACGCATCAGTACAATACCAGGCGAAGAGCGAGAGAAATGAGTGAACAATTGGAAAATAGAGTCCTGGGTCTAGAACAAGGACAAGAAGAGATAAATGACAAGATAAGTAAGGTTCTGGAGTTACTGATGAACAAGGGAAAGGCAGTGCATGTTGATCCCGAAGTAGATGTGGACCCCGCTCATCCCCCAGGGTTCACCCCAGATCATGGACAAACATCGATTCCACCGCCTGGTGTCATGGGGGGTCCACCGCCAAATATGCCTCCTTTCATCCCTGCTATGCCAGCATAAGGGTTCCCGGTAGTAGGAACTCCTTCATTAGTACCTTCTGATATGGGGATCAGTAAATCTGAGGCTGAGCGTCGCTGTGACGTATTAGAAGAGCGCTTAAAAGCAATGGAAGGTTCTAATACTTTCGATTCAGTTAATCCAAATGACCTTTGCTTGGTGCCTAAAGTCACCCTGCTGCCAAAGTTCAAAATGCCAGACTTTGAAAAGTTTGACAGGACCCGGTGCCCTCGAACACATTTAGTGATGTACTGCCAAGCAATGGCCGCGTACTCAGACGATGAAAAACTAATGATGCATTGCTTTCAAAGCAGTTTGACTGGGTCCGCTATCCGTTGGTACATTCAGCAAGATAAGGCTCGGGTCCGCACTTGGAAGGACTTGGCCAATGCCTTTGTTACTCACTACCGCCATGTGATAGAAATGGCGCCTGATCGGATGATGCTACAAGAAATGGAGAAGAAATCCACCGAAACATTTAGAGAATATGCTTACAGGTGGAGAGATATGTCAATCCAAGTGGACCCCCCCGGTGAGTGACCGAGAGGCTATCTCCTTGTTCGTAAGTACATTAAAAGACCCCTACCGCACGCACCTTCGGGGAGCAACTCCCCACGATTTTATGGATATTGTGGCTGCGGGAGGAAGAATTGAAGGCGATATAAAGGCAGGCCTAGTCAAGGATAATGGCTCGGAAACTGGGTTAGGCAAAAGGTGGACTAATAGGAAGAAGGAGGAAGAAGCACAAATGATACAGGGGCAGTTTAATTGGAAGAATCAGTATACCAAAGGTGGGAACCAATGGCCCAAGAGAAACTTTGATTTTGAGCCCATGGTAAATCAAACGGCGCATACAGGCATAAGGCCCCAGATTGTTCACTCTGGTCCACCGAATCAGCAAACACAAGACAGGTTTGTGACCAGAAACTTTCGAAGGGTGGACCCCATTCCCATGACATATGCCGAATTATTTTCTCAACTGCGGGAAAAGGGGATGGTATCTGCAATCCCTGGGACGCCCGTTGCGAACCCTCCTCCACAGTGGTATGATCCTGGGGTTCGTTGTGAGTACCATGCTAACTCTCCCGGCCATACTATTGACCGCTATTGGGCTTTTAAGCATAAGGTGCAATCGTTAAGAGATGTAGGATGGTTAGCTTTTGATGACAAGCAACCAGGAGTCCAGGGGAATCCTTTGCCCAAACACGAGGAAGGAAGTGGTTAACATATCAGGGGGGGTTCCCAAATCAATGGTTTCAATCGTTATCCACCGAGGCTAAAGTGATGGAGTACCGAACTTTTGACTATCTAATCCTTTTCAGTTGATGTTCTTTTGTTTTCCATTGTTATTTGCTTTTTGTAATCCGTGGACGCCTGTGTCTCGGAATAGTTTCTATATTCAATAAAATGAATTATGCATTTCGTTATCTCACTTGCATCATGAGTTCGTTTGCCAAATTTTGTTTACTTATGTTTCATGCCGGAATAGGGAAAGTAATATTGCCAGTGTTCATGAGCTAGAAAGAGATGTTAAAGGATGAAACAATCATTGAATTCAGACATTATGAAGAAGTTTTTTTTTTACTTTCCAAGGAATTCAACGAGGTGGCTGCACTGTTGTCGCGACGTCCCGGGAGCGCGTGTGCCCCGGACGGCGAAATTAAAAATCATTTTAATATTTTCAGGAAAAATATGGTGTAGGAGTCGCCACTAACCTTTAGTGCGGTTAGAACACATGATTACTACCCCGTTAGGGGTAGAATCGGTCTACATTACCAGAGTTGGGGTCGGGAGTTCGGTTACGCGAGGGGAAGGTACGAGCACCCCTTACGCGCCCGTTCTTACGAACGGTACCTAATTAATTTAAAATTATCCCTAAGTTAATCTAATAATCCTTTGAATTACTCCTTTTTATAAGTTTATAAATACATGGAGAAAATAAATAAATAAATAAATATATATATATACATATATTCCCTCAGAGCTTAGGGTACGTAATGCCCGAAGGCTCATACCCCCGCAATAAAATCATAGGGATTAAAATCGAAAATAGTTAATAATAAAAATATCATAATAATAAAATAATAACACGTTAATATAAATACGAAACACTAAAAATAACACAATTGAGTATACATATAATTCAAAATAGAATAATAATAATAATATAACAATAATGATAACAATAAATAATAATAATAATAATAATAATAATAATAATAATAATAATAATAATAATAATAATAGTAATAGTAATAATAATATATTAATGATAATAAAATACAATAATAATACTAATAATAGGAATATTAATAGTAGTAATAATAAATAATAATAGTAATAACAATATTAATAATAGTAAGGATGATACCTACATAGAATATTATGGACATACAATAATTCAAATATGGAAATAATTAAACCTAATAAATGGCATACAATATATCAACATGGAAACAAGATTACGGAAGCAACTCAAACTACAAATATATTATGCAAGTATATACAAGTATGATATGGGAACATAGAAAAACCTAAAATTGAAACACAATAATAATATGAAAATATGTAAGCTAGTATACAATAGAATGTGCATGAATATGCAAATAAACATATAAGGCAATAACAATATACTAAAAATAGTGATAACAATATTAATAATGATAAGAATAAATAATAGTAATAATAATACTAATATTAACAATAATAATAAAAAATACCTTAATGATAACAATAATAATAATAAATAACGATAATAGTAATAAGAATAATATTAACAGTCATAATAATAAATATTGTTAACTAATAATATACATATTTTACTGATAGGATCTTTAGCTTAATATTAACACGCTGTCAAAGATGTGCAACACACATATGCCAACAATTAATTAAAGAAACAAATCGAACTTAAAATTAACGTATGGAAACCAATGAAAAGGGTAAGAAAATAATTGAACTTATGGAAACAAATTATCGTCAAAATTAATATGTACCTATTCAATATGGCAACCAAAATTAATACACAACCCCATATATACAATTATTACATATAAAGTAAGTGCAAGAATAACTAAAACCCTAAATTGTGTAAAGAAACCTAGACATGCATGAAAACCTAAACAATATCTACACATGATATGATGACAATAAAAACCTTACTTTGATAATATACAATTTAAATTTGAATTTCTAATTATAAAAAAAATAATATAACAATAAGAGAAAAACGCTAAATATGAATATATTATTTACTAAATAAATATATGACAACAAGAAAAGGAAAACTTATTCAATACTACTTATTTAACGTACACACAATTCAAAATTGAAACCAAACCCAACCTACAAAAATAAGAGCAACCCAATTAATATTTATAGTAATTACCACGAAACATCTAAATATTGCCGCAATAAAATGAAACCTAAAATACAATATTTAAAATTTTAACATTTATACAATAAAAGGTCTAGTTATGAATATTAACTACATACTATAACAAATAGGATATCAATGTATGCACCTATGGAGTCTTAAACTTTAAATATCAAAACAGATCAAAATAAGAAAAGAAACATAAAAATAAATAATAAAACTGATAGCTGAATAAATGAATAAAAGGATAATAAAATAACATAAAAATACACGTGATGTGTGTGCTGTGTATGTGTGTGTTCTGCTGTGTGTAAAAGTGTGCGGTGGTGTGTGTTGGTGTGTGTCCTGCTGTGAGTGAGTGTGCAGGGCGTGTTCCAGTGTGTGAGTGTGTGTGCAGAGAGTTACCTGGGAGAAACCGCTGCTGGAGAAGGTGACCGGAGAGCTGGTTGGCGGCGACGGCGTGCCGGCTGGTGGTTGCTGTTCCGAGAGGCGTTGCAGAAGGTCTCTTGTCTTCTGGTGATGACGATGGTGATGATGAGAGCTGGAGCTACTGATTCACCTTGACGGTGTGGCTTTGGCGATTCGTCGACCTGGGCTTTGATATTGCTGGTGCATGAAACTGAGGCGGCGAAGTGGGATTTGTGGCTGTGTGAGTGTCGGGGTTGCCATGTGAATGATGATGTTGCTGTGGAGAGGAGGAACTGCTACTTGGATGATGATGCAGCCGTGAGGATAGGAGTTCCTTGTCGTGGAGTCGCTTGAGATGGTGACTGGGTTGCGGGAGATTGGGTGATTGCTGCGTGTGGGCGTCGTGGCCGTGAGATGGAATGCCGGAGCTGCTGGGTTCAGCTTTGTTATGTAGGGGTTTGTGCTGCGGGAAGAGGATTGTTGCAATGGCTATGGGTTCTCTATGGTTGTGGTTGCGGCTACGAGAAGAAGATGTGGAGAGAAAGCGGGTTTTTTTTTTGAATGGCCTCCTGTTGCCGGCTGTGTGCAGCGCCCCCGCTGTTTGAAGAGAAGAATAGGTTTTTTTATGAGCAAAAATTAGAAACCCTAAATCTCCCCTTTCCTTTTTAGTTTATGGTATATTTTTCTTTTGGAAATAATATATATGAAAATAATTATTAATATGGTAATAATAATAATAATAATAATAATAATAATAATAATAATAAGGGAAAAATAATGATAATAATAAAATAATAATAATAATAGTAATAACAAAGATAAATAAATAAATAATGATAATAATAGTAAAATTCCTAATATTAAAAATAATGTCAATAATAATGAAAATAATAAATAATAATAATAATAAACAATATAAATAGAAATAAAAATAAAAGTAATAATAATAATAATAATGAAAAATAATAATAATAATAATAATAATATATAAGATAATAGTAATAATAGTAATAAAAATACTAATAATAATGATAATAAAAATAATAAAAATAATAATGAAAATAATAAATAATAATAATAAAATAGACATAAAAAATAAAAATAAAAGTAATATTAATAATACTAATGAAAAATAATAATAATAAAGAAAATAATAATAATAATAATAATAAGATTAGTGAAAATTAATAATAATAATAATAATAAGAATAAATAAAGTAAAATAATAATAATAATAAAATAACAATAATAATAATAATAATAGTAATACATATATTGGGCCTGGGTAAAAATGGGGTGTCTACAGCTGCCCCTCTTTGTAGGCTTCGTCGCTTCAAAGCAAAAAGTAGGAATTCTCCTACGTTATTTGTAGCAACAAGCCTGCAAAGATAAAAGACGCTGATTTTGGACCAGGCCCGTTGTGACAAAAGAGACCAAAATGATTTCTGAAAACCGATTTGCATGTATGCTTGAAAGCACATGATAATGACTTGCATCGAGTGTAGGAACCCGAGCTATAGTTCACAAAGGGTGACTTGCACCGGGTGTGGGAACCCGAGCTATAGTTCACAGAAGGGTGACTTGCACCAGGTGTAGGAACCCGAGCTATAGTTCACAGAAGGGTGACTTGCACCGGGTGTAGGAACCCGAGCTATAGTTCACAGAGGGTGACTTGCACCAGGTGTAGGAACTCGAGGACTTCTCAGATGTAGGATTCTGAGAGTTTGATGATTGCTCAAGTGTAGGATCTCGAGAATTTCTCAGATGTAGGATTTCGAGAGTCTCCTGATTGCTCAAGTGTAGGGTCTCGAGGACTTCTCAGATGTAGGATTCTGAGAGTTTGTTGATTGCTCAAGTGTAGGATCTCGAGGACTTCTCAGATGTAGGATTCTGAGAGTTTGTTGATTGCTCGAGTGTAGGATCTCGAGGACTTCTCAGATGTAAAATTCTGAGAGTTTTCTGATTGCTCGAGTGTAGGATCTCGAAGACTTTCTCAGATGTAGGATTCTGAGAGTTTTCTGATTGCTCGAGTGTAGGATCTCGAGGACTTCTCAGATGTAAGATTCTAAGAGGCTGCTGATTGCTCGAGTGTAGGATCTCGAGGACTTCTCAGATGTAGGATTCTGAGAGTTTGTTGATTGCTCGAGTGTAGGATCTCGAGGACTTCTCAGATGTAGGATTCTGAGAGTCTGTTGATTGCTCGAGTATAGGATCTCAAGGACTTCTCAGATGTAGGATTCTGAGAGTTTGTTGATTGCTCGAGTGTAGGATCTCGAGAACTTCTCGGATGTAAAATTCTGAGAGTTTTCTGATTGCTCGAGTGTAGGATCTCGAGGACTTCTCAGATGTAGGATTCTGAGAGGCTGCTAATTGCTCGAGTGTAGGATCTCGAGGACTTCTCAGATGTAGGATTCTGAGAGTTTGTTGATTGCTCGAGTGTAGGATCTCGAGGACTTCTCAGATGTAGGATTCCGAGAGTCTGCTAATTGCTCGAGTGTAGGATCTCGAGAACTTCTTAGATATAGGATTCTAAGAGTTTGATGACTATTTGATGGGAATTTTGGACCGATGGTTAATGATGACTCGGGTGTAGAATCCCGGTTTGCAAGGTGAATTTTTGAATTGATGATGAATACTTGGGTAGATGAATTGTCAATTTGATGATGAATGCTCAGGTATAGGATCCCGAGAGCAAGATGAAGTTTCGAATTGAAGATGAATGCTCAGGTATAGGATACCGAGAGCGATGAAATTTTGATGATGAATGCTCGAGTATAGGATCCCGAGAGCCAGATGAATTTTTGAATTGATGATGAATACTCAGGTATAGGATACCGAGAATCAGATGAAATTTTGAATTGATGATGAATGCTCAGGTATAGGATACCAAAAGCCGGATGAAATTTTGAATTGATGATGAATGCTTAGGTATAGGATACCGAGAGCCAGATGAGTTGTTGAATTGACGATGAATGCTCAGGTATTGGATCCCAAGAGCAAGATGAATTGGTCAATTTGATGATGAATGCTCAGGTATAGGATGCCGAGAGCAAGATGAATTGTCAATTTGATGATGAATGCTCAGGTATAGGATGCCAAGAGCCGGATGAAATTTTGAATTGATGATGAATACTCGGGTATAGGATCCCAAGAGTCGGATGAAATTGAATTACTGATGAATGCTCGGGTATAGGATCCCAATGCCGGATGTAAAATTTTTTGAATTGAATGAGTACTCGGGTAATAGGATCCCAAGATTCATACTACCGAATTTGGTCCTGAAGGCATATGCCCCACGTCAAAATGAATGCTAAATTTTGACTAGGTCGATTGCCCAATTTGGGAAGCGAAAGACTTGAACAATACCTGGTCAGTGGCCCTCAGTCTCCAGGGTAGATGGATTGATTGGTACTAGCCATGTTTGCCCCAACCCTTTTTCTTCTTCTTCCTTTTCTTTGTTTTTTAGATGAACATGGATTGCTTAGCAAGGGATGACAAGACAGGTGTGAATGAATGATGTTATGTGGGGATGCTGCATGCAAGGTGTTTTGATAATGACACTAGAACATGGGATAATGCAGGCATTTGTCTGATATAAAATGTATGCAACGTTTCCGTGTAATGACATGAAAATACATGAGATGCATGACTTTCCTTTTATCCATGTGCCTATAATCACTAGATCAATCTTGACTACGTTGCCCCCTCGAAACTTGCCCCACCTGAATGGATTCATACTGATCTTGGCCCAATTTCTTAAGGGAGGTGGTCCACTTGGCGCAAGTCTCACAATTTTCATCTACATGCCCCCGAAGAAACTCTGTTTTCATTCCCCGATTGATAATCCCCAATGGAATATTCTGAGCCCTATTCTTGAGGAAACTTTCCAAAGCTCTCAGACTATCGTACCCCATTCATCCTCCCCCCAACAAATACCATTTTCCTGGTCCAAATTGAGTCATCTACTTAAAATTAGGGCATCGAAACCTCACATTCCAAATTGGGGTTTGTTCACGACGAAACGAGGTGTTGGATCCCTAGCTTTCTTGATTACCTCATTCCATTAGAGCAGGTTCCAGCCAAATTATTCTGTTCCTTATTTTCACTTTTATTGCCCCTCGAGGTTCCATTCTTTATTACCCCTTCGTGTCCCCTCTTATTGACCCTTCTTCGCTGTCCCACCTTATTGGCCTATCACACTTCTTATTCTTATTGACCCATCGCGGTCCCATCTTATTGACCCGTCGCGGTCCCACCGTATTGCCCTCGATCACGGTCCATTCTTAATTGACCCCTTGCTGTCCCACCTTATTGACATTACTCGCTTCTTATTCTTTATTGACCCATTGCTGTCCCTAACCCTATTAATCTTCGTTGTTCCGCATCTATTGAACCCTAGTCGCGGTCAATCCCACCTTAGTGACCTATCACACGGTCCCTTCTTATTGACCCATCGCGGTCCCATCTTATTGCCCCTTGTTGGCGTTCCCTCATCTGTCCGCCTTATTATCCTCTCGCGTCTTACCTTATTGAACCCTTTGCGGTCCCCCACCATTATTGACCCTTGCGGTCCCACTTATTGCCCGTCCGTCCCATCTTATTGGCCTATCACGGTCCCATCTTTATTGACCCATTGCGTCCCCACCTTATTTGACCTATTCACGTCTCATTCTTATTGACCCATCCGTCCATCTTATTTGACCCTTGCGGTCCCACCGTATTGATCCATCGCGTCCCATCTTCACCTGACCCATTGCGGTCCTACTTATTGGACCTACATCACGGTCCTATTACTTATGGTGACCGCATTGCGGTCCCGACCTTATTGACCCACCTCGCGGGTCCTACCATTATTGACCCATCTCTATTGCGGTCTCCCTTCGTCTCCAAGCATAATCCCACTTATTTTGCCCATCTTCCGTCCCACACTTATTTGACCCTTTGCGGTCCCTTTATTGGACCCACATTGCAGTCCACAACCTTATGACCCTTCCGGTCCCATTTTATTGACCCATCGCGGTCCTAATACCCTAATTTTTGTCACCCTTTCGCGTCCCAGACCCTTATTGACCTATCATGTCTCATTCTATATGACCTATCGCGGTCCCATTTTAATTAGTGACCCATTCAAGTCCTACCCTATAGTGACCTCAACGGTTCCCCTTATTGACCTATCATGGTGGCGCATTCTTATTAACCTATCATCTCATATCATGCTCTTCTTCCATTAACCTATCACGTCCCATTCTTATTGACCCTTCCCGGTCCTATTACCTTAGGCCCTTCCGCGGTCCCACCTTATTGCCTATCATGTCTCAGCTTATTACCTCCTAGTCGCGGTCCCACCTTTTTGACCCTTCGCGGTCCCCCTTAATGACCTATCTCGGTCCCACGCTATCGCTTTCCCACCTTATTGACGGCCTATCGCGGTCCCACCTTATTGACCTTCATGTCTCATTCTTCTATTGACCTATCACGGTCTCACTCTTATTGACCCTTCGCGGTCCCACGCTTATGTTGACCCATCGCGGTCCAATCTATTAACCCGTCGCGGTCAACTCTTATTGACCCAGTCCGGTCCCACCATTCTTAACCCTTTTGCGTTCCCTACTCGTTATTGACATTTGCAGTCCCACTGCCCCATATTGACCGCTCATCACGGTCCCACCTTATTGTCCCCTTCATGAACTATAGCTCGGGTTCCTACACCCGGTGCAAGTTCGTACCTTCCGTTGACGATAGCTTAGGTTCCTCACATATTCGGCCGTGCGGTCACCCTCCGTGGCACTATAGCTCGGGGTTCCTCACCAATCCGGTGCAAGTCCCTTTCGTGAAACTATAGCTCGGGTTCCTACATACCGACGCAAGTCTTTCCTCATATGTGCTCTCAATCGATACAATTCAGTCATTCACAAATCACATTTTGTTCTCATTTTGTTACAGTTTGGTGCCTTTCCTGTCCAAAATCAGCGTTCGTGTTTATCTTTGCTTCCAGGCTTTTGGCTAAATAACAAATACGTAGGAGAATTCTAGCTTCACTTTGTAAAGCACTAAGCTACACAGAGTGGGGACATCTGTAGAAAAGACCGTAAAAGTCATTTTTAACCAAACCCAATAGTATATTAGTACTCATAGCATATTATATATTATCTATTCTTTATATAGTATTTTTATTATTTATTTATTCTTCTTATTATTATATTAGTATTATTTCATTATTCTACTTTTTTTATTTTTACTTCTATTTATACTTGATATTATTATTTTTATTTTTATTATTATTATATTATTATATTATTATATTACTATTATTTATTTTTATATATTCATTATTTTTCATTAATTTTAGTATATTATTATTATTTTATTTATGTTAGCATCCATTTAGTATTTTTTATTATTATTATTATTCTACTATTTTATTATTTTTCTTCTTCTTCATGTTATCATCTTTTGTTTCTCCTGCTTTTTCTTTATTCTATATATTCCTTTTATTATCTCTAACAGTGCGTTATTATTTCGTTATTATTTTGTGTTATTTTTATTATTTTTACGTAGTATTATTATTATTATTATTATTAGTATTATATTATTATTACCTTATTATTTAGTTCTCCTTTTTTTCTCTATATTTCTTTATTAATTATTCTCTACTATTATCAGTGTATATTATCTAGTGTTTATATATTATTATTTATTAGTCTCTGCTACTTATGATTATTATTATTTATTATTATATTATTATTTGATTATTATTAAGCTAGGGTTTTGGGGAGTTTTGTTATAAAAGGCGGCCCAAGGAACACAGCCGCAAGGGAGGCAGTGCAGAGGCCAAAACAGCAAAAAAAAAAACACATAGCGCACAGCAGTAGCGCAGCCGGAAAAAAAAAAAAAATTTTTTTCTTCTTCTTGGTCTTCTTCTTCTTCCCTCATCCACCACCATCATTCATCTCATCGGTCCATCTCTCTTATACTCTCAACCCAGCCCCGCCTCCTCTGCTCCCGCAAACCCCAAACCCCGGCCACCCCTTCCTCACCACCGTAGCACCACCCATCCGCCGTCGTCACCGTCAGCACCACCCATCCGCCGTCGTCATCGTCAGCCCTCCACCCAGCTCCGGCGTCACCCACAGCATCCCAAGCAGGACCCGAGAGTCTCTCCATCTTCCACAGCAGCCTGCAACTCCAGCCAAGCATCGCCAGAGGAGAAGGTTGCTCATCACAGCCAGCCATCGCTACGCCTCACTGCCAGCCACCGACGCCGTCGCTGTCGCCGCCCATTAACTCCGACGGTACCCCCCATGGTAAGTCCCCGGTGAGTCGCCTGCTCCCTATACCTGCGCACACAAACACACACTGCACACACCCCAGCGCTTACACTGCCGGCACACACAGCAACACACACAACGTCACGCACACAACAGCACACCAAATACACATTGCACACACCCAGCACTCTACACTGCCAACACACACAGCAACACACACAAACTCACGCACACAGCAGCACAAACACTCACTGCGCACACCCAGCACTTACAATGCAAACACCACACAATAACACACACAAACCTCACGCACACAAGACACACACGGCTAAAACACACACAGCACCACACCTTTTATTGTAAAGTTTAAATTTTCTCTGGTTATTGTTTTTAATAATTAATGTCCATATTTTATAAATACTAATTGGTTTGTTTTCATTATTGTAGGATTTTTATTTTATTATGGAGGTAAGATTTCCATTGTTTAATATTTAGATGTAATAATTTTTTTTGTTGTCATATTTTTAATGCGCAATATTCAAATCCTGTATATCCATGTAGGGTTCCAGTTTATCATTGTGTTAGGGTTCTTATTATCAGTATGATATTATATTACTATGGTATTTGGTTGTGTTTTAGTATTTTAGTGTATATATAAGATATTATTATGGTATTCTTAGTATTATGTATTACGTTATATATTTGGTATGCTCACATGATAGTAGTTATTATGATAATTATATATGTATATATATATATATATATATATATTATTGATATTTTAGTATACGTAACTCATTATGGTATTTTAGGTATATATATGGTATACCTTTGTACAAAGACCCACTAATTTTAGATTTACTTAGTTTCCATAACCTGATTATAAGTTTGTTTCCTTAGCTTTAACAATTTTGTTTCTATATATGCTGTGAATATCTTGGATTGTGTGTTCATGTTTATTATTGTTAGTATTACCATTTAAAGGCATTACTAGTATTATAACCATTAGTGTATATATATTTATGTATATATATATATATAAATGTAAGTAGAAGCATTATCAATGTTAGTGCTGTCCAATAAAAGTATTATTATTACCCTTGTTGTATATATTTACGTATGTAAAAAAAAAAGTATCTTTGTGATTATTTGGTAATGTTGTTATTAGTACTATTATCTATCGTTATTATTTATTATATTTATTACTATTAATATTATCATTATTGCTATTATCATTATTCATTATTATTACTATCATCATCGGGGTGTTTATTATCTTTAATGCTATTATTATTACTTATATTATTATTATTATTTTTATTACTATTATTGTTATTATTATTATTTTTTTTTTATTATTATTGTTATTATTATTATTATTATTATTACCATCATTATTTATTATTATTGCTATTATTATTTTCTTTGTGAATTATCCGTATGTTTAATCGTGTTATTTTTAATGTGTAAATAACTTGTTATTATTATTATTATTATTATTATTTTATTATTATTATTATTATTTTTTTTTTCCTTTAATCCCTATGATTTAATTGCAAGGGGTATTAGCCTTTGGGCATCACGTACCCTAAGCTCTGAGGGAATATATGTATATATTTATTTATTTTCCTATGTATTTATAAAATTCGTAAAAAGGAGTAATGTAAAGATTTATTAGATTAACTTAGGGATAATTTTAAATTAATTAGGTACCGTTCTTAAGAACGGGCGCGTAGGGGGTGCTCGTACCTTCCCCTCGCGTAACCGAACTCCCGACCCCAGCTCTGGTAATGTAGACCGATTCTACCCCTAACGGGGTAGTAATCATGTGTTCTAACCGCACTAAAGGTTAGTGGCGACTCCTACACCATATTTTTCCTGAAAATATTAAAATGATTTATAATTTCGCCGCTCGGGGCACACGCGCTCCCGGGACGCCGCGACAGCTTGGCGACTCCGCTGGGGATTTAGAGAGTCGAGCCATTAATTAATTAAAAATTATACCAAGTTTAAATTTAATAAATCTTTTAATTACTCCATATTTTGTAAATATTGTAATTTATAAATAACTTTACTTAATTGTAAATATTTTGCTTCCATAATTTACAAATAACTCTACTTAATTAAAAATATTTTGTTTCCTAATTGTGTGAATATTAATTGTAGATATTTTGTTTCTAAATATTCTAAATTGAGCATATTAATTGTAAGATATTTTGAATAAGTAGATATTTTGTATACTAATCGTAAATATTTTGCTTCCATAATTTTTTTAAGTAAGTATATTAACTAACAATATTTTGTTTCCAAATTTCTTTTTTTTTTTGAATAAACATATTAATTGCATATATTGTGTTTCATTATTTGTAGATAGTAGATATCTTGTTTCCATATTGTTTATAGCATATGAATAAATGTGGGGATAGCGGGATTAGGCTAAATTTAAATTCACACACTCTCACGCTCTATGCCCGAGCTTTCCTTACTAGGATTAGATAGGAGTGTAATAGCGTTTGTCTCCACGTGGCAGGGCTTGTGGGGACCCGCGAACCACTCCACTCAGTTTAAACTTTGTCCAAACCCCTTTTGGGTGAGGATGGAGGTTAGATTGGGAACCTTTGTATATAGGGATTAGAGCTTACCCACACATACTTGTCTATAATCTTCCCTAACTAGGATAGAGCCATGAAGAACCCTATATATACGTACCTACCCTAGGTTGGGACAGGAGCCACATCCTTCTCCATGAATAGTGTGTTGTATATATGTTGTGGAATACTTTGTATTATATCATACATTTGACATACATTTAGACATACATACTACTTAGCCAGTATTCAGAAAAAGCCCAGTAATGAGACAAAGGCCCATCCTTTCAAAATGAAGCACTTGGCCCAACTATTTTAAGATATGGGTCGGCCCAACCCTTTTCAAATAACTCGGGCCCAATTTTTTGAGAAATAACAAGTATAGGCCCAACCCTTTCCTAAGTAAAAATTCGGCCCAGACCTAATTTTCCAAAATGGGTCAAACCTAATTTTCAAAAATGGTCTTTGGCCCTATTACCCTAAAAATCTGGGCCAATATTTTCTAAACAATCCAAGCCCAAATCCTTTTAAAACTAGGGCTTGATCCCATCATGAAATATATTGAAGCTCATATTTTAATATACTTGAGGCCCAAGTGCACATTAAAGTCCACAAGCCCGTACTGAACAAATCCAACGGGTTGACCAACCTGGGTCAACCCCAACCTCAGATCATAATTTGACCCTTCATAAAATCTGAGATACATGAACCGATTGAGGGAAGAATTGAATTGAAATTGTGATTGGCTTAATCTTGAAATCTCTCATTAGTGGAACTTTTCCTAGAATGCTGACAAAGTAGTTAGTTAGGTTACATTGCATCCATGCATTCATGCATAATTTCACACATAATCATGCATGATAGGTCATATGCATGGTCATATCTCTATTGGTATGTGTAATTGCACTAGTTACATCCATGCACAAAATTCATTGCATCCATGCATTCATGCATAATTTCACACATAATTATGCACGATAGGTCACAGGCATGTTCATATCTCTATTTGTATGTGTAATTGGACTAGTTACATCCATGCACAAACATTCATTGCATCCATGCATTCATGCATAATTTCACGCATAATCATGCACGATAGGTCACATGCATGGTCATATCTCTATTTGTATGTGTAATTGCACTAGTTGCATCCATGCACAAACATTCATTGCATTAATGCATTCATGCATAATTCCACACATAATCATGCCCGATAGGTCACATGCATGTTCATATCTCTATTTGTATGAGTAATTGCACTAGTTACATCCATGCACCAACATTTATTACATCTTATGGTCATGCATTAGATACTCACACATTCATGCCTTACATAATCATGCATTCACGATTCTAAAAAGGGAAGGTTTTGGTTTGCAGTGCCTAGCCACAGAATTCGTCTGAGCAAGCAACATTGAGACTGTCACGCATCAATACAATACCAGGAGAAGGGCAAAAGAAATGAGTGAACAATTGGAGGGTAGAGTCCTGGGCATAGAACAAGGACAGGAAGAATTGATTGAAAAAATGAGTAAAATTATGGAATTGTTGATGAACAAAGGAAAAGTGGTACAAAATGATTCTGAAACAGATATAGACCCTACTCATCCTCCAGGGTTCACCCTAAATCATGGACAAACATCAGCTCCACCACCAGGCGTCATGGGGGATCCAATGCCAGATATGCCTCCATTTATCCCAACTGTGCCAGCACAAGGGTTTCCAGTGGCAGGGGCTTCCCCCTTAGCAACTCCTGATATGGGGATAAATAGATCTGAGTCTGAGCGTCGTTGTGATGTATTGGAGGAACGCTTGAAAGCAATTGAAGGGTATAATACATTTGACTCCGTTGACCCTAATGACCTTTGCCTAGTACCAAAGGTCACTTTGCCGCCAAAATTCAAGTTGCCGGATTTTGAAAAATTCGATGGGACCCACTGTCCTCGGACCCACCTGCGCCTGTATTGCCAAAAAATGGCTGCACATACTGATGATGAAAGGTTGATGATGCATTGCTTTCAAGATAGTTTGACTGGAGCAGCTATCAGATGGTACATTCAGCAGGATCGAGCTCGAATTCGTACTTGGAAAGATCTGGCAAATTCCTTCATAGCTCAATACCGCCACGTGATAGAAATGGCACCTGATCGCATGACCTTACAAAGCATGCAAATGAAACCTAATGAAACATTCAGAGAATATGCATATAGATGGAGGGACATGTCCATCCAAGTGAGCCCTCCAGTGGAAGATAGGGAGGCTATCTCCCTATTCGTGAATACATTGAAAGATCCCTACTTCGGGCATCTCCTAGGGGCAACCCCACATGACTTTATGGATATTGTTGCTACTGGAGAGAGAATTGAAACGGCCATCAAAGTCGGAAGAACCAAAAGTGGTGATGCAGAAACTGACCCGAGTAAGAGGAAGAAAGACGAGGAAGCACAGATGATTCAGGGGCATCATTACCAAGAGGGTAAAACCCGGTGGACAAATAAGAATTTTGCCTACAAGCCCACAGTACATCAGATAGTGCATTCAGGTGCGCAACCCCAAGCAGTTTCCTTCAGACCTAAACCTATTTCAAGGCAGCTGAATGTTCAGGACACGGGAGGGAGCTCCCTAATGGAAAGAAAGAGAAAAGAAGTTCAACCTATTCCGATGACATATGCAGAATTGTTCCCGCAATTGGTGGAAATTAAAATGGTTGCGCCAATACCAGGATTGTTGCTACAATCCCCTTTCCCAAGGTGGTACGACCCAAATGCTCAATGCGAGTATCATTCTGGGGCAATAGGTCATTCAATCGAAAAATGTTGGCATTTTAAGCATAAAGTACAAACCTTAAGAGATTTGGGTCTATTGGCAATTGATGTGGAGGAGCCTGTTGTGCAACATTAAAAGAATATTTTGAAGTTCAGATCAATCAAAGAAGTACAACAAGTTTTGAACCAAAGATATTCCGCATATAGTCTGAATAAATGGGTTTACTTTTTGACCATGGAAACAGAGAAATACAAGTGGCAAGCTTTTGATTGTTCGCCCCCTTCAAGGATGCTTTTATTTTCTTTTGTTTTCTTCTTTCTTTTGTTGCAATTTATTAAAAGTTTTGTCTCCGAAATTTCCTTTTCTATCAAAGAAATGAAATTATGCATTTTCGTATATCACTTGTATCGAGAGTTCAATGTCCAAAATTTTGTTTACTCGTGTTTCTTGCTAAGATAAGGAAGATAAAACACCAGTATTCATGAACCAAAATCAGGTGTTAGTTATGAAAAATTCAAGCTACAAGACGAAAATAAAGGAAGATGAAACAATGTTCGTCACTCGATGAGTTCAAATACTGCGAAGAAGTTCTGAAAGCCTCAGTAAAATATATGTTGGTTCCATGAATCTCATGTCAGTCCGCTAATCAAGTTTTGATCGAATGATAGATGGCCATCTTTGGCCGACCAGTTATCCCTAAAAAGAACCAAATATTGATTTACCAATTGTTAACCAAGTTGAGCCTAAACGTTAAACTAGTCTTTTCTTAAAAGCCAGTTCACCAAAAAGTTAACCTGGGTTGGGTCTCCTAGCGTTTGGCAAGTCATATGAGACAACAATGGGCTATCGAAATGATGGCAGGCCCTTTTTCTGCTACCCAAAATAAATTCAAAGAAGAAATCTCTTGCAAGCCCTTTTGAGCCTGAAAAATTCATTTATTGATTAACCCGTCAAAGGATCACACCCCACACTGGGGCAGTTTAAAAAAAAAAAAAAATCAGTCCCAAGTGGAATTCAAATGAAAATGAAGTTAAGATTCCTTCATAAAAGGAAAAGCAAAAGTTGCGATAAAAGAGAAGGAAGAAGAAAATGAAGAAGAAAGAAAAATAAGGGACATACTACACATGTGATCTTTGACCAAATTACCCTTGATAAACTTGACGATTTTGAGCCTTATTTAACTCTTTTCTTCTTTAACCCAAATCCTAGCCTGCATTACAGTCCAAATGAAAGTCCTGACCAGATTGGTATACATTGTTGTATCAAATGATTTGTCAGATGCAATATTGTTTCTGAACTACGTAATGACCTGATCCAAATGATTTGTCAAGAAGGATGTTCGTCGATGAATGTTTGCTTCTTGTTGATGAAATGCAGAGATGGGAAAATAGCCTCTCGGTATTTTCTCGTCGACGAGACACATTCCCATCGACAAGCCCCTCATGTGTACTCGTTGAAGAACTTCCTGTGTTTGTCGATGAGGCCCTATTTAAACACAATTCCTTTTTCTCCTTCTTCCATTATTTAAATACCCTAATTCTCTGGGTCACTAAATTCTCCCCTCCTTATAAAATTTTGTCCTCGAAATTTACTATTTACATAATTCATCATCACTTAAAGGCAAAACGGTGTACTTATTTTATTACTTATCCTCACTTATGGTGGAGGAATACCATGGTTACATTCCAAGTGTTGGGAGATTATATAAACAAAATAAAATTCTCCCAAAACTAAAATATTACTCACTAACTAAAACACTACATGTACCTGCAAAAGAAACATTACCTACTATTACACTTTCCTAAATAATTGTGGATATCTTTGCCATATCTGTTCCTCGAGTTCCCAAAAGCTTCTTCTATTGCATGATTTCTCCATAAGACTTTCACAAGAGGAATCTTCTTATTACATAATTCTTGTTCTTTCCTATCCATAATTTGTACTGGCACCTCCTCATAAGATAGTGAATTAATGAGCTCTAATCCACCATAACTGATTACGTGAGAAAGGTCTGGGACGTATTTCTTCAACATGGAAACGTGGAATATGTCATGAATCCTGGACAATACAGGTGGCAAAGCTAGCCTGTAGGCAACCGACACCATTTTCTTTAGAATCTCAAATGGGTCGATAAACCTAGGGCTAAGTTTACTATTCTTCCCAAATCACACAACCCCTTTTAACGGAGCTATTTTCAAAAATACATGATTACCAACATCAAACTCCAATTTCCTACGGCGGATATCAACGTAACTCTTCTATCATCTCTGGGCTGCACTAATTCTATCTCTAATAAGCTTAACCTTATCACGCGCTTGTTGAACAAGCTCTGGTCCCACAACTCGCCGCTCAACCATTTCATCCCAAAATAAAGGAGAATGACATCTCCTACAGTAAAGAGCATCAAATGGTGTCATGCCAATGCTGGCCTGATAACTATTATTGTACTCAAATTCCACCAGCGGCATAAACTGAGTATAACTACCCCCAAAATCTAGCACGCATGCTCAAAATATATCTTCTAATATCTGAATCTTCCTCTCAGTTTGTCCGTCTAACTAAGGATGGAACGCCATGCTAAAAAATAACTGAGACCCTAGAGCCTCTTGCAAGCTCCTCCAAAATTGTGACGTGAAATGTGGGTCTCTGTCTGACACTATAAATACTGGCATACCGTGAGAACAGACTATCTCCTGAATATATATTTCTGCCAAACTGTCCATGAAGTAGCTGATCTTGATGGGAAGAAAATGGGCGATCTTGGTTAAACGATCTACGATCACCCAAATTGCATTCTGGCCATGCAATGCCGACGACAGCCCTGAAATAAAATCCATAGATATATAATCTCATTTCCACTCTGGGATAAAAAGTGGCTGCAACTGGCCTACTGATTTCTAGTGCTCAGCTTTTATCTAGTGACACATCAGAAACTGGGCTGCATACTCAGCGATTTCTTTCTTCATACCACTCCACCAAAAAGACTCTCGTAGATCCCTATACATTTTCATACTTCCAGGATGAACAATGTATAAAGATTTGTGAGCCTTCTCTAAAATAATCTTCCTAATTTCAGCATCGGTAGGAACACATAATTTGGAACAGAATCGTAAAGCCCCGTCATCTGTAATACAAAATTCCTCCCCCTAACCATTATACACTCTGACTAATATCTCTGCTAACTCTGGATCATCCTTCTAAGTAGTTTTAATCCTTTCCTGCAGAGTAGGCTACACCACTAGACTAGCAATACGAGCCTAAGAACCACTCTCAACCAACTCTATACCGAATCTCTCCAAATCCATCATGATCGGATGCTGGATCTCCATAACTGCCGACGCTGGTCCCATTGAATTCCTACTCAAAGCATCAACTACCACATTTGCCTTCCTAGGTGGTAACTGATAGTACAGTCAAAATCATTAATAAGCTCCAACCATCTTCTCTGCCTCATATTCAGTTCCTTCTAAGTGAAAAAGTACTTTAAACTCTTGTGGTCGGAGAATATTTCGCACCGTTCACCATACAAGTAATGCCTCCAAATTTTCAATGCATGTACTACTGCAACAAATTCAAAATCGTGGGTAGGGTAGTTCTTTTCATATTCTTACAATTACCTTGAAGCATACGCTACTACTATACCATGCTGCATCAATACACAGCCAAGTCCCATCACTGTAGATAACATAACCCTCACCCCCTGATGGGATGATCAACACTGATGTTGTGATAAGTCTTTGCTTCAATTCCTAAAAACTCTGCTCATAGTTGTCGTCCCACTCAAATATGACATTCTTCCTAGTCAGTCGTGTCAAAGGCCCTGATAATGCTGAGAACCCCTCAACAAAACAACGGTAATACCCAACTAACCCCAAGAAACTCTTGATCTCCTGGACGTTCCTCGGTCTAGCCCAATTTACTACCGCCTCAATCGTACTGGATCCACAGAAATACCATCTTCTGAAATGACATGCCCCAAAAACACAAGCTTCTCAAACAAGAATTCACATTTACTAAACTTAGCATACAACTTCTTTCCCCTAAGCGTCTGTAGAACCTGTCTCAAATGCGTCCTATGTTCCTCATAGCTCCTCGAATAGACCAGTACATCATCAATAAAAACAACAAAAAACTGGTCTAAATATTGGTGAAAAACTCTATTCATCAAATCTATAAATATCACAGGAGCATTCGTCAGACCAAATAGCATAAAGAGGAATTCATAATGCCCATATCTGATTCTGAAGGCTATCTTTGATGCATCCTCTGCTTTCACTTTTACCTGATGATAGCCTAATTTGAGGTCAATTTTAAAATACACTCGTGTACCCTGGAGCTGGTCAAATAAATCATCTATACAAGGTAAAGAATATTTGTTCTTGATTGTCACTTTGTGAATCTCCCTATAATCTATACACATCCTCATAGGCCCATCTTTCTTCTTCACAAATAGAACTGGAGCTCCCCACGGAGATACACTTGGTCGTATGAAGACCTTATCAAGTAAATCTTGCAACTAACTCTTTAATTCTGCCAACTCTACTGGTACCATTCGGTAAGGTACTTTAGAAATCAGCGTTGTACCTGAAAGCAGATCAATGGGAAAATCTATCTAACGACGAGGTGACAAACTTGGTAATTCATCTGGAAAAACATTTATAAATTCTTTAACTACTTGTGTGCTAGCTAGCTTCAATTCACTCCCTAACATTTCCTTTACAAAGGTCACGAATCCCTGACAACTATTCAGTAGTAATCTCCTTGGCTGAATAGCTGAAACTAACTGAGGCGGGGATTGCACTAGCAACCCTAAAAACCTGAATTTCGCTTTTCCAGGAGGTCTGAATATCACTTCTTGTACGTGGCAATCTATGCAGGCAAAATCAGTTGCTAGCCAATCCATACCAAATATTACATCGAACCCATGCATATCTAGCACTATCAAATCGTCAGACAAAATTTTTCCCTGAATATCAACTGAACAATCTCGGAGCACCCTACTACACCCCATTGCTGGCCCGATTGGTGTAGATACCAACAATTCAGTGTCTAACAACTATGTTTCTGCCCCACATAGTCTAGTGCACTCTAAAGACATAAATGAGTGTGTGGCTTCTTAATCAAATAATATAATAACTTTAAAGGAAAGCATGTTAACCATACCTGTCACCACGTCGCCGGCTGTCTCAGCATCACCTGGCGCCAAAGAAAAAAATCTGGTTGGAGCCATATTCCTCTGCTGGCCTCCAAGTGGTGCCTGATAGTGAAACGACCTGCAAATAAAATAAAATTCTTTTTCCACTATTTTAATATCCAACAATAACCTAAACAGTGGAAGGCCAATCTTAAAAAAAATCCACATATAATACAATACCAAAGTGTCAAATCATTCCATGATATACAAACAACACTGTTTCTCTCGAAGCTACCCTTTCTAATACAAAGGGTTTACAAAACATGCCACCCAAAAAGTAATACTCACTTTCAAAAAGGGCAGTACAATAGCCCCTCTACCTGCGAGCCTGCTCCGCTCCCCTAGCTGGTTAACTTGAAAAACAATTCAACACTGGGATGAGCCAATGCTCAGTAAGACAAAACATGCTATTACTAGTGTATAGCCATTGAGCTATAGTTAGTAAAAATAATTTGTTTTAGGAATAATATGAATAATGGAATCTGGAAATGCCGATATTACATAACATATAATAAAACCATTAACTATATTATTTAACATGTCAATCTGTATGAAACTACTTTTTGTATTAATACTACTATTTCTGAAAATCTACTTACACTTATAATATCTGAGAAAATTCCTCTGGATGGCTGTATGTCATGATTTAACCCCTCATGATAGGGTTGTGCGACCCGAAGGTGGGACCTATCCTAGCTGGCCGACCAAGGTAAGTCAACTGAATTCCGACAGTCTGATCGGCCCCCTCAATCCATATCAGATGGAGAGCCTATCCCGACGTGGGCACGATCGACCTCATACCACTTACTATTTGAGTAAAGTGGTTGCACTCTGAACTGAATATCTGTAGCTATGGTACCGTGCTCTACTGTCTGATCCATCAGGGTCTGATACTATATAGGTAATTGATATCTATAATATACTGTTTTTACTGTGTTTTTTAAAACAACCATAACCCCATAAAAATTTAACTGAAATTTCTAAATAAGTTGACCAAAAATCTATTTTATGTATAACTAAACTGCTGTCTAAATATCTACATATTGGGGCGTTATGGTACTGATAAACATGTTATTCTAGAATTACTAAACATGCACATTTCTGAGTATACTGTTCACTGAAAAATTCGTCATTCTATATCATGCAAATATCATAGTATTTCTGTTAATGACTATAAACATGGTATTCACAAATTCTATAATTATAGTACTGTTTCTATTATTGAATCAAGCCACACAAATACATACTAATATTATCAAGTCCTGAAAACTATAATATATAAATGACCTGAATAGTAATTTGATAAAAATATATAATTCATGCTGAAATCATAAAAGAGTTTCCTAACATAGCATGTTTCCCTTACCTGACTACTAGAAAGCCCTTGTGGTATACTAGTCTAACACACACAGGGCTTCCTACTCAACACCCTGAAAAATAACATTTGCTCGAACAGAATATCAATATTTCTTGGCCTACATCATTTCCTACAACTGTATGAAGGTCAAAATTTGGCTAAAAAGCCTTACCCTGATTTTGGGAAGAAATTCAACTTGATTCCACCGACGATCTACTCCGGTAAATTTGGAGAGAACTTCGCCAGGAGCGTCGTGGTGGCCTCAGATAATGGATCCAGCAACTGACGGGGCCGAAATCGAAGAGAGATGGAGGAGAGAACCGGCTAGGAAAGAGAGAAAAGATTTTCATCGATTTTTCTGCGATTAAAATCAGTTTAGGGTTATTTATACTGTGGAATTTGTCTACGAGATGGGACCTCATTGACGAGGTCCTGAAGAACCCTCATCGACGAAACCCCTGTGTTCGTCGACGAAGCCTAGAGAAAATATCTCAGGTATTTATATCCAAAATGCAATGTCGTCGACGAAGTCTGCTGCCTCCTTCTGTTCCTATTCCCATTTCCCTTTCTCTTTATTATTTAAATAACATTATTCTTCGGGTCGTTACATTCTCCTCTCCTTATAAAATTTCATCCTTGAAATTTATTATTCATATGATTCCTCCTTCTTAAAAGGCAAAACGGTCTACTTGTTTTATTACTTGCCCTCTCTTATGGCGGAGGAATACCATGGTTACATGGGTAGTTCTAGGAGATTACAACTATAAAAAGAAAATTCTCTCAAAACGAAAACACTACCTATCCTATACTCCATATTACAATTACATTGTACAAGTAAAATAAAATTACTACTACTCTAATCTATACATCACCACTGAGTTCACTAAATAAGTGAGGATATTTTTTTCTGATCTCATCGTCAAGCTCCCATGAGGCTTCTTCTACTGCATGATTCATCCACAAGACTTTTACTAATGGTATCCTCTTGCTGCGCAATATCTATTCTTTTCTATCTAGGATTCGCACTGGAGCTTCTTCATACGCTAGATCACCATTGAGTTCCAATTCTACATAGATAATGATATGGGAAGGATCTGGGACGTATTTCTTTAACGTAGAGACATGAAACACGTCGTGAACCCTAAATAAAGATGGTGGTAGAGCTAGCCGGTAAGCCACTGACTTAATCCTCTCTAGTGTCTCAAATGGGCCAATGAACCTAGGGCTCAACTTATCCTTCTTCCCAAACCTCATGATCCCCTTCAATGGTGTGATTTTTAGAAATACATTATCACCCACTTCAAATTCCAGTTCCTAGGGGCGAGTATCCACGTAGCTCTTTTGCTGACTCTGTGTTGCACTGATTCTATCTCGAATGAGTCAAACTTTATCGCACGCTTGTTGAATCATCTCTGGACCAAGAACTCGCCTCTCGTCGACTTTATCCCAGAAAAGAGGAGATCGACATCTTCTACCATACAAAGCCTTGTATGGCGCCATGCCGATGCTAGCCTGATAACTGTTATTATAAGCAAATTCAACTAGCGGCAAAAATTGAGTCCAACTACGCCAAAAATCCAGTACACACGCTTGCAACATATTCTCAAGTATCTGAATCGTCCTCTCTGTCTGGCCGTTTGTTTGAGGATGGAAAGCGGTGCTGAATGCTAGCTGAGTCCCTAATGCCTCCTGCAAACTCCTCCAGAACCACGATGTAAAACGTGGATCATGGTCCGAGACTATGGATACCGGCACTCCATGGGGTTGAATAATCTCCTGAATGTAAATCTCTGCTAATCTACTCATAAGGTAGCTAACTTTAATAGGCAGAAAATGAGCCGTCTTTGTCAGCCTATCAACAATCACCCAAATGGCACTCTGACCATGCGGTGCTGGCGGCAGCCCAATGACAAAATCCATGGATACGTGGTCCCACTTCCACTCGGGAATGAAAAGTGGCTGTAACTGACCAGCCAACCTTTGGTGCTCAACTTTAACCTGCTGGCACGTCAAACACTGCTGCACAAATTTTGTTATTTCTCTCTTCATGCCACTCCACCAGAAATACTCCCACAGATTCTCATACATTTTGGTATTGCCAGGATGAACAGTGTATAGAGATCAGTGTGCCTCTTCTATAATCGTCCTCCTGATACTGTCATCCGTAGGCACACATAATCTAGTACGAAATCTCAAAGCTCCATCATTGGAAATGCTGAATTCCTCTCCCTGACCACCTTAAACTCTGGCTAGCACCTCCACTAATTCAAGATCATTTCTCTGAGCAGCTTTAATTCTTTCATAAAGTGTAGGTTGTACAACTAAACTGGCCATGAACGCTTGAGGATCATCTGCTACTAACTCGACACCAAGCTTTTCCAAGTCCATCTGAATTGGGTGCTGAACCACTACTGCTAACTGCGTCGTATCCTCTGATTTACGGCTCAAAGCATCAGCCACTACATTTGCTTTACCTGGGTGGTGACTGATGGTACAGTCGTAATCCTTGATGAGTTCTAACCACCTTCTCTAGCGTATATTCAACTCTTTCCGCGTAAAGAAATACTTTAAACTCTTGTGATCAAAAAATATCTCACACCTCTCCCCATATAAGTAATGTCTCCAGATCTTCAATGCATGTACAACCGCAGCCAATTCAAAGCGTGTGTAGGGTAGTTCTTTTCATATTCTTTCAACTTCCTGGACGCATATGCTACCATCCTACCATGCTGCATTAGTACACAACTGAGTCCTTTCAAAGACGTGTCGTTGTAGATAACATAACCATCACCTCCAGAAGGAATCGTTAGAACTGGTGCAGTGACGAGCCGCTGCTTTAATTCCTGGAAACTCTGCTTGCATTCTTTATCCCACACAAATCTGAAATTTTTCCTGGTCAAACGCATAAGAGGTCCCGACAAAGCTAAAAATCCCTTAACGAATTGACAGTAGTAACCTACTAGTCCCAAGAAACTCCTGACTTCTTGCACATTCCTCGGCCTGACCCAATTCACCACCATGTCAATCTTGCTGGGATCCACTGATATACCATCTCATGAGATCACATGACCTAGAAATGAAACTTTTTCAAGCCAGAACTCGCACTTACTAAACTTGGCGCAAAGCTTTTCCTCCCTAAGTGTCTACAGTACCTGCCTTAAATGCCCTTCATGATCCTCAAAATTCTTCAAATATACCAGTATATCATCAATAAAAACTACTACAAACTGGTTTAGATATTGATGAAAAACTCTATTCATTAAGTCCATGAACACAATTGGGGCATTCGTTAGACCAAACAGTATAACGAGGAATTCGTAGTGCTCATACCTGGTCCTAAAGGTTGTCTTTGCAACATCCTCTACCTTTACTCTCAACTGATGATATCCTAATCTGAGGTCGATCTTGGAAAATACTCGTGTACCTTGGAGCTGATCAAACAAATCGTCTACACGGGGTAAAGGATATTTATTCTTGATAGTAACCTTGTTGATTTCTTTGTAATCAATAGACATCCTCAAATGCCCGTTTTTCTTCTTTACAAATAACACTGGAGCTCCCCATGGTGATACATTAGGTCGTATAAATCCCTTGTTCAGCAAATTCTGCAATTACTCCTTTAATTCTCCCAATTCAGCTGGAGCCATACGGTAGGGAACCTTAGAGATCGGCGCTGTCCCTGGATGCAAATCTATAGAAAAATCTACCTCGCGTTTGGGAGGTAATCCTGGTAGTTCCTCAGGAAAAACATCTGGAAATTCCCGCACTACTGGGGTACTGTCGAGCTTCGATTCATTTTCTAAGGCTTCCTTTATAAAAGCCATGAATCCCTTACTTCCATCCCGGAGTAATCTACTTGCCTGTATAGCTGAGACTAGTTGCAGTGGAGTACATACTCATGAACCAATGAATCTAAATTTTCGCTCTCCAAGAGGTCTGAAAATTACTTCTTTCTGACAATAATCAATGCTGGCATGATTAGTAGCCAACCATTCCATACCCAGTATTACATCAAACCCACACATGTCAAATACAATTAGATCTGTTGGTAGCACTCTCCCTTGAATTTCTATTGGATGACTTCTAAGTACCCTTTGACATCTCATCACTAACCCTGATGGTGTAGCTATTAACAATGCTATATCTAACAATTGGGTCTCACTTCTAGATAATTTAATGTAAGATGCAGAGACAAAAGAATGAGTGCCACCTAAATCAAATAGAATAATAACCAGATATGATAAAAGAGTAAACGTACCTTTCACCACATCTGTAGCAGCCTCAGCATCACCCGGCATCAGAGCGTATACTTGCGCTGGAGCCACATTCCTCTGCTAGCCTCCACAAGGCGCCTGATATCCTACTTGAGTTGCCTGATGTCCTCCCCGATAGGGTCTAGGAGCTAGAACCTGGTCCTGCAGCCCTGGGCATGCACGTGCCATATGACCGGGTCTCCCACACCGATAACATACACCTCTCCCTGCCAGGCACTCCCTCGAGGGTCGCCTCCCGCATGTCTGGCATACTAGAAAGGTTTGTATACCCTGGTACTCTCAAGGTCCCGCTTCCTGCCTCTGATCTCCTCTATCACAGCCTCCTCTCCATGGACCCCTACTAGAGCTAGCCTAGTAACCCTGAGGCGCCAGCCTTTTCCTTTGACTCTGCGCTACTAAACCCCTCTGAATACCACTCTCAATAATCGCAGCTCTGTTTACAACCTCTGTAAATGTCTGAGCTCTGAAGCCAATCACCTACTCTAATAAGTTCTGCCTCAATCTCTCTTCAAACTTCCTGGCCTTTTTCTCTTCATCAGGTGCTAGATGTGGAGCAAAACATAACAACTCAATAAACCGAGCTACATACTGGGATACGGTCATTTGCCCCTGTACCAAATGCAGAAACTCTGCTGCCTTCGCACTTCGAACGACAGAAGGAAAATATCGCTTGAAGAACAGCTCCTTGAATCGATCCCAAGTCACTGGCACTAAAGCCGGTCTCTGCTCCTCTATTAGTCGCGCTGATCTCCACCAGCGCTTCGCTTCCCTTATCAGTTTAAACGACGCATATACCACTTTCTGTTCATCCGTACATTGAAGCACAACCAGCGTTTCTTCAATATCCTGAACCCAATTCTCAGCTACAATCGGGTCATCTCCTCCAGCAAAAATGGGGGCTTCATCTGCGTAAACTGCTCGATCGAACAGTCATGCTCCCCAGAGCTCCTGTCCATCTCAGCCATCACCTTCTGGGTGATGCTGCGTAGAATGACATCAGTATCGGCACCTCCCATACTGGAAGGTCCTGCTCCATCCCTCCCAACGTTTGTACCGCTACTTCCTGGATCCATCCTGAAAAATAAGAACACACATGAGAAGCTTATCCTCTTCACAGACCCTATATATTTCATACTATTCAAATCCTATATTTATAATTAACTACTCGCCCCAATCTTAACTCAAAATCCAGTTTTGCAACCTAGACACATGACCTGACAATAGTTTACAATGATTTTCCTGAAATCGTCATCCTAGGAAAAACACAGAAACCATCACGGAAGATCCTGTACCCAGACCATAGAACAATCCTCAAATCATTTCCTATACTCTGGTATTGCTTCCGCTGCGATTCTAAAGTCTACAAAACCTCACAACCTAGGCTTTGATACCAAATTGAAACGACCTGCAAATAAAATAAAATTATTTTCCCCTATTTTAATATCCAACAATAACCTAAATAGCGGAAGGCTAATCATAAAAAAAAAATCCACATATCATACAATACCGGAGTGTCAAATCATTCCATGATATACAAACAACACTGTTTCTCTCGAAGCTACCCTTTCTAATACCAAGGGTTTACAAAACATGCCACCCAAAAAGTAAAACTCACTCTCAAAAAGGGCAGTACAACAGCCCCTCTACCTGTGAGTCTGCTCCGCTCACCTAGCTGGTTCACCTGAAAAACAATTCAACACTAGGATGAGCCAACGCTCAGTAAGACGAAACATGCTATTAATAGTGTGTGGCCATTGAGCTATATTCAGTAAAAATAATCTGTTTTAGGAATAATATGAATAATTGAATCTGGAAATGCCGATATTACATAACGTATAATAAAACCATTAACTATATTATTTAACATGCCAATCTATATGAAACTACTTTTCGTATTAATACTGCTATTTTTGAAAATCTACTTATACTTATAATATCTGAGAAAATTCCTCTAGATGGCTGTATGTCATGATTTAACCCCTCATGACAGGGTTGTGTGGCCCGAAGGTGGAACCTATCCTAGTTGGCCGACCAGGGTAAGTCAACTGAACTTCGATAGTCTTATCGGCCCCCTCAATCCATATCTGATGGAATCGACGTCATACCACTTACTATCTGAGTAAAGTGGTTGCACTCTGAATTGAATATCTGTAGCTACGGTATCGTGCTTTACTGTCTGATCCGTCAGGGTCTGATACTATATAGGTAATTGATATCTGTAATATACTGTTTTTACTGTGGTTTTTAAAACAACCATAACCCTATAAAAATTTAACTGAAATTTCTAAAAAAACTGACTAAAAATCTGTTTTCTGTATAACTGAACTGCTGTTTGAATATCTGTATATTAGGGCGTTATGGTACTAATAAACATGTTATTCTAGAATTACTAAAAATGCATATTTCTGAGTATATTGTTCACTGAAAAATTCGTCATTCTATATCATGCAAATATCATAGTATTTCTGTTAATGACTATAAACATGGTATTCACAAATTCTATAATTATAGTACTGTTTCTATTATTGACTCAAGCCACGCAAATACATACTAATATTATCAAGTCCTTGAAACTATAATATATAAATAACTTGAATAGTAATTTGATAAAAATATATAATTCATGCTGAAATCATAAAAGAGTTTCCTAGCATAGCATGTTTCCCTTACCTGACTACTGGAAAGCCCCTGTGGTATACTGGTCTAATACCCGTAGGGCTTTCTACTCAATACCTTGAAAACAACATTCATTAGAACATAATATCAATATTTCTTGGCCTACATCATTTCCTACAACTGTCAGAAGGTCAAAAATTGGCTAAAAAGCCTTATCCTGATTTTGGGAAGAAATTCAACTCGATTCCACCGACGATCTGCTCTGGTAAATTTGGAGAGAACTTTGCCAAGAGTGTCGTGGTGGCCTCAGATAATGGATCCGACGACTAATGGGGCCGAAATTGAAGAGAGATGGAGGAGAGAATCGTCCAGGAGAGAGAGAAGAGATTTTCGTTAATTTTTCTGTGATTAAAATCAGTTTAGGGCTATTTATACTGCGGAATTCGTCGACGAGCCACGTCACCTCGTCGACGAGTCCTATAGAAAGTTCGTCAACGAATCTGCACTCTCGTCAATGAATTTCAGACTTCTCAAAAATCCTCTCTTGGTTTCTTCTCGTCGACGAGATGGGACCTCGTTGACGAAACCCCTATGTTTGTCGACGAAGCCCCTGTGTTCGTCGACGAAGCATGGAAAAAATATCTCAAGTATTTATATCCAAAATGCAATGTCGTCGACGAAGTCTGCTACCTCCTTCTGTTCCTGTTCCCATTTCCCTTTCTCTTTATTATTTAAATAACATTATTCTTCGGGTTGTTACAGATAGCCTCGCCGGTACGATCTAGGAGTAGAAGCGATATCTAGTAATTAAGGGCAGTCTCGCACCATATGTCCCTGTCTACCGTAGCGATAGCAAACAGCTCATCCCAGTCAACACTCTCCCCAATGCCTCTTCCCACAAGTCTGACAGACAGGAGGATTCTGCACCACCTGCACCTCACAACCTCCAGTTTCCTATCTTTGTCCTCTGTCATAATTTCCTCTCCTCTAGTGACTCGGCCTATGACCCTACTAATAGCCTCAAGATGCAGATCTCTTTTTCTGTCCCTGCTCCTCTGCATCCATACGCTCACCAACCTCTACCAAGGTTGCTCTGTCGACTAACTCAACAAAATCCTGAATCTTTAGTACCACCACCTACTTGTATATGCCTCTCCTCAATCCTTTTTCAAATTGTCTCGTCTTCTTTATCTCATTAGGAACAATATACAGAGCAAACGAGAGAGTTCTATAAATTATGCCGCATATTGCTGGACTGACAACTGTCCTTGCTTTAAACTCAGGAACTCTTACACTTTAGCCTCCCTAACAGTAGCTAGAAAATACCTATCAAAGAATAACTCTTTAAATCGGACCCATGTCATGGCTATCGGCGTCTTCCTTTGCTGATCCAGAAATCTCACAGCAGTCCATCACCTCTTAGCCTCTCCTGTCAGTTTATAGGTGGTGAAGAGGACCCTCTGTTCCTCTGTACACTATAGCACCGCCAAAACTTTCTCAATCTCCTGCATCCAATTCTCAGCAGCTGCAGGATTAACCCCTCCTAAAAACATTGGAGGATTCATCTTAGTAAACTTATCTATAGTCCACCTATGGCCTGCAGATGGACCTCCCTGCTCTTTGGAGCTCCTAGCGATCACAACCATAACTTGCTGAGCCACGCTGCATTGTACTGCATCAAAATCAGTCCCGCCTACACTCGAGGGCCTTGCTCCATCGCTGCCACTCGCATGGCACTGCCTCCTCCTGGATCCATCCAGAAAAACAATAAACACAACTTAGGAACTCTACACCTATAGTTTACACGCCTAACATAGTTCCTTATCTTAATTTCCTCAACTTATTCCCAACTCCAGTCCTGCATTCTAGGAACACAACCCGACAATAGTTTACTATGGTTTTCCTGAAATCGTCACCCCATGAAAAACACAGTAACCACCACGGAAGTCCTGCCTCTATACTGTAGAACAAAACCTTAAATCATTTTCTTATGCTCTAGTATCATTTCCCTTGCACTCTAAAGTCTACAAAACCTAGCACCCTAAGCTTTGATGCCAAATTGTAACGACCTGCTTATTTACCATTTTTTTCCATGATAATAAAAATCGATATAATAAACCTAGCAGATCATAATCAACTTGAACCCGTGGGCACCAGGGATACATCATAAACACAACACGAAAGCCTAAGCGGCAAGAAACATAAAATCATATATATCTCAAAGTACCATTTAACACAATACCAGAGTTTAATACAACCATCATACAGATACACACATCTCAAAAGTATCCAAAATAGTCCTAAGGTCTCCACCCAAAAATCTGTTTGACCCTAGCAAATACTTACCCTTCAAAAAGGGTAGACCAGCTTTAACTATCTTTGCGGAGCTTTATCCTCTCTTCTACCTGGGGCTACTAAAATGTTTATATAATTTGGGGTGAGACACCTTTCAGTAAGGGAAATAAACTAATATCAGTGTGTGACAGTATGAGTATTTCTGTTTTATGCATAAAAGCATACATAAACGTATTTAGTAAAACTGTTTGTATCATTTTTGGGGAAAACATATATAATCATGATAGACATACTAGATTTCCATAAACATAATTCATCTCATATGATAATAATAAAAAAACAACCGTGGAAGGTTAGTTGGCTGGTGTCATGTCTTACCCCCATATGACTGGGTTGTGTGGCCCGAAGGTGAGACCTGACAATGGGTGGCTGACCACTGCCAAGTCAAAATAAACGTCTGTAAGTACGATGAGTTTGCCAGATTTGGTCTGTACACCAGGGGTGCCAAAACTTCAATAAACCACATCAACTATCCATCCTCATGCTGTCCCGTACAACAGCGATAACACAATATCATGATGATCATGAACACATAACTACGGTACCGTGCAGATGCAAGCCTAAACCAAGCCAACTTGGTTTTGATAACATATAACATATTTCAAATTGTGATACAGTGCAATTCCATGATAATAATTGTCAATTCAATATCATCATATCACATTTCATATATAACGTGAAAATCATCGGCCCTTACGCCGACATTTCATATTTTATCAATCACGACCTGTACGCTATATCACATATCAAATCAGAGTCTCAACCCATACACCAGCATATCATATAAATGGCTCGGCCTGTATGCTGGCATATCATGTAAAAAGCTTAGCCCGTACGCCGGTATATCATGTGAGAACATCCTTGGCCCGTTCGCTGGTATATCATATAAATCTCTCGGCCTGTAAGCCGGTATATCATATAAAAACTCTCAACTCGTATGCCGGTATATCATATAAAAACTCTTGGCCTGTATGCCAGTATATCATATAAAAACTCTCGGCCCGTACGCAGGTTTATCATTGTAAAACTCTGTATCATTTAACATTTTCCTAAAAAATAGTAATTCATAATAAATTCTACTTATGCCACATATAATGTGTATTACGTATATTTAAAACATATCGTCATTTACAACAGTATTTCCCAAATATAATGCATATATATATATATATATATATATTTCTGAAATCAAATGTTGTAGGATTATACATATATTTTCATAAAACAACTAGTTTAGTTTATCCCCTTACCTGATTCCTGAAAAGCCCCTAAAATAATCAGTCCTGCACCCGCAGGGTTCCCCGTTCAACACCCAAAAAATAACATTCCCTAGAACAGAAATTCAGTACTTCTACACGTACTACGTTTTCTACAATTGTAGGGAAGGACAAATACTGAATAAAAGCCTTACCCTAAATTTCGGATGAATGCCAACTTAGCCCCACCAATGATCCACTTTAGCAAATTTGTAGAGAACTTCCTCAGGAGTGTCGTGGTGGTTTCAGATCTTCGAACAGGCAAAAGATCGGCTCGAAATCCTAGAGAGAAGGAGGAAAAATCGAAAGGAGAGAGAGAGAAGGGTATTTTGTTTGAAAATCTACTAAAAAAATCGAGTTTAGGGCTATTTATACACTGACCTTCGTCGAAAAGTCACGTCACCTCGTCGACGAGGTCAAGAAGGATGTTTGTCGACGAACGTTTGCTTCTCGTCGACGAAATGCAGAGATGGGAAAATAGCCTCTCAGTATTTTCTCATTGACGAGACACGTCCCCGTCGACGAGCTCCTCATGTGTACTCATCGACGAACTCCATGTGTTCATCGACGAGGCCCTGTTTAAACACAATTCCCTTTTCTCCTTCTTCCATTATTTAATTACCTTAATTCTCTGGGTCACTACAGTACCCCTATGCTTTGATACAATAGGTGACCCAAAGGTCACAACTGAAACATACTAGAGCACTCACCTTCCTCAGTAGGCCCTCAAGTGATAAATTAATCTTGTACTCACACAGTTCATACAAAAGTTTACCAGTGAAGGGCCCAAAAAATAGGGAAATCTACCCGCCCATACAAATAGTTTCCCTCTGCCCTAGTGCGTTATGCAACCTACTGCTACATCTAATACTACTAGTGCACCCGCCTTTCTCAGTAAACTCTCAGGCGAAGAGTTTGTCTTACCCTAACGTAACATGTTCTACTAGTATAAATATTGATAATTCCATAATACGTTATTCTATCTATCATTATTCAATCATCTATAATAGTTCATGTTCCTAACTTCAGCATTTCATAACATTTCACTATACGTAACCTTTCACATTTTATATTGTTCACATTTTATATTCCATATCCATTTCATTCAAATTTCCTTTTCATTTCATTCATTCGCACTACAGCTCATTTTAGCTGTACATCAGTTAGTCCACATAGATATGCGCTAGAATCTACTTTTTAGTTTTAGTGTATACCCAAGAGGGGGGGGGGTGAATTGGAAATTTAAGAATTTATCTCCTAAGTTAAACTATCCAGCAGTAGTATATACACAACCTAGGGTCTATCTATGCAATTTCCAAATGCACAGATAAATATAATGTGGAAATTAAATCATACGCAACATTCACACTATAAAATACACATGCAAGAATATAAATTGCAAAAATATAAACAGTGCACACATGATATGTTATCGGGGTTTGGCCAACTGCGCCTACATCCCCGCCTCTAACTCGCAAGTCCGAGGATTCCACTAATGCTCACTTAACGGGTGGAGCGGCACCGATTACGACCAGGTCAATTCACGGGACTGACCTCAATCTACACCTTACCAGGATGGTGCACCTAACTTTCCTAACCGGGTCTAAGTCAATCCGGGATTATTCAACAGGACTAGTCTCCATCTTCAGGCCCACGCCTGGTATACAACCAATGATATAAAATTTACATACAAACAAATGCTTCTTACACAAGCTGATATGTACCACTATGCACAATATAATCAATGCACCTCAATGATGTATGAACTATAAGCTCGGTGCTCTACGTGTATAATCAACACTTAGAAGAATGACTTTATCTAATCAAGCACAAGAGTGTATATCAAAGAAAGATTTGAAACACAATATTTGAATATCACAGTATCAAATCAAGGTTTCAAATATGCTAGCTAGATGATTCAAACAACCTTAATAAGATGTTCTCAATGTACTAAGCACAATGGATGCTTGAATGTAAGCTTTGAAAATGATTTTTGCACACAAAAAATATAGGCTAAGGTAACTTGCAATGACAATGCAAGAACCACAAGCTACTAAGTCTTCCCATACAAGATTTATCAAATAAAATTGATGGGAGAACTTAAAGCTTTACTCTCAACAAAAATCAATCATTCAATATAGCAAATGAGAGTATGAGCTAGTGAGATTAAGCACAAGCACTTTAAAAATACTCACAAGACTTAAAAAAATCAAGGAGAATAGAGTGTATAAGTGTTTGGGAGTAGTATAAGCTAAAAAAGGATTTTTGATTTTGAGAGAATTTTGATCCTAATCAATTTGCTAATACTTTTTTAATCTAAGAAAATGAACCCCTATAAACAGAGAATGGGTAAATTAGATCGTTGGGGACATATGGGGTATTATTAGATTTGTTTTAAAACCAATTAAGAAAATTAACCTAGTTTACTTAATTTTAACCCAGTAAAAATTAATTTAACCCGAGAGATTCAGGTGCCCGATCCGAGGTTCGGGTTCTCGAATAGAATCAGTTAGAAAATCATCTTTTAAAGGTTCAGGGTGCCCAAAGTCAGGGTTAGTTGGATGAACAAAAGTTAAAAGCATTATGTCCGCGGTTCGGGTCCCCGAAGCTAAGTTCGATCACTCGAGGCCTTTTTGAAGGCGAAGGTTCGGGCGCCCGGGTTGGTGAAAAGCACTCTGACATGGGTTTGGTCCCTCGAAGGCGACACATTCATTATAGGTTCGGTCGCCCGAAACCTAGTTAACCTGCTGACTTCTCAACGGTTTGAGCGCTCAAGGTGTTTTGAACACCAAGGGTTCGGTTGCCCGACCTCTCTTAATATTTTCAATTAAGTCTAGATTTTTACTTCAATTAACTCCCTTGATGTGATAGGTGATGAAGAGGACTATGTATGTTAAGTGCTGGGACCTAGGGTCTTTTTTAAGGCCTTTTTAAGTACGCCAAATAACCTGGCATCGGTCGATCGAAGGGTGATCCCTAAGGTGTCTTTCTAAGGTCTTGAGCTTATAGTCCTACATGCATAACAGATTATTACAGACCTTGGATGATTATTATTACAGACCCAAATAGAAAATACAATGAATAAATATGTCGGGTCTTCACTTCTTTTTAGGTTGCCGCATGTCATTATATGAACTTGCCAATGAGTACTTGCACACAAACTTGGCAACCATTAAATACCAAAGTATTTGTCATTATTAAAACTGAGAATGACCCATAGGGTCAACAGTGCTAACACAGCTCCTTTTAACTGTCATCAATTAGTCTACAACTCATTTTAGCTATTATTGTATACACGCTTGCATTATAAAACACAAGAAACATGGTCCTTATAACATTTCATTAACAATGCATTTCTTACATAGATTGCATCTCATATATAAAACATTTGTTCAAACAACATTACTATCCACTCATGCCACACATTTTAGCAGTAAAATTATACATTGCCTATAAAATAAGCCAACCAACATTTAACGTTTATATACTGAAAATATACTTCCATTTCTTACATAATTATCCTGAAAATATTTTCCACTTTCATCTATTCATTTTCACATATACATAGCTAAATAAGCAGCCTTAAACTTAGAAAACATAATTTACATGGTTGGCATTTTATACCCACATGAAAACATATATACATATATATATAACATAGTCCATTTTCATTTAATTCATGAAAACCTGATTTAATATATAAATTTTCCCCTTACCTGAATCCTTAAATTACACCAAC